>NC_066584.1:379313818-380513818 GCF_024323335.1 Lathyrus oleraceus | reverse complement strand
TTCTTAAATCAAACTTGTAAATAGACTTAACTATACTTGACTTAAACTTTCAAAAATCCAAAAAGAACTAACTCATTCAAACCATTTTAGGCCTTTGTGCCTTTCAAAATTTAAATTTTTGTTAAAATCAATGCACTCATTTTGAAATTTGTATCATAAACTACGAGGTTTTGATCCCTCATTTTTATGTTGGTACGTAGGCACAATACCGAAGGTTTTGTCAAACACAAAAATATAAATTAATGAATTCTTATCTCATCCCCCCATTCTATTTGTTTGTAAACATCACTTTGTATAAAATACATATGCATACAAAAAGGGCTCCCAAGGAGTACCTAGGACACTTTGGGTGCTAACACCTTCCCTCTGTGTAACCAACCCCCTTACCTGTGATCTTTGACTTTTTATTAGGTTTGATTGGAAAACTTCTTACTTTTGGGTTTTGTTCGTACTTTTTCCCTTTTCCCTTGGAAACAATAAAAGCGTGGTGGCGACTCTTGTTATTTGATCTCTAGCTTGTCAATAGCTTGATGATCATGAATTTCCCGCTACAGAAATTAAGTGGCGACTCTGCTGGGGAGTAGTCTCAAGTGGGTTCAGCCTACTTTTTGTGTGAATATATTTGTATATATGTGATGTTTGTATATATGTATGTGTGATATAATTTGCTTGTTGTGCTTGGTTTTCTCTGAGTGGTGAGATAATTTCTAACCCGAACTTGAGTGCAATTAAGATAGAAGGATGGTATAGTCATGTTCAACTTGTGTGGAGTAGTCCTTAACAAGTTGGCTTGAGATCCATCCACTTAATGGAGACTCCTTTGGATTTGGAAATGTCAGACAAGTATTTATGGTTATGCATTACCATTTTTTAATTGGGTCTGAGAAGCTAAGGACCTTAGAGCATTTAACCCATCTTGGCCTATTTAGGACGTAGTGCGGAAACTGTTCAGGTGTAGACTTGATAACAGTTGTTACCCGATACTACACTCTGACGAGTTTCTCTTGAGAATATAATGGGTCGATGAGTCAGTCATCTTAACCTGTAATATCCGATAGATGGAATTAAGACTTATGGAACTTTTTAGAACATGATATACAGGTTTTATCCTTAGTTCACTCCTTTGGGATGGTTCTTACCCAGACTCCATGCTCGTGACTTACAACAAAGCCTTGATTCTTGGTTGATCCAATCAAGTCTTGTAATTATCAATGGAACTTGGGTGTTGATAAGGTGTAAACCATAATCCACCAAAATGGATGATTGATATTGACAATGACTTGATTCATCCTTTGACCTTTGTTTGCCTTGTGTGTGATCCCTTATTTGTGATTGTTGCATTCATGCATTCATGCGCATCATAACATTCATCACGCGAAAATTTCAAGGAACTAAGGTGTCATTTGCAAATATTTTCAGACCATGGATTATGGACGAAGGAACACTAAGAAGTACAGTTTCAGATGTCCCGACTTGAAAGAGTTAAGGAAGCTAGCATCTTTTGTATTAGATCCCTTGGACTGCAAATAACATCATGGGAAGCTTCTGTCTATCTTGTCTGCTGATGTCGTTGAAGGACTTTTGAGTGTGCTGGTCCCGTTCTATGATCCTCTCTACCATGGTTTCACTTTCCCAGATTTTCAGCTTGTGCCTACCTTGGAGGAGTATTCTCATCTTTTGGGGATACCTGTTTCTAGTAGAGTGCCTTTTAGTGGATTGGAGGAGATTCCCCGATCTAGTATTATTGCTAAAGCTTTTCACTTAAAGAAGTCTGAGATAGAGGCTCATTGGATGAAGAAGTCTGAGATAGAGGATCATTGGGTGAAGAAAGGAGTATTATTGCTGAAGCTCTTCACTTGAAGGACTTGGTAACGGTACAACCTTATGAGGTGAATACGGGACTGGGCCCGCTAAACATATTACCAACGGTGATACTGATCTTTGATTGACATTCTTATTGATGCTGCTATCATATTGGATTTCCAACCGCTCTTGTTGCTTGAAAACGGACACTATGACATTGACGTCGTTCTCCACATGACGAGATTGAACAATCTGAATCATGCCTTCATCCATCAGACGCTGGATATCCCTTTTTACTACAACACACCCTCTTGGGTTCACGCTACTAACAACACAACCATCATGGTCATGTTCACAATCACTCACCAAACATATATCCTTATGCATCTGCACCAAAGATCTTCGGATAAATCGGACGTCAAAAAGGATGGTATAGCCATCTGATGGCAACCCAAATAACCCTCCTTTCTTAACCCAATGAGCCTCTATCTCAGACTTCTTCAAGTGAAGAGCTTTAGTAATAATACTAGATCGGGGAATCTCTTCCAATCCACTAAAAGGCACTCTACTAGAAATAGGTATCCCCAAAAGATGAGAATAATCCTCCAAGGTAGCCACAAGCTAAAAATATGGGAAAGTGAAACAATGGTAGAGAGGATCATAGAACTGCACTAGCACACATAAGAGTCCTTCAACCACATTAGCAGTTAAGATGGACAGAACCTTCCTATGACGTTGTTTGAAGTCCAAGGGATCAAATACAAAAGATGCTAGCTTCCTTAACTCTTTCAAGTCGGGACATCTGAAACTGTACTTCTTAGTGTTCCTTCGTCCACATTCCATGGTCTGAAAATATTTGCAAATGATACTTTAGTTCCTTAAAAATTTTGTGTGATAAATGTTATGATGCACATGAATGCAATAATAACAAATAAGGGATCACACACAAGGCAAGCAAAGGTCAAGGTATGAATCAAGTCATTGTCAAGATCAATCATCCATTTTGGTGGATTATGGTTTACACCTTATCAACACCCAAGTTCCATTGATATTGACAAGACTTGATTGGATCAACCAAGAATCAAGGGTTTGTTATAAGTCACGAGCATGGAGTCTGGGTAAGAACTATCCCAAAGGAGTTCACTAAGGATAAAAACTTGTAGATCATGTTCTAAAAAGTTCCCAGAGTCTTAATTCCATCTATCAGATATTACAGGTTAAGATGACAAACTCATCGACCCATAATATTCTCAAGAGAAACTCGTCTGAGTGTAGTATCGCGTAACAACTATTACCAAGTCTACACTTGAACAGTCTCCGCACTACTTCCTAAATAGGCCAAGATGGGTTAAATGTTCTAAGGTCCTCAGCTTCTCGAACCCAATTAGAAATAGTAATGCCTAACCATAAATACTTGTGTGACATTTCCAAATCCAAAGGAGTCTCGACTGAGTGGATAGATCTCAAGCCAACTTGTTAAGTATTACTCCACACAAGTCGAACATGACTATACCATCCTCCTATCTTAACTGCACTCAAGTTCAGGTTAGAACTTATCTCACTACTCAGATATCACCAAGCACAACAAGCAGAATATATCACACATACATATATACAAACATCACATATATACAAATATATACACACAAAAAGTAGGCTAAACCCACTAGAGATTAGTCCCCAGCAGAGTCGCCACTTAATTTCTGTAGCGGTAAATTCATGATCATCAAACTATTAACAAGCTAGAGATCAAATAACAAGAGTCGCCACCGCGCTTTTATTGTTTCCAAAGGAAAAGGGAAAAAAAGTACGAACAAAACCTAAAATGTAAGAAGTTTTCAAATCAAAACTAATAAAATGTCAGAGATTACAGGTAAGGGGGTTGGTTACACACAGGGAAGGTGTTAGCACCCAAAGTGTCCTAGGTACTCCTAGGGAGCCCTTTTTGGGTGCATATGTACTTGGTATAAAGTGATGTTTACAAACAAATAGAATGGGGGGATGAGAAAATAATTCATTGATTATAGTTTTGTGTTTGATAAGACCTTCGATCTTATGCCTACGTACTAACATAAAAATGAGGGATCAAAACCTCGTAGTTCGTAATACAAATTTCAAAGTGGATGCATTACTTTTAACAAAATTTAAGTTTGAAAGGCTCAAAGGCCTAAAATGGTTTGAATGAGTTAGTTCTTTTTGGCTTTTTGAAAGTTTAGGTCAAGTATACTTAAGTT
This sequence comes from Lathyrus oleraceus, assembly GCF_024323335.1. Classification (NCBI taxonomy): domain Eukaryota; kingdom Viridiplantae; phylum Streptophyta; class Magnoliopsida; order Fabales; family Fabaceae; genus Lathyrus; species Lathyrus oleraceus. Next base: position 380,509,781 of record NC_066584.1, on the reverse strand, counting down.
TATTTAAAAGTTTGATTTAAGAAAAGAAGTTTGAAAATGCAATGGCATAAGGCCAAAGTTTCTATCTTTTTGCAAAGTGGTCAAAGTTTAGAAGAAAAGTAGTTCACACAAAGAAGATTTTTAAAAGTGGAGAAAGAGATTTTGAAATTAAAGAAATAGGGAGAAGATGAAGAGACTACCCTATGTACAAAATTTTAAAGTTAAGAGTTGAAAAGATCTGACCCAGTGGGTAACAATCCAATAGACAAGAATGTCAAAGAAACCCAGAATTCCCTTGGACTTTTAGAATCAAACAACATGATGCATAATTATATTATCTTGAAGAGCAAGGCATCAAATAAAGATAGCCACATCCAAGATTATCCATTCCATGATCTTCTCCAAAATAGCCCATGTAACAGATGAATTCCACAAGTCACAGGTTCAAAATAACAGCTTCACAATGATCATGTTGCAGATGTCCTCAAAAGGATCTTGAATGATGTATCAGATGAAGTTTCAAATTGCAAGCACTTGGTTTTTCAATAAGTTGGCATTGGACAAATCCTTTAGCATAGGAATGTTGCCTAGATTTTAAGGTCCATTTGTCCAAGATCAAACCAATAGTCCACAGAAAAGTTTTTAGGTTTTTTTTGTTGTTATTATGTACATTAATGGTCCAAGACAACACAAACAAACAAAGTAGACACAAACAAAATATATCACACAATATGGTCCAAATGGACAAAGTTAAAATTGCATTAACATAAACAAATAGGATGATATGACCAATGGCAAATGAATAAAAGCAAAAATTAAATGGCATTAAAGTAAAGGGCTTGAAATTAAAAGTTAGTAGTTAATAGGTTAGAAGTTAGTATTGCTTTGCTTTTGCTTTTTAATTGAAGTCATTCTTTGGAGAACACTCAATCCACTTATCACAAGCATGGATTCTTGAACCAAGACATCTTCCAAACGAAGGAAAAAAGGCCAAGTTTCCACACGATACCATGAAAAAGGGGAGACTTACAATCTCACTAACTAGAATGCTTATGCCTTTTATGTCACAAATTTGGCATTATGTTAAGCAATCGTAATTGGACTTATGTAGAAGTCACGACTATTTGAGGTCGGGCAATAAAATTTTGGTGTTAATGCATGTTAGAGACATAGTATAGTAGACTATGCTCATGAAACATACCACACACAAAAATAATATGCAAAATGGGTGGTGTCGTACCCCAAAATTTGCCCATTAATATTTTAAGACATTTTTCAGGGCATTCCGACTCATTTTTATGACACTGATCTTAAAGGAACAAAGGCCCAGCTCACGAATGGCCCAATCCAAAAAATGGCCCAAACTGGCCTGTTCGCTACACGTTCGCTACACGCTCGCCTAGCGAACGTTCGCTACACGTTCGCTACACGCTCGCCTAGCGAAGCTGACAGACAACAGAAAATTTCGGGCTTCATTCTGAGCCCATTAGGTCATCAAAGGAGTATTATAAATACCCCAACTCCAGAACGAAAAGGAGAGGACGGAAAAAGGACGGAAACCCTGGCATAGAAACCCTAGCTCAGAGAAGTCGGAGTGAAGAAACCCTGACGGCCGCTCATCCGCACCGCCGTTGCCGCCATCCAACTCAACTCGATACCAAAAGTGACTTGCCAATTCAGCATTACCACTCCATTGCAAACAGGTTTGTGTATCATTATTGTTTTATGCTTCCAATTTGTAAATCTCTAAATACATAATGCATCATGATTGAATTTTTGGATATGTAATTAGACTTTGCATGTGAATTCCAGTACGCCTGGATATCCTGAGTGTTTGACCATATTTTTTCTGTAATTGAATGCAATAAGGCATGCAGCATGCTGAGATCATACTGTTCTGAAATTCAAAACCCGCAACCGCTCGCTAGCACATCGCTAAGCGAGCATGTAGCGAGCATTCGCTAGGCACTCGCTAGGCGAGGCAGAGGCGAACGGGACAGCCGTTGATATTTGTTATGTCCTATGCGTAACCTGATCTATCCTATGTTAATTATGCACTGTTTTGCCTGACATTCATGCTGCTGTGTTTTCTTTTGCGGTGTAATCCTCGATTGCACCCTGATTGGTATTCTAACCCGTTTGCTGAATTTTGTAAAGGTTCACATATCCTAGGAAAAGAGTGTTGTTTAGGCCTTCCACTTTATTTGTGGGATACCCTTATGAAGATCCACCCTAAATTGCTTAATTAATTTTAATGTATTAATTTTAATGTATTGATTTTAATGTGGAGATTCATCCTAATTACCTAATCGATTGTAAAATACGGCCTCTAAATATGTGATCTTGGACCTCTCTTTTTTGCCTTACGATATTACGGCACCACGGTCATGTCCCGCGAATGTGGGGATACACTTAGCAATGGCCCTTCGATTAAATCATCATAAAATAAATCATAGTCCCTCGGATGTTGCCTTCGAATATATGATTTCGTCCCTCGATGACCCTTCGGTGTAGCCTATGGTTAAATGATGATCGTCCCTTCGAATGCTAAGGTATCCTTACAACTGTTGCCTTCAATGACCTATCGATGACCCTACAATGACCCTTTTACATCCAAAGGATAAAACTACTTACTTCTCAATAGTAAGGACAGTTTTACCCTCATAAGGATAGGAAATGCCCATAACGACCTTAGGAAGGTATAACTCTCAATTACTGGATCATAACCTAAAACATTTTCCACCCCTCACACTTTGCAAGTCCTAGAAAATCACCACTTGGTATACATTCATACTAGAATCATTATCAAGTTATATTTTTCTAAACTGTTTTTTCAAAATCAAACGAGATAAATACTTTGTATACATTCATACGAGAATCATTACAAAGTTAAACTCTCTTTTCGAAACATTTTTAAACAATTCACCAACACTTTTCAGACAAAAATATAAGTGATCCAGCAATTAAGAGCCCATGGATAACCATGGATACAAAGGGTTCTAACACCTTCCCTTTGTATAATGTACCTCCCGAACCCAAAATCTATTGAGGTCTTTCCTGTTCTTTTCCACCTTTCCTTATTGGATAAAAGAAAAGTCGGTGGCGACTCTTGCTATCCGCGACATTGCGATAAAAAGCAAAACACCCCAAGTCAGTTCACCGTATGACAGAACTGGCGACTCTGCTGGGGATTCAAATATTAAAGAGAGGTTACCTTAAAAACAAGATCACTTATTCCAAATTATCTGATTTACTTTTAAGGGATTGCTTGGGTATTTTTGAGTGAAAGATCCTACACCCGGATCTAGTGTACCTTAGGTAAGTAGCAATAGATCATCGCGACTATCCGGCGTATACTGGAATGGTTAAAATGATGGCTACGGTTAATGTGACACTTTGGATGTCCTGATGTTCCTCATTTTCACTTGAGGAAAAATTTGGCTTCCGCGTGGTGTCATTAAAGCATTAACCAGACCTTTAGAACCCTAATTGACTCATCCTGGCCATTAGAAAGTAGTGAGATAACTGACTTCGGTTCCGACTGGGGTTGGTTGAGACTCGATACTACACTCTTTGAGATTGGACTTTAGGGAAGCTTCGGTCAACCACTTGGTGTTGCACTGAAGTGGACTTAAAGGAAGGTCGGTGATTTGAGATCCTTCTAGAACCCGATTACTATTCTAGGACAGGTTGAACCAACTAAACTTCAGTGGGGAGGGTACTTACCTATGGAACTCATGCAAGCCTTAAAACCTAGGAATGATGGTTGTGTGACTTGCTTGTGCTTGTTATTTATTTAACCTCATGACATCATAACATCTTAACATCATAACATCATGACATCATAACATTGTACCAACCATTTCAAGGACTTTGAACATTGAAAACATTTCATACATTGCATAGCATAACATTGCATAACAGGTATTCTAAGGGATCAGTGTTCTCACGGTTTTCCTACAAACAGAAAAATGGACCTCGAACAAACTGTCAAAGATCTCCATGCTCAGAATGCTCAACTCCATGAGATGATCTTGAACTTATCCAAGGGGCAAGAGGAACTGAAGGCTCTCTTGCTCGAGCAGAAGAAAGACAAGAAACCTGTGAGTTACATTAACCCGGGAAGAAGGCTTAAAGGATAGGCTGCGGGAGTCAAAATCAGAATTCCGAAGGGTCAAGAAGAGGAAACAGAGACAGATTCAGAAGATGAGAATGTTGATCTCTTCAACCCTGAGGACGACAAGGAAGATTATGAGAATGAACAGTACTCTCCAAGAGATGACAAGTACAAGCTGCTGGAGGAGCGCATGATAGCTATGGAAGGTCAGAAGGCGCCCGGTCTGGATTTCGAAGGCTTAGGTCTGGTCTCTGGTGTGGTCATTCCCCGCAAATTCAAGGTCCCCGCTTTCACTAAGTATGATGGGGCATCTTGTCCTCAGATGCATCTGAGAGCTTATGTGAGAAAGATTCATCCGTATACCACTGATAGGAAACTATGGATCCATTTCTTCCAAGAGAGTCTGTCTGGCACACAGTTAGAATGGTACTATCAGCTCGAGAGCTCTGACGTCCGCACCTGGACTGATTTAGCGACAGCTTTCTACAAGCACTACCAGTATAATTCTGAATTAGCGCCTACTCGGCTACAGTTGCAGAATATGACTATGGGATCTAAAGAAAGCTTCAGAGAATATGCTCAAAAATGGAGAGATTTGGCTGGAAGAGTCAAACCCCCCATGACTGATCGAGAATTAGTGGACATGTTCATGAGCACACTGACTGGCCCATTCTACAGCCATCTATTGAGAAGTTCCTCATCGGGTTTCACTGAACTTATATTAACAGGTGAACATGTTGAAAGCGGCATTCGAAGTGGAAAGATACAGGCAACTACCTCTGATCATCCGGAGACTCCTAATGTCCTCATTGCTCCCCTGCCTAATCATGACGAGACTGTTAATGCTGTGGAAGAAGCTGATGACGATTATGACTGGGATAGCTGGATGTTCCCAACAATTGGTAACGGACTCGACAATTGGAAGGCTGAAGACACTATCCTGATTTCCTTTAGTCAGGAGTAATTGTTATTGCTATTTTAGTGTTTCAAAGCATTGTGTCTATGCCCGGGGCACAATAGCTAATTTTTCAAGGGTTTTGTCATTTTCATAAGCATATTCACATTCAATGAATCAATGGACTTTTTGCATTCAAATATTGCGCTCTTTATCTTTCCTGTCATCTTTTAAACAAAGCTATGTATTCTTGCACACACTCACGTAACAATTTGCTGATCCATATCCACTATGGATCCTGTTGATAGTAATTCTGCTACTGTTCATTATGACTTTGAAGATCCGATCTACCAAGCCGAGGATGGAAGTGAGGAAGATTGTTAAGTACCTGGAGAACTTGCCAGACTACTGCAAGAAGAAAAGACTATTCAGCCGCGTGGGGCATTGATCGAAGTCGTAAATCTGGACCACGTCACCCGATTTAGCTCCCATTCGACCGCTACTTGCAAATCCATCTTCAAATTACTGAGACAAAATCAAGAAGTATCTCCAAGAACCTCCAATTCTGATACCACCAGTTGAAGGAAGACCTCTAATCATGTATTTGACCGTGTTAGAAAATTCAATGGGGTGCGCTGGGGCAACATGACGAGTCTGGTCGAAAAGAGCATGCAATATACCACCTTAGCAAAAAGGTACCGACTGTGAAACAAGATACCCACAGCTCGAGAAAGCTTGTTGCGCTTTGGTCTGGGCTGCTCGCCGACTAAGACAATATATGTTGAACCATACCGCTCTATTGATTTCTAAGATGGATCCTATCAAAGAAACCTGCTGTCTCCTGAAAGAGCTATCACTGATAATGGTGCTAATTTGAACAACAAGATGATTACTAAACTCTGCATGCAGTTCAAAATAAAACACCATAATTCCGAGGCGGCGACTTGGTAATAAAGCGTATCATTCTACTACAAGGTGATTCTAGAGGCAAATGGACTCCCACATACGAAGGGCCATTTGTAGTTAAGAAGGTATTCTCTGGCGGAGCCACGATGCTTGCTACAATGGATGACGAAGAATCCCCGCATCCCGTGAACACGGACATAGTTAAAGAATACTACGCATGTACACCCGGCAAGTCGAAAACCTGAAAAGGCGGCTTGGGCAAAAAGGAGTATCCTGGTGAATTGAAAACCTGAAAAGGCGGTCCAGGCAAAAATTAGGGATTAAAGCGTATGACTATGTCCCGTTCTCAGACAGCTTCATCCAAGTTCAAAGGACTGAACAAGCTAATCACTTCTATCCGACAGCAGGAGATGAGAGGCTTGAAGACATAATGGCAGTAGTGGAATTAAAGTCAATAGGACGTTTTCGGCATAGCTTTCTCTTTGTTTTCTTGACAATTTCCTCTTACTAGGATTTTTGTCTCCTTGTACACAAATTACCTGTTTATAGGCCCTCTTTCGAAATCAATATAATTTTAGTTTCAAAAAAAAAATGCTCTTGTTTTACTTTCTCTGTTTTGTTTGCATAAACGTCCATTGATTTAACTTGAATTGATATATGCATTTGAATATGATCGATGTTTACCAAAAATGCGTGCATAAAATAGAAATAGCGATTACTACTAGACTTCAGGATCGAGGAGAAGGTCTAATCATGCTTTCCAATGAATCCGTTGCTAATCCTATCCCCCAGCAAAGCCAGTCATTCCAGAAGAGAGTGGCATTACTAGACAAATGGGTCATCTCTTCCACCCCCAGCCAGGCTTCTGTTGAACATTTCTACCATCAGACAGAAATCAAGCATCCCCGGCTAAGAAAGGGGCATCGATACCAGTATCTCCCAACCAGAAGATTGAGAGTTGTTTTCCCCAGTAGAGTCCTCTGGAAGAACTTTTCAGATGCATAATTCATTCATTACATCATTTCACAGCATACGCATGCATACATCGTTTGCAGTTATTTTCGAAAGCATAAAACATCTCATGCATCATGACATGACATGAAGCTAACTTTATTTTTCAGGTTAATTATTCCCCTGATACAGTCAAAACAAAGGTCCATTCAGACGGACATCCTCATCAATTACGTTCAGGATTCAACTACATCTTTCAGATATACTCCATGTCAACATTCATTCTGACATCCTCCTAACGATGGCATCTATAAGCCCATCCCAGACATTTATTGCAAATACAACATATACAAATACTATCAGATATAGCCTAGCGTACGATTCATTCTGATTCAGCTCAACATATGACTCTTTCAACTCAGATGCGATCTAACGTACGATCCATTCCGACCTTCAACAACTCCAATACGGTCTAGCATATGACCCATTTGGACCTTCAAGGCCTCAAATGCTACCTAGCGTACGGTACATTCTGAAGTGTAGTCTGGCGTATGACTACCCCCTTTATCATCAGGTACAGCCTAACGGACGGCTCAGTCTACAACTCAGATACGATCTAGCATACGATCCATTCTGATCCTTCACCCCCAGTAACGATACAGCCTAACGGACGGCTCGTTCCGCAACTCAGATACGATCTAGCGTACGATCCATTCTGATCCTTTATCCCCAGCATATTACTCTTCCAACAATACGGTCTAGCGTACGACCCATTCGGATCTTCATTCCTCAGATACTACCTAGCGTACGGTACATCCCGAGGTGTAGTCTAGCGTACGACTACTTTTCGTCAGATACAGCCTAACAGACGGCCCATTCTGCAACTCAGATACGATCTAGCGTATGATCCATTCTGATCTGTTATCCCCAGCGGCGTATGACCCATTCTAACTCCCCAGTGAAGTCGACGGCCTAATGAATGACTCACTATACGGTCTAGCGTATGACCCAGTGACACCCATGACTTCAGATATCTTCTAACGTACGACGTACTCTGAAGCTCTCATCATCAAACTTCCTAGATGGCATCTTTAAGCCCATCTCCATCAAGACTAACTACTTGACAAGTGCAAATTTTTGGGGCATTCTAAGTGTTCAATAATCATCCACCTCCAGACCACGAATGGCGTACATACCATTCTGACTCTCTCGGTTCAAGAATATCGAACAGGGGCAGCTATCGTACCCCAAAATTTGCCCATTAATATTTTAAGACATTTTTCAGGGCATTTCGACTCATTTTTATGACACTGATCTTAAAGGAACAAAGGCCCAGCTCACGAATGGCCCAATCCAGAAAATGGCCCAAACTGGCCTGTTCGCTACACGTTCGCTATACGCTCGCCTAGCGAACGTTCGCTACACGTTCGCTACACGCTCGCCTAGCGAACGTTCACTACACGCTCGCCTAGCGAAGCTGACAGACAACAGAAAATTTTGGGCTTCATTCTGAGCCCATTAGGTCATCAAAGGAGTATTATAAATACCCCAACTCCAGAACGAAAAGGAGAGGACGGAAAAAGGACGGAAACCCTGGCATAGAAACCCTAGCTCAGAGAAGTCGGAGTGAAGAAACCCTGACGGCCGCTCATTCCCACCGCCGTTGCCGCCGTCCAACTCAACTCGATACCAAAAGTGACTTGCCAATTCAGCATTACCACTCCATTGCAAACAGGATTGTGTATCATTATTGTTTTATGCTTCCAATTTGTAAATCTCTAAATACATAATGCATCATGATTGAATTTTTGGATATGTAATTAGACTTTGCATGTGAATTCCAGTACGCCTGGATATCCTGAGTGTTTGACCATATTTTTTCTGTTATTGAATGCAATAAGGCATGCAGCATGCTGAGATCATACTGTTCTGAAATTCAAAACCCGCAGCCGCTCGCTAGCACATCGCTAAGCGAGCATGTAGCGAGCATTCGCTAGGCCCTCGCTAGGCGAGGCAGAGGCGAACGGGACAGCCGTTGATATTTGTTATGTCCTATGCGTAACCTGATCTATCCTATGTTAATTATGCACTGTTTTGCCTGACATTCATGCTGCTGTGTTTTCTTTTGCGGTGTAATCCTCGATTGCACCCTGATTGGTATTCTAACCCGTTTGCTGAATTTTGTAAAGGTTCACATATCCCAGGAAAAGAGTGTTGTTTAGGCCTTCCACTTTATTTGTGGGATACCCTTATGAAGATCCACCCTAAATTGCTTAATTAATTTTAATGTATTAATTTTAATGTATTGATTTTAATGTGGAGATTCATCCTAATTACCTAATCGATTGTAAAATACGGCCTCTAAATATGTGATCTTGGACCTCTCTTTTTTGCCTTACGATATTACGGCACCACGGTCATGTCCAGCGAATGTGGGGATACACTTAGCAATGGCCCTTCGATTAAATCATCATAAAATAAATCATAGTCCCTCGGATGTTGCCTTCGAATATATGATTTCGTCCCTCGATGACCCTTCGGTGTAGCCTACGGTTAAATGATGATCGTCCCTTCGAATGCTAAGGTATCCTTACAACTGTTGCCTTCAATGACCTATCGATGACCCTACAATGACCCTTTTACATCCAAAGGATAAAACTACTTACTTCTCAATAGTAAGGACAGTTTTACCCTCATAAGGATAGGAAATGCCCACAACGACCTTAGGAAGGTATAACTCTCAATTACTGGATCATAACCTAAAACATTTTCCACCCCTCACACTTTGCAAGTCCTAGAAAATCACCACTTGGTATACATTCATACTAGAATCATTATCAAGTTATATTTTTCTAAACTGTTTTTTCAAAATCAAACGAGATAAATACTTTGTATACATTCATACGAGAATCATTACAAAGTTAAACTCTCTTTTCGAAACATTTTTAAACAATTCACCAACACTTTTCAGACAAAAATATAAGTGATCCAGCAATTAAGAGCCCATGGATAACCATGGATACAAAGGGTGCTAACACCTTCCCTTTGTATAATGTACCTCCCGAACCCAAAATCTATTGAGGTCTTTCCTGTTCTTTTCCACCTTTCCTTATTGGATAAAAGAAAAGTCGGTGGCGACTCTTGCTATCCGCGACATTGCGATAAAAAGCAAAACACCCCAAGTCAGTTCACCGTATGACAGGTGGCCTAATCTCATCCATACTCATGTCAATTTTTTAATCAACTAGCCTTAGAATTTTGAGATATCATAGGCCAAATGGAATGAATGAATGATGAAAGGGAATAAGATGAAGTGGGAGGGAAATGGATAAAAACACAAATTGGTCAAAGGAGGCTTTTACCAAATTAATATCATCCATTCATTTCAACTCCAATTCATGAGATTTATCATAGGTCAAACAAGGTCAAAGGACCTTGGAAAAAATATTTTCCTCAATTCACTCTAACTCCAAGTATATTGAGAGATACATGAAGTTGAAATTTGAGGTACATGAACTGAGTTGCTTCGATTTCGCCTCTAAGCAACTCAATCTTTTTGCCTACATTGGTAGGACCTCAGACAACCAAAGAATCAATAGAAATGAGCAAGAATTAGAGAGAATCGAAGAGATCAGAATTTCTAAAAAATACCTTCAATGGAGGTATGGATTCAACTGATCTTGCTCTTGCTCATGCTTGATCTCACTCCAAATGCTTGCAGAAAAAGGATTAAAAGCTTAAAAGGTTGTGGATCCCTAGAGTTTTGAATTTCAAAACAGTGGAAATTCAAACTCAAATTCAAGTGAATTTTTCAGGATTATCCTTTGCAATGTGAGGGTTAGAGATTGGGGATCAAAGATGGCGCCAAATGTTTGTCCAATGCTGAGCACATGAGGCTCTATTTATAGCTGAAACCATTGCTTTTTGCACACTTGAAATCCACTTTCCAACTTTGGTATTGATGATGCATGGGTGCATGGGCGTGCATAGGCCCATAAAATCATTTCCCTAAGTCCATAAATGAGTGTGAGATAATCTGAATTCAACTTGGGTTGCAAGGCAAGTGTACATGAAGATTTCAAGTTTGATCCTTGAAATTCTAGTTAACAGACGTTCGATGTCACACGGGATGTTATGACATCCAATTCTGCGCAGACAAGAATTATGCAGAACTTAAAAAGTAAGTGCAATAAATAACACAAGGAATTGTTTACCCAGTTCGGTGTCACACACACCTACGTCTGGGGGCTACCAAGCAAATGAGGAAATCCACTATTAGTAGTATTAATTCAGACCTTAAACCAACTGTTTAATCCTATCACTTAATACCTACCCAATGCAATTTCAATCTTACACTAAGATCAGAGTTCCTACTTGTAACACCTCAAAATTTGCCCTCCTCTCTTGGGACTAGCTTAGCATATTGCATATCATTTTTTAGGACATTAGTCATTGCATCTTGGCATATCATGTGGCAACATTGAACAAGTCATCCTCCTAAGTCTTGATCAGGAGATGGAGAGGTTAAAAGATTCAAGCTTGAGGGTCTTATTGAATTGATCACTAGCCATCTGAGGGTTTGTGCTTCAATTAAGGTTTCTTGGTTCTTCAAGGAGATTGATCATTATCTTGGTTGAAATGGTACATCATTATCATCATGGTCTTATCATCACCAAGAGATTCATTGTGCTTGATCATATTCCTTGGGATTAGGGTTTTGACCTCTGGTCAACCCTAATCATCTGCATTGTACCAATCAGGGTTTGGTAAGGAGATGAAGTTTTCATGGAGATGGGGATCATCATGTGGTTTTAATGAGCTTATGGAAGCTAGGGTTTCCTTTTGGAGCCATGTCATCAGGAGATTGAGGCTCAAGCTCAACAGTCAAGCTGAAATTCATCTATCAGTCAACAAAAGTCAACCACAAGTCAACTGATGGATTTGGAGGTGGGAGAGGGTTAGAAACACTTCATTCATGTAAAAACAAGTTTCATTTGACATTTCAAACATCAACATTGAAGAAAATAAAGTCAGATGAAAACTTTCCAAAAATAGAAAGTGACTTGTAATTCAAAATTGCCAAAAATGGAAAGATTTTCTCCTCAAAATTACATGTCCAAAAATGCTTCAAATGAAATTTTGTCCAACATGAAAGTTGAAGATCTTGCTCTAACCTTTCCAAAACGTCCAAGAACATGAATTTCTCATGTATGGTTGGCAAGTTATGGATCAATCTTGGTCAAGAAAATTTGAACTTCAAAAGTGCATAACTTTTGAACCAAAAGGCCAAATGGAGTGGGATTTTTTGCCACTTTCTTGTTTCAAAATGAGCTATCCAAAACATGCATCAAAAACCATGCATCTCCTTTACAAAATTTTTGCATTTTTCATTTGAATTGCATTTGAATTTTGGAGGGAAAAAGTCCAATTCAAAAATTAAGCATTCTCCACACATAATTTCACTTGCATTTGCCTCCAAACCATATTTCAAAGTGAATTAACATGCAAACCGTGCACTGTTCTATTGGATTCATGCATATGAGGGTGAATTACCAAATTTTCATTACACTTGCATTTCCACTAATTACTTTGGTTTAGCCTAATCATGATTAGCAAACATGCTTAACAGAACATATATAAGACTAATCATAACTGTTTCTTCATTAGCATAACAGAATTCAGATCTAGATCTAGTTTTCCAAAAACTCTTCAATTTTTCTCTCTCAACTTTTCTTCAAAAATCTTCACAAACTTTGCATAGTTCTTGATTTATCCTTGATCCATAAGCATATTGGAGTGTGTTTGAAGCAAGCTTGCAAGGATTTGGTGCTGGTTTTGGAACTGTTGTAACCTTGCATCATCAATGGCAAGTGAAGATTCCAACTAGATCGTGCGTGTTCAACCTCTAATTCTTCATTCATTCACTCATCTAAGCTTGGAAGAACATCTGTTTCACCTTGCCAAGGCCTAATCCGCACGATTCCACTACTGTTGCATCTTGAAGGTCAGTTTTCGATGCTCTTAATTCATAAAATTAATGGATGCATGTGGTAGATCTTTGAATGTAGGTTAATCTGCAATTTGAATCACTGAAATCCATGGAGAAATGAGGTAGTTACATTGATTAGAAGATTGATGCATGAAAATGTTTTGGCTCGAATATTTGAATCTAGGAAAAATTAGGTTAAAATAAGTTTAGATTGTTGTTGTGCGTTGAGAGATGAGTGCAATGATGTAATTGTTTGTCATTTCTGGTAAAAAAGTTCTTGAGCTGATGAATTTGTGATGAACGCGAAGAACAGTTAGGGTTTGTTTTCCAGAATGGCGTTTGATCTTGTTTGAGCGTGTTTGCATGCCTTTCCGTGTTTGTCCTCATGCACTGGACCACGTGTCCTGGATATTAAGTGAGCATGCTACAATTTCAAATACTCCCTCCCTTCGATTCCAGCTGAGGGCATTTCGCTTGGCCTTGTGCATTTTTATTTCATCATGCTATCCATGTTCATACCATGCTTCATCATACTTTTTTTATTTTTTTCCTTCATTCAAAATTCCATAACTCATTGATGGATTGTCCAAATGAGATGAGTTTTTTTTCATTATGTTCTTCATGATCTCTACTATTGTTTGATGATTTTTCCAGAAATTTTGCACTGTTGGATTTTTATTTTGGCTAGGATTGTATGTACATGTGTTTTCTGGACATACCTTGCCATATTGATTGTGAAATGATGAGATTTTATCCAACACTCTTGAAATTTTATGTGCTTAAAATAGACATCCTTAGGGACATTTTGGTATATAGTTTGCATTTTTCCCATTTCTTGTAGATGAGATATGATATGTTCAATGTAGGTGTGACAATTTGTGTCACACCTTTGCTTGCTTGACTTGTGGATTTTATTTGCCATGCCATTCAAATGCCAATTGATGTGAATTTTTGAATGATGCTACTTCTGGAGGTTAGGATTGCGTGTGAATTTTTGTGGAAGTTTTGGATGCATTTCCAATTTGTTTGAGATTTTCTTTGCTGATTGGTCATATTTGGACTTTTTGATAGTCATGAACTTAGATGATTTGTGAAATGATGGATGTTTATCATATGGACTTGAAATTTTGCACATTGATTCTAGACTCATTGAAGTTTATCTTGGATTTGGTTTGATGCATTTATCATGTGTAGATTCTGTTTTAGGCTTGTGTGAAGTTGATGCATGATTTTGTGCCCTAATTGAGCTTGTTTTGCCTTGCCTTGCCTTATGGAATTTATTTGACATGCTTCCAATTGTCCAAATGACTTGAATTTTGGTATGATGATCATGTGATGAATGCTGTTTAGCCATGATTTTTCTTGGGATTTATTGAATTGTTTTTGAGTTGATGTGGATTGATCCATTCTGTTTGGCCCAATGAGCTTTGAACTTGCATGCTTTGCACTATTTGTTTTGTGAAATGAAATTGGTGTATGATATGAATGTGAGACCACTTGGACATTGTTCGTAATTGATTGAACTTGATTATTACCAATTTGCATGTTCTGTTTTGAATTATTTCTCCCTCTTTGACCCTAGGCCTTGTCCTAGGGGTTTGCTTCTCATTTTTGAGCTTGGTTTGCAGGTTAAGAAGCATATGGCTATGAGGGAATTGATTCCCATTGCTTGAGTTGACTAATTGGTCAATGTTGAACTAATCTTGAGTTTGTTTTGTAGGTGGCTTCTAAGTCATTTGTGTTGAGCATTGGCTTGTGCTTGCTTGTCTGTTTGCTTGTGTACAGTTAACTGTTGACTTTTAGTCTGTCTGTTTGACTTTGTGAGTTGTGTACTGACTGAGTTAGATTGTTTTCAGGTACATTAGTTGCTATAGTTCACTTTGAACTTTGCTGGGTTGCTTAACCAACTAGGTATAATTTCTCTGACTTCATGTAGTCTGGAAGACCTGGCCTGTTATTTGGTCAGGCACCTGTCTAAAGTCCTCCTTAAGAGGCAATGCTTGTGAATGTTTATCTTTGTGCCAAGCAGGAAAAGACCTTTGATAAGGCAATTGGCAGATACAAGAGATGTGCAATCCATCTCCTGCTATTCAGTTGAGTCATCCCTTTGCTCACACAACTGATGCTGATGCATTGTGGATATTAACCCAAGATCCATGTTGAGTCAGTCATAAGTGTAGAAGGGTTCCCACTTTCTGAACCCACACTTCCTTTGTCTAAAGCTCTCCCAGGCCAGGGATAAGAGCTGTGAGGCACACCCCTCACTTCCTATTTCATCTGCTTCACCCTAACTCTCAATGTTAGGGTTAAGAGCTAACATCACCCTGATGCAGTTGGCTTGCTTTTGCAGCCTAACCCTTGTGTGAGCCCACTTTGTCTGTATATAGTGTGTATGTTTGCTTTGTGTTGATTATACTTGCATGCTTTGCTTTGCCTGTTTAGGATTAGCTTGCTGTTTGTGCAAGTAGATAGAAAACTCAACCTAGGACCATTGTGGAATACATGATAACTATTAGGCTCGAGTCAGTCTCCCTTCTAGTTAGTCATTTCCCAGTCTCTGGTTAGGAGAAAGTTTCTCCCCTGTTAAGGGGAACTACGTTGCCCTGATCCTCATACCATATGAGGTACGTGGGCAGGAGGTCGTACGAGATCTCTCCGGGTACCCTTTTTCTTTTTGTGTGTGTTTGCTTGACAGTTGCTAGGCTCGAGTGCCAGACTCCTTAGTAACTTGTTGTTTGTTATCCTTCTTGTGTGTGTTAGGAGATGGATGTAAGCCCAGCGATTGGCATTCCGTATCCTATTGTCGTGTGCTTGGAGTCCGATATAAGTCCAGCGATTGGCTTTTGGTTTCCAGTGTGTGTTTGTTGGTTCGGAGTCTGATGTAAGTCCAGCGATTGGCATTCGGTTTCCATGTTTTCCTGTGTGCGTGTGTTTTGTTTCGGCGTGCGTGAGCCGAACTACGGTAGCTCTGATTCTCATTCCAGATGAGATACGTAGGCATAGGATGCGATATCCTAGCGAGCCCTTTCCCTCTTTTTTCCACCTGTGTTGTTTCTAGTGTGTGTGTGTGTGATGTTTGTTTTAGCAACCTTTTCCTATCTTTTTGAGCGTGGATCCCGTCGAGTACGACGGATGCGTAGGGGTGCTAATACCTTCCCTTCGCATAACCGACTCCCGATCCCATCTCTCTTTGGTCGCGAGACCATGTCTTTTTTAGGTTTACTTCGAGCGTTTCCTTTCCCTCTTTTGGGATAAATAACGCACGGTGGCGGCTCTGTTTGTTTTGTTTTAGCCCGCCGGTTGTTTTTCGCGGATGCGACAGCTGGCGGCTCTGCTGGGGATTTTAGAAGTTGACCTATTGCTGGTCCATCATCCCTAAGCGAGTCTCTCCTAGCGCTCTAGGATAGTTTAGGTTGCTTGTGTTGTGCTATTTATTGCATTTATTATCATTGTGTTGTGTATATATTTGCATAAATATTTGCATGCATCATACTATCATGTGGCTGTCCTCCGTGCAGGTGGTTCCTCTATTTTGGGGTGGGTGTTTTGAGTGGGGCTAAAACCCAGGCCCGAGTATACACCTAGGATTAGTGTGGTCTCACGTTCCTCACATGCTGGTTGGGCATGTTGTTGCGACGTGACATACCACAAGCCGGACGAGGTTCATCTGAGAGAGCTCTTCCATAGTGGGGTTCCCACTTTGGTTGGGTTACCTTTTTTGAGCTATTGACTTCGGTGACCGTTCTTTCCCGGATCTTTGGTTTAGACGATCTTAAGGGAGCTACAACGGCACACCCGAAAGGGCAAACCCATTGAGTATCTTTGCCCGATTGTCGAGACCATTATCCGCCTTAGGATGACCTGATTAGAATTCACCTGTGAGGGGAGGGTTGATTCTTACAGATGCATGTTCTGATGGTGACTTTGATGGTGACTAATGGTTCAGCCGTTGATCAGAGTCCTATTTATAAGTCGGATTTATGGATTTATTTCAGAGACACCGAAGTTCTGTCCGTATTATTTATCAGTGGGGATCCGTTTATTTCCGGATTCCCCGGGCCGATTCAGAGGGTCTTATGATTGTCTGTTCAGAGAATCTTTGGTGATGATGGTGATGTACATTTCATTTCCGTTTATTTCGAAACCCTTGGGTCGGATTTGTGATTGCTCAGTACCGCAGATGGTTGTGATCAGTTCAGAGATTCAGGCTTCAGTGCAACAGATGTTCAGATGACTTGGAGGATGGCACAATGCATCGCATTCATTCATCGGCACCATTAATAGTTTGCATTTACCTGCATCTAACACATGTCTATCCATATGCAGGGACATTCTTGATCGAGATCCTGGTTGAGAGACTTTTCTGCTCAGATATGAGGCCCGGTTTGAAGGACGATGTTGTCTACAAGTTCTTTGATCCAGAGATCAGTATGCTGAAGGATATGATAGCATTGATCACGCCCGACCATGTGGGGATGTTTCGTGAGATGTATGGGGGTATTCTGAAGATGGTTTTCAGGCTCACTGACAGGGATAGGAGCGCCATCCATATTCTTCTCTAGTTTTATGATCCTGGTTTGAGGTGTTTCGTCTTCCCAGATTACTTATTGGGGCCTTTGATGGAGGACTATGCTGGTATCTTGGGCATTCAGATCAGAAATCAGATTCCTTTCTATGCTACTAAGGAAGAACCTGATATTGGTGGGATATCCCGTGCTCTTTTTTTGAGTCCGGAGATGATTAAGGGGGGTCTGAAAGAGAAGGGGAAGTTGCCTGGTTTTCATCTGAGTTTCCTAGAAGCTAAGGCCAAGGAGCATGCTGAGTTGGGTAACTGGAAAGCTGTCTGTGCCTTAATTGCTGTGAGCATATATGGGACCATTCTGTTTCCTAATCAGAAGAGCTTCGTGGATATTAATGCCATCCGTTTGCTTGTTCAGAGGAATCCTATCCCTACCTTGATCGGAGATGTCTATTACTCGGTTCATAACAGGAATGAGAAGAGGCGTGGGGGATTGATTCGATGTTGCACTCAGCTGCTATACAAGTGGTTTATGGGATATTTGCCTTCCAGGGGTGCTTTTGTTCTTCTTGACCATACTGTCAATTGGGCGACCAAGCTGATGGGTTTGCGGGCCAAAGACATAGCTTGGACTCACAGTAGCGGGGTTGGACAAGACTTCATATGCAGTTGTGGAAGTTTTCCCAATGTGCCTCTTATAGTAGTTCAGGGTTGCATTAATTATAACCCGACACTTCTTAAGAGACAAATGGGATTCGCTATGGAGGTTCCTCCTCTCAAGAGTGAGATTCAGGAAACTTTGTACTTCCCGGTTGAGGGAAATCAGGCCAGGTTGAGGCAGGTATCTGATGCATGGCGTAGCATTCAAAGGAAAGGCAAGTTTTCTTGGGGTAGAGCTAATAACAGGTCTTTCCTTCCGTTTGATGACTGGCTCAGCAAGAGAGTGGAGCTTATTTGTCTACCATTTCCCATGGTTGATCCTTGGTATCCGTTGATTGAGGAATCTCCTTCTTCTGTTAGTATGGAAGAGTTCCTAGAGATGAAGCGGAAGAGAGATCAGTTGCTTGCAGAGAAAACGGAATTGGAGATGAGTGTTGCTCGAGTTCAGATGGCTAATCAGGAGATCAAAGGGAGAATGGAGGATCAGGATAAGCAACATGCCCTGGAAGTGAAACGCTTTGAGATGGATACCGCTTATTATGGCAAGGTCAGGCAAGCATTAGAGTCGTCTACAAGGGAGCACGACATTACCAAGGAGAAGCTAGCCAGAGCTTCAAAGGTCATTGAAGATGAGAAGAGGAGGCAAATCCTCGTGAGGGATCAGAGGGACGACAGAGTCAAAATCCTCGTTGCTGAGTGGGAAGCAAAGTTGAAGATTAAGGAAACAGAGAATGTGAAGACTATTACTGAGAGGGATCATTATATCGCCGAGAGAGATCACTACATTGATGAGAGAGATCATTACTTCAGGCAGATGAAGATTCACCAGAAGGAGGTGGGGAGATTGCAGCAGGAGAACACCGAGCTCAGGTTCGCCGTAGAGTTTGCTAGGATGGTTGATGATGTAGGGCCTTCTGTGGGACCTTCGTCAGACTAGACCTTTCTCATTTGTGTGGATTACCGTCAGGCTTGTTGACGGAATTCACTTGCTTGTATTTCCTTTCTGATGCTGGAGAATTGTATTTGACTTATATCAGCTTTGATGTATGACTGTGGCACTTATTGTGCAATTTTGATATACGATGGCTATTTTCATTCAGTGATCGATCTTCAAGCTTTATTTGCTTTCCTGTATGAACTCACACAGCACACACATGGTTGGGTGGGTTTTTTTTGCTAAATCATATATCTCTGATCTGTATGATGAACTCAAAAGATGAATGTCAGAATATTGCTGCCGGATTATTATATGTCTCGATGAAGCCAGGATCGAAAGACAGAGTGTTCCTCATGTGAATAGACACTGCATTCATGCATGATCATAATAACTTGTTTTCTATTTTGCAGGTATCAGTTCTAACGTGCTTGATTGTTTCAGGAATCATTGCTCATGCTCGTAGAGTTGTACCTTTGCACTTAACACGCCCTCACAGATATTTTACCAGACGCAACACTCCAAGGCTGATGGATCTATCGAACGCAGATTTTCTCGAACTGAAGGACAAAATGAACGAATTAATCAACATCGTGCAAGGGTTTGCAGTTGGTCAGAAAGCATTGGCTGATAAAGTTGAGAAGCTCGAGCGGGCTTCAGCTGCTAACAGCGGTGTCAACCTGGATGGTGTCTCCAACCAGGGGCTTGGTGGTTCTAGGGAAGGCGGAAAAAGGACGACTGTGGGAGTAGTGAATAATGCTGGTGGTTTTGGTGCTGCTACAGAGGGTCAACCTGGTCCGATGGGTCACAATATGAAGGATAGTCTGTTTCCTCCATTCTTTGGGGTTGATGATGATAAAGAGGAAGACAGGGAAGCTGATCAGTTCTCTATGCACAATGAGCCGTTTGGGCAGTATGGCGTCCAGCCACCCAACAAAGAAATTCAGTTGCTGGCGGAGAAAATCAGAGCTCTCGAAAGCTATGCCACTCCTGGGGTTGTAAATATGTCAAACATGGGGCTGGTTGAGGGGATTGTGATCCCACAGAAGTTCAAGGCACCCGCGTTTGATAAATACAATGGGAGTTCCTGCCCGGAAACTCATCTTCAAGCCTTCGTCCGCAAGATCTCTGCATACACTATGGATCAAAAGTTGTGGATGTACTTCTTCCAAGACAGTCTGTCTGGAGGATCTTTGGAGTGGTACACCAAGCTGAAATCTTCTGACATAAAGAGCTGGCAAGATCTTGGTGATGCGTTCTTTAAACAGTACCAGTTCAATGCTGACATGGCTCCTAGTCGTACCCAGCTGCAGGGTATGTCTCAGAAGCCTAGTGAGGGGTTTAAAGAGTATGCTCAAAGGTGGAGGGAGTTGGCTGCCAGAGTGCAACCTCCATTGGTGGACAAAGAGATGTCTGATTTGTTCATGGGCACCCTGCAGGGGGCATTCGCTGAGAGAATGGTCGGTTGTCCAGTTACTAACTTTGCAGACATTGTGGTGGCTGGAGAAAGGATAGAGAGTTGGCTGAAGCTCGGAAAAATCTAGGGTGGCAATGCTTCGTCGTCAGGATCGAAGAAGCCCTTCGGAAACGGCCAAAGGAAGAAAGAGGGTGATACCAGTGCTGTATACACTCAGAGAGGACATAGTAGGGATCGTTACTTTCAGCACACTGCTGCGGTAACTATTCCAGCTAACAATCAGCCTGCACAACAACAACAACAACAACCGCAACAGCAAAGACAATCATTTCAGCAGAGGCCGCAGAGGGCTGGATATCAAGTCAGGGGAAGAATGAATGATCGGCAGTTTGATAGGCCGCCTGTGACCTATTCTTTCCTGTTGAAAAAGCTGAAAGATCTGGGGTTGGTACAGTTGAGAACTCTGGCACCTTTGAGACCTGATCAGAGGCCGGCCAGTTTCGATGAGAATGCTAAGTGTGAATTTCACTCAGGTGCTCCGGGGCATAATGTAGAAGACTGCAAAGCTTTTAAGCATGTAGTCCAAGACCTGGTGGATTCAAAAGCTATCAACTTTGCACCGTCTCCCAATGTGAATGCTAATCCCATGCCCGCGCATGGTCAAATGGGGGTAAATGCAATCTCTGAGGAGAACAGAGTTGGGCTGTTGAGTATAGACCAATTGAAGACTCCATTGGTTGAGGTTAAATGGCAGTTGTGGTTGAATGGGGTCTTTCCGGGCTGTGGCAATGGCTGTGCTGAGTGCGCTGTTACCCCGAATGGGTGTGTACTCTTGAGGGAGACTGTCCAGAGGCTGATGGACGACGGAAGTCTCAGGTTTGAGAAGGTGGATATAGGGAAGGATGATGTCTCTACCATAACGATTTACTTCGACCCGGTTGATTTGTCAACTCTGGCTGAGGCGGCTCCAGTTACTATCACGGTACCTGGACCGATTCCTTACGACAAAGATGATGCCGTGCCGTGGCATTATGGTGGGGAGGTATATTGTAATAGAGAGAAAGTAGAGGACCAAGCTACTAGTGAAACCACCGTTTCAAAGGTGGATAATGCCGGACCTAGTGGTTTCACTCGCAGTGGAAGACTGTTTGCACCTGATGCCTTGAGGGGTGGAGAGGGAGAAAAAGAAAAGAAAGAAAAGGCCGAGGCTTTAGCCAGGGCAAAAGGAAAACAAGCGGTAATCAATGAAGGTACTCCCGTGGTGACACCGGCACCTGGTGGGCCGGAGAGAGAACTTGATGACGAAGCAGAAGAATTCCTAAGAATTATCAAGAAGTCTGAGTACAAACTCGTTGACCATCTGCAGCAGACTCCGTCTAAAATTTCGATCTTGTCATTGTTGCTAAGCTCTGAGGGGCATAGAGAGGCTTTGCTGAAAATTCTGAAGAAGGCCTATGTTCCTCAAGAGATTACGATTAATCAGTTGGAGACGGTGGTGTCTAATGTCCATGCCAGCCACGGGATAGGGTTCACCGATATAGATCTGATTGTGGATGGAAGAAATCACAACCGGGCTTTACACATTGCGATGGAATATAAAAGAGCCGTGCTTTCGCATGTGCTGGTTGATACCGGCTCCTCATTAAATGTGTTGCCAAAGAAAGCCTTGGCGAAGCTGAACTGTGAGGGATTGATCCTGACGCCCACGGACTTGATAGTGAGGGCCTTTGACGGTTCAAAGCGGGCGGTGTTCGGAGAGGTTGAGCTCCCGGTGAAGATTGGACCTGAGGTGTTCAAGTCTGTTTTCTATGTCATGGATATTCAGCCGGCATACAGTTGCCTGTTGGGTCGCCCATGGATTCATGCTGCAGGGGCAGTGACGTCGACTTTGCACCAGAAACTGAAGTATATCTGGGAAGGGCAGGTCGTCACCGTGTGTGGAGAAGAGGATATCTTCGTCAGCCACTTGTCCTCGTTCAAGTACGTTGAAATGGACGGTGAGATATGGGAGACCCCGAGTCAAGCATTCGAAACCGTCAAGGTGGAGAATGCTCTGTTTGCAAAAGAGGAGGAGAAACCGACCATATCTTCATATAAGCAGGCCGCTGAGGTAGTGAAGAGTGGAGAGGCTCCTGGTTGGGGGAAGATGATGGACATCTCCGCCAAGAGAGACCGCTTTGGAGTGGGTTATCAGCCGGACAGAGGCTCATCTGGACAAGGCAGTGGACGCCGTATGTCAGTCACGTTCACCAGTGCTGGAATGCTGGATCCAAATCACATCTGTATGGTGGGTGACGAAGCTGATAGTGACTGCGAGATTTATCGGTGGATAAAGCCGTGCGCACCAGGGATGGAAGTCCAGAACTGGAAGGCTGAAAAGATCATCACTGTCACTCTGCTAGAAGAGTAATAATTTCTGTTTTTTAATTTTATTTGCATGGAAACCATACGTTTTGCCCGAAACGTAATGGTTCATTGTAAGGGCCACCTCATGTTTCATTTTGTAAATTTGCATCATAAATAAACGGATGTTTTTCAGTTAAAAGCGGTGTTCCCTGTTTTTCAGTTATTTTTGCAGTTTAAAAATAAAACAAAATAAAAATGGCAATGTTTCATTTTTTCTTTTCAATTTGTCTCACTCCGGTTCTAAAGCAATGCATGAATCCACATTCATGCAGATGCGATCTCTCTCCGGATCTCATGGATAACAATCCTGTTACACCCTCGTATGACTTCGACAATCCGATCTATCATGCCGAAGAAGAAGGCGAAGAAGATTGTGAACTGCCAGGGGAATTAGCCAGGTTGTTGAAACAAGAGGAGAAGGTGATTCAGCCGCACGAGGAGCAAGTTAAAATTGTGAATCTGGGTACCGACGAGGTCAAGAAAGAAGTGAAAATCGGGGCTGCTTTGGAGGAGAGTGTCAAGAGCAGAATGGTGGCATTGTTGAAAGAGTATGTCGACATCTTTGCCTGGTCTTATCAAGATATGCCAGGGTTGGATACCGATATCGTTATGCACAAGCTACCGTTGAGAGCAGATTGTCCTCCAGTGAAGCAGAAGTTGCGCAGAACTCGACCTGAGATGGCCATGAAAATTAAAGAAGAAGTGCAGAAGCAGTGGGATGCTGGTTTCCTTGTTGTCACTAATTATCTGCCTTGGGTCGCGAATATCGTGCCAGTCCCGAAGAAAGATGGGAAGGTGAGAATGTGTGTGGACTACCGGAATTTGAACAGAGCTAGTCCGAAAGATGATTTCCCATTACCTCACATTGATGTGTTGGTAGATAATACAACTCAATTCTCGGTGTTTTCCTTCATGGATGGCTTTTCTGGCTATAATCAAATTAAAATGTTGCCAGATGATATGGAGAAAACAACGTTCATCACACCGTCGGGCACTTTTTGTTACAAGGTGATGCCATTTGGTCTCAAGAACGCCGGTGCTACTTATCAGAGGGCCATGGTGACTTTGTTTCATGATATGATTCATCATGAAATCGAATGCTATGTTGATGACATGATAGCAAAGTCCCAAACAGAAGAAGGGCATTTGGTAGATCTGGCCAAGTTGTTTGACCGGCTGAGACAGTTCAGACTGAGGTTGAATCCGAACAAGTGCGCTTTCGGGGTGCGGTCCGGTAAATTGCTGGGGTTCATTGTGAGTGAAAAAGGAATCGAGGTTGATCCTGCTAAAGTAAAAGCAATAAGAGAAATTCCTGAACCGAGAACAGAGAAGGAGGTTCGTGGTTTCTTAGGTAGATTGAACTACATTTCACGGTTCATATCTCATCTAACAGCCACGTGTGAACCAATTTTCAAGTTGTTAAGAAAAGATCAAACGGTCAGGTGGAATAATGATTTCCAAGCGGCATTTGAAAAGATAAAAGAATATTTGCAGGAGCCTCCGATTCTGATGCCTCCTGTGGAGGGACGACCGTTAATCCTGTACTTGACGGTCCTCGAGGGGTCTATGGGGTGTGTATTGGGGCAGCATGACGAGTCTGGTTGAAAAGAGCCTGCCATATACTACCTTAGCAAAAAGTTTACCGACTGTGAAACAAGATATTCACTGCTCGAGAAAACTTGTTGTGCTTTGGTCTGGGCTGCTCGCCGACTGAGACAGTATATGCTGGTTCATACCACTTTATTGATTTCCAAGATGGATCCAATCAAGTATATTTTTGAGAAGCCAGCATTGACCGGACGGGTTGCGAGGTGGCAGATGATTTTGACCGAATATGATATTCAGTATACCTCTCAGAAAGCAATCAAGGGGAGTGTATTGTCTGATTACCTCGCCCAACAACCCATTGAGGATTATCAACCGATGAAGTTTGAATTCCCTGATGAGGACATCATGTTTCTCAAATCGAACGATTGCGAGGAACCAATCCCGGAGGAGGGGCCGGACCCTGAATCCGAATGGATTCTGATGTTTGATGGGGCCGTTAACGTGAATGGTAGCGGTGTTGATGCTGTTTTGGTTACGCCGAAAGGATCCCACATTCCTTTTGCTGCCCGGCTAACATTCGAATGCACCAACAACGTGGCTGAATACGAAGCTTGTATCCTGGGGATTGAAGAGGCAATTGATTTGAGGATCAAAAACCTTGTTGTATATGGAGATTCAGCTTTGGTGGTGAATCAGGTTAACGGAAAATGGTATACGCATTAGTCTCATTTAATTCCATATCGGGATTATACGAGGAGATTGTTGATGTTTTTCACCAAGGTGAAGATGCGTCATGTGCCTAGAGAAGAGAATCCGTTGGCAGATGCTTTGGCTACTCTGGCTGCCTTGATAAAGGTGCAGTGGTGGAATCAGTTCCCCAGTGTTGAGGTGGGACGTCTGGATAGACCGACTTATGTGTTTGCTGTTGATACAGCGCCTGCTGATGAGAAGCCGTGGTATTTCGATATCAAGCGCTATCTGGAGACTCAAGAGTATCCTGAGGGAGCATCCAAGAAGGACCGAAAGACTATGCGAAGGTTGGCCATGGTGTTCTATCTGAATAAGGATGGGGTTTTGTACAAGAGAAATTTTGATTGGGTCTTGCTCATATGTGTTGATGACAAAGAAGCAAGCCAGTTAATGAAAGAGGTTCACGAAGGGTCGTTCGGTACCCATGCCAGTGGGAATGCAATGGTGAAGAAGCTGCTGAGGGCAGGTTATTACTAGATGACAATGGAGGCCCAATGTTTCAATTTCGTGCGGAAGTGTCATAAATGCCAGATTTATGCTAACAAGGTGCACGTGCCTCCAAATCCGTTGAGTTTGATGTCGTCTCCGTGGCCGTTTGCTATGTGGGGCACTGATATGATTGGAAAGATTGAGCCTACGGCTTCGAATGGGCATCGGTTCATATTAGTGGCTATTGACTACTTCACCAAGTGGGTGGAAGTAGCCTCTTATACGAACGTGACAAAGCAGGTCGTCGCCAGGTTTCTCAAGAGAGACATCATTTGCAGATATGGGGTTCCCGAGAGAATCATTACTGATAATGGTTCTAATCTGAACAACAAGATGATGGCAGAGCTGTGCCGGGAATTCAAGATTGAGCATCACAATTCTTCTCCTTATCGTCCGAAGATGAATGGGGCGGTTGAGGCAGCCAATAAGAATATCAAAAAGATTGTGCAAAAGATGGTGGTGACCTATAAAGACTGGCATGAGATGTTACCGTTTGCCTTGCATGGGTATCGAACTTCGGTGCGTACATCTACTGGGGCAACGCCTTTCTCGTTGGTATATGGAATTGAAGCCGTGCTACCGGTTGAGGTTCAAATTCCCTCTTTGAGAGTCCTGATGGACGTGAAATTGCAAGAGGCGGAATGGGTCAGGACCCGGTACGAAGAGTTGAGCCTGATTGAGGAAAAGAGGCTAGCGGCTATCTGTCATGGGCAGTTGTACCAGCAAAGGATGAAGCGTGCATTCGACCGAAAGGTACGACCTCACGTGTATCATGTGGGAGATATGGTGCTGAAAAGGATCCTTCCTCCTCAAAACGATCGAAGGGGCAAATGGACACCCAATTATGAAGGTCCATTCGTGGTCAAGAAGGTTTTCTCTGGCGGAGCCTTGTTGTTAACGACTATGGATGGTGAGGATTTTCCATCCCCTGTGAATGCTGACGCAGTTAAAAAATACTTCGTATAAAAAGACCCGCTGGACGAAAAGAATAAAATAGTCCAGGCAAAAATGGGCATCCCGGCGAACCGAAAAACAGAAAGAAAAGGTTCGGGCAAAAATTAGGGATAAAATTGAAAAAATTGTACACCCGGCAAGTCGAAAACCTGAAAAGGCGGCTTGGGCAAAAAAGGGTATCCCGGTGGACTGAAAACCCGAAAGGGCGGTCCAGGCAAAAGACAGATTTAAACGAACAACTGCGTCTGGCATGATCGTTTGCACTTTGGATATGACAGGAATAATACCCGGTAGGGATCAATCAGAAGTGTCTTATTCAGAAGGCAGAAAGCAAGGAGAGTCTGAGGACATATGGGGTGTAACCGAGTTGGAACTCGATGAGATCACGGGTTTCACATTGCCATTTGGATAGATTTTTCCTTTTGTGCGCAATTACCTCTTTTCAGGAATTGCTTCCTTTGTATTGCTCAGTTTGAGCCACACTTTTTCAATCAATAAAATGCATATTCAGTCAAATAATTCTGTTTTTGTTTTTCATTACCGCTTTGATTGCAAAAACATCCAATTATTATGATAAAGAATCTTGCATTTTAAGACATACAGGTCCCTTCCAATGCATGCTTATAAGATTGAAAATTTGAAATCTTATTCGGAAGGTTGAGTGACCCAAGTGTTGAAATCTTGACACACCTGGGGCACGGTTTTATCTAACGATCTCTTTTGCAGGTGCTGTTAGATATTTTTCCCTCACTTGCAGGTTGTGATGTGGAAGCTTTTGACAAAACAATCCCCACGGAGTCTAATCAGGGACGAATGAATAGAAGAATGGTGAAAAGATGGCGAAAGGCGTACGACGATCCTGGATTATAATCAAGAAGACTCTTCAAAGTCTGAAGATTGAAAAGTCTGTATAAATCCTAGGAGGTCGCTCTTCGTCAAGTACGGAGCAGTCGGGAATACAAGGTGATGAATCAGAAAAGTCCAAACGAGTCTGGGAGTTCTCAAAATTGGAAAGCTGACATTGGAGTTGGATATGGAATGCCATGGTTCGACGGGTGTTCAGTACCAGACTTTCCTCATCTCCCCAAGCCGAGTAGGGATGACTAATTTCCCAGCAGATTCAGGGTCTGTGGCTTCCCTAGCAGGGTCGGTATGGTTATATCCCCAGCAGGTTTGAGATCAGGTAGTTCCTTAGCAGCCAGGCCCGAAGGTTGCTGTTTCCCAGCGGAGGTATCTGTGGGTGGTGGTTTCCCAAGCAGAGTCGGGATTGTTGTATCCCCAGCAAGTCAAAGACAGTTGTTTCCCCACAGAGTACGTTGGTGGATTCTTCCCCAGCGATGTCCCCAAGCGGATCAGGTGCAGAGGAGGTTTTCCCCAGCAAGGGTTGCCTTTTCCCAGCAGCAGTGCTATTTCCCCAGCAGGGTGGAGATCGGAGCAATGGCGAGTTCCTCAGCAGAGTGTCTCGAGCTCCCCAGAAGAGTCCCTTGAGGGGGATACCTTTTATACATTCATCATGTAGATAAGCATAGCATATTGCATAATAAATCGCGTAGCATTTCCATGATTATGGAGCATTACGCTGAAAAAGTCATGCATCATTATTGCAAGCATAAGTTAGTCTCAAACCGTGGTTATTGTTTGAGAGGTGGTTTCGCCAGAAGGTAAAGGTGTACTCCGAGGAGTTTAGCATCGGGATTTTTAATCAGCAGTTATTCCCCAGTAGCGCGATATTGGAGGAAGAGTTTCTGTCGAGCAGAGATGGGAATGTTAATCAAGAAAGTTTCGGGGTTCAAAAAAAAAATAGAGAAAAACAAGAGCAGGAATAATCCCCCAGCCAAACGCGAGGTGTTCGTTGGCTAGGGTTGAACAAAGAATAGCCGGTTTGTGGCTTGTTGTCCCCAGCATGGGTCGTTGGCACGCGTGCCGACTCTCTTATCACTGTTTTGTTATCTCTGCCAATGCTGACGGGCAAGATGAGTTCCCGGTGTTCAGACCGAGGTGGTATTCAGGCCAGTTTCCGATTTCCAGATCGAAGAAGTTCTCAACAATCAGGATGAAGAACTTGTGGCGCTCAGGCCGGTTTCCGATTTCCAGATCGAAGAAGTTCTCAACAATCAGGATGAAGAACTTGTGGCGCTCAGGCCGGTTTCCGATTTTTAGATCGAAGAAGTTTCCAACGATCAGGTTGGAGTACTTGTGGCATCCAGGCCAATCTTCCGGTATTCAGACCGAGGCAGGTGTTCGGACCAAGGTGGTATTCAAACTAGTTTTCCGGTGATCAGACCGAGGCGGGTATTCAGACCGATGCGGCGTTCAGGCCAATTTTCCGATTTTCAGATCGAAGGAGCTTCCGAAGTTCAGATCGATGCAGCTTACGGCATTCAGGCTAATCTCCCGGTATCCAGACCGAAGTGGTGTTCAGACCAAATTGGCGTTCAGGCTAATTCCCCGGTGTTCAGACCGACATTCATACTTTCATACTATGATGTGCAGTATGCAAACTGACGAGTGGTATTCAGGTCATGGTTATCTCTGTGTTACCGTTTATCCAGATCAATATTTCTGTTTCGGTATTCAGGCCGACTTTTCTCCGTACCAGACGGGTTCTTCTTTCAAGATTGCTTCTTCGCCAATTCTGACAGGCATTGTTAATTATTTCCCATCAGAGTGCAAATTGTTCGTATGTTCTTGGTATTCAATCACTCTTCATCCTGATCATCTGAAAGCCGAGGCTATTCATATCGACAGGTTCACAGTGGATTGAATAGGGGCAGCTGTAACACCTCAAAATTTTCCCTCCTCTCTTGGGACTAGCTTAGCATATTGCATATCATTTTTTAGGACATTAGTCATTGCATCTTGGCATATCATGTGGCAACATTGAACAAGTCATCCTCCTAAGTCTTGATCAGGAGATGGAGAGGTTAAAAGATTCAAGCTTGAGGGTCTTATTGAATTGATCACTAGCCATCTGAGGGTTTGTGCTTCAATTAGGGTTTCTTGGTTCTTCAAGGAGATTGATCATTATCTTGGTTGAAATGGTACATCATTACCATCATGGTCTTATCATCACTAAGAGATTCATTGTGCTTGATCATATTCCCTGGGATTAGGGTTTTAACCTCTGGTCAACCCTAATCATCTGCATTGTACCAATCAGGGTTTGGTAAGGAGATGAGGTTTTCATGGAGATGGGGATCATCATGTGGTTTTAATGAGCTTATGGAAGCTAGGGTTTCCTTTTGGAGCCATGTCATCAGGAGATTGAGGCTCAAGCTCAACAGTCAAGTTGAAATTCATCTATCAGTCAACAAAAGTCAACCACAAGTCAACTGATGGATTTGGAGGTGGGAGAGGGTTAGAAACACTTCATTCATGTCCAAACAAGTTTCATTTGACATTTCAAACATCAACATTGAAGAAAATAAAGTCAGATGAAAACTTTCCAAAAATAGAAAGTGACTTGTAATTCAAAATGCCAAAAATGGAAAGGTTTTCTCCTCAAAATTACATGTCCAAAAATGCTTCAAATGAAATTTTGTCCAACATGAAAGTTGAAGATCTTGCTCTCACCTTTCCAAAAAGTCCAAGAACATGAATTTCTCATGTATGGTTGGCAAGTTATGGATCAATCTTGGTCAAGAAAATTTGAACTTCAAAAGTGCATAACTTTTGAACCAAAAGGCCAAATGGAGTGGGAATTTTTTGCCACATTCTTGTTTCAACATGAGCTATCCAAAACATGCATCAAAAACCATGCATCTCCTTTACAAATTTTTTGCATTTTTCATTTGAATTGCATTTGAATTTTGGAGGGAAAAAGTCCAATTCAAAAATTAAGCATTCTCCACACATAATTTCACTTGCATTTGCCTCCAAACCATATTTCAAAGTGAATTAACATGCAAACCGTGCACTGTTCCATTGGATTCATGCATATGAGGGTGAATTACCAAATTTGCATTACACTTGCATTTCCACTAATTACTTTGGTTTGGCCTAATCATGATTAGCAAACGTGCTTAACAGAACATATATAAGACTAATCATAACTGTTTCTTCATTAGCATAACAGAATTCAGATCTAGATCTAGTTTTCCAAAAACTCTTCAATTTTTCTCTCTCAACTTTTCTTCAAAAATCTTCACAAACTTTGCATAGTTCTTGATTTATCCTTGATCCATAAGCATATTGGAGTGTGTTTGAAGCAAGCTTGCAAGGATTTGGTGCTGGTTTTGGAACTGTTGTAACCTTGCATCATCAATGGCAAGTGAAGATTCCAACTAGATCGTGTGTGTTCAACCTCTAATTCTTCATTCATTCACTCATCTAAGCATGGAAGAACATCTGTTTCACCTTGCCAAGGCCTAATTCGCACGATTCCACTACTGTTGCATCTTGAAGGTCAGTTTTCGATGCTCTTAATTCATAAAATTAATGGATGCATGTGGTAGATCTTTGAATGTAGGTTAATCTGCAATTTGAATCACTAAAATCCATGGAGAAATGAGGTAGTTACATTGATTAGAAGATTGATGCATGAAAATGTTTTGGCTCGAATCTTTGAATCTAGGAAAAATTAGGTTAAAATAAGTTGAGATTGTTGTTGTGCGTTGAGAGATGAGTCCAATGATGTAATTGTTTGTCATTTCTGGTAAAAAAGTTCTTGAGCTGATGAATTTGTGATGAACGCGAAGAACAGTTAGGGTTTGTTTTCCAGAATGGCGTTTGATCTTGTTTGAGCGTGTTTGCATGCCTTTCCGTGTTTGTCCTCATGCACTGGACCACGTGTCCTGGATATTAAGTGAGCGCGCTACAATTTCAAATACTCCCTCCCTTCGATTCCAGCTGAGGGCATTTCGCTTGGCCTTGTGCATTTTTATTTCATCATGCTATCCATGTTCATACCATGCTTCATCATACTTTTTTTATTTTTTTCCTTCATTCAAAATTCCATAACTCATTGATGGATTGTCCAAATGAGATGAGTTTGTTTTCATTGTGTTCTTCATGATCTCTACTATTTTTTGATGATTTTTCCAGAAATTGTGCACTGTTGGATTTTTATTTTGGCTAGGGATTGTGTGTACATGTGTTTTCTTGACATACCTTGTCATATTGATTGTGAAATGATGAGAGTTTATCCAACACTCTTGAAATTTTGTGTGCTTAAAATAGACATCCTTAGGGACATTTTGGTATATAGTTTGCATTTTTACCATTCCTTGTTGATGAGATATGATATGTTGAATGTAGGTGTGACAATTTGTGTCACACATTTGCTTGCTTGACTTGTGGATTTTATTTTCCATGCCATTCAAATGCCAATTGATGTGAATTTTTGCATGATGCTACTTCTGGAGGTTAGGATTGCGTGTGAATTTTTGTGGAAGTTTTGGATGCATTTCCAATTTGTTTGAGATTTTCTTTGCTGATTGGTCATATTTGGACTTTTTGATAGTCATGAACTTAGATGATTTGTGAAATGATGGATGTTTATCATATGGACTTGAAATTTTTCACATTGATTCTAGACTCATTGAAGTTTATCTTGGCTTTGGTTTGATGCATTATCATGTGTAGATTCTGTTTTAGGCTTGTGTGAAGTTGATGCATGATTTTGTGCCCTAATTGAGCTTGATTTGCCTTGCCTTGCCTTATGGAATTTATTTGACATGCTTCCAATTGTCCAAATGACTTGAATTTTGGTATGATGATCATGTGATGAATTCTGGTTAGCCATGATTTTTCTTGGGATTTATTGAATTGTTTTTGAGTTGATGTGGATTGATTCATTCTGTTTGGCCCAATGAGCTTTGAACTTGCATGCTTTGCACTATTTGTTTTGTGAAATGAAATTGGTGTATGATATGAATGTGAGACCACTTGGACATTGTTCTTAATTGATTGAAATTGATTATTACCAATTTTCATGTTCTGTTTTGAATTATTTCTCCCTCTTTGACCCTAGGCCTTGTCCTAGGGGTTTGCTTCTCATGTTTGAGCTTGGTTTGCAGGTTAAGAAGCATATGGCTATGAGGGAATTGATTCCCATTGCTTGAGTTGACTAATTGGTCAATGTTGAACTAATCTTGAGTTTGTTTTGTAGGTGGCTTCTAAGTCATTTGTGTTGAGCATTGGCTTGTGCTTGCTTGTCTGTTTGCTTGTGTACAGTTAACTGTTGACTTTTAGTCTGTCTGTTTGACTTTGTGAGTTGTGTACTGACTGAGTTAG
The DNA here is from genome assembly GCF_024323335.1 of Lathyrus oleraceus. NCBI lineage: Eukaryota > Viridiplantae > Streptophyta > Magnoliopsida > Fabales > Fabaceae > Lathyrus > Lathyrus oleraceus. Next base: position 380,477,033 of record NC_066584.1, on the reverse strand, counting down.
ATTGTTTTCAGGTACATTAGTTGCTATAGTTCACTTTGAACTTTGCTGGGTTGCTTTACCAACTAGGTATAATTTCTCTGACTTCACGTAGTCTGGAAGACCTGGCCTGTTATTTGGTCAGGCACCTGTCTGAAGTCCTCCTTAAGAGGCAATGCTTGCGAATGTTTATCTTTGTGCCAAGCAGGAAAAGACCTTTGATAAGGCAATTGGCAGATACAAGAGATGTGCAATCCATCTCCTGCTATTCAGTTGAGTCATCCCTTTGCTCACACAACTGGTGTTGATGCATTGTGGATATTAACCCAAGATCCATGTTGAGTCAGTCATAAGTGTAGAAGGGTTCCCACTTTCTGAACCCACACTTCCTTTGTCTAAAGCTCTCCCAGGCCAGGGATAAGAGCTGTGAGGCACACCCCTCACTTCCTATTTCATCTGCTTCACCCTAACTCTCAATGTTAGGGTTAAGAGCTAACATCACCCTGATGCAGTTGGCTTGCTTTTGCAGCCTAACCCTTGTGTGAGCCCACTTTGTCTGTATATAGTGTGTGCTAATTGTGTGTATGTTTGCTTTGTGTTGATTATACTTGCATGCTTTGCTTTTCCTGTTTAGGATTAGCTTGCTGTTTGTGCAAGTAGATAGAAAACTCAACCTAGGACCATTGTGGAATACATGATAACTATTAGGATCGAGTCAGTCTCCCTTCTAGTTAGTCATTTCCCAGTCTCTGGTTAGGAGAAAGTTTCTCCCCTGTTAAGGGGAACTACGTTGCCCTGATCCTCATACCAGATGAGGTACGTAGGCAGGAGGTCGTACGAGATCTCTCCGGGTACCCTTTTTCTTTTTGTGTGTGTTTGCTTGACAGTTGCTAGGCTCGAGTGCCAGACTCCTTAGTAACTTGTTGTTTGTTATCCTTCTTGTGTGTGTTAGGAGATGGATGTAAGCCCAGCGATTGGCATTCCGTATCCTATTGTCGTGTGCTTGGAGTCCGATATAAGTCCAGCGATTGGCTTTTGGTTTCCAGTGTGTGTTTGTTGGTTCGGAGTCTGATGTAAGTCCAGCGATTGGCATTCGGTTTCCATGTTTTCCTGTGTGCGTGTGTTTTGTTTCGGCGTGCGTGAGCCGAACTACGGTAGCTCTGATTCTCATTCCGGATGAGATACGTAGGCATAGGATGCGATATCCTAGCGAGCCCTTTCCCTCTTTTTTCCACCTGTGTTGTTTCCAGTGTGTGTGTGTGATGTTTGTTTTAGCAACCTTTTCCTATCTTTTTGAGCGTGGATCCCGTCGAGTACGACGGATGCGTAGGGGTGCTAATACCTTCCCTTCGCATAACCGACTCTCGATCCCATCTCTCTTTGGTCGCGAGACCATGTCTTTTCCAGGTTTACTTCGAGCGTTTCCTTTCCCTCTTTTGGGATAAATAACGCACGGTGGCGACTCTGTTTGTTTTGTTTTAGCCCACCGGTTGTTTTTCGCGGATGCGACACTACTCACTCCCCCTCAATCACCTCAGTGATTACAACCTTTAATTAGATTAAAGTTAATGGTGAAGTCACACTTCAAACAACTCTTAATTGTGCTTAACAGCTTTAATCAAGATACACAGCACTCACGCTTAAAAGCTTAGAGAGACACAACACTTACAACTCAATGAACATCCTATTCCAATGCAATCATCTAGGTGATAAGTACTTGGCTCACAAGATACACCTAATACAAGACACACACAAAAAATACAGCAGTGAAGTATGATGGACCAATAAAATCTTCACGCCTAAACCCCACATATTAGGGTACTAACAAATAGGCTATTTGTTAGGTTCATTAATTGTAGCTCAGTTGTTAGTTTCCTGGATTTTAGCTCAGTTGTTGGATTCCTGAAGAATAGCCTGAGAAAAATGCTGAAACAGAAAAACTAACCATCCTACACTTTAGCATATGTTGTCAGGAATGAATGTCACAACATTCAGTTTGACGTCCAGATCCTATAACATATGCTAAGTCTGTTATTTTCCTGAAAACAGACTGTGCTAAATGTTGTACTGTAGCAGACCAACCAGTCTATACTTCAATATCAGCTTACAGTAATACATGTCAAAACATCCAGTTTGACATTTACACAATGGCCTTATGTTAGGTCTGTTATTCTCCTGAATAAACAGACTGAGATACATACTGAAGTGAAGCAGAAAAACCAACCTGCCTATTATTCAGTATATGCTGTCACTGATGAATATCATAACATCCAGTTTGACATTCAGACAATGGGCCTTATGCCAGGTCTGTTATTCCCTTGATAAACAGACTGAGATAAATACTGAGTTATAACTGACAACCAACTATTCTAAACCTCAGTATCTGCTATCAGGGATGAATGTCATAACATCTAGTTTGACATTCAGTAAATCCTGTATTAGCTAAACTTGCAGCATACTACTCACGTATGTCATGACATTAGTCAAGACATCATAGTACAGTTAGATGTTTTAACACAAAATGCAGCCAATCAAACATCTACAAACTCCCCCTTTGGCAAATTTTTGGCTAAAACAACTTGGCATCACAACAGAGTTCACAACAGCGGAAAAACATACATCTAGCAGGGAAATTTACCTAGCTAATACACTCACAGCAATAACACACTCAACACACATAGAAGTTAAATAAAAACTTCTAACAGCAGCACACATACAGAAGTTAAATCTTCTAGCAGCAGCACACATACAAAAGTTAAATACAAACTTCAAACAGCAGCACACATACAAATAACACACTCATACTCATCACACATAGGAGTGGAACATCAGGCTGCAGCACAACCTCTGGATTAGAGTATCTTCAATAATCTGTTGTCCTGGGGCATCACAGGTGTTACTCCCCCTTTTTGTCAAAAATGTTGCCAAAGCAACACTTTAAATTACAGACCAAAATAAACAGAATTACACACAAATGACAGAAACACAGGAAATGATTTAATCATCTGACTCAGAGTCAGCCTCAACATCAGTGCCATCATCAGGACTGGCATCCTCTTCACCCTCTGCACTTTGCCTTGCAGCTCCTTCTGTAGCCTCAGCAGCTTCACCAGGCACACCTTCATCAGACATCTCCAATTTGATAATCAACTTTTCCAAAGTGAGCTTCCTTGCCTCTAGCTCTTTGCAAGTCTCTCTGAGTATGGCAATGACAGCAGCTTTATCTGGTTGATTGCCAACTCTCTCCTGTTGTCATGGCAACATCGGGGACATGCTTACCCAAGAATAGTTTATAATTGAAAGGCCAAAGGACTCTCTCTTCTTTTCACAAAATTATTCTCTGTCAATATGTTTGGAAATTGATTCAACACAATGCCACATATGAGGGAAGGAAAGGCTATATGCCCCTTCACACTGAAGCTCCCAGCATGTTTCATGGTTTGATAAAAAATGTAGGTTCCATAGTCAAACTTTGCTTTGGTTCCAACAGCGTAGATGAACTTTCCAAGCATCACAGCCACAGTGGATTTGTGATTGGTGGGTACCCAGTTGGCAGCTCCAATTTTGTGAAGCATAGCATACTTAACACTGAGTTTGCTGGCCACCAACTTACCTTTCAGAGGCCACTTTCTAACTTGATTAGCAGTGATGACTTGACAGATTGTGTTGTCAGTCACCTCAAGCTCAGGTTGAGCTACATCAGGTCTTCCCAAGTACATGTTGATTACTGAGGGAGAGAAGTTCACACACTTGCCTCGCACATATACTTTTCTGAATTCCCTAGACTTTCCATCTGCACATTCCTCAGACACATTGACAATAAACTCCTTTACTAAAGTCTCATTGCACTTTCAGAGCTGAGTCACAGTTTTCATTAGCCCTGCCTCTTGAATAAGGTCTACAATCTCCTTACACTCCAGGACATTCTGAGCCAGTTCCCTCTCCAAGGCCAGCCTCTTGTGATAGACATACTTCCATCTGTTCACACTAGAAGCAAAATGGAATGAGACGTTGTCAATAGGTACCCCAGGGACACTAGCTGCCAGCTTGCTAGTGGTTGGCTTCTTCTTTGACAGAGATGTTGTGACATCACATGGGACATCTGAATCAGACTCCACAACAAAAGACTTGGTCTTCATTTTCTTGGGCACCTCTTTGCTCCAAGATTTTGTAGGCCCATGCCCTTTCCTTTTGAGGGAACTCTCTATCACCTTTGGATTGGAAGAAGTTGCCACATCAATATTCCTTTTTGGGGACCTCTGAACCACAGTCTTCTTTTCTCTCCTAGTCCTAACCCTTTTGGCTATGCTAGGGACAACCGAGGTCAACAGTTCATTATCAGAGAACTCTTCCAGATTAATTGTGTCAGCTTTAGGATTGTCACTGACATCATGAGTGACACGGCTTGCCTCACTACCCACATTCTCTAAGGGTTTGTCAGTATTTGACCCCTCATGAGCATCATTTTGCTCAACCTCATCAGACACATTCTTTGCTAAGGAAAGTGTATTTTCTTGACACGCAACATTTTCTGGTACAATCGTGTTTAGGGGAAATGAGACCCCAAGAACCTTATGATTACCAGACAAAATTCCAGTTACCAAGGTTGCAATGGAATTGTGAACATACCTGGAGCCTTCTCTGGTTTGTTCATTAAGCGCGAGTGCTGAGGAGAAGCCTGAGACCGTTTCTTTAGGTCTTCTTACATGTGAGGTATTTGCAGAGTCAGACACAGGATATTCCCTGTTAGGGTTGCATGATTCGGAGCTGGAGGAATCGGACATGGTCGTGTAGGAAGATGAGTCGGATTGGTGCGACATGATGAATATCTCAGAGGAGAAATGAAAAGTTTCTTTGAGAGAAGGCTTGCAAGACTGAAAGTTGAAACAATGGAAGAGGAAACGCTTGTTGCACGAGCAATGTCTATTATTTGATGTCCAATCAGAATGCACTATCAAGTGTTTAATAAGTTGACTTATTAAACAGTAAATAACTAACATCATTAGTTGCTATAATTTCTCAGAAGGACACATTCCCTCTTTGTCCCTAACTTTGTCAAGCTGAGTAGCATCCAATGTCATGACATTCTGAGTGACATTGTACTCAGTCTACATCTGGTTCATCCATACTAGTGGTGAACACCTACTACCAGAAGCTAGGTACTTAGCTTCTGCAGTGGACAATGATACACACTTCTGTTTCTCCCTTGCTACTACACCATTTTGATGAGGTCCAACAGGTGAGGATGACTCATGGCTTTCAATCTGCATAGGTACCATTAAGTGCACTAGCACCAGTTCCATAAGTTTGGCAGATTTTGAATGTCCCATCTTGGAATGTGGCATCTTGTTTAGCTTGCCCACCTGACATTTTCCACAGCCTTTTCTTTCATCCATAAGCATATTTGGGATTCCTATAATTGCTTCCTTGGATATGATCTTCTTCATTCCTCTTAAATGAAGTTGTCCAAGTCTTCCATGCCACAACCTCACTTCCTGCTCTTCCTTGGCTAAGGGGCACTTTGAGGAGTAGTGTGAGACTTTAGATTCCCATAGATAACAATTATCTTTGGATCTGGCTCCTCTCATAACTTCCTGATTGCAACCATTCATCACCACACATCCTTCCTTAGTGAATTGTACATTGAAGCCTTGATCACATAGCTGGCTTATGCTGATGAGATTAGCAGTTAGTCCTTTTACTAACAACACATTACTCAGTTTTGGAACTCCAGGACAGTCCAGCTTACCAACATCCTTGATTTCTCCTTTAGCTCCATCACCAAATGTCACATACCTGGTAGCATGAGGTTGTATATCCACCAATAAGTTGCTCATCCCAGTCATATGTCTTGAGCAACCACTATCAAAATACCAGTCTTGTCTGGTAGATGCCCTAAGGGATGCGTGAGCTAGTTTAGCAACCCATTGTTGTTTCTCAATGGGGGCATCATGCTTAGATGACTTCTGCTTAGGTATGACATGAGAGGTTTGGTTAGGATAACCATGCAACTTGTAGCAGAAGGCTTTTATATGACCAAATCTACCACAGTAGTGACATCTCCATCTCTGAAATTTCTTCTTCTGATGGTTACTCATCCTGGTTCCCTGATGTTGAGACATTGGTTGTGACTTCTGCTTGAATTTCTGAACTTCAGCCTTTGAGCGTTTGAGTTCAGCTGAGGATTTCTTCACAAAGCCTAAACCAGACATGGTTCCTGACTTCTGTCCCACCTTTAGAATCTCTTCCAAGGTGTCAGTTCCTTTATTCAGCATTCTGATGGATTTTGTCATTTGTTCTAGCTTAGATGTCAACAATGCTATCTCACCATTCAGGCCATCTATGACTGTCAGATGCTTCTGTTTTTCAGGTTCTAGTTCCTTGATGAGTTTCTTTTGCTTTTCTCCTTGGATGCATACTTCTGCACTTTTGACACATAGCTCTTTATATGAAGCAGCAAGTTCATCAAAGGTAAGTTCATCTCCACTTGAGTCATCATCAGAGGCACAAACACTAGTTAATGCAGTGACATGTTTAGCAGATTCTCCTTCAGATTCACTCTCAGAATCTCCTTCAGACCAGGTGACAGATAGCCCCTTCTTTTGCATCTTGAGGAAGGTAGGGCATTAGGTCTAATGTGACCAAAACCTTCACATCCATGGCACTGGATTCCCTTGCCTTGGGTGGCCTTTTCTTCATGTTTTGGTCTTCTACTGATGTCAGATGAGAAGTTCTTGACATTAGGTTTGCCCTGTTGATCAACCTTCTTTATGAACTTGTTGAACTGTCTTCCAAGCATGGCTATGGCTTCTGAAATGCTTTCATTTCCTCCATTTCCTTCTTCTGAATCCTCTTCAGTATTTGATACAAAATCTATGCTTTTGTTCTTCTTTTCAGCATCCTCACATAAGCCCATTTCAAAGGTTTGGAGTGAACCAATAAGCTCATCAACCTTCATATTGCTGATATCTTGAGCCTCTTCTATGGCTGTGACTTTCATGGCAAATCTCTTTGGCAATGATCTGAGAATCTTTCTTACAAGTTTCTCTTTAGCCATTTTCTCACCTAAGCCACCAGAAGTGTTGGCAGTTTCAAGAATATTCATGTGGAAGTCATGAATAGTCTCATCATCTTTCATCCTCAGATTTTCAAACTTGGTGGTCAGCACCTGAAGTTTAGACATCCTCACCTTGGAGGTACCTTCATGAGTTATCTTCGGGGTATCCCAAACTTCCTTAGCCAGCTCACAGTGATGCACCAGTCTGAATATGTTCTTACTTATTCCATTGAACAATGCATTCAAGGCCTTAGAATTTCCAAGGGCTAATGCCTCTTGCTCCTTGTCCCACTCTTCTTCAGGAATTTGCATACTGACTCCATCTTTACCTGTCTTCGTTGGATGTTCCCATCCTTTGTTGACAGCTCTCTAGACTTTGCTATCTAGAGACCTCAAGAAGGCTATTATACGAGGCTTCCAGTCATCATAGTTAGAACCATCCAGCATGGGTGGTCTATTTGAGTATCCTACATCCTTGTCCATGGTACTATAAAGTAACTTCCCTAGATCTCACCTAGAAATTAACAGGCAGGGTGCCTGCTCTGATGCCAATTGAAATTCTAGTTAACAGACGTTCGATGTCACACGGGATGTTATGACATCCAATTCTGCACAGACAAGAATTATGCAGAACTTAAAAAGTAAGTGCAGCAAATAACACAAGGAATTGTTTACCCAGTTCGGTGTCACACACACCTACGTCTGGGGGCTACCAAGCCAGGGAGGAAATCCACTATTAGTAGTATTAATTCAGACATTAAACCAACTGTTTAATCATATCACTTAATACCTACACAATGCAATTTCAATCTTACACTAAGATCAGAGTTCCTACTCACTCCCCCTCAATCACCTCAGTGATTACAACCTTTAATTAGATTAAAGTTAATGGTGAAGTCACACTTCAAACAACTCTTGATTGTGCTTAACAGCTTTAATCAAGATACACAGCACTCACGCTTAAAAGCTTAGAGTGACACAATACTTACAACTCAATGAACACCCTAGTCCAATGCAATCATCTAGGTGATAATTACTTGGCTCACAAGATACACCTAATACAAGACACACACAAAAAATACAGCAGTGAAGTATGATGGACCAATAAAATCTTCACGCCTAAAACCCACATATTAGGGTACTAACAAATAGGCTATTTGTTAGGTTCATTAATTGTAGCTCAGTTGTTAGTTTCCTGGATTTTGGCTCAGCTGTTGGATTCCTGAAGAATAGCCTGAGAAAAATGCTGAAACAGAAAAACTAACCATCCTACACTTTAGCATATGCTGTCAGGAATGAATGTCACAACATTCAGTTTGACGTCCAGATCCTATACCATATGCTAAGTCTGTTATTTTCCTGAAAACAGACTGTGCTAAATGTTGTACTGTAGCAGACCAACCAGACTATACTTCAATATCAGCTTACAGTAATAAATGTCAAAACATCCAGTTTGACATTTACACAATGGCCTTATGCCAGGTCTATTATTCTCCTGAATAAACAGACTGAGATACATACTGAACTGAAGCAGAAAAACCAACCTGCCTATTATTCAGTATATGCTGTCACTGATGAATGTCATAACATCCAATTTGACATTCAGACAGTAGGCCTTATTCCAGGTCTGTTATTCCCTTGATAAACAGACTGAGATAAATACTGAGTTATAACAGACAACCAACTATTCTAAACCTCAGTATCTGCTGTTAGGGATGAATGACATAACATCAAGCTTGACATTCAGTAAATCCTGTATTAGCTAAACCTGCAGCATACTACTCACATATGTCATGACATTAGTCAAGACATCATAGTACAGTTAGATGTTTTAACATAAAATGCAGTCAATCAAACATCTACAATCCTTGCTAAGTGATGACACCATGTTCATGCCATGCGCAACCTATGCATTCCTTGTCCAAAATGGATGAATTTTAGCTCTTTGGAAATGTGAGATTGAGAGGAATAACTTTCATGTTCAACACTTTTCCAATTGGAGTTTGTATCATGAAGAAATTTGAGGTGGAAGTTTGGAAATTTTTTAAATATCAAAAATTTTCTAAGTGTCAAGCCATATGTCTCAATGTTCCACCTTGCTTAACTTTTTATATGAGCTTCAAATGAGAAAAGTGTCTTCATAAAAGTTGTAGCTATTTCAAATACCTTCAAAATGGTAACAATTTTCATGTCATTTGGATTTGAAATGATAGAGTTATTCATTTTTTAAGTTTAGAAAAATCACTTGATCAATGGTATAGGTCAAAAGTGACCTATAATGTAACCTCATATCGTATGCTCAAAAAAGTTGAATTAGCTCCCACTCTAAACATCAAAGTTGAATTAGAAACATTGAATTTGGTTTTCAAACTTGGAAACCTTTCATCTCATAAAACTTGAGCAAGTTATGGCCTTGGGAAGTTGACTTTCAAATTAGGGTTTAGACAAAATGACCTATAATGTTTCAACATAGAAAATGATTTTCCAAGAAAAAATAGCTCTAGGTATAAACATGAAAGTTGTTTGGAATGTCATTTAGAGTAAATTTTATCTTGGAATAATTTTCATATGGTGAAAATTGTAGGAGATAGGGTCTAGGGAGACCCAGTTTTGATCAGATGAATTCATCTGGCTAACCACCATAAACCAACTTGCTAACTTCCAATTTTATTGACTTTCTTGGTTCATGGTAGATCATATATGCATAAGTTGATGAATTTTGAAGTTTCCCTTGACAAATTTGATCAATTGGTGAGAGAGCTTGTTGGAGAAGTTACTTAAGATACCCAGTCAAACTAGGGTTTCCAAGGAAAATCACCCTCAAACTCTTGAAGAAAACTTGATCAATATAACATGTAGAGAGCATTGGGACTCATATATGATGCTCATAACCATTATTGGATCAATTCTTGGTTGTTCTCTTTGTTCATGAGGGTCTCAAACCCTAGATGTGAACTTGATGAATCAATGGGATCATGCCTTTCCTACCAAAGAGTTAGGCAAATACAAAGACATATTTTGGATATTTTGGTTAGTGAAATGATAAAATACAAGTATGATATAATCACAAAGTATTTGGTGATCTCTCCCAAAACAAACCCAATGAAAAAAGGGGAAGGAGGATGTCAAGGTATGATCCCATGCTAATGCCTATGATGAAGTTACATGAGGGATCTTAGGGTCAAAATTGGGGTCTTCACCTTGCCTTGAGGGTCTTAAACTCTAGATATGAGCTTGATAGATCAAAGGTGAGCCCATGTTCCCTACCTACAAAAGAGTTAGACAAATGCAAAGACATATTTTTGGTATTTTGGTTAGTAAAGATGATAAAATACAAAGTATGATACAATCAAATGTGCTTGGTGATCTCTCCCAATGCAAACCCAATGAGTGAGGGGTAAGGAGGATGCATGTGTGTGATCTCAATGCCAATGCATATGATGGTATAGCATGAGGGATCTTAGGGTCAAAATTAGGGTCTTACACTTTGGTTTCTGAAATTTGTACTCAATGTAATCCTTCCAAATTTTATGAATAAAAAGAGATTTTATCGTCAATCAAATTGTTTAATTGTTATTATTTAATATTTGCAAATAGAACTTCATATGTTCCTTGGAATTAAACAAACAAAAACATTGAATTTCATGCATCATTTTCATAATAGGTTTTCTTCCGCTAGATGACTTATCGATTATTCTTCTGGGCTTCAGCCAAGCTGACTCACCGATACAACACTCGCGCTAATTAACCAAAGATAATGGAGCATCTAGAGCAAGAGAACAGAGAGATGAAGGATGAAATTTCCAGGTTAACAACATTGATGGAATCTGTCATTGCTATATAGAACCAATCTTCACCAACTCCTGCAACTCCTCCCTAGAGGACTGTCATTTATGAGGTTGTTACCTCAATCGTTCCTGTTTCTACCAACCAATCTGATCCTTCCACGCCCGCTAGATCCCTTAGGGGATGCCATCCAACTTTATGCCAGAAAGGTGTGCAGCTACTTTTGTTTCTCTATCGGCATCCAGCCCGGTCATGTCAGTGCCACCTCTAGTTGTTAACACTTTTCCTCGTGTTGAAGACACTATTTACCATTTTGAGCCATATGAGGGCCCAGACATGTATGAGAAAATGGACGAGATGAAGGATCAGTTCCTCGAGTTGCATATAGAGTTGAAGACTTTAAGAGGAAATGACTTGTTTGGGAAGAGTGATGCTGAGATCTTCCTGGTACCCAATGTGAAAATCCCAATGAAGTTCAAGGTCTCTGACTTTGAAAAGTATCAGGGGGACACTTGTCCTCTAAGCCACCTTGTGATGTACTCCAGAAAGATGTCTACTCATATTGATAATGATCAGTTGTTGATTCAATACTTCCAAGACAATTTAACTGGTGCTGCTTTGAAATGGTATATGTATTTAGACAGTGCAAGTGTCCGTACTTTCAATGTCTTAGGAGAGACCTTTGTCAAGTAGTACAAATACAACGTTGATATGGCGCCTGATAGAGACCAGCTGAGGTCTATGTCTTCAAAAGATAAGGAGACATTCAAAGAGTATGCCCAGAGATGGAGGGAATTGGATGCCCAGATTAGTCCACCATTGGAAGAGAATGGGATGACGAAGATCTTCATGAAGACATTGAGTTCGTTTTATTACGAACGTATGATTTCCATTTCCCCCAATGACTTTACCGAAATAGTAAATATGGGGATGAGGTTAGAAGAAGGGGTCTGTGAAGGACGTCTTTCCAAAGAAGAAGAATCGTCTAGCAAGAAGTATGGTGGGAGTTTCTCCAGGAGGAATGAGGGGGAAAGTAATTCAGTAATAGCGGGGAGGCAAATGAGGCCTCATGTCAGAAAGAGTTCTCAACCCCGTTAACATCAACATCAATTTTCTTCAGTGATTCCAGTATTATCCAACAATTCCAACAATCAATTTGTTTTGATTCAACAACAACAACATCGACAACAACCACAACAAAGAACCAACAACAACAACAACAATAATAACCAGCAAAGCTTTAAGAAGGTCTCTTTTGACCCTATTCTTATGTCGTATGCAGAACTATATCCATCCTTGGTTCTCAAGAACCTCATTAAACCCAAAAATCCTCCAAAAATTCCTGAGCCACTTCCATGGTGGTTCAAACCTGAACTTCATTATGCTTTTCACCAGGGAGCCCCTTGGCCACGACATAGAGAATTGTTATCCGTTGAAGTATGAAGTACAAAAGCTTGTGAAAAGTGGGATGGGGTCCTTTGAGGATAGAGTGCCTAATGTGAAAGCTAATCCATTATCTGCTCATGGTAATGCTGCTGTCAACATGGTGCACGAATGTCTAGGGAATTTCTGAGTATTCAATGTGTGACGTATCTATAGATCGTGAGTGGAAATGCATAGAACTTTGTGTTTGATCAGTGACTATGAGCACGACCATGATGGTTGTGCAATCTATAGTGTGAACCCCCATGGGTGTAAAATTGTCAAGAGAGATATACAAAAGTTGATGGATGAGAATGTAATCCAGATTCAATAGTCGAGGGATATAGATGATGTGAATGTGATCGTGCTAGTATTCAAAACCCCTGAGTGGGTAGTTATTCAGTTTGATAGCAACAACAACAAGAATGTTAATAGATTGGTATCGCCATTGGTTATACGGTTAGCGGACCATGTTTCGTATGCATCCGATATAGTTGTGCCTTATCAGTACAACACCATAATGATAGAAAATGATCTAGAGGTTCTTTTACCAGTTGCAAACTCCATGGTGAATTTTGCTGATATCTCAAAGGTGACCCGTAGTGGTCGTGTGTTTGGTCCGATTTTTCTAAGAGAGGTAAAAGATGTTACAGCCAGTAAGCAGGCAGAGATTCCAATAGTGAATCCAGTTAGCACTTCAGTGTGTCAATCTGGTGAATCCAACAAACTGAAGGCTAGTGATGATGATGAAGTTTTGAAATTGATAAAATGAAGTGAGTTTAATATGGTGGAGCAGCTGCTCCAAACCCCATCAAAGATCTTTGTGTTATCATTATTGATGAACTCTGAGGCACATAAGGAGGCATTGCAAAAAGTGCTCAAACAGGCTTATGTTGAGCATGAAGTTACTGTGGGTCAGTTTGATCAAATTGTTGCCAACATCACTTCTTGCAATAATTTGAGTTTTTGTGAAGAAGAGCTTCCCGAGGAAGTTTGAAATCACAATTTGGCATTACACATTTTGATGAATTGCAAAGAGGATGCTTTATCCAATGTGTTGGTAGACATTGGGCCATCACTGAACGTGCTTCCAAAGTCAACTTTGTCAAGACATCCCAACCAAGGTTTCCCAATGAGGTACAATGGTGTGATTGTTGAGGCATTTGATGGTTCTCATAAAACCATTATTGGTGAAGTGGACTTTCCAATTAAGATAGGTCCTAGTGATTTCCAAATAACCTTCCAGGTAATGGATATTCACCCGGTCTACAATTGTCTATTGGGAAGGCCATGGATTCATGAAGATGGAGCCATGACGTCTATTCACCTGGTCTACAATTGTCGTTGTTGGTGGAGAGAAGGCACTTTTGGTAAGCCATTTGTCATCCTTTTCTTATGTTAATATTGAGGAGGAAGTTGGGACTCCGTTCCAATCCTTGTCTATTGCTGGTGAATTGAAGAAAACTACGGCACCCATGTCTTCTTTAAAGGATGCACAAAAGGCTATTGAGATTGGAAGCATTGATCAGTGGGGTCGTATGATAGAGATTGTTGAGAATAACAATAGGGTTGGATTTGGATTTCAACCAGGGTCGTTCAACGTCAGAACTAAATATGTGCAACCGATTTTCCATAGTGGAGGGTTCATTCATGGAAAGATCAACACTCAGCTACTGGGGTTGAGGATGGTGACGATGAAGACGAAGCTTGCGCCAACTTTGTGACGCATGGCCAGACTTGCAAAAATTGGGTTGATGTTGATGTTCCTACTATTATTTATCGCTCTAAGTAATTTGTTTTTCATTTAAAAAAATCCTTCTCCTATGCCTAAGGGAGAAGTAAACATTGTTGGGCATGTCTATTATCATCAATAAAATACAATTTTATTCATCCACATCTATGATGTTCTATTTTTACTTTTTGCTTTCCTGAAAATGGTAATCACAAAAAACATAAAAAAAATAATCTTCCATCTGCATAATATTTGGTCACGATTCATTTCTCAAAGGTCAAAATATCAAATCATTATGCAGGTTGGTTCTCAAACCCATTGAATACAATGATCCTACTCCCTCCCCAAACTTTGATTTCCTTATGTTTGAAGCTGAGGAAGAGACTAATGATGAGGAAGTATCTGATGAATTATCTCGTTTATTTGAGCATGAAGAAAAAGTCATTCAGTCGTTCGTAATAGCGGGGAGGCAGATGAGGCCTCATGTCAGAAAGAGTTCTCAACCCCGTTAACATCAACATCAATTTTCTTCAGTGATTCCAGTTTTATCCAACAATTCCAATAATCAATTTGTTTCGATTCAACAACAACAACAACGTCAACAACAACCGCAACAAAGAACCAACAACAACAACAACAATAATAACCAGCAAGCTTTAAGAAGGTCTCTTTTGACCCTATCTTATGTCGTATGCAGAACTATATCCATCCTTGGTTCTCAAGAACCTCATTAAACCCAAAAATCCTCCAAAAATTCCTGAGCCACTTCCACGGTGGTTCAAACCTGAACTTCATTATGCTTTTCACCAGGGAGCCCCTGGCCACGACATAGAGAATTGCTATCCGTTGAAGTATGAAGTACAAAAGCTTGTGAAAAGTGGGATGGGGCCATTTGAGGATAGAGTGCCTAATGTGAAAGCTAATCCATTATCTGCTCATGGTAATGCTGCTGTCAACATGGTGCACGAGTGTCTAGGGAATTTTTGAGTATTCAATGTGTGACGTATCTGTAGATCGTGGGTGGAAATGCATAGAACTTTGTGTTTGATCAGTGACTGTGATCACGACCATGATGGTTGTGCAATCTATAGTGTGAACCCCCATGGGTGTAAAATTGTCAAGAGAGATATACAAAAGTTGATGGATGAGAATGTAATCCAGATTCAATAGTCGAGGGATATAGATGATGTGAATGTGATCGTGCTAGTATTCAAAACCCCTGAGTGGGTAGTTATTCAGTTTGATAGCAGCAACAACAAGAATGTTAATAGATTGGTATCGCCATTGGTTATACAGTTAGTGGACCATGTTCCGTATGCATCCGATATAGTTGTGCCTTATCAGTACAACACCACAATGATAGAAAATGATCTAGAGGTTCTTTTACCAGTTGCAGACTCCATGGTGAATTTTACTGATATCTCAAAGGTGACCCGTAGTGGTCATGTGTTTGGTCCGGTTTTTCCAAGAGAGGTGAAAGATGTTACAGCCAGTAAGCAGGCAGAGATTCCAATAGTGAATCCGATTAGCACTTCAGTATGTCAATCTGGTGAATCCAACAAACTGAAGGCTAGTGATGATGATGAAGTTTTGAAATTGATAAAATGAAGTGAGTTTAATATGGTGGAGCAGCTGCTCCAAACCCCGTCAAAGATCTTTGTGTTATCATTATTTATGAATTCTGAGGCACATAAGGAGGCATTGCAAAAAGTGCTCAAACAGGCTTATGTTGAGCATGAAGTTACTGTGGGTCAGTTTGATCAAATTGTTGCCAACATCACTTCTTGCAATAATTTGAGTTTTTGTGAAGAGCTTCCCGAGGAAGGTAGAAATCACAATTTGGCATTACACATTTCGATGAATTGCAAAGAGGATGCTTTATCCAATGTGTTGGTAGACATTGGGCCATCACTGAACGTGCTTCCAAAGTCAACTTTGTCAAGACTTCCCAACCAAGGTTTCCCAATGAGGTACAATGGTGTGATTGTTGAGGCATTTGATGGTTCTCATAAAACCATTATTGGTGAAGTGGACTTTCCAATTAAGATAGGTCCCAGTGATTTCCAAATAACCTTCCAGGTAATGGATATTCACCCGGTCTACAATTGTCTATTGGGAAGGCCATGGATTCATGAAGATGGAGCCTTGACGTCTATTCACCAGGTCTACAATTGTCGTTGTTGGTGGAGAGAAGGCACTTTTGGTAAGCCATTTGTCATCCTTTTCTTATGTTAATGTTGAGGAGGAGGTTGGGACTCCGTTCCAATCCTTGTCTATTGCTGGTGAATTGAAGAAAACTACGGCACCCATGTCTTCTTTAAAGGATGCACAAAAGGCTATTGAGACTGGAGGCATTGATCAGTGGGGTCGTATGATAGAGATTGTTGAGAATAACAATAGGGTTGGATTGGGATTTCAACTAGGGTCGTTCAATGTCAGAACTAAATATGTGCAACCGATTTTCCATAGTGGAGGGTTCATTGATGGGAAGATCAACACTCAGCTACTGGGGTTGAGGATGGTGACGATGAAGACGAAGCTTGCGCCAACTTTGTGACGCATGGCCAGACTTGCAAAAATTGGGTTGATGTTGATGTTCCTACTATTATTTATCGCTCTAAGTAATTTGTTTTTCATTTAAAAAAATCCTTCTCCTATGCCTAAGGGAGAAGTAAACATTGTTGGGCATTTCTATTATCATCAATAAAATACAATTTTATTCATCCACATCTATGATGTTTTATTTTTACTTTTTGCTTTCCTGAAAATGGTAATTACAAAAAACATAAAAAAATAATAATCTTCCATCTGCATAATATTTGGTCACGATTCATTTCTCTAAGGTCAAAATATCAAATCATTATGCAGGTTGGTTCTCAAACCCATTGAATACAATGATCCTACTCCCTCCCCAAACTTTGATTTCCTTATGTTTGAAGCTGAGGAAGAGACTAATGATGAGGAAGTATCTGATGAATTATCTCGTTTATTTGAGCATGAAGAAAAAGTCATTCAGTCATTCGTAGAGCAGATTTAATTAGTCAACTTGGGTTCCGATGATGATGTGAAGGAAGTCAAGATTGGGTCTCAACTGTGTTCAGAAGCTAAGAAGGGGTTGATTGATCTTCTTCAAGAATATTCATATGTGTTTGCTTGGTCCTATCAAGACATGCCTGGGTTGGATTTTGAGATTGTGGAGCATAGATTGCCGTTGAAGCCAGAATTCCCGCCGGTCAAGCAGAAGTTAAGAAGAACTCATCCTGATATGGCAGTTAAGATCAAAGAGGTAGTGCAGAAGTAGATTGATGCTGCGTTTCTTGTTACCTCCGAGTATCCACAGTGGGTGGCCAATATTATGCTGGTTCCTAAGAAAGATGGAAAAGTCCACATGTGTGTTGATTAAAGAGATTTGAACAAAGCTAGTCCGAAAGATGATTTTCCTCTGCCACACATTGATAT
The DNA here is from genome assembly GCF_024323335.1 of Lathyrus oleraceus. Lineage (NCBI taxonomy): Eukaryota > Viridiplantae > Streptophyta > Magnoliopsida > Fabales > Fabaceae > Lathyrus > Lathyrus oleraceus. The sequence goes on along the minus strand of NC_066584.1, from coordinate 380,459,601 downwards.
GTTGGTAAATAATACAGCTAAATTCAAAGTCTTTTCGTTAATGGACGAAATTTCCGGTTATAATCAGATCAAGATGGCACCTAAAGATATGGAGACGACCACATTCATTACACCCTGGGGAACATTCTGTTATAGAGTGATTCCTTTCGGTTTAAAGAATGTTGGTGCAATGTACCAGAGAGCTATGACCATTCTTTTTCATGATAAGATGCAGAAAGAGATTAAAGTTTATGTTGATGATATGATTGCCAAATCAAGTGATGAAGAAGAACATGTTGAGAATTTATTGAAGTTATTCCAGCGTCTGAGGAAGTATAAACTCTGCCTGAATCCCAATAAATGTACTTTTGGTATTCGTTTTAGTAAGTTGTTGGGCTTTATTGTCAGCGAGAAAGGTATTGAAGTTGATCCTGCCAAGGTCAAAGCAATACGAGAAATGACTGCGCCCAAAACTGAGAAGCAAGTGTGAGGTTTTCTCGGCCGCTTGAACTATATCTCAAGATTTATATCGCATATGACTGCCACATGTGCACCTATATTCAAGCTTCTTTTGAAAGAACAGTCTTGTGATTGGACCAAGGATTTCCAGAAAGCTTTTGATAGTACCAAAGAGTATTTGCTTGAGCCTCTGATTCTGTCTCCGCCTGTTGAAGGAAGACCTTTGATCATGTATCTAACTGTGCTTGATGATAGTATGGGTTGTGTTCTTGGTCAGCAAGATGAAAGTGGGAAGAAAGAATATGCAATTTACTACCTCAGTAAGAAATTCACCGACTGTGAGACTCGGTATTCTATGCTAGAAAAGACTTGTTGCGCATTAGCTTGGGTTGCTAAGCGTCTGCGCCAATATATGTTGAATTATACTACTTGTTCATATCCAAAATGGATCCAATCAAGTACATTTTTGAGAAGCCTGCCTTAACTGGGAGGATTTCCCGTTGGCAGATGTTGTTATCCGAGTATGATATTGAATACTGATCTCAAAAAGCTATCAAGGGTAGTGTCTTGGCTGACCATTTGGCTCACCAACCGATTGAAGATTACCAGTGAGTGCAATATGATTTTCCTGATGAAGAGATTTTGTACTTGAAAATGAAATATTATGATGAACCATTTCTTGAAGAAGGACCGGAACCTGGTTCTCATTGGGGCATTGTATTCGATGGAGCTATTAATTCATATGGTAATGGCATTAGGGCAGTGATTATTACTCCTCAAGGCACCCATTTTCCGTTTACAACTTGATTAACTTTTAAGTGTACAAATAATATGGTTGAGTATGAAGCTTTCATTATGGGGCTTGAAGAGGCCATTGATCTCAGAATAAAATACCTTGACGTCTATGGAGATTCAGCTTTGGTTGTGAATCAGATCAAAGGTGAATAGGAGACGAATCAACCCGGTTTGATACCACATAGAGACTATGCAAGGAGGATTTCTAATTTCTTTACAAAGGTTGAGTATCACCATATCCCTCGAGATGAAAGCCGGATCGCAGATGCTCTTGAAACTTTGGCTTCAATGATTGTGGTGAAATCCTAGAATGAAGTTCCCAATTTAACTATGATACGTCTTGATAGGTCAGCTCATGTATTTGCTGTTGAAGAAGTCGAAGATGAAAAGCCTTGGTATTTCAATATCAAATGTTTCCTTGAAAGTTAGGTTTACCCGCCTGGGGTAACTTTGAAAGATAAAAAGACTTTGAGAAGATTAGCCAGCAACTTCTACCTGAATGGTGATGTGCTTTACAAGAGAAATTTCGATATGGTTTTGCTCAGATGCGTGGATAGACACGAAGCAGAATTATTGATGACTGAAGTCCGCGAAGGTTCCTTTGGTACTCATTCCAATGGACATGCTATGGAAAAGAAGATGTTGAGGGCAGGTTACTATTGGCTAACAATGGAATTTGACTGTTGCAAGTTTGTGAAGAAATGCCACAAGTGTCAAATTTATGCAGATAAAATTCATGTGCCTCCGACACTGTCTAATGTCATTTCCTCTCCATGGCCCTTATCCATGTGGGGAATTGATATGATTGACATGATTGAGCCCAAAGCTTGGAACGTACATCGTTTTATTCTGGTAGCTATTGACTACTTCACAAAATGGGTTGAAGTGGCATCGTATGCGAATGTAACCAAGCAAGTTGTTATGAGATCTATCAAGAACCAGATTATATGCCATTATGGTTTGCCGAGTAAGATTATTACTGACAATGGAACAAACTTGAACAATAATATGGTGGAAGCGTTTTGCAAAGACTTCAAGATTGCACACCATAATTCTTCTCCCTACAGACCTAAGATGAATGGGGCTGTTGAAGCTGCGAATAAGAACATTAAGAAGATCATTCAGAAAATGGTTGTGACATACAACGATAGGCATGAGATGCCCCCATTTGCTTTACATGGGTACCGTACATCCATCCGCACTTCAACAGGGGCAACCCCTTTCTCTCTCGTTTATGGCATGGAAGTTGTGCTCCTAGTAGAGGTTGAGATCCCGTCATTGCATGTCTTGATGGAAGCCAAGTTGACAAAAGCTGAATGGTGCCAAACCAGATATGACCAGCTGAATTTGATTGAAGAGAAAAGATTGACTGTCATGTGTCATGGTTAGTTATATCAGCAAAGAATGAAGAAAACTTTTGATAAAAAGGTCATGCCTCGTGTGTTCAGAGAAGGTGACCTTGTGCTCAAGAAGATTTTGTCTTTCAAACCTGATGCTATGGGAAAATGGACTCCTAATTATGAAGGCCCATATGTTGTTAAGAGAGCCTTTTCACACGGTGCTTTGATTCTTACAATTATGGATGGTGAAGAGTTCACTCGTCCTGTGAATGCTGATGCAGTCAACAAATACTTCACCTAAAAAAATAAAAGATTAGCTCGCTAAGCTGAAAACCCGAAGGGACGACTTAGGCAAAAATGAGCGTATCGGTGGATTGAAAACCCGAAAGGGCGATCCAGGAAAAAGTTAGAGACACAAAACAAAAATTTATCCCGATAGATTGAGTACCCCATCTTGGGGCAATCTAGGCAAAAATTAGGGATAATGGAAAGTAACTGCATTCGGTTGGTCCTATTCATTGGAGCAATTTTGAGCAAGTCATTTGGTTCTTATTCATCATTCTCAACCAAAGCCAAGGGCATAACGGATATTGAAGTTGGTAGGAAGAGTAGTGATCATTTTATTCATGTATCCCTTTTCCATGTAAATTACCATTTTCAACTTTTTGTAAAGATTTATGGAGTCATGTCATTTATAGACTACCATCCTATTAAATAAAGCTGAGCTTTTTATCCAATTGTTTCTACTCTTATTTATTTTCATCCAAATCAAATTGAATTTTTATGATGATAATTTTGAAAGGAATTAATAAATTAAAATCATTTTTTCTTAAGAATATAAAAGCAATTACTTTAAGAACAATCAATTTTAGCAAGGAATATCAACAGAAGTCTGAGAACAGGTAAGTCTTGAAATACGAAGCCTTGTTGTTCTTCCCCAAGCAGTTGGCTTGGTGATGTTTCCCAAACAGTTCGTCATTTATCCATAGTAGAGTTGAGCTGGCGATCAGTCTCTTTTGCAAACCATTCCCCCAGCTGAGTAGTAGGGTCTCATGCTCAACAAATGGCTCAGACCTCGTGCAGAGTATTAAATCCTGTATTTCCCGGCGAATTTCATCTTTAGATATTGAAGATCTCTTGTTCCCAGAAGTATTTGATTTTGAGTAGCGTTTGATCCCCTACGAGGTTGTCTCTCATTTGATATGGTGTTAACATAAAATTCCCACAGAGTTGAATCCTCGGCAGATCTTTTTTCTCTCTCTCTCTCCCCAACCAGGATTGAGTTATTGAGAGCTAGATGATTTATTTTTCATCCCTAGCATCTTCTCCAGTTGGTGTTTCCATCTTATTGAGACTAGTCGAGTGTTGTAGTGGTGATTCAAGTTTGGAATATTCGCATCCTTTGTGATTATTTTGTCAGCATAATTATAATCATATACATGCATATTCATGCATAAAGCACATCATCAAATATTTTCAATATGCATTTTGTTGCATTTGATTTCTTATTTCTGATCCCCTGCTACGGTGATACTTATTCCCCATACATGATTGGTGTGACTGTCCTCCTTCAATTGTAGAGTGTCATCCCCCTTAAGTAGAAGGAGTTAAACCTTTCATATTTCCCCACTGAGTTATATTCCTCGTGGATGATTATTGCTTCAGTTTCCTCCCCAGTTAACTATCTGGATGCAACTACTCCCCTTAAGTTATATCCTCATTGGGTCGAGTCTTTGTTGACCTTTTCTTTCTAGTTACTACCTAGATGGATATTTTGGTCCCTTGAGAATATATTACGCAATAACTAGTAATATTCCTCTCAATTTTTGAGTGCTTTACTTTTTCCCAATACCCGGTAAAATGTAATCTACTTCCTTTTCTTTTTCCAGCGGATTCGTTTTCACGTTTCCCCAGGTAGTCTATCCTTGATATGTTCACTTTAACCAGTGACATATATTCTTCCTTTTTATGGTTTTCTACCTAGTAAAAAGGTAGTCGTAATCCCTATTTCATTCCCCAGAGAATTAATCCTTGATATGTTCATCTTAACTAATGACAAATTTTCTCCTCTTTGCGGTCTTCTGCCCAGTAATCGGTAGTTATAAATCATGTTTTCCCCTATTGAGTCTATCCTTTCTATGTTCACTTTAACCGGTGACGGATATTCTCTCTTTGGTATTCTATCCAGTAACTGATAGATATAATTCCTATTTTTCCCCGTCAGTTTATCCTTTATATGTTCATCTTAACCAATAACAAATATTATTCCTTTGAGTTTATCCTTGATATATTCACTTTAACTAGTGACGGATATTCTCTCTTTGGTCTTCTGCCCAGTAACCGGAAGTTATAAACCCTATTTGATATTCCCCCCCCCAGCAGGCTATTCTTACCGAGTAACCGGTAACGAATACACCTCTTTTTCCTCAGCGAGTCATCCTTGATATGTTTACCCTAATCGATAACGGATGTCCCTCTGTTAGAATACATTATCTTCCTACCCAAAAACCAGTAATAGATAAAATACATCTAGTACTCCTATGTTGAAGACTCATTCTTCCCCAGTTCAGTTTGAGTGCGTATTTCCTCAATGAAGTCGCCAATCCCCGACTTGGTTCAAGTATTTCAGCCTTGTTCTGATTTACCCGTTTCCCCTGCACATTTTCCCTTATCCCCAACCGAGTCCTTCCATTGATTTATTTTCATGGAATTCCTCTTGTGTCTCCAGTAGTTTTCAAGTCGTAGCTTGGCCTACGCACAACCGCTTATTCCACAGAGTCTTTGTCTCCCCAGCTAGTGTTCACTATGGAATGCATTATGCTCCTGTGGACTTTCAATCTCTCCGGATTCTTTTCCTTTGTGGCAATATTTTCCCCACAAAGATTATTTTTAATATTTCATATTATATGCATCATGAGGTCTCTTAGGGATTAAAATTTGCTTCTATATGTTATTATTTAAGTCCATTCTACTGAGTTGATACGAAGATTTTAACCTCCACATCCTCAGTTAGAATGTCCTTAAATAGGGGCAGCTGTAAGACCCTAATTTTCACCCTAAGATCCCTCATGCTATATCATCATAAGCATTGCCTTTGGGATCACATCTTGGAATCCTCCTTACCCCTCACTCATTGGGTTTGCATTGGGAGAGGTCACCAAGCACATTTGATTGTATCATGCTTTGTTTTTCATTACTTACTAACCAAAATACCAAAAAACCATGTCTATGTATAGCTATGTTTCTTTTGTAGGTAGTGTGTGCATCCACCAATGCCTCATCAAGCTCACAACTAGGGTTTGAGACCCTCAATGCAATGAGATCAATCAAGATATGGTTCACATTTGTTCTAGACATCATATATGGGTTCCCATGATCTTCACATATCATTTTGATCAAGAATTCATCAAGTTTGCTTGTTTGCCTTGGAAGCCCTAATTCATCTGGGTATCTTGTGTGACTTCCTCAACAAGTTTCTTCAACATTTAACCAAATATTTCAAGGATACTTCATATTACATAATCTTACAAATATATGATCCTCCATGACTCCCAAATAATAAGATAATCTCAAGTTTGCAAGTTAGTTCATGATGGTTGACAAGAGAAAGTCAACTAATCCAAACTGGGGTTCACTAGACCCTATCTCCTACAATCTTTGTCATATGAAAATGATTCCAATAGAAACTTTACTCCTTATGGAATTCCAAAAAACTTTCATGTTGAAGTCAAGAGCTATTTTTTATTGGAAAATCATTTTTTATGGTGAAAGATTATAGGTCATTTTGTTTGAACCCTAGTTAGGAGGTCAACTTCCAAGGACCATAACTTGCTCAATTTTTATGAGATGAAAGCAATTCAAGTTCCATGATCTAATTAAGAATGTCCTTTTTAACTTTGATGTTTGGAAGAAATTCAAATTCAATTTTCAAATGCATATTCCAAGAGCAAACGTTATAGGTCATTTTGGGCCATTACCATTGAACAATTGATTTTGCTCAACTTGTAAAATGCATAATGCCTTCATGCCAAATCCAAATAAGGTAAAATGTGTTACCAAATTTAAGAGGTTTGAAAGACATACAACTTTTATGAAAGAAATGTTTCCATTTGAAGTCCATAGAAAAAGTTATTCAAGGTGGAAGAAGTGAACATTTTACTTAGTACTTAGAAAATTTTCAAATATGTTTGATTTTCCAAACTTCCACCTCAAAATTCATCACTATCCAAGCTTTAAATGGATAATTGTTCAACATAAAAGTTGTTCCCCTTGATCTCACCTTTCCAGAAAGTCCAAGATCACTTCATTTGGACCAAAATTGAGGGACTTGCACATGGCTCCTTTATGAGATTCATTTTGGCAAGTTTTGGATTCAAATGATCATTCCTCTTTGCATGCTTCCATGTGATGACCTCAGTACTCTTTGTGCACGAATTGAAGTTGGATTGCATCACTCTTTAAGCCTAAATCATTTCCCATGCATCCATGCACCTTGGTTTCAAATTTTAGCAAATTTTCAAGTGGTGCAAAGATCAATTCCCTTACCTATTTAAACAAGCCCATGGCCTCGGAAATCACACAGACACCCTGCCCAAGCTTTGCCAAGAGAACTCAGAACCTTACACCATAGAATTCCTTGAAGATTTCTTTGAAATCGAGTTTCAATTTCACATTCTGTTTTGAAGTTCAAACTCCAAGGATTCATTGCCTTTTTCATCCCAAGGATTCGTTGCCTTCTTCGATTCTCCCTCATTTCTCAATTATATTGATTGATTTTTGGTTGGCTAAAGTCCTACCAATGTAGGCAACAAGATTAAGTTGCTTTGAGGTTAAATCGAAGCAAATCAGTTCATGATCCTCAAAATTCAAATCCCTGTATCTTTTTATATACTTGGAATTAGAGAAAATTGAGTCCAGATTCGTGATCCTGGGCATTTTCTCTTTAAATTAGTGTCCTTGTTTTTCATTTTTCATTATGTTTAGGTTGGACCAGTCCGGTGAAGGTCACCCAAGAAGATGATCGGAGCTAAGGCTCCGGTGGTGAGTTGGCTTCCTCTCATCCATCTGATCTTGGTCAAAGGATCTAATCTCAGTCTTTGCTTCGGATTATCACACGTGTACACACATTGACTGTGGTACATGATGGAACGCGTGTTTTGGCCATCAGATCTGCCAACTCAATTAATGAGGGAGATCTGATGGCCCTTGTTTTTTTATATTTTCTGTTTTTATGTTTAATCCTTTTATTTTGTTTAATTCATATTAATTTCATTTTTAATACAAAAAATATGGGACTTTCACCAAAAATATTTAAATATTTTTCTCTTTCATTTTCTGAATTAAAATTATTTTTTGGATTATTTTTGATATTTTTCATGAATTAAATGTTTCTGTGCATATTTTTAATTGTTTAAAAATACTTCTGACTTTTCAAAAATCATGAAATTTTTTGTCTAAGGTCCTTTGACCTTGTTTGACCTAGGATAAATCTATTGGCCATTTGTTTGGTGTTTTGAAGAGGTTTTAGGTTTTGAACAAATTAAATTGTATTTTAATGCATTTTTAAATTGATTTTTAATTGATTAAATGTGTAAAAATTATGTTGAGTCATTTTTATGGTCTTGTGATGTTTGAATATTTGTTTGGGACTGGATCAAGATTGATTTGACTTTTGTTGGATTAAAATCATTGGATTTATGGGATTGATGAAATGTACATTTCATCTCCCAAAATGAATGAATGATTTTAATTTGATAAAATTCTTCCCATGACCAATTTTTGTTTCTCTCATTCCCTTATTAGCTTCATCTTTATCCCTTTTTTCCCATTTCTTTCATTGACCAATGAAATCGCAAATGTCCTAAGGCTAATTGGTTCATCACTGACCTCGTGTCAGATGAACCAATACAAGTATGGATGAGATAAGTTCATCCCTCTTGATCTTTTATTTTAGTGAGTGGTATGTTTTAGGAGTTTGGTTCGTTATACCAAATCTATAACATGCATTAACACCTAAATTTTTATTGCCCGACCTCAGATAGTTGTGACTTATACATAAGTCCAATTACGATTGCTTAACATAGAGATAAATTTGACCCTAAAGGCATGTCATTCTAGTAAGTGATATTATAAGTTTACCATCCTTCATGGTATTGTGTGGAAACTTGACCTTTTTTCCTTCCGATGGAAAATGTTTTGGTTCAAGGATCCATGTTTGTGAATGGATGGTTGAGTGTTCTCCAAAGAATGACTTAATCAATTAAAAAGCAAAACACCACTAACACTTGACTAACATATGACTAACTCTTATTAATATTGCTTTACTTTCAAGTCATTTACTTTATGCAATTTAATTTTCAGTCATTTATCATTCATTTCCATTTATCATTCATTGCCATTTACATTTCATTTAACTTCTTTATGTTTATGTCATTTTTGTTTTGCTCATTTGAGCCATATCTTGTGATTGTATATATTTGTTTGTGCATTTTGATTTTGTTTGTGGTCTTAGGACCTCAAGACACCTAATAAATATCAAAAACCCTACAAAATTTTTGGTGGACTGTTCACCTTGATCTGAACTTTTGCACTTAGGCTTAGGCAACATTCCCTGTGCAAAAAGGACTTGGCCAATGCCAACATGTTGAAACCAAGTTATTATGAATTAAGCCTTCATCTGATGCAAGCCTTGGGACTCTATCTGAATTCATATGCTACTTTGTCTTGTTAATATTATAATGTCTAATGCATTCTTCTGAGTTGATCAAAGGAATATTTCATCTGATATATGAGAAGACAAAGAAGACTGCTAGCTATGGGATTTGCTTGCTTGGATGTGGCTCTCTTTATTTGATGTCTTAATCTTCTTGATGTTTGGAGATTTCTAATTGCTTGTTGATTATTGTTTGATTCAAAGTCCAAGGGAAAATGGGTTTCTATATGACATTCTTGTCTGTTGGATTGCATCCCGTTGGTCAGATCTTTTCAACTCTTAACTTTTAACTTTTATGCTTAGGGTAGCCTTCTCATCTCCTCCTGTATGACCCCAATTTTGACCCTAAGATCCCTCATGCCATCTCATCATATGCATTGGCTTTGGGATCACACATTGGCATCCTCCTTACCCCTGATTCATTGGGTTTGCATTGGGAGAGGTTACCAAGAACATTTGATTGTATCATACTTTTTTTAATCATTATTTACTAACCAAAATGCCAAAAATATGTCAATGTATAGTTTGTTACTTTTGTAGGTAGTGTGTGTGTTCACCCATGCTCCATCAAGCTCACAACTAGGGTTTGAGACCCTCAATGCAAGGAGATCAATCAAGAGGTGGTTTACATTGACTCGATACATCATGTATGGATCCCCATTGTCTTAACATATCATTTTGATCAAGAAATCATCAAGGTTTTGAAGCTTGTTTGCCTTGGAAGCCCTAATTCATCTGGGTATCCTATGTGACTTCCTCAACATGTTTCTTCATCATTTGATAAAATATATAAAGGGATATTTCATATTATATCATATTATACATATATGATTTCCATGAGTCCAAGATATCAAGATAACTTCAATTGTGCAAGTTGGTTCATGGTGGTTGACCAGAGAAAGTCAACTAATCAAAATTGGGGTTCCGTAGACCCTACCTCCTCTAATTTTTGTCATATTAAAATTATTTCAAGAAAAACGTTACTCACAATGACATTTCAAACAACCTTCATGTTGAAGTCAAGATCTAGTTTTGCTTGGAAAGTCATTTTTTAAGATGAAAGATTATAGGTCATTTTGTCTGAACCCTAGTTAGGAGGTCAACTTCCAATGATCATAACTTGATCATTTTTTATGATATGAAAGCCATTCAAGTTCCATGATCAAATTCAAGATGTCCTTTTCAACTTTCATGATTGGAAGAAGTTCAAATTCAACTTTCAAATGCATGTTCCAAGAGGAAACATTATAGGTCATTTTGGGCCATTACCATTGAACAAGTGATTTTCCTCAACTTCTAAAATGCATAACTCCTTCATGCCAAATCCAAATTAAGTCGAATTTGCGACCAAATTTGAGAGTTTTGAAATAGCTACAACTTTGATAAAGGAACTTTTTCCATTTTAAGCTCATAGCAAAAGTTATTCAAATTGGAAGAAGTGAACATTTGACTTGGTACTTAGAAAATTTTAAAACATGTTTGATTTTCCATACTTCCACCGTAGATTCATCATGATCCAAGCTTCAAACTGAAATGTGTTCAAAATTAAAGTTGTTCCTCTTGACCTCACCTTTCCAAAAAGTCCAAGATCACCTCATTTGGCCAAAGAATGAAAGACTTGTGCATGGGTTCTTTTCAAGGGGCCAATTGGATGATTTTCACTTTCACATTTCAAACTCAAATGCATGGCCACATGCCATGATTTTAGCATGATTCACAAGAAATTTTGGAGCTGAATACATCACTTGATGGGCCTATCACACACCCATGCAAGCATGCAATGAAAATTGCTAAATTTGGCAAAATTTGGAAATGTGTGGAAATGAATCACATTGGCTATAAATACAACCCTTCATGCTCAGAATTAAGGACCTCATGCCCAAGCTTTGAACTTGCAATCCAAACCCTCACCATTAAAGGATCATCTTGAAGGTTTTCATTTGAAAATTGAGCTTTAAATCTCATTCTATTTTGAGATTGAAACTCCAAGAGTCCAAGCCATTTTCTGATCTTAATCACTTCCTACAAGCTTTTGAAACCAAGGCAAGCACAATTGGGATCAAGATCAAGCAAGGTTGAAGCTCCCTCGAAGGTAATTTTTCAAAAAATTTATCTCTTTGGTTCTCCCTCAATTCTCCACTATTCTTTGTGATTTTTGGTTGGCTAAATTCCTACCAATGTAGCCAAGAAGATTGAGTTGCTTTGAGATCAAATCGAAGCAACTAAGTTCATGATCCTCAAAATTCAAATCCCTGTATCCTTAAGGCCAAATTCAAGCTCTTGAGCATTTTCTCTTTGAAATAGTTACCTTGTTTTTTAATTTTTCATGGAGTTGAGGTTAGACCAGTCCAGTGGTCATCACCGGAGATGATGACTAGAGCTAGGGCCCCGGTGGTGAGTTTGCTTCATCTCATCCATCTGATCTTGGTCCAAGGATCTAATCTCAGCCTTTGGTTTGAATTACCACTTGTACATACGCGTTGACTGTGGACTATGGTGGATGATACGCGCTTGGCCATCAGATCTTCCACCTCAATTAATGAGGGAGATCTGATGGCCCTTATTTTTTTGTATTTTCTGATTTTTCATTTAATTGCTTTATTTTTATTAATTCATATTAATTTCATTTTAATCCAAAAAATATGGGACTTTCACCAAAAATCTTCAAATATTTTTATCTTTCATTTTCTGAATTAAAATTATATTTTGGATTAATTTTGATATTTTTCATGAACTAAATGTTTTTATGCATATTTTTAATTGTTTAAAAATACTTGTGACTTTTCAAAAATCATAATTTTTTTGTCTAAGGTCCTTTGATCTTGTTTGACCTAGGAGAAACATCTTGGCCATTTATTTGGTGTTTTGAAGAGATTTTAAGTTTTGACCAAATTAAATTGAATTTTAATGCATTTTTTTAAATTGATTTTTAATTGATTAATTGTGTAAAAATTATGTTGAGCCATTTTTATGGTCTTGTGATGTTTGACTATTTGTTTGGGCCTTGGTCAAGGTTGATTTGAATTTTGTTGGATTAAAATCATTGGATTTAGGGCATTGATGAAATGTACATTTCATCTCCCAAAATGAATGAATGATTTTAATTTGACAAAACTCCTCCCATGACCAATTTGTGTTTCTTTCATTTCCCTTGCACCTTCATCTTTGTCCCTATTCTTTTCTATTCCTTTCATTGACCAATGAAATCTCAAGTATCCTAAGGCTAATTGGTTCATCAAAGACTTTGTGTCAGATAAACCAATACAAGTATGGATGAGATAGGTCCATCCCTTTTGATCTTTTTCTTTTAGTGTGTGCTATGTTTTAGGAGTTTGATTCATTATACCAAATTTCTAACATGCATTAACACATAAATTTTTATTTCCCGACCTCAGATAGTTGTGACTTCTATATAAGTCAAATTACGATTGCTTAACATTGAGCTAAATTTGACCCTAAAGGCAGAGCATTCTAGTAAGTGAGATTATAAGTCTCCCATATTTCATGGTATTGTGTGGGTACTTGTCCTTTTTTCCTTCCTATGGAAGATGTTTTGGTTCAAGGATCCATGCTTGTGAATAGATGGTTGAGTTTTCTCAAAAGAATGTCTTAATCAATTAAAAAGCAAAACACTTCTAACATCGAATGAACCTTGACTAACATTTGACTAACTCTTATTAATATTACTTTACTTTCAAGTCATTTACTTTATGCAATTTAATTTTTAGTCATTTATCATTTATTTCTATTTACATTTCATTTAACTTGTTTATGTTTATGTCATTTTCAATTTGCTCATTTGAGCCATATCTTGTGATTATATTCTGTTTGTTCCCTTTTAATTTTGTCTGTGGTCTTAGGACCTTAAAATACTTAATAAACAACAAGAATCCAAAAAAATGTTTTGTGGACTGTTGATCTTGATCTGAACTTTTGGACTTAGGATTAGGTAACATTCCCTGTGCAAAAAGGACTAAACCAATGCCAACATTCTGAGACCAAGTTATTATGAACTGAGCCTTCATCTGATGCAAGCCTTGGATCTTGTTTGAATTCATCTGCTACTCTGTCTTTGTGTTAATTGTTATTTTGACCTTGTGTCTGATGCTTTGCTTTGTGTTAATCAAGGAGTATTTCATATGATACATGAGAAGACAAATAAGACTACTAGCTATGGGTTTTGCTTACTTGGATGTGACTATATTTATTTGATGCCTTTATCTTCCTGATGTCTGATATTGCTAATTATCTGCTTGATTGTTGCTTGATTCAAAGTCCAAAGGGAAAATGGGTTTTCTATATGACATTCTTGTCTGTTGGATTGCATCTCATTGGTCATATCTTTTCAACTCTTAAGTTTTAATTTTATGCTTAGGATTAATCTCTTCATCTCCTCCCAATTCTTAAATTTCAAAATCTCTCCCGCTTTTCAAAAACTTTCTTTGCTTGTCATTTCAAACTTAGACCTTATTTCAAGTAGAAACTTTGGTCTTATGCCATTGAACTTTCGAACTTATTTTTCTTAAATCAAACTTGTAAATAAATCTAATCATATTGACTTAAAATTTCAAAAAAATAATAAAAGAACTAACAACTCCATTCAAACTTTTGGCCCTTTGTGCCCTTCTCAATTAAGTTTTGTTAAAAGCAATTCACCAACTTTGAAATTGTTACCACAAACTACGAGGTTTTTATCCCTCATTTTTATGTTTGTGTAAGACCCCAATTTTGACCCTAAGATCCCTCATGCGTTTCATCACAAGCATTAGCATTGGGATCATATCTTGGCATCCTCCTTACCCCTTTTCATTTGGGTTTGTTTTGGGAGAGATCATCAAGCATTTTTTATTATATCATACTTGTATATTATCATTTTACTAACAAAAATACCAAAAATATGTCTTTGTTTTTATCTAATTCTTTTGTAGGAAGGGACATGATCTCATTGATTCATTGATCACATATAGGGTTTAAGACCCTCAAGAATAAAGAGAACCACCAAGAATTGATTCAAGAATGGTTATAAGCATCATATATGAGTCCCATTGATTCATACATATTATATTGATCAAGTTTGCCTCAAGAGTTTGAGGGTGATTTGCCTTGGAAACCCTAGTTTGACTGGGTATCTTGAGTGACTTCTCAAACAAGCTATCTCACCAATTGATCAAATTTCTCAAGGGACACTTCAAATATCATCATCTTATGCATATATGATCTACCATGAGCCAAGAAAGTCAAGAGAATTGGAAATTAGCAAGTTGGTTGATGGTAGTTGGCTAGATGAATTCATTTGATCAAAACTAGGTCCCCCTAGACCCTATCTCCTATAATTTTCACCATATGAAAATGATTCCAAGAGAAAACTTAATCTAAATGATATTATAAACAACTTTCATGTTGATAACTATAACTAGTTTTTCTTGGAAAATAATTTTCTATGTTGAAACATTATAGGTCATTTTGTCTAAACCCTAATTTGAAAGTCAACTTCCCAAGGCCGTAACTTGCTCAATTTTTATCAGATGAAAGACTTCCAAGTTGCACAATCAAATTCAATGTGTCTAATTCAATGTTTATGTTTGGAGTGAGAGATAATTCCACTTCTTTGCACATGTGATATGAGGCTACATTATAGGTCACTTTTGACTTATACCATTGATCAAGTGATTTTGCTAAACTTCAAAAATGCATACCTCTATCATTTAAAATCCAAATGACATGAAATTGGTGACCCTTTTGAAGGTCTTTGAGAGAGATACAACTTTTATGAAGACACTGTTATCATTTGAAGCTCCTATAAAAAGTTAAGCAAGGTAGAATATTGAGACATATGGCTTGACACTTAGAAAAAAATTTATATGTCAAATTTTTCCAAATTTCCACCTAAAACATCAAACTTGTTCCTCTTGATCTCACCTTTCCAAAGAGCTAAAATGCATGCATTTTGGATGAGAAATACATAGGCTGTGCATGGTTTAAACAGGATGGTATCAAGTAGCATGGATCAAACTTCAAATGACAATGCTCAATTGCCTTGCAATCCAATCCACCTCCATTGCTTCTGAACTTGATTTTGGACTTTTGGACAATCATTTCATGGGCCTATGCGCGCCCATGCAACTTGCTTACATCATTTTGCCAAAATTGGAATTCTCTATAAATTGAAGCTCTTGTGATCAGAATTAACACAAACCTTGCGCCAACTTTGAATACCCACAGAAAACCCTTTGCATTGAGAGGATAAACCTGAAAAATTCAGTTGAATTTTAGCTTGAATCTCCACTATTTTGGAATTCAATTCTCCAGGAGTCCTTTGATTCTAAGTCATTCCATTCCTCTTATGCAAGCATTTGAAGTGAATCAAAGCACGATTCAGATCAAGATCTAGCAAGCTCAGACCTCCATTGAAGGTAATTTGCAAAAAAATTCAACTCTTCGATTCTCCGTGTTTATTGCTCAATTCTCTTGATTGTTGTGTTGGCTGAAGTCCTACCAATGTAGGCAATGTGTTTAAGTTGTTTTGATGCTGAATCGAAGCAACTCAGATCATGAACCTCATTTTTCAATTTCACATATCTCTCAATATAGTTGGAATTGGAAGAAATGGAGGTGATATTCGTTCTCAGTGATGTTTCCTCTTTAAAATCATGTCCATGTTAGAAATTTTGGTGATGATTGATGATGACCAGTCAGGCGAAGCTCGCCGGAGAAGACAATCGGAGCTCTGGCTCCGGTGATGAGTTGTCTCAGGTCTAGACCGTGTGATCCAACTCATATGTTCTAATCTTGACTGTGCATTGTGATTACCATGTTTATCACGCAAGGGACTCCTGTGTTGGTGGAACGTGCGTTGTGGATCATTAGATCTGCCACCTCATATAATGAGGGAGATTTGATGGTCCACGTATTTTAGAATTTTCTGAATTTTCATTTAATTCCATTATATTCAATAATTCATAATAAATTTAATATTGATCCAAAAAATATAGGAATTTCACCAAAAAGTTTCAAATTTTTTTCTCTTTCATATTCTGAATTAAAATTATTTTTTGGATCATTATTAATATTTTTCATGAATTAATTGATTTTTTATTTGTTTTTAATTGTTTAAAAATATTTTTAAGTGTTCAAAAATTATGAAATTTTTTATCCAAGGTCATTTGACCTTGTTTGACCTATGATAAATCACATGGACATTTATTTGGTGTTCTGATGTGATTTTAGGATTTGGACAAAACATATTTGAATTTAATGCATTATTTTACTATTTTTAATTGAATAAATGCCATTTAAATTGTGTTGACCATTTGGATTGACTTATTTGAGTTTTCTCATTTATTGTTGGGCCTTGGTCAAGGTTGATTTGACTTTGTCAAGTTAATATTATTAGATTTAGGGGATTGATGGAATATATATTCCATCTCCCAAAATGAATGAATAATATTAATTTGGAAAAAGTCATCCTTTGACCAATTTGTGATCTCATTCATCCCTTTCCATCTTCATCTAATTCCCCTTCTTCATCCATTCATTTTCAATTGGCCAATGACATCTCAAAGTCCTAATGCTTGTTGATTAAAAGATTAACATGAGTATGGATGAGGTTAGGTCACACTCTTTGCATATTTTTGTGTGTGGTATGTTTAATGAGCATAGTTCTTAATACTATGTCTCCAACATGCATTAACACCAAAAGTTTATTGCCCGACCTCAAATAGTTGTGAATTCTACATAAGTCCAATTACGATTGCTTGACATAGCGCTAAATTTGTTACATAAAAGGCATAAGCATTCTAGTTAGTGAGATTTTAAGTCTCCCCTCTTCCATGGTATTGTGTGGAAACTTGACCTTCTTTTCTTCTTTTAGAAGATGTTTTGGTTCAAGGATTCATGCTTGTGACAAGTGGGTTGAGTTTTCTCCAAAGAATGTCTTGAAATGAAAAAGCAAAACAAAACTAACTATTAACTTACTAACCATTAACTTTTACTTTTAATGCAAATTTACTTTTATTGTTCTATTATCATTTGTCATTGTACATATCATTCTAATTGTTTATGTTTATGCAATTTTTACTTTGTCCACTTGGACCATATTGTGTGATATACTTTGTTGCTTTGTTTGTTGATTAGTCTTTGACCATTAATGCATATAATAATAACAAAAACCCTAAAAGACATTTGAGTGGACTGTTGGTCTGATCTTGCCCAATTGGACTTAGAACTTAGGCAACATTCCTTTACTAATGGACTTGGCCAATGCCAATTTGTTGAAGAATCAAGAACTTGCAAGTTTGAATCCATCTGATACATCATTCAAGATCTCTCCAGATTCATCTGCAGCATTGATCATTACTAAGTTGTTATGTTGAACCTGTGACTTGTGGAATTCATCTTCTATATAGGCTCTTTTGAAGAAGATCATTGAAGTGGATAAGCTTGGATGAGGCCATCGTTATTTGATGACTTTGCTCTTCAATATTGATATAATTATGCATTTTTGTGTTGCTTGAATCTAAAAAGTCCAACGGAATTCTGGGTTTCTATTGACATACTTGTCTATTTAATTGCTACCCATTTGGTCAGATCTTTTCAACTTTAAACTTTTTAAATTTTGTGCATAGGGTAGTCTCTTCATATTCTCCCCATTTCTTAAATTTCAAAATCTCTCCCTCCATTTTTCAAAACCTTCTTTATGTGAACTACTTTTGTTCTAAACTTTGACCATTTTCAAAAAGGTAGAAACTTTGGCCTTATGCCATTGCATTTTAAAACTCATTTTCTAAAATCAAACTTGTAAATAAATTTAATCATACTTGACTTAAACTTTCAAAAATGCCAAAAAGAACTAACCCATTCAAACCATTTTAGGCCTTTGTGCCTTTCAAGCTTAAATTTTGTTAAAACCAACATACTCATTTTGAAATTTCTAGCACGAACTACGAGGTTTTGATCCCTCATTTTTATGTTGGTACGTAGGCACAAGACCAAAGGTCTTGTCAAACACAAAAATATAATTAATGAATTCTTTTCTCATCCCCTCATTCTATTTGTTTGTAAACATCACTTTGTACAAAATACATATGCACACAAAAAGGGCTCCCTAGGAGTACCTAGGACACTTTTGATGCTAACACCTTCCCTCTGTGTAACCAACCCCCTTACCTGTGATCTCTGACTTTTATTATTTTTTATTTGAAAACTTCTTACTATTTGGGTTTTGTTCACATTTTTTCCCTTTTCCCTTGGAAACAATAAAATCGTGGTGGCGACTCTTATTAATTGATCTCTAGCTTGTCAATAGCTTGATGATCATGAATTTCCCGCTATAGTTGGTACGTGGGCACAAGACCGAAGGTCTTGTC
The DNA here is from genome assembly GCF_024323335.1 of Lathyrus oleraceus. NCBI lineage: Eukaryota > Viridiplantae > Streptophyta > Magnoliopsida > Fabales > Fabaceae > Lathyrus > Lathyrus oleraceus. Next base: position 380,440,951 of record NC_066584.1, on the reverse strand, counting down.
AAACACAAAAATATAATCAATGAATTATTTTCTCATCCCCACACTCTATTTTTTCCCAAACATCTTTTATATCAAAAACACATACACATGTAAAAAGGGCTCCCTAGGAGTACCTAAGACATTTTGGATGCTAGCACCTTCCCTCTGTGTAACCAACCTCCTTACCTGTAATCTCTGGCATTTTATTAATTTTGATTTGAAAACTTCTGATCTTTGGGTTTTGTTTGTACTTTTCAATTTTCCTTTTGAAACAATAAAAGTGTAGTGGTGACTCTGGTTTTTTGACGTTAAGTTTATCCATAACTTGATGGTGATGAATTTACCGCTACAGAAGTTAAGTGGCGACTCTGCTAGGGAGTAGTCCTCAGTGGGTTTAGCCTACTTCTTTATGTGTATGTGTTTGTATATTTGATGTTTGTATATATTTGTTTGTATGATATAATATGTCTGTTGTGTTTGGTGATCTCTGAGTGATGAGAGAAGTTCTAACCTGAACTTGAGTGCAATTAAGATAGGAGGGTGGTATAGGCATGTTCAACTTGTGTGGAGTAGTCCTTAACAAGTTGGCTTGAGATCCATCTACTCAGTGGAAACCCTTTTGGAGTTACTAATGTCACACAAGTTATTTATGGTTAGGCATTACTTTCTCTAATTTGGGGTCAGAGAAGCTGAGGACCATAGAACATTTAACCCAACTTGGCCTATTTAGGACGTAGTGCAGAGACTGTTCAGGTGTAGACCTGATAAGAGTTGTGACGCAATACTACACTTAGACGAGTTTCTCTTGAGAATATTATGGGTTGATGAGTCAGTCATCCTAACCTGTAATATCTGATAGATGGAATCAAGACTCTGGGAACTATTTAGAACATGACCTGCAGGTTTTTATCCTTAGTACACTCCTTTGAGATGGTTCTTAACCTGACTCCATGCCCGTAACTCACAATAAACCCTTTGATTCTCGATTGATCCGATCAAGTCTCGTCAATATCAATGGAACTTGGGTGTTGATAAGGTGAAAAACATAATCCACCAAAATGGATGATTGATCTTGATGATGACTTGATCCATCCATTGACCTTTGTTTGTGTTTGCCTTGTGTGTGATCCCTTGTTTGTGATTGTTGCATTTATGCATACATGCGTATCATAACATTCATCATAGAAAAATAAATTTCAAGGAACTAAGGTCTCATTTGCAAATATTTTCAGACCATGGATTATGGACAAAGGAACACTAAGAAGTACAGTTTCAGATGTCCTAATTTGAAAGAGCTAAGGAAGTTGTCATCCTCTGTACTAGATCCCTTGGACTTCAAGCAACGTCATGGGAAGCTTTTATCAGTGTTATCTACTGATGTAGTTGAAGGACTTATGAGTGTTTTGGTTCAGTTCTATGACCCTCTTTACCAGTGCTTCACTTTTCTCAATTATCAGCTTATGCCTACGTTAGAGGAGTATGCCCATCTCTTGGGAATAGCCGTTTCTGACAAGGTACCTTTTAGTGGATTGAAGGAGATTCCCGGATCTCATATCATAGCTGAAGCTCTTCATTTGAAGAAATCTAAGATTGATGCTCATTTGGTGAAGAAAGGAGGTAATATGGGGTTGACTTATGAATTCCTCATTGGTAAAGCTATTGTCCTTGCTCAAGTCGGTAGTGTGGATGCTTTTAAAGCCATCTTCGTGTTGCTCATCTATGGTCTAGCTTTGTTCCTCAACGTTGATGGTTTTATTGATGTTAGCGCCATCAGAATCTTCTTGATTGGGAACCTTGTACCTACTCTGTTGGGTAATATGTATTTCTCTTTGCATTTGAGGAATTCTAAAGATAGTGGAACTATTGTTTGATGTGTTCCTCTTTTGTACAAGTGGTTTATTTCGCACTTGCCTCAGACGCATGCTTTTTTGGAGAACAAACAATGTTTGCGATGGTCCCAGAGACTTATGTCTCTCACTAATGATGATATTATTTGGTATGATTCTGCATTAAGTAGTGTGGATATTATTAACAATTATGGTGAATCCTCTAATGTGCCCCTCTTTGGTACACAAGGAGGAATCATCTACAAGCCCGCTTTGGCTCTTCGTCAACCTAGGTTCCCCTTGAGAGATAAACCTAATAACACTCAGTTAGAAGGTCTTTTCTATCAAGAGGGTAAAGATCCCAAACATTTGAAGCAGAAGATGATACATGCTTGGCATAATGTGCATAAGAAGAGAAGATTCGAGCTTGGTCTATGCGACTGTGTAGCTTTAGAAGCTTACACTATTTGGGTGAAGAAGAGAGCTTTGGAACTAAAGATGTTGTACGCCTGTGAAAGACTTATGTCTTTGGTTGTGGCAGAGCCATCAACTCTTCCTAACCAAGATGTAGAGGAGTTGGAAGACGCACTCACCAAGATGAAGCAAGAGAGAGATATGGGAAGAGCGACTCTATGCTTTGAGCCGAAAGCATGAAGATTTGCAGGCTTGAGTCAAAGCACAAAGATGCACTTATTGAACTTTTTGAAGATCGAGCAGTGAAGAGACAAAGAGAGCCAGAGGGTCTACCTTTCTCTAGAATTCCTCAGCCTTTCGGTGCTTGGAAGAAGATTGTTGATCAGTTTGTCCTTGAGAAAGCTTAGATAAATACATCCTTTGAGTCCAAGATTCGATGCATCCGAAGGAAATACGTTCCCACAACCAGATCATCTGATACCATTGCTAAGGGGTCCTTAGGATGAGTAGTTTTCTTTTCTCTTGTATTTGTATTTTGGTTTTTGAAAATTGTACACAGTGTAATCCTTTCAAATTTTATGAAATAAAAGAGATTTTATGGTCAATCAAATTGTTATTATTATTATTATTTAATATTTGCAAATAGAACTTCATATGTTCCTTGAAATTAAATAAACAAAAACATTGCATTTCATGCATCATTTGCATAGTAGGTTTTCTTCCGGCAGATGTCTTATTAGTTATTCTTTTGTGCTTCAGCCAAGCTGACTCACCGATACAACACTCGCGTTAATCAACCAAATATAATGGAGCACTTAGAGCAAGAGAATGGAGAGCTGAAGGGTGAAATTGCACGGTTAACTGCTATGATGGAGTCTGTTCTTGCTGCGCATAATCAGTCTTCACCAACTCCTGCAACTCCTCCCCAGAGGACTGTTATTTCTGAGGTTTCTACCTTAACTGTTCCTATTGCTGCTAGCCAATCCTGTCCTTCCATGCCTGTTGGATTACCTTGGGGAATGCCATCCAACTTTATGCCTGAAGGTTATGCACCCATAGTTGTTTCTCTGTCGGCATCTAGCCTGGTCATGTCAGTACCTCCTCCAATCGTTCATACTCTGCCTCGTGTTAAGGATACCATATACCGTTCTGAGCCATTTGAAGGCCCAAATGTATATGAGAAGATGGATGAAATGAAGGACCAGTTCCTTGAGCTACGCAAAGAGTTGAAGACACTTGTTTGGGAAGAGTATTGTTGAGCTCTACCTAGTGCCTAATGTGAAAATCCCGATGAAGTTCAAGGTCCCTAACTTTGAAAAGTATAAGGGAAACACTTGTTCACTGAGCCACCTTGTGATGTACGCCAGAAAGATGTCAAGTCAAAATAATAATGATCAATTGCTAATTCATTACTTCCAAGACAATTTGACTGGTGCTGCTTTGAGATGGTATATGGGGTTAGACAGCGCAAGTGTCCGTACTTTCAAAAACTTGGATGAAGCCTTTGTCAAGCAGTATAAATACAACATTGATATGGCGCCTGATAGAGACCAGCTGAGGTTTATATCTCAGAAGGATAAGGAGACATTCAAAGAGTATGCCCAGAGATGGAGGGAACTTGCTGCCCAAATTAGTCCACCCTTGGAAGAGAAGGAGATGACTAAGATTTTCTTCAAGATGCTGAGTTCATTTTATTACGAACGTATGATTGCCAGTGCCCCCAATGACTTTACCGAAATGGTAAATATGGGGATGGGGTTAGAAGAAGGAATCCTTGATGGACGTCTGTCCAAAGAAGAAGCTTCAGCCATCAAGAAGTATGGAGGTAGTTTCTCCAAAAGGAATGAAGGGGAAACTAATTCAGTATCTGTGGGGAGGCAGAGGAGGCCTCATGTCAGAAAAAGTTCTCAACCTCGATAACATCAACATCATGTTTCTTCAGTAATTCCTGTATTTTCCAACAATTCCAACAACCAATATATTCCGATTAACCAACAACAACGTCAACAACAACCACAATAAAGAACCAACTACAACAACAATAATAGCCAACAAAGCTTTAAGAAGGTCTCTTTTGACCCTATTCCTATGCCATACACGGAATTATATCCATCCTTGGTTCTCAAGAACCTAATTCAACCCATAAATCCTCCACAGATTCCTGAGCCACTTCCATGGTGGTTCAAACTTGAACTTCGTTGTGATTTTCACCAGGGAGCCCTGGCCATAACATAGAGAACGGTTATCCATTGAAGTATGAAGTATAAAAGCTTGTGAAGAGTGGGATGGTGTCCTTTGAGGATAGAGTACCTAATGTGAAAGATAATCCATTGCTTGATCATGGTAATGCTAATGTCAATTGGTGGATGGCTGTATAGGGAATTTCCAAGTATTCGATGTAAGACGTATCCGCAGGTCGTTGGTAGAAATAAATAGGACCTTGTGTTTGATCAATGACTGTGAGCACGACCATGATGGTTGTGCAATCTGTAGTGTGAACCCCCGTAGGCGTATGATTGTAAAGAGAGATATCCAGAAGTTGATGGATGAGAATGTAATCCAAATTCAACAGTTGAGGGATATAGATGATGTGAATGTGATCGTGCTTGTGTTCAAGACCCCTGAGCGGGTAGTTATATAATTTGACATCAGAAGCAGCAACATCAATACATCGGTATCGCCATTGGTAATACGGTTAGCGGGCCCTATTCCGTATGCATCCGATAAAGTTGTGCCTTATCAGTACAACACCATAATGGTGGAAAATGGTCAAGAGGTTCCTTTACCAATTGCAGATTTTATGGTGAGTATAGCTGATATTACGAAGGTGACCCGTAGTGGTTGTGTGTTTGGTCCAGTTTTCCCGTAGGAAGTAGAAGATGCTGCAACCAATAAGAAGGTAGAGATTCCAGTGATGAATCCGGTTAGCACTCCAGTGTGTCAGTATAGGGAATCCAGTAAACTGAAGGATAGTGATGATGATGAAGTTCTGAAGCTGATAAAGAGAAGAGAGTTTAATATGGTGGAGCAGCTGCTCTAAACCCCGTCAAAGATCTCGGTGCTATCCTTATTGATGAATTATGAGGCACATAGGAAGGCATTGTAGAAAGTGCTCGAGCAGGCTTATGTTGAGCATGATGTGACGGTGGACCAGTTTGACCACATTGTTGCTAACATCACCTCTTGCAATAATTTGAGTTTTATGATGAAGAGCTTCCCAAGGAAGGCATAAATCACAATTTGGCACTGTATATTTCTATGAACTACAAGGAGGATGATATGTCCTGAAGGAGAAAAGCGATCCAAAATGAAGTGGAATTTAAAAATTTATCCTTTAGTGATCCTTACGAATGGGCATGATCAGTGATAGAATTGTTACCTCTTGTGGTGATTGAAACCTTTGATGCAGATCTACAGAGAGATCACAAATGTTGAATGGTGACAACGCCTTTATTCAGTCCACACGAACGGATTCCTTCAATCTTAGTGCTAGCTGCTACGAATGAAGGTTTTTAGTGTGGTAGAGAGAGAGAGAGAGAGAGAGAGAGAGAAACGAAATTACAACTGCACAAATGCTTTTGCACAAGGGTTCTATTTATAGAACCACTTGTGTGGGCTACAAGCTAAAAAGCCCACTTAAGTGTATGTGGCCCATATCTTATAATATTCCAAAATCACTTAAGCGTATGGTACCTTACCATATTTCGTATTCTACTTAAGTACAACATACCTTACGATGTTCTGCAATTCACTTAAGTCCATTGTACCTTACGGTGTTCCTTAGTCACTCTATCTCTCATCAATACGTCCTTTTGTGTGTGACCCTGTAGGTTTTCACGGCATTGGCAATTATATTAAATTACGTATTTAACATAATAAACAATGAACGGTATCTAGGAACACATCACTGCTACCCAAGACACGAAAATGTCATGTGATCCGAAAAATCCTTTTGTGATAATACTTATGTGTATAATTATCCTTTTGCCCTTATGTCTATATTGAACACAAGGCATAGACCGTTTCATCCTTGTCCAATTCAATATTGGGCCCGTAGACATTTATCCTGTTACGCAACATGGGCAAATTCCATCTAGGTCACTCATGTCCCTCAGCATGCTTCGTGGAGTACCCATCAACTGTTTTTATGGTCATCCAGTTACGGACAATGTTTGATCAGCAATAAGGCACTCGACTCTACATCTAGGGTCCATAGTGGTTTCAGGTCGAAGGGTGGTATACACCATTATCACCATGAGAATAACTTATGACACTTTGCATAACATTCTATATAGTATTCTCATAGCGGATTAATCTAGTATAAATATTACTCTTAATATTCATACTTATGTTTAAGACTTGATAACTCCTTATCCATGATCCATGAGATGTCATCATCAGTCTATATACATAATAGTCTTAATACTTTAATGTTATCCCACTTCACAATAAATCTCTACTACGGATACTTTAGGAATATTGTCCTTATGTTTAATGGGGTCGCATGATTAAGTCACACTTGATACATTAAACAGACTATCTATTCTAGGGACTTTATTAAACAAACATAATACAGAAAAAGCCTTTTATTATTAATAAATAATTCAATACAAGTATCAAAAGTATTGGCCTCTAGGGCTTACACCAACATGTCCTATGTGTTGGTTGACATTGGGTCTTCTCTGAACGTTCTTCTGAAATCAACTCTATCAAGACTTTCCTACCAAGGCGCCCTAATGAGGTACACTTACGTGATTGTTAAGGCGTTTGATGGTTCCCGTAAAACCGTCATTGGTGAAGTGGACCTTCCAGTTAAGATAGTTCCAAGTGATTTCCAAATTACTTTCCAGGTAATGGATATCCACATGGCTTGTAGTTGCTTGTTGGGAAGCCCGTGGATCCATGAAGCTGGAGCAGTGACGTCTACTCTACACCAGAAGTTGAAATTTATGAAGAACGACAAGCTTGTTGTTGTTGGTGGAGAAAAGGCGCTATTAGTGAGCCATTTGTCATCCTTTTCTTACGTTGAAGCTAAGGAGGAGGTTGGAAAGCCATTCCAAGCCTTGTCTATTGCTAATAAAGAGAAGAAAACTGGGGCACCCGTTGTAGCGGTGTATTCGTCTCTATATGATTTATTGATTAAACCATAAGCAAAGCATACAATGAATCGAGTCGCCACCGCACTTTTATTTATCCAAAGGACTGGCTAAAAAGCGAACAAAAGCCTAAGAAGTTTTACGCGTAGAAAACTAATTAAAAGATCAGAGAGTCTGGGTAAGGGGTAAATTACGCAATGGGAAGGTGTTAGGCACCCACTACGTCCTAGGTACTCCTAGGGAGCCCTTTTCACACTTGTTATACTAAATTGTTATTTGTTATGAAATATTTATTGTGCAAACATGATTGGGATGATGAGAAAAGAATATACAAGTTAATTATTTTTGTGTTCGAACGGATGAACTCGTTGCCTACGTACCTTCCATCAAAGGTAAGGATCAAAACGCCGTAGTTCGGCTAAAAGATTTCCAAAAGTTAGTGGATTCAATTTTAAACACAAGCCCTAAGGTCTTACGTTATCCACGGGAGAAAACTCAACCTTATACAAACAACGAGTCCACCATGTGAGAAAAGCTTCAACTTGCTAGTGAGGGGTTAACCCTATAATAAGCAAGGAAGACTTACAATTCAATCAACTAAGGACAAATAGGTGAGATTGACATCAACCAACTAGGATAAATCAAACCTATGGCTAATGTATGAAAACTTAACAAGAATGGACAAAGCCACAAAACCATTGAATGGGTGAAGTTAATTGATTATGATTATTCACAAAAAGGAGGGTCAAAGTATGATTAAGATTGATTCAAAAGAAGTACTATGAAATGGAGTTTGAAAAAAGTCAAGGACTTGGGGTCCAGGTTTTTAGTTTGAAAGCATGAAGATGTTTGCACAATATTTATCTCAAGTTTTGAAAGTAATGTGTGAAAAGGTTTAGAACAAAATGGGTGAATGGATGAAGATGGAGTGTACAACTTCCTAGAAGGTTCACCTCTTGAAATCATATAGAAGATGACTCAAGTGTGTCCTTTGGAATAGGCAATGAGCAATAATAAACAAGCAAAGCAAAAGAGGAAAGTCAACGAAAGCGGATACCGGATGTCAATCACTGGACTTATACCAATCTCCTAAAACAGAACTGGATATCAGAGGCCACTCCATGGACTTATACTAATCTCCTCAACAAAGAAATAAAAAGTGGATACCGGATGCCAATCTATCTGGGCTTATACCAATCTCCAACAAAAACAAAGCAAACACTTGGATGTCAGATGCCAATCTATCTGGGCTTACTCTAACCTCCAACATATGATCATGGGAAAGCAAATGCCAAATTACACGGACTTACAATTGCATCCTCACATAAATCAACAAATGCATCAAGCAAAGAGAAGATGAATGGCCAATGAAATGGTCTTATACTCACTTCCATATCATAGGAACAATGGCCAATGAATGGTCTTACAATTGTCCTCAATGGGCAAACAACAAAGATATGTCACAAAGACAAATGAAATGATCATGCACTAATGAGAAATTAATGATGATAAATGCACAAAGCATAACAGCAGACATGTACAAATGAACTAAGTAATCAATCAACCAAAGTCATTCAGCACACTCTATAACCAAACAACTAGGCTCATACAAAGGGTCAGGCATTAAAGCCAACTGGAATAGGGTTAATGGTGCTCTTAACCTTGACATTGAGAGCCAAGGTGAAGCAGATGAAAGGATATGAGGGGTGTGCCTCATGCTCTTATCCCTGGTCAGGGAGAGCTTTGAATATCAGAAAGTGTGGGAGTTCAGAAAGATGGAACTCTCTCCACAAGTTAGACTCGATAGATCTTGGGTTTTTACTCACTATGCATCAACACATGTGGTGTGAGCAAGGTGAGTGACTCACAGAATAGTAGGAGATAGGCTACATATCTCTTTTGTCTACCAATTGCCTTATTCAAAGGACTTTTCCTGCTTGGGACGAAAGTAAACAAACACAAACATCACCTCTTAAGGAGGACTTCAGACAGTTGCCTGGCCAAGTAACAGGCCAGGTCTTCCATACTACATGAAGAAAAAGGATTCTACCTCAATGCAAATGCTATCAAGCAAAGCAAAGCAAGTTCTTAAAAGAACTGGGCAACTAATGGTACCTGAAACCAGTCAAACAAAATCAGTATACAATTCAAATTCAAAACCAATATAAGATAAGGATCAACATAACACAATCAGTCAAATGTGCAATGCACAAAGCTCAAAGCATATGAGCTAACCATCCTACAAAACAAAACAAGTTAGTTCATGATAATCAATCAAACGTAATCAACTTGCATAAGTCTCCTTGAAGCATTTGCTTCTTAACCTGAAAAACCAAACTTAAACATGAGCAACAAGACCACTAGGACAAGCCTAGGGTCAAAAGGAGATAAAAAATCCAAAACAGCAAGGGAAAGTTATCCAAAATCAAGTTCAAACAATTAAGAAACAAACCCAAGTGGTTTCATGTTCATATCATTCATCATTATCATTTCACAAGCAAATTAGGTCAAGACATGTCATATAGGACCTCAAAGAAGTCAACAGAAAGACTCAAGTCAAATCCAATCACAAACATTTCAATAAATTCTCAAATAATTCATGACCAAACATCATCCATAACATGATAAGCATACCAAATTTCAGCTCATTTGGATCAAAGGAAGTAGGTCAATGTAAATCAGAAAGTCAAAGCAAGTTCAAGCAAACTCATACAAAGCATCAAAACATGCACCAACTTCAATAAATCATAAAACAGTGATAAAACATGATAAATGAATGGGACTAAAACCATGACAAACTTTAAGATGTCTACAATTCCCATGTCAAATTTCAAGTCCATCCAATTAAGCATTAGAATTTCACAAACCAAATACAAACATGTATCACAAAAAGTCAACAATTGACCAAACAGGGGAGAAAATTCCAATCAAATAGGAAATGCCATCAATAATTCCAGAAAAACTCACATGTATTCTCAACATCCACAAGTATGTTCATGCAAAAATCCAGACCAATTTGAGTTCAATAAGCATGGTAAATAAAATCATGAAGTTGGACATGAATGGTGTGACACAAATTGTCACACCTCTATTTAAAAAATCATATCTCATCAACCAGCAATGATAAATTCATAAACTCTACATCAAAATCACCATGAACATGTCTAGTTTAAGTACAAAAAATTTCAGAGGCATTGGATTAAGTATCATCATTTCACAAGCAAATTGGCATAGCATACATAAAATGGACACACATGCACAAACCCTAGCACATTTTAAAATCCACACGTGCAAAAAATCTGGAAAAATCACCATAATAAACTAGAGATCATGAGGAGCATTTCACAAAAAATCCCATCAAATTTGGATTAAAATTGAAGAACTTATGAATTTTTGAAGATTGGGACACAAAATGAAATAAATATTGAAATAATGAAATGATTTAATTAAAATTAAAACCGGCAGTGGCATTTTTGTAATAAACCGGTCCCTTAAGTGAAACGCTGCGTTTCACTTAAGGAGGTGTCACGCAGCCAATGGTCACATGGGAATGGAACAGTGAGCTCATGCAGAACAAAAACTCCACACAGCCAAACGCGATTTCTGGGTTGAAGGAAATTAGGGTTTGGGTACTGTTCATCATGTTCATCAATCGTGATGAACTTTTGTCCCAGATTTGGAAAATGAGCATACCATTCACATCATCTAATCACGTACATCACAAATCCAACCTTCATTAACCCTAATTCTACCTATCATGGAAGCATCGAGCAAAATAACATTTAGACATCAAATTTCATTTCAACACAACTCTCTTAATACTCAACCATTTTCCACGATTTAAAGCTCATTGTATTCAGCATGAAAGGGTCTTTAATAAGCATATCAACATTTCAAGAATGGTTAGGTTCGAAATTTTACCTAGCTTGAAGAACAGTGTTGGAATGGTGATTTTCTGGCCACAACAAGCTGCAACAGATGCACAATAATGTTTGTATTGGTGAATGGAAGGAGAACTTGAAGCTCAGCTAGCACGATTCAGCTCCAAATTCGAACTGCCATGTGAGAAGCTCAATGGAACAGTGGTGCTTTGATGCTTTACAGTTATGAAATGGTGCTTGCAATGGCTTCCAAAATGTTGGTAGATGATGAAACAAAGCTCAGGAACACGAGTTCTTTGAAGGTTTTCAGAAAAAGGTTCAGATGAAGAATTGAGTGTTTTGAGAGAAAATGATGTTTTGATCTGGTTTGTGAATAGTGGCTAGGGTTTTCTATCAGAAAATGAGCAATATATACTCTGTTTAATGAAGCTTAAGTTTGGTTAATGAGGTGGTAATTGGAATTAACTTAAATGAAGGTATTTTGACAATTTGCTAAAAACCACTCCATAATGCATGGGGTGCATGTTAATGCACGAAAATGGGCTTTAACACCTTCCAAATTTGATTTCTGAACATTGGCAAATGGTAAAAAGTGTAGGAAATGGTTAATTTGAAAGTCCACTTTTTCACCTCCCTCATTTTAAATTCAAGCCACTTGAAAAAGACCATTTTGATTGGTTGATTTTTGGTGAATTGTGATGAAGGATTTGGATAGAGCACATCAAATCTGACTTGTAGCAAAAAACCTCACTCAATTTGGCCAAATGGTTTGTAAGATATGCCACTTTGAAGTTCAAATTTTTTTGAGAATGATTTGATCATAACTTGCCAACCACACATGAGAAATGAGTGTTCTTGGATTTTTTGGAAATGGGAGAACAAGATATTCAACTTTCATGTTGGAAAAAAAATCATTTGAAGCTTGTATGATGAAGTAATTTTGAGGAGAAGAACTTTCCATTTTTGGCAAATTCCAATTATAGGTCAACTTACTATTTTTGGAAACTTCTTGTCTGACTTCAAATTCTTCACTGTGGGTGTTTGACATGTTATATGAGGCTTATATGGACATGAATGAGACCTCTCAAACCAATTCCCACCATCAAATCACTGATTAAATGCACAGTTGACCACAGTTGACTTCAGTTGACTTTGTTAGGGTTTTGGTTGACTGAACCATGTTCTGATGAATTCCAAGCCCCTACCACTTGAGATCTTGATTCAAAATGATGTCACAACTCATATGAACTCTTGATGAATGATCATGGTGCCCAAATTCTTCAAGAATGGCCACCATCTATTGCTTAATGATTGTTTTGACTGATTTGACCTAGCTGGCTTCATCTGCAAGTAACATGGTTAGATGACAATATTTTTGTACTTTTGGTTAATAGACAGATGAAAAGCAATGATACACAAATGCAATACATGCTTGGTGATCAAGAACCACACTCACAAGATAACCCACCCACTAGGAGGGAAGCAAAGGTGCACAAAGATCCTTGAGGCAATGATATGGTATGATATGATGCCATGAGGGATCTTAGGGACAAAATTGGGGTCTTACAGATGCCCCTATTTAAGGTCATTCTAGCCGGAGAAGTGAAGTTTAGAAATCTTCATCTCGACGCGGTAGAATGGGCTTAAATAACAGTAATGAGACAAATTTTGGTCCCTAAGAGACCTCATGATGCAAATGCATGCATGCAAAAGACACAGACTCTGTAGGGAATATGGTTCACACAGAAGAAAAGACGATCCGTCGGAGTAATACACTCACCAGGAACAGAGACTCTAACAAGACCCTCGTTGGGGATAGTAAAAGAAAAAGACTGCGCGAGCAGGACACGACTTCAAGTTGGGGAAAAACAAAACTGACACAGCGTGAACAAGACACGACTCTGATTAGGGTAACAGAAATCAGACTGGAGACCTCACTGGGGAGTGAAGGACTCACACTGGGGAAGAGAAAATTTCAAAAGGAAAACATCCATTGGAGAGACACAAGCTGACTCTTGGGAAGAGCAATAGGAAACTCCACTGAGGAAGCACCAAAGAATGAGATGTTACCGGTATAAGGGTAACAAAATCAAGAAGAATGAATATCTAAGACCGGTATAAGGGTGAGAGATATCAATCAACCAAGCATCTGAGAAAGACCTGAAAAAGGTACAAAAACTCAGGGAAATCTGACTCCACAAGGGACCAAGGTCATAATAGGGAGCAGAAAGGAAGGAAACCAGGGATAGCGAGGTATATAATAGGTGACCGACCAAAACGTGAATTGGTATATATGCCAAAACACTCATCATCCGAAAGGAGGGCTTGAAAAAGCAAATCGACTTACAGGATGGACATTCGAATCCACCACGGGAAAACGAATCTTACTCAACTGGGGACACAAACCCAAAGAGTGCATGAGATATAATATCCATTACCGGCAGACCGTGGATAAGAATACTCGCATGAGATATATTATCTATTACCGTCAGAACGTAGATAATAAACTCGCATGGTAAGAAACACCAGAGATACCGAAGCATATAATAGGTGATCTACCGAAAACGTGAATTGGTATATATGCCAAAACACTCATCATCCGAAACACAAACTGGTTAGAGGATGGATATTCGATTCTACAAAGAACGAATCTTGCTCAGCTGGGGAAAATCAACAAAGGATTCCAACTAAAGAGCGCATGAGACATATTATTCATTACCGGCAGACCGTCAATAATATACTCGAAAGGAAAAGACACCAGAGATACCGAAGTATATAATAGGTGACTAACCAAAAAAAGAGAGACAATCGATACCAAGCATCCGGGTAAACGAAAGACAACTCAAAGGGATAAATTGCAAGCATCCGACAATTGTCCAAAGAATATTCGATTCCGCAGAAGGGAGATAATGAAACTTACTCGACCAGGGAAACACAAAAGGCTTCGATTGAAGAGTGCATGAGATATATTATTCATTACCGGCAGACCGTGAATAACATACTCGCATGGAAGATTATCCACAACCGGTTACTGGGTTAATAAAGGATAAATCAACCGAAAAGAAAAGGCATCGGGATACCAAACTAGGTATATAATGATGACCAATCAAAGGGAACAACAACATTACCAACACAAGGGTAAATGAAAGAAGACCCGCTGGGGATAAATTGCAAGCATCCGGCAATTACCCAAAACTGTACCACAAGGCACAAACTCCGCTGGGGAGAAACAATCAACACCTGGGATTTACAACTACCGAATACGGGGTAGAAGACCACAGACTCAACTGGGGATAGAAATCACCACAGGGAGACACCAACTCTGTTAGGGATAAAACCATAACAACAGGAATCCACTTACAATCCGGACGAACCACAAAGGTTACCTCTGTTAGGGGAAAAGAGATAGGACTTACAATTACCGAATACGAGGTAATAGCCATACTCTGGTGGGGATAACCATGAATTAGGGTTTACATCTACCGAATACTGGGTAGAAAACCAAAAACTTTGCGTGGGGATAGAACAAATCACAAATCCGCACGTGAAACCAAAATAGGGCTCATAACAAACCACAAATTGCTGGAGAGCAGGAAAAAAGGATTTGCGACTACCCCCTACTAGGTAGAAAATCAAAACTCTTGCCGCGGAATAAAGGTATATAACCACCAATTCCATCAAAAGGGCAAGGAAAAATAGGACTTACAACTACCGGTATAAGGGTAGAGGCCCTAAAAACTCCGCTGGGGAACAACCCACTGGGAAACACAAGACATTTTGGCAAATAGCCAATTCGGGAATAATCCGAAAAGACAGACTGAATCAAGACACGTCCTAATGAGAATGTAACTCAAATAGGAAAATCCATCCCAATATATGTGTTGGGAGGAAACGAAAGAAACCGTCAACCACGAGGATATATCTCAGTGGGGAACTGCAGAAGAACAGGTAACAGACACTTTCTGCTTATCGGGCTGACTCTATGTGGAGAGATTTAACACCCGACATCTGCTAGGGGAGATCTATTAGGGATCTGCATCACCATAGCAAGGAACAATCAACAAAAGATATATGGCAAGAAATGCAACATGAATATCTGAATGTTTATGGATATGCATGAATATGCGTGATTTATGTTTGATGAATGCTGACAAAACAGACATATCTAACACAAACAGGTCCAAGAATCAAACGCCCGGTATTATACTTCCAGGGGGAAAACCAACTGGAAAGTCAATCTGCGGAGATCTACATGCTATAAAGCATAGATCTGCGGGTACTGCTGGGGGAGCAGAGGATCAGAGATATCAGGAACACCAAATCTCTGAGTGATGGATCAGCAAACAACCAATCCTGGCACAGAAAGTCACAACGGGCAAAACAGCCACCAAGACGAATCTGTTGGGAACAAGAGAAAATCTCAAAGATCCGCAGGGGATCTCAGCATCAACTGAGAAACAAAGAGCTTTGCAACTCCAAACAACTCCGGGGAACAACCCAATGAAGGAGAATAACATCATCCAAGTAGAATCCAACTGCATAAGCAACTCTACTGGGGAAAACTGCTGCTGGAGAAAACTGAGTCTTCAACAATATTTTGCTTGCAACTAAGCTGGGGAACAACCCCATCACAAGATCTGAAGAAAGAATATACAACCAAACCAGGAATATGAACCAAATGTCTTACCTGTTGGAGATCATGCCACCCTTGGGAGAGCACTGAGATATTCTTGAGTATCCTTTCAACCTTATGAATATTCACTTTGTTTAAAACAGCAAATTTTGAAAAATTTGATTTGTTTAAAAACAATGATATTTTATCAATTAAAACATGCAAAACATTTGTTGAATTGAAACAAATAAGAGTGCAAATAATTGGATAAAAGCTCAAATTCATTTGATGGAATGGTAGCCTGCAAATGGCAAGACTCCATAGATCTGTACAAATTTGAAATCAGTGATATATATTGGAAGAGGGCTACATTGAACATAATGATCCTTTCTCTACCAATTTGAATCTCGATGTATTCGAAGCTTCAGTTTGACGACGAATCGAGAATCCTCTGACGAAATGACAGCTGGTGAAACAGAAAGTCTTGTCAGGATGCAGTTACTTGCCAAATCCCTAATTTTTGCCTAGATTGCCCCAGAGTGAGGTACTCAATCTAGCGGGATGCAAATATTCTTTTTTTTCAAGTCTCTAATTTTTGCCTGGATTACCCTTGCGGGTTCTCCACCGAGACGCTCATTTTTGCCTAAGCCGCCCTTTCGGGTTTTCAACTTAGCGAGCCATTCTGTTTTTCATTTGCATATACTCTTTTTTTTCTAGGCAAAGTATTTCTTGACTGCATCTGAATTCACAGGACGAGTGAAATCCTCCCCATCCATTGTTGTAAGCATCAAAGCTCCGCCTGAAAAGGCTCTCTTAACAACATATGGACCCTCGTAGTTTGGAGTCCACTTGCCCCTGGAATCGGGCGCGAAAGACAAAACTTTCTTGAGCACGAGGTCACCTTCTCGGAACACACGAGGCTTGACCTTCTTATCGAATGCTTTCTTCATTCTCTGCTGATATAACTGACCATGACACATGGCAGTTAACCGCTTTCTTCAATCAAATTCAATTAGTCATAACGACTCTGCATCCATTCAGCATCAGTCAACTTGGCTTCCATCAAGACTCTCATTGATGGGATCTCCACCTCTACTGGGAGAACAGCTTCCATGCCATAAACAAGAGAGAAAGGGGTTGCCCCTGTTGAAGTGCGTACAGACGTACGATATCCATGCAAAGCAAATGGCAGCATCTCATGCCAATCTTTGTACGTGACAGTCATCTTCTGGATAATCTTCTTGATATTCTTATTAGCAGCTTCAACAGCCCCATTCATCTTAGGTCTGTAGGGAGAGGAATTATGGTGTGCAATCTTGAATTCAGCGCACAACTCATCCATCATCTTATTATTCAGATTAGATCCATTATCAGTAATGATCCTCTCTGGCACACCATAACGGCAAATCAGCTGGTTCTTGATAAACTTCACAACCACCTGCCTGGTTACATTCGCGTACGAAGCGGCTTCAACCCATTTGGTGAAGTAATCAATTGCTACGAGAATAAACCTGTGTCCGTTGGACGCTTTCGGCTCAATCATGCCGATCATGTCGATTCCCCACATAGAGAAAGGCCATGGTGACGAAATCACATTCAGAAGTGTCGGAGGAATATGAATCTTATCCGCATAAATTTGACACTTGTGACATTTCTTCACATACTTGCAACAGTCAGACTCCATTGTCAGCCAATAGTAGCCTGCTCTCAACATCTTCTTAGCCATGGCATGTCCATTGGAATGAGTACCAAATGAACCCTCATGGACCTCAGTCATCAATAGGTTTGCTTCGTGTCTATCCACGCATCTGAGCAAAACCATATCAAAATTTCTCTTATACAACACTTCACCACTGAGGTAGAAACTGCCTGACAACCTTCTCAAAGTTTTCCTATCTTTCACAGATGCCCCAGGCGGGTAGACCTGGTTCTGGAGGAAATTCTTGATATCAAAATACCAAGGCTTGTCATCTTTCACTTCTTCGATTGCAAATATGTGAGCTGGTCTGTCCAAGCGCATCACAGTAATATTGGGGACATCATTCCACCATCTGACCACAATCATGGAAGCAAGCGTAGCAAGAGCATCTGCCATCCGATTATCCTCTCGAGGAATGTGATAAAATTCAACTTCTGTGAAGAATGTTGAAATTCTCCTTGCATAATCTCTATATGGGATGAGACCAGGTTGATTCGTCTCCCATTCTCCCTTGATCTGATTAACAACCAGGGCCGAATCACCATACACATCAAGATACTTGATTCTCAAATCAATGCATTCTTCAAGTCCCATAATACAGGCTTCATACTCCGCCATATTATTCGTGCATTTGAAAGTTAGCCTTGCTGTAAACGGAATGTGTGAACCTTGAGGAGTAATGATCACTGCCCCAATTCCATTTCCATATTGATTAACAGCGCCATCAAACACCATCGTCCATCTGGAACCAGGTTCCGGACCTTCATCAAGTGTAGGCTCATCGCAATCTTTCATCTTCAAATACAGAATTTCCTCATCAGGGAAGTCATACTGACAGACTGATGATCTTCGATCGGCTGGTGCGCTAAATGGTCAGCCAAGATACTACCTTTGATAGCTTTCTGAGCTCGATACTCAATATCATACTCAGACAACAACATCTGCCAACGGGCAATCCTCCCAGTTAAAGCAGGCTTCTCGAAGATATACTTAATCGGATCCATTCTGGATATCAACCAAGTTGTATGATTTATCATGTACTGGCGCAAACGCTTAGCAGCCCAAGCCAAAGCACAGCACGTCTTCTCAAGCATAGAGTACCGAGACTCACAATCAGTAAACTTCTTACTGAGGTAGTATATAGCAAATTCCTTCTTCCCTGATTCATCTTGTTGACCGAGTACACAACCCATCGAGTCTTCAAGAACTGTCAAATACATGATCAGAGGTCTTCCTTCCACAGGCGGAGACAATATCGGAGGTTCAGACAGATATTCTTTGATACTGTCGAAAGCTTTCTGGCAATCCTCGGTCCAATCATGAGACTGATCTTTCCGGAGGAGCTTGAATATCGGCGCACATGTGGCAGTCATGTGGGATATAAATCTGGAAATGTAATTCAAGCGGCCAAGAAAACCTCGGACTTGCTTCTCAGTTTTGGGTGCAGGCATCTCTTGTATTGCTTTGACCTTTGCAGGATCAACCTCAATACCTCTTTCACTTACCACAAAACCCAACAATTGCCAGAACGGACTCCAAATGTACATTTGTTCGGATTCAGGCGAAGTTTAAACTTCCTCAAACGCTGAAAAAGCTTCAACAAATGCTCAATATGCTCAACTTCCGTTCGGGACTTAGCAATCATATCATCAACATAGACCTCTATCTCCTTGTGCATCATATCATGAAACAAGGTAGTCATAGCTCGTTGATACGTGGCTCCGGCGTTCTTCAAACCGAAGGGCATCACTCGATAACAGAATGTTCCCCAAGGTGTGATGAATGTTGTCTTCTCCATATCCTCTGGTGCCATCTTGATTTGATTATATCCGGAAAATCCGTCCATAAACGAAAAGACTTTGAATTTAGCTGTATTGTCTACCAACATATCAATGTGTGGTAGAGGAAAATCGTCTTTCGGGCTAGCCTATTCAAATCTCTATAATCAACGCACATACGGACTTTTCCGTCCTTCTTAGAACAGGCACAATATTGGCCACCCATTGAGGATATGTAGAAGTCACCAGAAACCCCGCATCAATTTGCTTCTGAACTTCCTCTTTGATCTTCACTGCCATATCTGGATGAGTTCTTCTGAGCTTCTGCTTCACAGGCACGCACTCAGGCTTTAAAGGCAGGAAATGTTGCACAATATCTGTATCTAAACCCGGCATGTCTTCATAGGACCAAGCAAAGATATCTGAATATTCTCGTAGCAAACTGATCAAATCTTCCTTGACAGACCCTTCAAGAAGTGCCCCAATCTTCACCAGACGAACACAATCCTCAGACCCCAAGTTGACTGTTTCCAAGTCTTCGAGATGCGGCTGAATGATCTTCTCTTCGTGCTCAAGGAGACGGGTAATCTCATCAGGAATCCCCTCAACGTCATCTTCCTCTGCCTTAAATACAGGGAATTCAAAATTGGGAGATGGCGTTGGATCATTATGTTCAATGGGTTTTAGGATCAACCTGCATAATGATTTTGGTTAATGAAAATTTTTAGCATTTAAACAAACAAACCATTATGCAGATGAAAAGGGATTGTTTTTATTCTTGTTTTTTTTTTTTTTAAGGGTTTTTTGTGATCACCGATTTCATGCAAAAGCAAAAAGTGAAAACAAAAAGGAAAAACAAATGTTTAATAATGCATTAATTGAATGAAAACATCATTGTATATATGCTTTGCCAACAATGTCATCACTTCTCCTTTTGGCATGGGAGAAGGGTTTTAAACAAAGTGAACAATTACTCTGATCTATGGATGACCGTAGGAACATCTACAGCGACCCATTTGTGGCAGACACCACCAGGAATAACGAAGTTGTTCACGTCTTCTGCATCCTCTTCCAAGATAGCAGCAGCTTCCTCCTCAGGTTGATCATCATGGATGAATCCTCCACTTGTGAACAAACCTTGCTCATTACATGCCCCAGAACAGTAGCCAATGCCAGCCCGGGATCTATTGTCTTCAAGTTCAATCACCTTCCCTAATCCAGCAACTGCACCACATTCAATGGCCAGCTTCGCATCACGGTAGGAAGTGAATGAAGGAGACTTCTTCTCGATTGGTTCATCAATAGATAAAGCTTGGAACGGAGTTCCAACTTCATCCTCAACGTCAATGTACGAGAAAGAAGACAGATGGCTAACCAGGAGAGCCTTTTCTCCCCCTACTACAACCAATTTCTTATTCTTCACAAACCTTCAGCTTCTGGTGTAGGGTGGATGTCACGGCGCCAGCCTCGTGAATCCATGGTCTGCCTAAGAGACATCTATAAGATGGGTGGATATCCATTACCTGGAAGGTAACCTGGAAATCACTTGGTCCAATTTTGATTGGGAGATCAACTTCCCCAATCACTGCCCTTACGCGACCCATCAAATGCCTTCACAACAACCCCACTCTGCCTCATAGGAGGACCTTGATATGACAATCTGGAGAGAGTGGCTTTTGGCAATACATTTAGAGAAGATCCAGTGTCCACCAACACATTGGATATTGCATCAGATTTGCAATTCATGGAGATATGTAAAGCCATGTTGTGGTCTCTTCCCTCCTCAGGGAGATCAGCGTCACAAAAGCTCAAAGTGTTGCAAGCGGTAATGTTTGCAACAATACTATCAAATTGCTCGATGGTGACGTCGTGATCAACATAAGCCAGATCCAAGACTTTCTGCAGAGCCTCCTTATGGGGTTCTGAATTCAGCAGCAGAGAAAGAATGGAAATCTTGGATGGCGTTTGTAGAAGCTGGTCTACAACGTTGTACTCACTCTTTCTGATGAGCCTCAGCATCTCATCAGATTCTTCATCTACAATGCCACTCGGGCCAACTGAAGAAACGGGAGTTTTTTGTACAGAGGAGGATGGTTTGGCAACATCACGTGCCTGATTCTGAACATTCACAGCGGTCCCAACCGGACGCTCAACCGTATCAGAAGCAACAGCCTTAGGAGGCGCAGAAAACACACAACCACTTTGGGTCAACCCACTTACATCAGCGACGTTGGTCACGGAAGTTGAAGGCAAAGGCACTTCTACCCCATCTTGCACAACGACAGGATTGTATCTGAATGGAACGGCCTTGTCAGATGAATAGGGCACAGGGCCGGCAGGTTTAATGACCAAAGAAGGGGAAGCCTTCGGCTTGCTGCTATCATAGCGGATAACAACATGCTCGGGCATCTTGAACACTGGTGAAATCACATTCACTTCAGGCTCGTCTTCATCAACATTGCGATTCTGCAGAATCTCAATGGTTCCCTCATCCAACAACTTCTGGAGTTCTCTTCGTACTTGGTCGCAACCTAAGCGGTTAACCGAGCAGACGCGACACTTGTCGTGGTTATGCTCCAAGTAGTTGTACTGACATAGCAAACGATGTAATTCAACCAACGACTGCCTAATGTGGCTTACATATCTGACCTTGTACTTCCCAAGGCATTCCTGAACCATATTAACAGATTTCCCATGCGCAGGCAATGGGTTCTTGGTGACATTCGGGCCTGAATCTTCAAAACTCAAGATTCCACATCTCATAAGGTCTTGAACCTTAGTCTTGAGTGGGTAGCAATTCTCAATGTTATGACCCGGAGCACCGGAATGGTAAACACAATGCTGATCTGGTTTATACCACCATTGTGGATTTGCAGGAATGGCAGGAGGATCCCTGGGAGAAACCAATTTCCTTTCCAACAAGGAAGGATAAAGCTCTGCATATGTCATAGGAATTGGATCGAAGCTGATCTTCTTCCTATCATAACCCAAGTTAGCTTGATTGGTTGTACTGCCACGAGGCTGGTAAGCCTGTTGCTGTGGACGATGTTGTTGCTGATACTGAGGCTGTTGATATTGTTGCTGATGCTGATATTGCTGATGCTGCTGAGCATTGTCTTTAAAGACAGGTGCTATATGAGCCACCTGGTGCTGATGACCGGCACGGCGTGCAGGCTTCCTCTGAGCAGAGGGTCTTCTGTGCTTGGGATGGGATTGCACAGCATGTGCTTCCCCATCCTTCCTCTTAAACGCTCCATATCGTTTAGAGGAAGAGCTCTCATCCTTCGCCAATCGTCCTTCACGGACACCTTCTTCAAGACGCATCCCCATGTTCACCATCTCGGTGAAATCAGAGGGAGCGCTTGCTACCATCCGCTCATAATAGAATGAGCCAAGAGTCTTCAAAAAGATCTTGGTCAATTCTTTCTCCTCCAGCGGTGGAGTAATCTGAGCTGCCAGCTCTCGCCATCTCTGGGCGTACTCCTTGAACGTTTCCTTGTCCTTCTGTGACATGGACCTGAGTTGATCTCGGTCAGGCGCCATATCGACGTTGTACTTATATTGCTTGACGAAAGCTTCGCCAAGGTCGTTGAAGGATCTGATATTGGCACTGTCTAAGCTCATGTACCATCTGAGCGCGGCACCAGACAGACTGTCTTGGAAATAATGAATCAGAAGCTGATCATTATCAGTCTGGGTAGACATCTTCCTGGCGTACATGACCAGGTGAGCGAGTGGACAGGTGTTCCCTTTATACTTTTCAAAGTCAGGTACTTTGAATTTAATCGGTATCTTCACACCGGGAACAAGGCACAACTCGGCAGCAGACTTGCCGAATAAATCTTTGCCTCGAAGAGTCTTCAATTCCTTTCTCAGCTCGAGGAATTGGTCGTTCATGGCGTCCATCTTTTCATAAACGTCCGGGCCCTCAGATGGCTCGGAGTGATAGATGGTGTCGTCTACCCTTGGCATGGTATGCACGATAGGAGGAGCGGGAACAGGGACCGGGCTAGATGCCGGCATATGAGCAAAAGTTGGAGCAGGCCGATCAGGCATAAAACCTGGAGGCATCCCACAAGGGAACCCGGCTGGCATAGCATTGGGCACTGGGTGAGCACTGACTGGCGCAGTTGAAGTGACGACCTCTGAGATGACCGTCCTCTGGGCAGGCGTTGCAGGCTGTTGAGCAGGTTGATTTTGAGCAGCGAGGAGTTGCTCCATCAAAGCGCCAAGTCTGGCGACCTCTTCTTTCAGTTCTCTGTTCTCTTGTTCTAGCTGCTCCATGACTCTCGTAGAATTGACTCGAGTATAATACCGGTGAGTCAGCTTGTCTTCAAAATAAATGAAGAACAAAGAGTTAGGACAAGAAGACCAGAAACAAAGGGTACCTGCTTATGAAAAAATGATGCATGAAATGCTTGTGCAGATGCTTTGTTTATTTTCAAGGAACCCTTAGGGTATTATTTGCAATATTTTGAATAATTAAAGCATTTTAATTTCTCGCGGAAAATATTTCATTCAATATATCGAGACAAAGAAGTACAGCATTTTTTTATTATTACAAAGAGAAAAGGGAAATAAACATCCTATGGATCCCTAGAAGCTCGGGATACTGGAAGACGAGAAGTACACAACTTCTTGATCTCTCTCTCATAGGCCGCTTCCATATCTGCTTTCTCCTTTGCGAGTCGATCATACCTCCTCTTCCAGAATTTGGAAGACTGAGGAAGCAGAGAGGTCCAAGCGTCGTTCGGATCGTCGATCACTCGATGCTCGAGGAACTCAATCATAGCGTCCTTCTCCTTAAGCTGCTGAAGCAATTCTTCTCTTTCACGTATCCAAGCACGTGAAAGGTCTTCTTCTCTCAACTCCTCTACACGTTGGGTAGGGAGGGTTGAAGGCCCAGCCACATCCAACGGTGTAGGTCTCGGATGATCATATGGCATCAAGTACACGGCAGCTCTCTGTCTGACCCAAGAGGTGTATGGCTCCAAAGCAATGCAGTTCTTTGGACCCAACTCGTTCCTACTCTTCTTGTGAATACTGCGCCAAGCACGGACAAATCTGGCTTTCAGGCCTTGGGATCTTTACCCTCCTGGAAGAACACACCTTCTAACAGAATGTTATGAGGTTTATCCTTCAGGGGGAACCCAAGCTGACGTCGTGCGAGAATAGGATTGTAGCTGATCCCACCACATGTGCCAAGAAGAGGCACATTAGGGAATTCACCACAATAGTCAATGATCTGGACGGTATCATACACGCGATCATACCAAGATATCATCATTGGTGAGAGACATAAGTCTCTGAGACCACCGTAGACATCCCTTGTTCTCCTTGAAAGCAACTGTCTGCGGCAAGTGCGAAATAAACCACTTGTACAGCAGGGGTAGACAGCAGACAATAACTCCTCCACCCTTTGCGTTCCTCAGATGCAAAGAGACATACGCATCGCCCAACAAAGTCGGAACGGGATTAAGAACTGAGAAGATCCTAATAGTGTGTTCATGTCCACGAACTTGTCGAAGTTGGGGAATAACCCAAATCCATAGATGAGCAGCACAAACAAGGCCTCAAAGGCATCCTCACTCATGGCCTTCCCATAAAAGGTAGCTTGGGCAAGAGGAACTCGGAAGGAAAACCCTGAATTCCGCCTTTGGTAGTCAAATTAGCCCTAATCAACTCTTCATCTATGTGCAACAGGTTAGCAATCTCTCGAGCAGTCGGAATACTCTCTAGGCCACTGAACGGCACTTGATCCAGAATCGGAATCCCAATGAGATGGGAATACTCCTCCAAAGTAGGCAGCAACTGGAAGTCCGGAAATGAGAAGCAATGATACAGCGGATCATAAAACTGAGCCAGAGTACTCATCAACCCTTCGTCAACCTGAGTAGTTAGCAGAGGTAGAAGCTTCCCATAGCGAGCTTTGAAACCCAAGGGATCTAATACATAAGATGTCAGATTCCTTAACTCTTTTACATCGGGCTGTTTAAAGCTGTACTTCTTCGTATGCCTTTTTGGTCTTTCCATGTCTGAAAATTTTGCAAATAAACCCTTTTAAGTTCCTTGAAAATTTTCTTTTTTTCTGATGACATGAAGTGCAGATGAATGCATGAATGCATGAATGCAACAATCACACTCAAGGATCAAACAAGTCACACCAAACAAAGGTCATGGGAAAGCTCATTGTATCCCTAATATCAATCATCCATTTTGGTGGATTTAGGTTTTCACCTTATCGACACCCAAGTTCCATTGATATTAACGGTACATGAACCAGCTCGAACATCCTTAATATCAACCATCCGTTTTGGGGGATTTAGGTTTTATACCTAATCAACACCCAGGTTCCATTGATATTAAGGTTGTCTGAACGACTCAACCACGAATCACGGGTTTGCTGAGAGTCACGAGCATGGAGTCTCGGTTAAGAACCACCCAAAGGGAGTGTACTAGGGTTTAAACCTGCCAGACATGTTCTACCAGAGGTTCCCATAATCATCGTTCCATCTTTCGAATATTATCGGAGGAACGAATACTCGTATTCCAAAATATTCTCAAGAGAAACTCTTATGAGTGTAGTATCGCGTAACAATCGCATCAGAACTTACATCTGAACGACCTCCGCACTACGTTCCTAAAAAATAGGCCAAGATGGGTTGGTAAACTACGGTCCTTGGCTTCTGCGGCACATGATTGAAAGAATAATGCCTAACCACAAATAACTTGTGTGACATTATTAATCCAACATGACCTCCACCAAGTGAATGGACTCGCAAGTCAACTGGCTAAGGAATACTCCACACCAGTCAACAAGACTATGCCATTCTCCTATCCTAGAGTGCACTCGAGTTCGGGTATAGAACTCATCTCACAGATCACCAAAGCAAACAGCAATTGTATATCAAGCAATTCAAACATTACAATCAATACAGTCATCCCAAATGGTACAAAAATATGTCATATAACAAATAATAATATATCACACAACAAGGGTGAAAAGTAGGCAATACAACCAGGGATTTCTCCCCAGCAGAGTCGCCACTTTTCTGTAGCGGTGTATTCGTCGCTATATGATTTATTGATTAAACCATAAGCAAAGCATACAATGAATCGAGTCGCCACCGCACTTTTATTTATCCAAAGGACTGGCTAAAAAGCGAACAAAAGCCTAAGAAGTTTTACGCGTAGAGAACTAATTAAAAGATCAGAGAGTCTGGGTAAGGGGTAAATTACGCAATGGGAAGGTGTTAGGCACCCACTACGTCCTAGGTACTCCTAGGGAGCCCTTTTCACACTTGTTGTACTAAATTGTTATTTGTTATGAAATATTTATTGTGCAAACATGATTGGGATGATGAGAAAAGAATATACAAGTTAATTATTTTTGTGTTCGAACGGATGAACCGTTGCCTACGTACCTTCCATCAAAGGTAAGGATCAAAACGCCGTAGTTCGGCTAAAAGATTTCCAAAAGTTAGTGGATTCAATTTTAAACACAAGCCCTAAGGTCTTACGTTATCCACGGGAGAAAACTCAACCTTATACAAACAACGAGTCCACCATGTGAGAAAAGCTTCAACTTGCTAGTGAGGGGTTAACCCTATAATAAGCAAGGAAGACTTACAATTCAATCAACTAAGGACAAATAGGTGAGATTGACATCAACCAACTAGGATAAATCAAACCTATGGCTAATGTATGAAAACTTAACAAGAATGGACAAAGCCACAAAACCATTGAATGGGTGAAGTTAATTGATTATGATTATTCACAAAAGGAGGGTCAAAGTATGATTAAGATTGATTCAAAAGAAGTACTATGAAATGGAGTTTGAAAAAAGTCAAGGACTTGGGGTCCAGGTTTTTAGTTTGAAAGTATGAAGATGTTTGCACAATATTTATCTCAAGTTTTGAAAGTAATGTGTGAAAAGGTTTAGAACAAAATGGGTGAATGGATGAAGATGGAGTGTACAACTTCCTAGAAGGTTCACCTCTTGAAATCATATAGAAGATGACTCAAGTGTGTCCTTTGGAATAGGCAATGAGCAATAATAAACAAGCAAAGCAAAAGAGGAAAGTCAACGAAAGCGGATACCGGATGCCAATCACTGGACTTATACCAATCTCCTAAAACAGAACTGGATATCAGAGGCCACTCCATGGACTTATACTAATCTCCTCAACAAAGAAATAAAAAGTGGATACCGGATGCCAATCTATCTGGGCTTATACCAATCTCCAACAAAAACAAAGCAAACACTTGGATGTCAGATGCCAATCTATCTGGGCTTACTCTAACCTCCAACATATGATCATGGGAAAGCAAATGCCAAATTACACGGACTTACAATTGCATCCTCACATAAATCAACAAATGCATCAAGCAAAGAGAAGATGAATGGCCAATGAAATGGTCTTATACTCACTTCCATATCATAGGAACAATGGCCAATGAATGGT
Organism: Lathyrus oleraceus; assembly: GCF_024323335.1. NCBI lineage: Eukaryota > Viridiplantae > Streptophyta > Magnoliopsida > Fabales > Fabaceae > Lathyrus > Lathyrus oleraceus. The sequence goes on along the minus strand of NC_066584.1, from coordinate 380,413,201 downwards.
CTTACAATTGTCCTCAATGGGCAAACAACAAAGATATGTCACAAAGACAAATGAAATGATCATGCACTAATGAGAAATTAATGATGATAAATGCACAAAGCATAACAGCAGACATGTACAAATGAACTAAGTAATCAATCAACCAAAGTCATTCAGCACACTCTATAACCAAACAACTAGGCTCATACAAAGGGTCAGGCATTAAAGCCAACTGGAATAGGGTTAATGGTGCTCTTAACCTTGACATTGAGAGCCAAGGTGAAGCAGATGAAAGGATATGAGGGGTGTGCCTCATGCTCTTATCCCTGGTCAGGGAGAGCTTTGAATATCAGAAAGTGTGGGAGTTCAGAAAGATGGAACTCTCTCCACAAGTTAGACTCGATAGATCTTGGGTTTTTACTCACTATGCATCAACACATGTGGTGTGAGCAAGGTGAGTGACTCACAGAATAGTAGGAGATAGGCTACATATCTCTTTTGTCTACCAATTGCCTTATTCAAAGGACTTTTCCTGCTTGGGACGAAAGTAAACAAACACAAACATCGCCTCTTAAGGAGGACTTCAGACAGTTGCCTGGCCAAGTAACAGGCCAGGTCTTCCATACTACATGAAGAAAAAGGATTCTACCTCAATGCAAATGCTATCAAGCAAAGCAAAGCAAGTTCTTAAAAGAACTGGGCAACTAATGGTACCTGAAACCAGTCAAACAAAATCAGTATACAATTCAAATTCAAAACCAATATAAGATAAGGATCAACACAACACAATCAGTCAAATGTGCAATGCACAAAGCTCAAAGCATATGAGCTAAGCATCCTACAAAACAAAACAAGTTAGTTCATGATAATCAATCAAACTTAATCAACTTGCATAAGTCTCCTTGAAGCATTTGCTTCTTAACCTGAAAAACCAAACTTAAACATGAGCAACAAGACCACTAGGACAAGCCTAGGGTCAAAAGGAGATAAAAAATCCAAAACAGCAAGGGAAAGTTATCCAAAATCAAGTTCAAACAATTAAGAAACAAACCCAAGTGGTTTCATGTTCATATCATTCATCATTATCATTTCACAAGCAAATTAGGTCAAGACATGTCATATAGGACCTCAAAGAAGTCAACAGAAAGACTCAAGTCAAATCCAATCACAAACATTTCAATAAATTCTCAAATAATTCATGACCAAACATCATCCATAACATGATAAGCATACCAAATTTCAGCTCATTTGGATCAAAGGAAGTAGGTCAATGAAAATCAGAAAGTCAAAGCAAGTTCAAGCAAACTCATACAAAGCATCAAAACATGCACCAACTTCAATAAATCATAAAACAGTGATAAAACATGATAAATGAATGGGACTAAAACCATGACAAACTTTAAGATGTCTACAATTCACATGTCAAATTTCAAGTCCATCCAATTAAGCATTAGAATTTCACAAACCAAATACAAACATGTATCACCAAACGTCAACAATTGACCAAACAGGGGAGAAAATTCCAATCAAATAGGAATTGCCATCAATAATTCCAGAAAAAATCACATGTATTCTCAACATCCACAAGTATGTTCATGGAAAAATCCAGACCAATTTGAGTTCAATAAGCATGGTAAATAAAATCATGAAGTTGGATATGAATGGTGTGACACAAATTGTCACACCTCTATTCAAAAAATCATATCTCATCAACCAGCAATGATAAATTCAAAACTCTACACCAAAATCACCATGAACATGTCTAGTTTAAGCACAAAAAATTTCAGAGGCATTGGATTAAGTATGCATTTCACAAGCAAATTGGCATAGCATACATAAAATGGACACACATGCACAAACCCTAGCACATTTTAAAATCCACACGTGCAAAAAATCTGGAAAGATCACCATAATAAACTAGAGATCATGAGGAGCATTTCACAAAAAATCCCATCAAATTTGGATTAAAATTGAAGAACTTATGAATTTTTGAAGATTGGGACACAAAATGAAATAAATATTGAAATAATGAAATGATTTAATTAAAATTAAAACCGGCAGTGGCATTTTTGTAATAAACCTGTCCCTTAAGTGAAACGCTGCGTTTCACTTAAGGAGGTGTCACGCAGCCAATGGTCACATGGGAATGGAACAGTGAGCTCATGCAGAACAAAAACTCCACACAGCCAAACGCGATTTCTGGGTTGAAGGAAATTAGGGTTTGGGTACTGTTCATCATGTTCATCAATCGTGATGAACTTTTGTCCCAGATTTGGAAAATGAGCATACCATTCACATCATCTAATCACGTACATCACAAATCCAATCTTCATTAACCCTAATTCTACCTATCATGGAAGCATCGAGCAAAATAACATTTAGACATCAAATTTCATTTCAACACAACTCTCTTAATACTCAACCATTTTCCACGATTTAAAGCTCATTGTATTCAGCATGAAAGGGTCTTTAATAAGCATATCAACATTTCAAGAATGGTTAGGTTCGAAATTTTACCTAGCTTGAAGAACAGTGTTGGAATGGTGATTTTCTGGCCACAACAAGCTGCAACAGATGCACAATAATGTTTGTATTGGTGAATGGAAGGAGAACTTGAAGCTCAGCTAGCACGATTCAGCTCCAAATTCGAACTGCCATGTGAGAAGCTCAATGGAACAGTGGTGCTTTGATGCTTTACAGTTATGAAATGGTGCTTGCAATGGCTTCCAAAATGTTGGTAGATGATGAAACAAAGCTCAGGAACACGAGTTCTTTGAAGGTTTTCAGAAAAAGGTTCAGATGAAGAATTGAGTGTTTTGAGAGAAAATGAAGTTTTGATCTGGTTTGTGAATAGTGGCTAGGGTTTTCTATCAGAAAATGAGCAATATATACTCTGTTTAATGAAGCTTAAGTTTGGTTAATGAGGTGGTAATTGGAATTAACTTAAATGAAGGTATTTTGACAATTTGCTAAAAACCACTCCATAATCCATGGGGTGCATGTTAATGCACGAAAATGGGCTTTAACACCTTCCAAATTTGATTTCTGAACATTGGCAAATGGTAAAAAGTGTAGGAAATGGTTAATTTGAAAGTCCACTTTTTCACCTCCCTCATTTTAAATTCAAGCCACTTGAAAAATACCATTTTGATTGGTTGATTTTTGGTGAATTGTGATGAAGTATTTGGATAGAGCACATCAAATATGACTTCTAGCAAAAAACCTCACTCAATTTGGCCAAATGGTTTGGAAGATATGCCACTTTGAAGTTCAAATTTTTTTGAGAATGATTTGATCATAACTTGCCAACCACACATGAGAAATGAGTGTTCTTGGACTTTTTGGAAATGGGAGAACAAGATCTTAAACTTTCATGTTGGACAAAAAATCATTTGAAGCTTGTATGATGAAGTAATTTTGAGGAGAAGAACTTTCCATTTTTGGCAAATTCCAATTATAGGTCAACTTACTATTTTTGGAAACTTCTTGTCTGACTTCAAATTCTTCACTGTGGGTGTTTGACATGTTATATGAGGCTTATATGGACATGAATGAGACCTCTCAAACCAATTCCCACCATCAAATCACTGATTAAATGCACAGTTGACCACAGTTGACTTCAGTTGACTTTGTTAGGGTTTTGGTTGACTGAACCATGTTCTGATGAATTCCAAGCCCCTACCACTTGAGATCTTGATTCAAAATGATGTCACAACTCATATGAACTCTTGATGAATGATCATGGTGCCCAAATTCTTCAAGAATGGCCACCATCTATTGCTTAATGACTGTTTTGACTGATTTGACCTAGCTGGCTTCATCTGCAAGTAACATGGTTAGATGACAATATTTTTGTACTTTTGGTTAATAGACAGATGAAAAGCAATGATATACAAATGCAATACATGCTTGGTGATCAAGAACCACACTCACAAGATAACCCACCCACTAGGAGGGAAGCAAAGGTGCACAAAGATCCTTGAGGCAATGATATGGTATGATATGATGCCATGAGGGATCTTAGGGACAAAATTGGGGTCTTACACCCGTGTCTTCTTTAAAAAATGCGCAAAAGGCTATTGAGGTTGGCAGCATTGATCAATGGGGTCGTATGATAGAGATTGCTGAGAACAAGAATAGGGCTGGATTGGGATTTCAACCAGGGTCGTTCAATGTCAAGGCTGAAGTTATGCAACCGAGTTTCCGCAATGGAGGGTTCATTCATGGTAATGATCAACACTCAGCTGTTGTGATTGAAGATGGTCACGATGAAGATGAAGCTTGTGCCAACTTTGTGACGCATGGCCAGACTTGCAACAATTGGGTTGTTGTTGATGTTCCTACTGTTATCCATCACTCTAAGTAATTTATTTTTCATTTTAAAGATAAAATCCTTCTCCTATGCCTAAGGGAGAAGTGAACATTATTCGGCATTTCTATTATCATCAATAAAATGCAATTTTATTCATCCACATATATGACGTTTTATTTTCACTTTTTGCTTTTTCTGAAAATGGTAACCACAAAAAACATAAATAGATAATAATATTCCATCTGCATGATATTTGATAACAATTCACTTCTCTAAAATCAAAACATCAAATCATTATGCAGGTTAGTTCTCATACCCATTGAATACAATGATCCTACTCCCTCTCCAAACATTGATTTCCCTGTGTTTGAGGCTGAGGAAGAAACCGATGAAGAAGTATATGATGAGTTATCTTGTTTACATGAGCACGAGGAAAATTCATTCAACCGTTTGAAGAGCAGATTGAGCTAGTCAACTTGGGTTTCGAGGATGATGTGAAGGAAGTTAAGATTGCATCTCAATTGTGTCCAGAAGCTAAGAAGGGGTTGATTGATCTTCTTTGAGAGTATTCAGATGGTCCTATCAAGACATGCCCGGTTTGGATTCTAAAATTATGGAGCATAGATTGTTGTTGAAGCCAGAATGCCCGCCGGTCAAGCAGGAGTTGAGGAGTACTCAACCTGATGTGGCAGTAAAGTTCAAAGAGGAAGTGCAAAAGGAGATTCATGCTGGTTTTGTTGTTACCTCCGAATATCTGCAGTGGGTGGCCAACATTGTGCATGTTCCAAAGAAAGATGGAAAAGTCCGCATGTGTGTTGATTATAGAGATTTGAACAAAGCTAGTCCAAAAGATGATCTTCCTCTGCGACACATTGATATGTTGGTAGACAATACAGTTAAATTCAAAGTCTTTTTCGTTTATGGACGGATTTTTCGGTTATAATCAAATCAAGATGGCACCTGGAGATATGGAGAAGACCACATTCATTACACCCTAGGGAACATTTTGTTATAGAATGATGCCTTTCGATTTAAAGAATGCTGGTACAACATACCAGAGAGCTATGACCACTCTTTTTCATGATATGATGCATAAAGAGATTGAAGTTTATGTTGATGACATGATTGCCAAATCAAGTGATGAAGAAGAACATGTTGAGCATTTGTTAAAGTTATTCCAGCGTTTAAGGAAGTACAAACTCCGCTTGAATACCAATAAGTGTACTTTTCGTGTTCGTTCTAGTAAGTTGTTGGGCTTTATCGTCAGTGAGAAGGGTATTGAGGTTGATCCTGTCGAGGTCGAAGCAATACAAGAGATGCCTGCACCCAAAACTGAGAAGCAAGTCAGAGGTTTTCTCGGCCGCTTGAATTATATCTCCATATTTATATTGCATATGACTGCCACATGTGCGCCTATTTTCAAGCTTCGTCGGAAAGATCAGTCTTGTGATTTGACCAAGGACTTCCAGAAAACTTTTGATAATATCAAAGAGTATCTGCTTGAACCTCTGATTCTGTCTCCACCTGTTGAAGGAAGACCCTTGATCATGTATTTGATCGTGCTTGATGAGAGTATGAGTTGTGTTCCTGGTAAGTAAGATGAATCTGGAAAGAAAGAGTATGAAATTTACTACCTCAGTAAAACGTTCATCGACTTTGAGACTCGGTATTCTATGCTTGAAAAGACTTGTTGTGCATTGGCTTGGGCTGCTAAGCGTCTGCGCCAATATATGTTAAATAATACTACTTGGTTGATATCCAAAATGGATCCAATCAAGTATATTTTTGAGAAGCCTGCTTTAACTGGGAGAATTTTCCGTTGGCAGATGTTATTATCCGAGTATGATACTGAATACCGATCTCAAAAAGCGATTAAAGGTGGTGTCTTGGCTGACCATTTGGCTCACCAACCAATTGAAGATTATCAGTCAATGCAGTATGATTTTCCTGATGAAGAGATTTTATACTTAAAGATGAAAGATTGTGAGGAACCATTGCTTGAAGAAGGGCCAGAACCTGGTTCCCATTGGGCATGGTGTTTGATGGAGCTATTAATTCTTAGACTGACTTTCAAATGTACAAAAAATATGGCTGAGTATGAAGCTTGCATTTTGGGGCTTGAAGAGGACATTGATCTCAGAATCAAGTATCTTGACGTCTATGGAGATTCAGTTTTGGTTATGAATCATATCAAAGGTGAATGGCAAAGGAATCAACCCGGTTTAATACCATATAGAGATTATGCGAGGAGGATTTCAACGTTCTTCACAAAGGTTGAGTTTCATCATATCCCTCGAAAAGAAAATCGACTGGAAGATGCTCTTGCAACATTGGCTTCAATGATTGTGGTCAAGTCTTGGAATGAAGTTCCCAACTTGATTGTAATGTCTCTTGATAGGCCGGAGCATGTGTTTGTTGTTGAAGAGATCAAAGATGAAAAGCCATGGTTTTTTGATATTAAGTATTTCCTCCAAAGTCAGATTTACCCTCCTGAGGCATCTTTGAAAGATAAAAAGACTTTGAGGAGATTAGCTGGAAACTTCTACCGGAATGGTGATGTGTGTAGCGGGAAATTCATGATCATTAAGCTATTGACAAGCTAAAGATCAATTAACAAGAGTCGCCACCGCGATTTTATTGTTTCCAAGGGAAAAGGGAAAAAATACGAACAAAACCCAAATAGTAAGAAGTTTTCAAATAAAAACTAATAAAAATCAGAGATCGCAGGTAAGGGGGTTGGTTACATAGAGGGAAGGTGTTAGCACCCAAAGTGTCCTAGATACTCCTAGGGAGCCCTTTTTGTGTGCATATGTATTTTGTACAAAGTGATGTTTATAAACAAATAGAATGGGGGGATGAGAAAAGAATTGGTTAATTATATTTTTTGTGTTTGCCAAGACCTTTGGCCTCGTGCCTACGTACCAACATAAAAATGAGGGATCAAAACCTCGTAGTTCGTGCTAGAAATTTCAAAGTGAGTATGTTGGTTTTAACAAAATTTAAGTTTGAAAGGCACAAAGGCCTAAAATGGTTTGAATGAGTTAGTTCTTTTTGGCTTTTCGAAATTTCAAGTCAAGTATAGTTAAGTTTATTTACAAGTTTGATTTAAGAAAATAAGTTTGAAAATGCAATGGCATAAGGCCAAAGTTTCTACCTTTTGCAAAAGTGGTCAAAGTTAGAACAAAATAGTTTACACAAAGAAGATTTTGAAAATGGAGGGAGAGATTTTGAAATTAAAGAAGTGGGGAGAATAAGAAGAGACTACCCTAGATACAAGAAATTTAAAAGTTTAAAGTTGAAAAGATCTGACCAAATGGGAGCAATCCAATAGACAAGTATGTCAATAGAAACCCAGAATTCCCTTGAACTTTTTAGAATCAAGCAACACACAAATACACAATTATATCAATCTTGAAGAGCAAAGGCATCAAATAAAGATGGCCTCATCCAAGCTTATCCACTTCAATGATCTCCTTCAAAATAGCCCATGTAGCAGATGAAATCCATAAGTCACAGGTTCAACATAACAGCTTCACAAGGATCAATGTTGCAGATGAATCTGGAGAGATCTAGAATGATGTATCAGATGAATCCAAACTTGCAAGTTCTTGGTCTTTCAACAAATTGTCATTTGCCAAGTCCATTAGCAAAGGAATGCTGCCTAAATTCTAAGTCCAATTAGGGAGATCAAAGCAACAGTCCATTCAAATTGTTTTTGGGGTTTTGTTATTATTATGTGCATTAATGGTCAAAAACCAATCAAACAAACAAGGCAACAAAGTATATCACACAATATGGTCCAAGTGGACAAAGTGAAAATTGCATAAACATAAACAATTAGAATGATATGTACAATGACAAATGATAAAAGAATACTAAAAGTAAATTGCATTAAAAGTAAAAGCTTGAAAGTAAAAGTTAATGGTTAGTAAGTCAATGGTTAGCTTTGTTTTCTTTTTTTATTTCAAGACATTATTTGGAGAAAACTCAACCCACTTGCCACAAGCATGGATCCTTGAACCAAAACATCTTCCAAAGGAAGGAAAGAATGCCATGTTTCCACATAATACCATGGAAGAGGGGAGACTTACAATCTCACTAACTAGAATGCTTATGCCTTTTATGTCACAAATTTAATGCTATGTTAAGCAATCGTAATTGGACTTATGTAGAAGTCACAACTATTTGAGGTCGGGCAATAGACTTTTGGTGTTAATGCATGTTGAAGACATAATATTAAGGACTATGCTCATTAAACATACCACACACAAAAAATATGCAAAGGTGTGGCCTAATCTCATCCATACTCATGTTAATCTTTCTATCAACTAGCATTAGGATTTTTGAGATGTCATTGGCCAATTGAGAATGAATGGATGAAGAAGGGGAATTATATGAAGAGGGAAAGGGATGAATGAGATCTCAAATTGGTCAAAGGAGGACTTTTACCAAATTAATATTATTCATTCATTTTGGGAGATGGAATGTACATTCCATCAATCCCCTAAATCCAATAATATTAATTTGACAAAGTCAAATCAACCTTGACCAAGGCCCAAAAACAAATGAGAAACTCAAATAAGTCAATCCAAATGGTCAACATAATTAAAATGACATTTTTTCAATTAAAAATATTAAATAATGCATTAAATTCAATTATGTTTTGTCCAAATCCTAAAATCATATCAAAACACCAAATAAATGGCCATGTGATTTATCATAGGTCAAACAAGGTCAAGGGACCTTGGATAAAAAATTTCATAATTTTTGGATAAATGGCCATGTAATTCATGAAAAATATTAATAATGATCCAAAGAATAATTTTAATTCAGAATATTAAAGAGAAAAATATTTGAGATTTTTTGGTGAAAGTCCCATATTTTTTGGATCAATATTAAATTTATTATGAATTATTGAAAATAATGGAATTAAATGGAAAATCAGAAATTAAAAAAATACGTGGACCATCAGATCTCCCTCATTAATTGAGGTGGCAGATCTGATGATCCACAGCGCGCGTTCCACCAAGGCGCTAGTCAACTGCGTGGCAAACTTGTTAATCACAATGCACAGTCAAGATTAGAACGCAGGGATTGGATCACACGGTCAAGACCTTAACCACACCATCACCGGAGCCAGAGCTCCGGTTGTCTTCTCCGGCGAGCCTCGCCGGACTGGTCACCATCAATCATCACCCAAATTTCAAAAAGGGACATGATTTTAAAGAGAAAACATCACTGAGCAAGAATATCACCTCCATTTCTTCCAATTCCAACTATATTGAGAGATATGTGGAATTGAAAAATGAGGTTCATGATCTGAGTTGCTTCGATTCATCATCAAAACAACTCAAACACCTTTCCTACATTGGTAGGACTTCAGCCAACACAATAATCAAGAGAATTGAGCAATAAATAAGGAGAATCGAAGAGTTGAAAAATTCTGCAAAATACCTTCAATGGAGGTTTGAACTTGCTAGATCTTGATCTGAATCGTGCTTTGCTTCACTCCAATTGCTTGGAGAAGAGGAATGGAATGGCTTAGGATCAAAGGACTCCTTGAGAATTGAATTCCAAAACAGTGGAGATTCAAGCTCAAATTCAATTGAATTTTTCAGGTTTATCCTCTCAATGTGAAGGGTTTTTTATGGGGAATCAAATCTGGCGCAGTGTGTCCGCTGATTGTGAGAAAATGAGCTTCAATTTATAGAGGATTCAAGTGTTAATTGCACACTCCATTCAAGTTTCTAAAATTGGCAATGTGAGGTCAGGTGGTGCATGGGCGCGCATGGGCCCATCAAATGATTTCCAAAAGTCCAAATTTGAAGTTCAAATATGTTGAAGCAAGCTTGAAATGCAAGGCAATTGAGAATTTGAATTTGAAGTTTGATCCATGACACATGATACCAGTCTGTTTAAGCCATGTGCAGCCTATGCATTTCTCATCCAAAATGCATGAATTTTAGTTCTTTGGAAAGGTGAGATCAAGAGAAACAAGTTTTATGTTGAACACTTTTTCATTTGGAGCTTGGAACTTGGAGATATTTGAGGTGGAAGTTTGGAAAAATTGACATATCAAAATTTTTCTAAGTGTCGAGCGATATGTCTCAATATTCCACCTTGCTTAACTTTTTATGGGAGCTTAAAATGAGAAAAGTGTATTCATCAAAGTTGTAGCTCTCTCAAAGACCTTCAAAATGTTCACTAATTTCATGTCATTTGGATTTGAAATGATAGAGTCAGACATTTTTGAAGTTTGGCAAAATCACTTAATCAATGGTATCGGTCAAAAGTGACCTATAATGTAGCCTCATATCACATGTGCAAAGAAGTTGAATTAGCTCTCACTCCAAACATAAAAGTTGAATTAGACACATTGTATTTGATTTTGCAACTTGGAAATCTTTCATATCATAAAAATTGAGCATGTTATGACCTTGGGAAATTGACTTTCAAATTAGGGTTTAGACAAAATGACCTATAATGTTTCAACATAGAAAATGATTTTCCAAGCAAAAATAGCTCTAGGTATTAAGAGTAACTTTTATCTTTGAATCATTTTCATATGGTGAAAATTGTAGGAGATAGGGTCTAAGGAGACCCAGTTTTGATTAGATGAATTCATCTGGCCAACCACCATCAACCAACTTGCTAATTTCCAATTCTCTTGCCTTTATTGGTTCATGGTAGGTCATATATGCATAATATGATGAATTTTTCAGTGTCCCTTGATAAATTTGATCAATTGGTGAGATAGCTTGTTGGAGAAGTTACTCAAGATACCACGTTAAACTAGGGTTTCCAAGGCAAATCACCCCCAAACTCTTGAAGCAAACTTGATCAATATAACATGTAGAAACAATTGAGACTCATACATGATGCTCATAACCATTCTTGAATCAATTATTGGTGGTGCTCTTTGTTCATGAGGGTCTTAAACCCTAGATATGATCAATGAGTCAAGGAAATCATGTCCCTACCTACAAAAGAGTTAGACAACTACAAAGACATATTTTTTTGGTATTTTGGTTTGTGAAATGATAAAATACAAGTCTGATATAATCAAAAAGTGCTTGGTAATTGTCGCAACCTGAAAAATACAGTGTGCGAAAAAACAACCGGCGAAAGAGAATGACAGAAGAGTCGCCATCGTGCGTTATTTATCCCAAGGAGGGAAAGGAAACGCTCGAAGTAAACCTGAAAAAAGGAAAGGACAAGATGGGGTCTCGCAACCAAATCTTGGGTTCGGGAGTCGGTTATGCGAAGGGAATGTATTAGCACCCCTACGCATTCGTAGTACTCTACGGGATCCACTTTTGTGGTTTTTTGTCTAAAGGGTGTGGGTTTATCTAATGTGTTTATTTACTAAAAAGGCTAAGAGAAATGACTCGCGCGGATGTCGCATCCACTGCATACGTATCTCATCTGAATATGAGAATCAGAGTCTTCGTAGCTCGGCTGACCTATGGGTTGGGGGATGTGTGCTCGCTAAGACATCGCGTCTTATGCCTACGTATCTCATCTGGAATGAGAATCAGAGCGGGCCGTAGTTCGGCTAACTACGGGGTTATGGATTGGGTTTTGGACGAACGACGTCACTACGCAATCTACCGGATGCTCGACCTTTGGAGACTTACTCGCCTGTAGTAGAAGGAGTAAACGTGTTGCTTTGGGTTTTAGGGTTTGGGATGCTCGAGGGCAAAAAGGCAGTCCTTGACGAAGGAACCGCGCTACTTGCAGGGATATGAATACAAAACACAAAACATGTATCTCAAAGTAAAATGCCACCAAGGGGCTCAAACATTGCCTCCTATCGAGGTCTTCCAGCTAAGAAAGCGATAAAGTATGAGAAAGGGAAAAAAATACCACACGGATAAAGATCCGAAGCTATAGCCGTTAAAGGGGCAAGAAACCCTGAAATGTCTCCAGCTGGACCGTCAAAGGAAATCAGTCAACACGAATAATCAGAATAAAACTCCAGGGGGTATCCCACAAATAAAGTGGGAAACCACGCGAGTGTCTCTGCGAAAGCCATGTGAGCCCTCACAAAACTCGACAAAGGGTTAGAGCAGCAGGATGAAATCAAGAGAAAACAATGCCATGGAAACACAAGACAGGTTAGAATAAACAAAATAGGGTAACCCAGAGTTGCCCCTAAATCAAAATGTAACCACATGAATAATTCCATCAAAATTCACAAAAGGCTCACAAAAAGGTATCAAATTCACCCATAATACCTCATACATTTAGAGCATTCAAATAAAAGGCATAAAGATGATGGATATAGGGCAAACCTGATTGGAGAGCTTGATTGAGTTGCGCCCGTGAGGTTTACAAGTTGAGTTCCCTTCAGGGTTTGGAGGTTGCTCTGAACTCTGTTGGCTTTTCTCTCACTATCTTTTTCCTCAGGGTTTTATTCCAAGGAAACCTCAGAGTGTTTTGCTTCTCTTCCTTCTTTCTCCAGTAAATCTCCCAGTGTAACTCCAAGTGTGTTTTCCTCTACTGAAACTTCAGTATTTATAGACTGATTTTCGTGGGTAATGGGCTCAAATGAGGGAGACCCAAGTCCAAAATAATTTGTTATATTTTATTTATTTATTTTATTTATTTATTTAATTAATTAATTAATTAAATAATAATTTTTTTTTTTCGTTTTTTTTTTCCAGGAAAAATGAAGGGTAAATTTTGGGGTAATACAGCTGCCCCTATTCAATCAACTGGAGACCCGGAAAGAAGATGGCAGCTGCTTTCGTACTTTCGAGGTATCAAGGGATTGAATACAATAAAAGCCCAAAAATTTGCACTGAAGTGAAGTGAAGTAACAATGTCTGTCAGAATCGGCAAAGAGGTGGTCTTGAAAGAAGAATCCGTCTGGTACGGTGAAAGTCAGTCTGAATATCGAAAAAGAATGTTAAACTGGATACCAAAATAAATGGTAACACAGAAATAACCATGGCCTGAATGCCGCTCATCAGTCTGAATACTGGAAAGGATTTCGATCTGAACATCGGAAAATGGGCCTGAATGCCACAAGTCGCATCGACCTGAACGTCGGAAACTTCTTCGATCTGAACATCGGAAAATTGGCTTGAATGCCACTTCGATCTGAATATCGGAAAATTGGCCTGAATGCCACTTCGATCTGGATACCGGAAAACTGGCCTGAATGCCACTTCGGTCTAAATACCGGAAAACTGGCTTGAATGCCACAAGTTGCATTGACCTGAACGTCGGAAACTTCTTCGATCTGAATATCAGAAAATTGGCCTGAATGCCACTTCGGTCTGGATACCGGAAAACTGGCCTGAATGCCACTTCGGTCTGGATACCGGAAAACTGGCCTGAATGCCACTTCGGTCTGGATACCGGAAAACTGGCCTGAATGCCACTTCGGTCTGGATACCGGAACATTGGCCTGAACGCCACTTCGGTCTGGATACCGGGAAAACTGGTCTGAATGCCATAAGTTGCGTCGACCTGATCGTCGGAAACTTCTTCGATCTGAACATCGGACAACTGGCCTGAACGCCACTTCGTTCTGGATACCGGAACATTCATGCCTGTCAGTATCGGCAGAAATAGAGAATGATGATGGAGGCGGCGCATGGGCCAATGACACTTGCTGGGGATAACCAAGGTGAGTCATGAGCAATCTTCAGTCTGAGTACTGGAAACAACTTCTAGCTTATCACTTGGGATACCGAGAATGTTTTATGCTTACATGCGTATGTTTGAATTTTTCAATGGCGTAATGCTCCATGAAAATGGAAATGCTACGCGATTTGGAGGGATGCAATGCAATATGATTCTACATGCAGAAATGCGAAATCCTGGGTAGAATGCCAAGCTGAGGCAAGGGGATCTACTGGGGAAATGATCACCATCTTCTGGACCCTGGCAAGGCTGTTGGAGATGCACAGCACAAAGAATTCTGTGGGGAAATGACCTGCCACACGGTGTTCTAGCAATGACGAAATACCGAGATTCTGACTGGGGAGAGAACGACACTGAACACCTGCTGTTGGGGAAAGCGATAGTGGTTCTGACAACCACGATCTGCGAGAGATGACTCAACAGGGGAAGCAAACACTGATACGGTACCGAGGTTCTGCTTCAAGGAAAGAAACCATGGATCTGGCATTGGGATTATCGATCTGGCCTCGAACTCTAAGGAGCAGTCACTTCTGCTGGGAAGATACAGTCTGACACTGTCAACTCCGCTGGGGATATATAGTCTGGCACTGTCAACTCTACTGGGGAGTGTATGTCCTGAAACAAACGCTTGGGGAAGTACAGTGGTGAGAACCTGCTGGGGATTGAAGAACCCAACACTCTGATCAGCTCTGCAGGGATAAGACACCGAATCCGTCTGTTGGCGACTTCACTGGGGAAGATATTCACGATCATCTGCAGGGGATTTTAAGGAAATGCCCCGAGGGTATCTGTTCTGAATAGACGATCCAAAGCACTTAAAATTTACAGCAATTTTAAATGTTTATTAAGTCTGTACCTGTAAAGCCCTTATGTGTCATGATGCAATGTTTATCAAAAATTCGGACGTCATTTTTGCAAACAAAACAGTAAAATGAAAATGAAAACAGAGATATACTGAATAACATGATTTTATTGATTGAATGGCCTCTGAATAGGCATTTACATTAAGAAGCAATCCCTAGAAAGAGGTAATCGCACAATAGATAAAAACAGAAATTAACTTAATGGCAATGTGAAATGGATTTCTATTGGGTTCCAATTCTGCTATGACTTGTCCGTCTTCAAGATCCTCCAGATGATCAGCTTTCTGAAAGAGTGATTGGACTGTTTCCTATCCTTCAAAAATTTCCAGTCATCGACATGAGATGAGATTCAGAACTAACTCAGAACGCAGTCATTCGCTTAATCCCTAACTTTTGCCTGGATCGCCCTTTTCGGGTTTTCAATCCACCGGGATACCCATTTTTGCCTAAGTTGCCTTTTCAGGTTTTCAACTTACCGGGTGTACAATCTTTTTTATTTTTTTGTCCCTAATTTTTGCCCGAACCTTTTCATTTTCTTGGTTCGTCGGGATGCCCATTTTTTGCCTGGACTATTCTTTTTACTGTCCAGCGGGTCTATTTTATGCGAAGTATTTTTTAACTGCGTCTGAGTTCACAGGGGAAGTGAAGTTTTCACCATCCATAGTTGCAAGCATTAAGGCCCCACCATCAAAAACCTTGGTGACAATATACGGTCCATCATAGTTAGGAGTCCACTTGCCCCTGTGATCTGTCTGAGGAGGAAGGATCCTTTTCAACACTAAATCTCCGACTTGGAAACAACGAGGATGCACTTTCTGATCAAAGGCTCTCTTCATCCGACTCTGATACAACTGCCCATGACAAATGGCTGTCATTCGCTTCTCTTCGATAAGACTCAACTCATTGAACCTTGTCTGAATCCATTCAGCTTCGTCTAGCTTGACATCTAATAAGACTCTTAGGGAAGGAATCTCCACTTCAACAGGTAGGACTGCTTCCATACCATACACAAGGGAGTAAGGGGTTGCCCCGGTCGATGTACGTACTGAAGTGCGGTACCCATGCAAGGCGAAAGGTAGCATCTCATGCCAATCTCTGTACGTGACGACCATCTTCTGCACAATCTTCTTTATGTTCTTATTTGCCGCCTCAACAACGCCGTTCATCTTAGGGCGGTAAGAAGAAGAGTTATGGTGTTTTATTTTGAACTGCGTGCAGAATTCAGTAATCATTTTGTTGTTCAAATTAGCACCATTATCAGTGATAACTCTTTCAGGAGACAGCAGGTTTCTCGAATAGATATTTGATAGAATCCATCTTAGAAATCAATAAAGTGGTATGATTCAACATATACTGTCTCAGTCGGCGAGCAGCCTAAGCCAAAGCATAGCAAGCTTTCTCGAGCTGTGAGCATCTTGTTTCACAGTCGGTACCTTTTTGCTAAGGTAATATGTGGCATGCTCTTTTCGACCAGACTCGTCATGTTGCCCCAACACACCCTATTGAATTTTCTAACACGGTCAAATACATGATTAGAGGTCTCCCTTCAACCGGGGGCATTAGAATTGGAGATTCTTGGAGATACTTCTTGATTTTGTCATTCATCATTCCATACCATCTCTTGATTTTTTTCTTAGTAATTTGAAGATGGGTTTGCAGGTAGCAGTCAAGTGTGGAATGAATCGGGAAATGTAATTCAAGTGTCCCAAGAGACCTCTGACTTCTTTCTTGTCTATTTCAGTACCCAGATTTACAATTTCAATTGATTCCTCCTGTGGCTGTATGGTCTTTTCTTCTTGTAGTAACCTGGTAAGCTCTTCAGGGAGTTCACAGTCTTCATCACCCTCTTCTTCAGCTTGAAAGATTGGATTTTCAAAGTCGAAGCGAGCCATAGCAGAACCGTTATCAATAGGATCCGGTGACGTGCATCTGTATGAGTGATGGTATGTGCTTATGAGTGTGAACAAGAAGTGAAAACTAAACAAAACATTGCCATTTTTTTTTTATATTTTGAAAAACTGCAAAAATAGAAAGACAGGGAACGAAATATTTGAATGCAAAAAGACGTCCTTTATTTATGATAAAAAATGCAAGTGTCACATAGATGGGCCCTACAATGAGTCATTACGCCCTGGGCGGAACGTAAGACTTGGACATGTATGAATAAATAAAGAAAATTACTCTTCAAGAAGAGTGACTTGGATAATCTCTTCAGAAGACCAATTGTTGATGACTTCACCCGGGATCCTCGGACGCACCCAATTGTCAATGTCACAATCACTATCCCTCTCTTCTTCGTTGACTGCAGAGACTTGACCATACTGAATGATGCCAGCACTGGAGAAAGTGATCGGCCCCTGATGAGTCTGAAGTGTTGAAGTTGTAGAAGTCAGAGTTGGCTGGTACCCAATCCCGAACTTATCTTCTTTCACTGGTAATTCCAACAGACGCCCCCAACCGGGAGCAATACCTGAATCCACCACGGCTCGTGCCTGCTTAAAGGATGAGATAGAGGCACCCGCTTTAACCTCTTCCACCGGAGCTGCATCCTTGATTTGAACCGACTCAAAAGCCTGACACAGAGTCTCATGAATTTCACCTTCTACTTCCACATACTTGAATGTAGACAAGTTACTGACCAGGATGTCCTCCTCACCACAGACGGTGATAATTCGTCCGTTGACCGGAAACTTAATCTTCTGGTGTAGAGTTGAAGAGACTGCCCCAGCATTATGGATCCAAGGACGACCCAGCAGGCAACTGTAGGAAGGACTGATATCCATCACGTAGAAGACAGTGTTGAGGTTTGTGATCCAATCAGAATTGGCAATTCTACCTCTCCAAACACCGATCTCTTAGAACCATCGAATGCTCTCACAATAAGATCTGAAGGTTTCAAGACCAAACCCTCTACTTCAAACTTCGACAGGGTTCTCTTGGGTAGCACATTGAGAGAGGAGCTTGTATCCACCAGAACATGTGATAGCACGGTGTCTCTGCATTCCATCGAGATGTGTAGAGCCTTGTTATGATTGCGTCCGGCTGGTGTCAAGTCAGAATCAGTAAAACCTAACCCGTTGCTTGTATGCACATTGGCGACGATCCCTTCTAGTTGGTTTACCGAGATCTCTTGAGGTACATAAGCAACATTAAGAACCTTCATAAGTGCCTCCCTGTGCGCCTCCGAACACAACAGGAGTGAGAGAATGGATATCTTGGACGGAGTCTGAATCAACTGATCGACTACCTTGTAATCGCTTTTCTTTATGATTCTCAGAAGCTCGTCCACATCCTTTGCAAAAGCAGGCTCAGAGCCAGCCTGTGGTGCAGAGGTACCCTCATTCACGACTTGCTTGCCTTTGGTTTTCACCACAGCATCAGCACTATCAGCTTGAGTAGCGGGTGGTGAGAATAGTCTACCACTCCTGGTGAATCGCCCGATTCCACCAACATTGTCCACTGCGGAACCGTCAAGTTCAGGCTTCTGACCTTCTTCTACTCTCAGTGGCCGTTCCACCTTATGATCGTGCGTATACACGCTCCCCCCATAATGCCACAGAATGGCCCTTTCACTGGTGAAGGGTAAAGGACCAGGGGTTGTGATGGTCATAGTAGATCGTCGCACTGATGGCACGGGTTGCACTTCTGGCACACTGATCTGATTAGTTGGATAGAAAATAGTGATAGTAGCAACATCACAGTCGTACCCAGAAATCTCATTCATTGAAACATAAACATCCGAAACATCGGAATCAAGTCCAATTACATCAGGATCGTCCACATTGGAACAAATAAATACATCATCATGGATTACAGAATCAGTAGGAACAATATCTGCGAATTCATCAGTAGCATCTTCAAACCCTTCTTCCAATCTTCTAAACATGGGGTCCATGCCAAAGTCTTCCTGAAGCAAGGGGAACTGATCATCCTGACCATCCTGAATGGGTTGTTGAACGGAGGTGACATGTAGGATTGGGATAGGCCCCGGTCCATTGGGACCATTAGCCTCTCCAGCTGGAGGATCAGCCAACATCTCCGGTTGAGTAATAGGAGGATCCCTCTGCACCAACAATCTAAGCTCCTGCTGTCCTTGAGCCACCCCTTGAACCAAATCCATGAACTGATTCATGCGAATCTTCATCTCGGCGAGCTCTGCCTGTAGGCTTTCCATTACTCTCTGTTGATTCCTTCGGGTACCGTATCGGTGAATGCCTGAGTCAGCTATCCTGCTGATGGGACACCAAACAAACTGAGAACACTGTGGCGGTACCTGTTATGCAAGACATGCGGATGACTATGCAAATGCAATGACATGTTTATCAATTCCAAAAGTATTCTACCCCCTTGAAAAGGATAAACATGTGTTAAGTGATGTGAATGCAAATGATGTGATGATGTGAATGCAATGCAGTGGCATGTCAATCAGGATTGCTGTATCTGCTTGAACATCTGTCAGGTTGCACTGTCTGGAGAGAAATTAAGAGCACACCAAATAAAGGTCATGGGATGGATCATGTTATCCTTAATATCAACCACCCATTTTGGTGGATTATGGTTTACACCTTATCAATACCCGAGTTTCATTGATATTAAGGATACCTGATCGGATCAACCATGAATCAAGGGTTTGTCGCAAGTCACGAGCATGGAGTTTAGGTTAAGAACCACCCAAAAGGAGTGTACTAAGGTTTAAACCTGCCAAACATGTTCTACAAAAGGTTCCCATAGTCATAATCCCATCTTTCGGATATTATCAGAGGAACGACTACTCGTATTCCAACAATATTCTCAAGAGAGACTCTTATGAGTGTAGTATCGCGTAACAATCGTATCAAATCTTACATTTGAACGACTTTCGCACTACGTCCTACAAATAGGCCAAGATGGGTTAGGTAAACTAAGGTCCTTGGCTTCTTAGGTCTATATTGGAACAAGTAATGTCTAACCACAACTTACTTATGTGACATTATTGATCTCAACATGACCTCCACCAAGTGAATGGGCTTGCAAGTCAACTCGCTAAGGAATACTCCACACAAGTTGACAGGACTATGCCATTCTCCTATCTTAAGTGCACTCGAGTTCGGGTATAGAACTCATCTCACAAAGATCACCCAGCAGCCATAGCCAACCAACAAATACAACAATGATATGTACACAATGTAATAAGGTAAAGCAGGTAAATAAATAACTATACAAAAGCATGAACACCCAATAAACAAACAAACTACAAAAGCTAGGAGGGACTCGCTTAGGGAAGATGGACCAGCAAGAGGTCAACTTCTTAGGGTCCCCAGCAGAGTCGCCAGCTGTCGCAACCTGAAAAATACAGTGTGCGAAAAAACAACCGGCGAAAGAGAATGACAGAAGAGTCGCCACCGTGCGTTATTTATCCCAAGGAGGGAAAGGAAACGCTCGAAGTAAACCTGAAAAAAGGAAAGGACAAGACGGGGTCTCGCAACCAAATCTTGGGTTCGGGAGTCGGTTATGCGAAGGGAAGGTATTAGCACCCCTACGCATCCGTAGTACTCTACGGGATCCACTTTTGTGGTTTTTTGTCTAAAGGGTGTGGGTTTATCTAATGTGTTTATTTACTAAAAAGGTTAAGAGAAATGACTCGCACGGATGTCGCATCCACTGCATACGTATCTCATCTGAATATGAGAATCAGAGTCTTCGTAGCTCGGCTGACCTATGGGTTGGGGGATGTGTGCTCGCTAAGACATCGCGTCTTATGCCTACGTATCTCATCTGGAATGAGAATCAGAGCGGGCCGTAGTTCGGCTAACTACAGGGTTATGGATTGGGTTTTGGACGAACGACGTCACTACGCAATCTACCGGATGCTCGACCTTTGGAGACTTACTCGCCTGTAGTAGAAGGAGTAAACGTGTTGCTTTGGGTTTTAGGGTTTGGGATGCTCGAGGGCAAAAAGGCAGTCCTTGACGAAGGAACCGCGCTACCTGCAGGGATATGAATACAAAACACAAAACATGTATCTCAAAGTAAAATGCCACCAAGGGGCTCAAACATTGCCTCCTATCGAGGTCTTCCAGCTAAGAAAGCGATAAAGTATGAGAAAGGGAAAAAAATACCACACGGATAAAGATCCGAAGCTATAGCCGTTAAAGGGGCAAGAAACCCTGAAATGTCTCCAGCTGGACCGTCAAAGGAAATCAGTCAACACGAATAATCAGAATAAAACTCCAGGGGGTATCCCACAAATAAAGTGGGAAACCACGCGAGTGTCTCTGCGAAAGCCATGTGAGCCCTCACAAAACTCGACAAAGGGTTAGAGCAGCAGGATGAAATCAAGAGAAAACAATGCCATGGAAACACAAGACAGGTTAGAATAAACAAAATAGGGTAACCCAGAGTTGCCCCTAAATCAAAATGTAACCACATGAATAATTCCATCAAAATTCACAAAAGGCTCACAAAAAGGTATCAAATTCACCCATAATACCTCATACATTTAGAGCATTCAAATAAAAGGCATAAAGATGATGGATATAGGGCAAACCTGATTGGAGAGCTTGATTGAGTTGCGCCCGTGAGGTTTACAAGTTGAGTTCCCTTCAGGGTTTGGAGGTTGCTCTGAACTCTGTTGGCTTTTCTCTCACTATCTTTTTCCTCAGAGTTTTGTTCCAAGGAAACCTCAGAGTGTTTTGCTTCTCTTCCTTCTTTCTCCAGTAAATCTCCCAGTGTAACTCCAAGTGTGTTTTCCTCTATTGAAACTTCAGTATTTATAGACTGATTTTCGTGGGTAATGGGCTCAAATGAGGGAGACCCAAGTCCAAAATAATTTGTTATATTTTATTTATTTATTTTTTTTTATTTAATTAATTAATTAATTAAATAATAATTTATTTATTTTTTCGTTTTTTTTTTTTTTTTTTTTTTCGTTTTTTTTTTTCGTTTTTTTTTTTTCAGGAAAAATGAAGGGTAAATTTTGGGGTATTACAATAATCTCTCCCAAAACAAACCCAATGCAAAAAGGGGTAAGGAGAATGAGAAGATATGATCCCAATGTCAATGCTCCTGATGAAATGCATGAGGGATCTTAGGGTCAAAATTGGGGTCTTACAGGTTGGTTTTGGGATGTTGATCTCTCTATTCTTCAGTAGTTTGTCTCCATTACTTTTTTGAGGATTGCGCCGGTGGTTCAAATTCTTTGCGACACCTATGTATCCTTCGTGATTGTTTTGTCAGCATAATCACTATATATGCATATACAGTCATATAAATTCATGATTTTTACATATCCTGCATATTTGATTTGTTCGAGATTTTCATTCTCTGTTATGGCGGTACTTTATCCCCAATACAAATTTGGTGTTTGTCCTCCTTCAACAGTAGCATGTCAGCCCCTAAGCAGAAATTACTTTAACCTTTCTCTGTTTCCCCACTGAGTTTGTTTCCTCATGGATGATTATTATTTCAGTTTCCTATCCGGCAAATTTTCCGGATGGAATTACTCCCCTTGAGTTATGTCCTCATTGGGTTGAGTCTTGGTTGACTGCTCTTTCTAGCTCTTACCTAGATAGATATTTGAGTCCCCTAACGGTCTATTACCCAGTAACTGGTAATATTCTTCTTACTTTGTGGTTTGTTACTTCTTGCCCAATACCCGACAAAAGTACCCATTTTCTCCTCAATGGAGTCCCCCGAAAGTATATCCTTGATATGTTCATCTTAACCGGTGACAAATATCATTCATTCCCCCGCGTGAGTTTTTAAGGATATACTTTCGGGGGAATGAAAGATATTTGTCACCGGTTAAGATGAACATATCAAGGATATACTTTCGGGGGACTCCACTGAGGAGAAAGGGAAGGAAAATGAAACAAATGTGATAAGTAGTGGGAGGCAGAGGAGGCCTCAAGCAAGAAGGAATGTACCACCCCGTCAACATCACCATCATCAAGTATCTTCTATTATTCCAGTGTTTTCCAATCAGTCAACAATACCAATTCAACAACAACAACAACATCAGTATCAAAATCAACGTTAATAACAACAACCGCAACAAAGAACAAACACCTACAACAACAACAATTTCAACAAAAGTCATCACCAACAACAAAACTCCGAAAGGAAGAAGGTTTCTTTCGACTCAATTCCTATGTCGTATGCCGAGTTGTACCCATCTTTAGTCCTCAAGAATATGATCCAACCGAGGAATCCACCCTAGATCCCAGAACCACTGCCATGGTGGTATAAACCTGAACTTCGCTGTGCTTTTCACCAGGGTGCACCTGGGAACGATATTGAGAGCTGCTATCCGTTGAAGTAAGAGGTACAAAAGCTTATAGAGAGTGGCATGGTGTCTTTTGAAGACCGCACGCTTAATGTGAAAGCTAATCCCTTGCCTGCTCATGGGAATACCTCAGTGAATATGATGGATGGTTGTCTAGGTGAATTCAAGGTTTTTGATGTCCGGTTTATTCGAAGATCTTTGGTGAAAATGCATAAAGATATCTGTTTGGTGAGGGAATGTGAACATGATCACGATAGCTGTGATATTTGTAGTGTGAACCCAAGGGGGTGCGTTGTTGTGAAAAGGGACATCCAGCATCTGATGGATGAAGGCATGATCCAGATTGTTCAATCCCGTCATATAGATGACAATGTTAATGTCATTATTCCCGTTTTCAAACAACCATAGCGATTGGTTATGCAGTATGATAGTAGCATGAATGTCAGCAATAGATCAGTTTCACCGTTGGTAATACGGTTGGCGGGCCCAGTCCCGTATGCATCTGATAAAGCTGTACCATATCAATACAATGCTACGATGATTGAGAAAGGTCAAGAGGTCCCGTTGCCTACGACCAGTTCGGTGGTAAGCATTGCAGATGTTACGAAGATGACCCGCAATTGTCGAGTTTTTGGGCCGGTTGTCCCAGAGAGTAAGGAAGAATTGATTGTTGGTAAGAAGGCGGAGGTGCCTAATGTAGATCCTGTTGGTTGTCCACGAGATAAATTTGGTGAATCCAGCAATTTGAAAACCAATAGTGATGATGATGAGGTACTCCGACTGATCAAGAGGAGTGAATTCAATGTTGTTGAGCAGTTACTTTAGACTCCCTCAAAGATTTTTGTGTTGTCTCTGCTTTTAAACACTGAAGCACACAGAGAAGCACTTCAGAGAGTTCTCGAACAGGCATATGTGGAGCAAGATGTTACTGTGGCGCCGTTTGATCATATTGTAGCCAATATCACTTCATGCACCAATTTGAGTTTTTGTGATGAGGAACTCCCTAAGGAGGGAAGAAATCACAATTTGGCTTTGCATATTTCGATGAATTGTAAAGAAAATGCTTTGTCAAACGTGCTAGTTGACACCAGTTCGTCACTCAATGTGCTTCCAAAGTCGACATTGTCAAAGTTATCTTATCAAGGAGCTACCATGAGATGCAGTGGAGTAATGGTCAAAGCCTTCGAAGGCTCGCGCAAAAGTGTCATTGGAGAAGTGGACCTTCCAGTCAAGATAGGTCCGAGTGATTTTCATATTACTTTCCAGGTAATGGATATTCACCCGGCCTATAGCTGTTTGTTGGGAAGGCCATGGATTCATGAAGCTGGAGTTGTTACTTCCACTCTGCACCAAAAGCTCAAATTTGTCAAGAATGGCAAGTTGGTGATTGTGGGAGGTGAGAAAGTGTTGTTGGTCAGCCATCTGTCATCTTTTACTTATGTGAAAGTTGAGGATGAGGTTGGAGCGCCGTTCCAAGCCTTATCTATTACTGCTGAAAGTTGAGGCACCTATGTCCTCTCTGAAAGATGCGCAGTAGATTGTTGAAGAAGGTCCTGTTGATCAGTTGGGGCGCGTGGTAGAGGTCGCCGAGAACAAAGGAAGAACTGGTTTGGGTTCCAGAAAGGCTCATCAACCGTTAGATCTGAAGAGATGCAACTCAGTTTCCGTAGTAGAGGGTTCATTCATGGGAGTGAACAACACTTAGTTGCTGTGCTATAGGACAATAAAGAGGAAGACTGCACTAACTATGTGACGCATGGACAGACATGCAACAATTGGACTGCTGTTGATATTCCTAGTATTTTGCATTGATCTGTAGCGAGGTATTCGTTACCTTTAGATTTATTGACTAAATCAAAAGTAAATCATACAATTCGAGTCGCCACCACACTTCTATTTATACAAAGGAAAGGTTAGAAAGCGAACAAAAACCGAGAAGTTTTATCAAATCAAAAACTAATAAAAATGTTAGAGATCTGGGTAAGGGGGTTGGTTATGCAATGGGAAGGTTTTAAGCACCAAAAACATCCTTAGTACTCTAAGGGAGCCCTTTTCACAAGTGTTGTAAGGTAGGTTGGTATTTGTTAAAATATTTGTGCAAACATCATTGGGAAGATGAGAAGAGAATATACAAGTTATTTACAATTTTGTGTTTGAATGGATGAACCCATTGCCTACGTACCATCTTAAAAAAGAATAGGATCAAAACCTCGTAGTTCATGGTAAAAATCTCAAAAGAAGTTGGTGAGTTGATTGGTCAAAAGCCTTAAGGCCCTTTGTTATCAAAGGGAGAAAACTCAACCTAAAACCACAAATCCACCATGTGAGGAGAGCTTCAACATGCTAGTGAGGGGTTAACCCTATAATAAGCATGGAAGACTTATATTCCATCACTTAGGATACATGTGAGTATTATATCAACCTCTAGGATAACTCAAACCTAATAGCTAATGTTTATGAAAAGCTTTAGCAAATGGTCATTGGAACCATAAAAACAATTGAGTGAGTTGTATTTACAAATGAAAAGTATTCACAAAGTAAGGTCGAAGTTGACTTAAGATTCAATTCAAAATAAGTGTTATGAAAAGAGTTTGAAAAATCAAAAGCATAGTGCTTAGGTTTCTAATTTTGAAAACAATGTTAATGTTCGCACAAAAGTTTGGCTTGGGTTATAGTGGATAGAAGAAGAGAATGGCTAGGTCCTAAACATGCAAAAGATGAGGGAAGAGAAATAAAACCACATTGGAGTTCCCTTCTTGAGATCATAAAGATGATCCAAGTTGCTCCTTCCTTTGGATTTAGCAATCAATAAGAAAATAACTCAAGCAATCAAGCAAACAATCAATCGAGCTCCTAGGAATTTTCCAATTGGCTTTTGTATCTCTTGTCTTGGATGTCCATGACAATGGTTCTTCTAATTGGCTCAAGTTAGGGTCCCTAGCACACAAGAACACACAAATCAAAAAGTTCCACAATGCAATAGAAAGAATGGACAAGAATGAATTTAGAATTAGGATCCTTTCAATGTCATCTTCAAGATTTAAGCATTCTAAAGGCATGAGGCCTAGTTGCTCTTTGACAATATAACATTCTAAAGCCATGAGGCCTAGTTACTCTTCAAACTCCATTAGCATACGCAAGGTCCTAAAATCTAAGTCCTTTCTCCATTTGCATTGGGTTTGCACAAACAAAACAAAACAAACACAATAGTATTTACACAACAATGTGCTCAAGCGAGCAAAAGGCAAATTGCATTAACATAAACATGAGCTCAAGTGAGCAAAGGGCAAAGACAAATGAATAAATGAGCAAAAAATTAAATTGCATTAAAGTAAATTGCATGAATTAAATGCTTGAATTTAAAGTTAATCGTTAGTAGTTAGTGTTAGTGTGCCATAAGGCAATTTAGCGCTATCTTAAGCAATCATAAGTGGACTAATGTAGTAGTCACACCTATGTGAGGCCGGTCAATAAAACTATAGGCAACAAAAACAAGTTAGAGATCATGATTAGTAAGCCAAGCTCCTACAACTTGCCATGCCAAAAGAAAAGAAAGAATGACCTTGTATTGGTTTAGGTTTTTTGCTTGACCAAGAAGCAACCTATCTCTAATGCAAAGCAATCACTTGATCTTTGATCAAGATGAATTTGATTTGAATCAAAGAAGGTTAAGCCCCTCATATGTCAAGGCTAACCACCAATCTTTATCTCATTGGTCAAAAAGAAAAAAGAAGAAGAAGAAGAAGAAGAATAAATGGAATGTACATAAATGGAATTCAAATGACATAAGCAACACACATTGACCAAACATGAATGGAATCAAAGTCAATCAATGGTAAACAAAAGTGAGATGAAGCTTAGAAGACAAGAAACAATAAGAAATTTTTGGTATTTTTTGGAATTAAAATGATACTAGAATTAAAATAACAAAATAAAGGTCAAACTTCAAATCCAATTCAAATCAACATGGTCAAACAAGGTTTGATAAAAAAAATTCATCATTTTTTGAAAATAGAAACTAATTTTAAACAATTAAAAATAAAGAAAAATAACATCATTGAACTAAAATATCAAATAAATCGCAAATCAATTAAGAAAATGATGAGAATATTTTTCATAGATTCATCATCATTCAAAGATGTTAAGAAAATATTTTTGGCATTTTTGAATATTGGAAACTATTTTAAATGAATTAAAAATAACCAGAAAAGAGAAAATTCACAAAAAAATTAAATGGACTCATAAAAAATATTAAAAATCATTATTAGAAACTAGAATTAAAAAGGGAAATAATGCAATTGGTCCCATATTTTTATGATTAAAAATGAAGAAGTTATGAATTTTTGAAATAAAATGGAATTAAAGAAAATAAAATGGAAATTAGAAAAATCAGAAAAAACCACAGCGCTTGGATCAACGCCCATTAATTGACGTGTCCAATCTGATGGTTGTGAGACGCGTGCGTACCAAAGGCTTGAGTCAACAACATAACACGCAACATTAAAATAAGTCATAACATTCCAAGGCCAGGATTAGATCTGGGAAGCTTGATCCAGTGGTCCAGATTCAAACACGTGGGGATGGTGGTGTACACCACCGTCATCTCCGCCAAGAAGGTCAGTTTCCGACCAGAGTTGGATGTTTTAAAAGCTTCACCAAAATGCAAGATCTATATATCTTTAGAAAGTTGGGGTGATGTACATCACCCTTGTGCCATTGGTTTCCACTCAAGATCACTATATGAAGAGAAATCTGAGATGGAAATTTAGGGTGTTCATACTGAGCTTTCTTAATTCATGAAAATAAATGCACAAATCAATTGCCTCTCACATGAGGACTTCAGAGGTACCAACGAACACAAGAAATGATCAGTATACAAGGAGTTTCAAATCAAAACAGTTTGAGGGAAAACCTTTGAAGAGCATGTTTCAAACACTTGATCTACTTCAATCCTTTGATGCAGCTTCTTCTTGAGATTGCAAGGAAGCAAGGTTTAGGAATTGAAGTTCAATGATCAACCAATGAAGTTGAAAATTGACCTTGAAAA
This sequence comes from Lathyrus oleraceus, assembly GCF_024323335.1. Taxonomy (NCBI): domain Eukaryota; kingdom Viridiplantae; phylum Streptophyta; class Magnoliopsida; order Fabales; family Fabaceae; genus Lathyrus; species Lathyrus oleraceus. The sequence continues at coordinate 380,385,083 of NC_066584.1, read as the reverse complement.
TTGAAGGAGAAAAGCAAAATACCTTTTAATGGAGGTTGGGATTTTACTTCTGCAGCAATTCAGGCACCTTGAGGTTTCTTTTGAATGAAGCCAAGCATGTGTATTTATAGAAAGAGATGATGCAAGCAATGGAAAACTTGTGTGTGCATGAGCTTGGGTCCTCCATGCATGGGCCTGTACAGGCGCATGGGAGGCCCAAACTTGATTGGCTTTGCATGCTGATGATGAAACAAATAAAATTGGATGTGTACATGGTAAGGCAATGTGGTGTGCAAGCAATTTAATCATGTTATGCATAATTGAACACAAATCTTCTCCTCTTCGAAAATGCCCTTTGCCAAATTGGAACATAGCCATGTGGGTAATGGTTGGAAATGTCTTGACATGAGGAACAAATGTTATGTTGAACAAAAATCCATTTGGAGTTTGGAAATTATTGGAAACAGGCCATGAAGTTCAAGGTACAAAACATGTATATGGAAAATTTGCTAAAATGGACCAATTTCAAGCCCTTATGTTTCAATGATGCAAGCCTCAAATGACAAAACCTTCAACATAAAAGTTGTATATATTTTCAACAAAATCAATTTGGATTTATATTTTGCATCATTTGGAATTTTGATGAGAAAGTTATGGGCACTTGAAGTTGGACTTTTTCACATTTCAATGACTTTGGTCCAAAGTGACCTATAATGTTTTACATTATCACATGTGTTTCTTTTAGGATTATGAAATTTTGTCCAACATAACAATTGAATTAGACATCTTAAAATTTCTAATTATATTGATCCCACCTCAAAATCATAAAAAAGGAAGGAGTTAGGTCCTTGGGAAGTTGACCTAAAATTAGGGTTTCAGTCAAAATGACCTATAATGTTTTGAAATGAATGATGACCTTCCATGCTTCAAATCAATTTTTGATGAACATGAAATTTGTTCATATGGTTCTTAAGAACATTGTTTCTCTTGGGGTCATCTTCATTTGACAATCACATTAAAAGTTACGTCTCAGTGGTTTTCAAAATAGTCAGATGAATTGACTGATCAACTTCTCAAGTCCAAACCTCAAATCTTGATGAATTGATGATTGAAGACACTCAAATAAGCTCAAATATGCATAAAATGATGAATTGAAGAACTTCCCTTGATTTTATTTGATCATGGGTTGAGGTTGCTTCATGAGCAAGGCACAATTGATGCACAGTTGAATTAGGGTTTCCTTGAGAAACAATCCTCAAGCCTTTTGGTTTATCTTGATCAAATTGACAAATTGAGATACTTGGGAGGAATATATGATGATTGAGAGCTTTGTGAACCATTGTCATACTTGCTTTCATCTTCATTTAGCCATTCTTTGAGTATAGGGGCCTCCTAGGAGCCTTGGATCACATGATTGCTCAAGCTTTAAAACAAAACAAGTTAGTCACATATTTTTATGCTTTTGGTTAGTAAAAGAAATATTAAAAGCAATAATATACAATTCAATCATGCTTGGTGGTCTCAAACCAACTCACACAAGTCCCAACCCAAGGGTTAAGGAGCCAAGATGCTATGATCTTTGAGGCAATGCAATAAGCAATGATATGATGCCATGAGGGATCTTAGGGTCAAAATTAGGGTCTTACACGATCTAAGTAATTTCTTTTATATTTTAAAATTCTTCTCTTATGCCTAAGGGAGAAGTGAACATTGTTGGGCATTTTAAATTGATCATCAATAAAATTAATTCTATTCATCCACCTCTTTGATGTTTATTTTTTACTTTTTACTTATTTCTGAAAAAGGTAATCACAAAAAACATAAATAAACAATATAATTGTCCATCTGCATAATATTTGGTCACAAATTCACTTCTCTAAAATCAAAATATCAAATTATTATGCAGGTTGGTTCGTAACCCCATTAAGTACAATGATCCTTCTCCTTCTCCAAAATTTGAATTCCCTGTGTTCGAAGCCGAGGAGGAAAGTGATGTAGAAGTGAGTGATGAATTGTCTCGTCTTCTTGAGCAAGATGAGAAGATTATTCAGCCGTTTGAAGAATAGTTTGAGCTTGTCAACTTGGGTTCCAAAGATGATGTGAAGGAAGTCAAGATTGGGTCTCGACTGTGTCCAGACGCTAAGAAGGGGTTGATTGATCTTCTTCGAGAGTATTCAGATGTGTTTGCTTGGTCCTATCAAGACATGCCTGGGTTGGATTCTGATATTGTGGAGCATAGATTGTCGTTAAATCCAGAATGCCCTCCAGTCAAGCAGAAGTTGAGAAGAACACATCCTGATATGGCTGTGAAAATCAAAGAGGAAGTTCAGAAGCAGATTGATGCTGGTTTTCTTGTGACTGCTGAGTATCCGCAATGGATGGCCAATATTGTGCCCGTGCCAAAGAAAGAAGGAAAAGTCCGCATGTGTGTCGATTATAGAGATTTGAATAAATCCAGTCCGGAAGATGATTTCCCTCTGCCACACATTGATATGTTGGTAGACAATACTTCTAAATTCAAAGTCTTTTCGTTTATGGATGGATTTCCGGATATAATCAGATTAAGCTGGCACCCGAGGATATCTAGAAGACCACATTCATTACACCCTAGGGAACATTCTGTTATAGAGTGATGCCTTTCAGTTTAAAGAATGCTGGTGCGACTTACCAGAGAGCAATGACTACTCTTTTTCATGATATGATGCATAAAGAGATTGAGGTATATGTCGATGACCTGATTGCTAAATCAATTAATGAAGAGGAACATGTTGAGCATTTGTTGAAGTTATTCCAGCGTTTGAGGAAGTATAAACTCCGCTTGAATCCTAATAAGTGTACTTTTGGTGTTCGTTCTGGTAAGTCGTTGGGCTTTATTTTTAGCGAGAAGGGTATTGAAGTTGATCCTGCCAAGGTAAAAGCAATACAAGAGATGCCTGCGCCCAAAACTGAGAAGCAAGTCAGAGGTTTTCTCGGCCGCTTGAATTATATTTCCAGATTCATTTCCCACATGACCGCCACATGGGTGCCTATATCCATGCTTCTTTTGAAAGATCAGTCTTGTGATTGGACCGAAGACTGCCAGAAAGCTTTTGACAGTATCAGAGAATATTTGCTTGAACCTTTGATTTTGTCTCCCCCTGTTGAAGGAAGACCGTTGATCATGTATTTTATTGTGCTAGAAGATAGTATGGGTTGTGTTCTTGGTCAACCCGATGAGACTGGAAAGAAAGCATTTGCAATTTATTACCTCAGTAAGAAGTTTACCGATTGTGAGACTCGGTATTCAATGCAAGAGAAGAATTATTGCGCATTGGCTTGGGCTGTTAAGCGTTTGCGTCAGTATATGTTGAATCATACCACTTGGTTGATATCTAAAATGGATCCAATCAAGTATATATTTGAGAATCCTGCTTTAACTGGGAGAATTGCCCGTTGGCAGATGTTGTTATCAGAGTATGATATAGAATACCGATCTCAGAAAGCAATCAAAGGTGGTATCTTGGCTGACCATTTGGCTCACCAACCAATTGAAGATTACCAGTCAATACAGTATGATTTTCCCGATGAAGAAATTTTGTACTTGAAAATGAAAGATTGTGATGAACCATTGCTAGAAGAAGGGCTAGAACCTGGTTCCCTTTGGGGCATGGTATTTGATGGAGCTGTTAATCAATATGGAAATGGCATTGGGGCAGTGATTATTACTCCTCAAGGCACGCATATACCATTTACAGCTAGATTGACTTTCAAGTGTACAAACAACATGAAAGAATATGAAGCTTGCATTATGGGGCTTGACGAGGCCATGAATCTCATAATCAAGTATTTAGATGTCTTTGGCGATTCAGCTTTGGTAGTGAATCAGATCAAAGGAGAATGGTAGACGAATCAACCCAGTTTGATACCATATAGAGATTATGCGAGGAGGATTTCAACTTTCTTTACAAAGGTTGAATTTCATCATATTTCTCGAGATGAGAACCGGATGGCAGATGCTCTTGCAACGTTGGCATCAATGATTGTAGTGAAGTATTGGAATGAAGTTCCCAATTTATCTGTGATGCATCTTGATAGGCCAGCTCATGTGTTTGCTGTTAAAGAGATCAAAGACGAGAAGCCGTGGTATTACGACATCAAATGTTTCCTCCAAAGTCAAATTTACCCACTATAGTGGGGTATTCGTTACCTTTAGATTTATTGACTAAATCAAAAGTAAATCATACAATTCGAGTCGCCACCGCACTTCTATTTATCCAAAGGAAAGGTTAGAAAGCGAACAAAAACCGAGAAGTTTTATCAAATCAAAAACTAATAAAAATGTCAAAGATCGGGGTAAGGGGGTTAGTTATGCAATGGGAAGGTTTTAAGCACCTAAAACATCCTTAGTACTCTAAGGGGGCCCTTTTCACATTCGTTGCAAGGTAGGTTGGTATTTGTGAGAATTGTTTATGCAAACATGATTGGGGAGATGAGAGAAGAATATACAAATTATTTATAATTTTTGTGTTTGAATGGATAAACCCATTGCCTACATACCATCTTAAAAAATATTAGGATGAAAACCTCGTAGTTCGTGGTAAAAATCTCAAAACAAGTTGGTGAATTGATTGGTCTAAAAGCCTTAAGGTCTTTTGTTTTCCAAGGGAGAAAACTCAACCTAAAACCACAAATCCACCATGTGAGGATAGCTTCAACATGCTAGTGAGGGGTTAACCCTATAATAAGCATGGAAGACTCATTGTCCATCACTAAGGATATATGTGAGTATTATATCTACTTCAAGGACAACTCAAACCTAATAACTAATGGTTATGAAAAAGTTTTGATAAAAAAGTGGCGATTGAAACCACAAAACATTTGAATGGGTTGTATTTACCAATGAAAAGTATTTACGAAATATGGTCAAAGTTGACTTAAAGATTCATTTCAAGATAAGTGTTATGAAAAGAAAGTTTGAAAATCAAAAGCATAATGCTTAGGTTTCTAATGTTTGAAAACAAAAGTTAATGTTTGCACAAAAGTTTTGGCTTGGGTTAGAGTGGAGGGAAGAAGAAGCATGGCTAAGTCCTAATCATACAAGAGATGAAGGGGAAGAAATAAGACCACAAATGGAGTTCCCCTCTTGAGATCATATTGATGATCCAAGTAGCTCCCATCCTTTGGAATAAGCAAGCAAATAAGCAAATACTCAAGCAATCAATCAAGCAAGCAAGCTCTTAGAAATCTTCCAATGGCTTTTATATCTCACTTTGGAAGCTCATGACAATGGTTTTTCACTTAGGCTCAAATTGGAATCCCTAGCACAAGAACACACACATCAAAAAGTTCTATAATGCAAACAAAGAATGGACAAGAAGGAGTTTAAAGAATAGGTCCTTTCAATTCTTCTTCAAGATTAAGCATTCTAAAGGCAGGAGGCCTAGTTGCTCTTTGACTTTTATAGCACTCTAAAGGCATAAGGCCTAGTTGCTCTTTGACTCCATTTTTGCATAGGGAATGTCCTAAAGTCTAAGTCCTTTTATCCCTTTTGCAATTGGTTCACAACTATCAAAACAAAACACAAGCACAATAGTATATACACAATTATGTGCTCAAGTGAACAAAAGGCAAATTGCATTAACATAAACGTGTGCTCAAATGAGCGAAGGGCAAAAGCAAATGAATAATATGTACAAGAATAGTAAATTGCATAAATGTAAAGTGCAAGAATTAAATGTTAACGGTTAATGGTTAGTATTAGTGTACCATAAGGCAATTTAGCGCTATGTTAAGCAATCGTAAGTGGACTAATGTAGTAGTCACACCTATCTGAGGTCGATCAATAAAAATATAGACAACAACACAAGTTAGAGATCTTGATTAGTGAGTCAAGCTCCTACAACTTGCCATGCCAAAAGAAGACGAGAAGTGATCTTGTATTAATTTAGGTTCTTTGCTTGATTAGGAAGCAACCTATCCTTAATGCAAAACCATTCACTTGATCTTCGATCAAGATGAACTAGATTTGAATCAAGGAAGGTTAAACCTCCCATATATCAAGGCTAACCACCAATCTTTAACTCATTGATCAAAAAAAGAAAAAGAAGAAGAAGAAGATGATGAATAAGAATGAACATTAACGAAATTTAAATGAAGTAATCAACATACATTGACCAAAGATAGATGGAATTAAGGTCAAACATTAGTAAACAGAAGCAAGATGAAGTTTAGAAGTCAAGAAACAAATAAAATACTTTTGGTATTTTTCAAAATTAAAATAATACTTGAATTAAAATAAACAATTAAAGGTCAAACTTCAAATCCATTTCAAATCAACTTTGAAAAGTCCAAATGGATCATCCTAAGTTCAACAAAGTCAAACAAAGTTTGACAATTTTTTTTAGCATTTTTAGAAACCAGAAACTATTTTTAATCAATTAAAAATGCATAAAAAATAACCTAATTGAATTAAAATCTCAAATAAATCTCAAATCAATTAATAAATTGATGAGAATATTTTTCATAGATCCAACATCATTCAAAGAGGTTAGGAAAATATTTTTGTATTTTTTGAATATCAAAAACTATTTTAAATGAATTAAAAACAACCAAAAAAGAGAAAATTCATAAAAAATATCAAATGATAAAATAAAAAATATTAAAAATCACTTTTAAAAACTAGAAATTAAAAGAGAAATAATGCAATTGGTCTCACATTTTTTGGACCAATAATGAGTGAGATATGATTTTTTGAAATGAAATGGAATAAAAGAAATAAAATGATAATTGAAATCAGAAATTAAAAATGTGAAAAAGCGTGAGGCGTTGGATTGAGCTCATTAATTGAGCTGACACATCACCCGGATCACATGCACGCATCCACCATACTCTCAAGTCAACCGAGTCACATGCTGCCATTAAAAAAGTCATAACATGGAAAGGTCCAGATTAGATCTGGAACCAAGATCGTGTGGCCATGATTTAATCTGGAAACCAGACGGTGGTGTACACCACCGTCTTCTACAGGGAGACCTCCAACGCCTGTGAGAGTTGCAGACATGGCAACCTCAACCAAATGCCACGATCTATATATCAAATGAAAGTTGGGGTGATGTACATCACCCATGTACCAACTAGTTCCACTCTAGACTTCCATGGAGAGAGAAATCAGAGGTTGAAATTTGTGGTGTTCAACTGAAACTTAATGATTTCGCAAAATTCAAAGCATAGTTATGTTGCCTCTGATGAGAGGACTTCAGCCAACCCAATAAATGCAAGAAAACAACAATAATCAAAGAGTTTCGAAGAAAATAAGTTTGAGCATAAACCTCTGAAATGTGGATCTTGAGAGCATGACTCTTCAAAGCATTTGCTTACAGTGTGATCTTAGGATGAAGATGAGGCAAGGCTAAGGAACTATGAGTCTGAAAATCAATGAATGCAATTGAAATTCAGATCTGAAAAATTGAAGAGAAAAGAGAAAGTTCCTTTAAGTAAGGTTATGGAGGGATTCTTGCAGCATAACAGGCGCCTTCAGGTTGAAGAATTGTGAAGCTATGCACTCCTATATATAGCAATTGGCAAGGTAGAAGCATGAACAAAGCATGTGCATGGATGAAGAGGGCCTCAATGCATGGGCCTGTACAGGCGCATGGAAGGCCCAATTCTGATTGGAATGGTAATCTGGTATCATATGGAATTAAAATGGATGTGCAAGAGTAATGTAATGAGCTCATGCAATGTGTTTTCAATAAGTTTCCAAAAATGCACTAAAACCTTCTCCTCTTCAAAAATGACATTTCCAAAAATAAAACATAGCCTTATGGGTAATGGTTGGAAAGCTTTTGGCATGAGGATCAATTGTTATGTTGGGCAAAACTTCATTTGGAATTGGGAAATTGGTGAAAATTGATCATGAAGTGCAAGGTGCAACACATGTGGATGTGAAAATTTCCAAAATGCCAAATTTCAAGCCCTTCTCTTTTAATGATGAAAGCTCCAAATGACAAAACCTTCAAAACAAAAGTTGTAGATATTTTCAAGACAGTAGATTTGGACTTAAATGTTGCATCATTTGGATTGTTGATTAAAACGTTATGGGCACTTGAAGTTGGACTTTTTCACATTTCAATGCCTTTGGTCCAAAGTGACTTATAATGTTTTGCATTATCACATGTATTTATTTTAGGATTATGAATTTTTTTTCAACATACCAAATGAAGTAAACATCTTAAACTTTCCAATGCATTTGATCCCACCTCAAAATCATGAAAAATGAATGAGTTATGTTCTTGGGAAGTTGACCTAAAGCTAGGGTTTCAATCAAAATGACCTATAACGTTTTGAAATGGATGATGATCTTCCAAGCTTCAAATATATTTGTGATGAACATGAACATTGTTCATATGGCTCTTAAGAACATGTTTTCTCTTGGGGTCATCTTCATTTGACAAACACATCAAAAGTTAGGTTTTAGTGTACTTCGAAATAGTTAGATGAATTGACTAATCAACTTCTCAAGTCCATACCTCAAATCTTGATGAATTAATGATTGAGGACACTCAAATAAGCTCAAATATGCATGAAATGATGAATTAAATAACTTCCTTTGATTGTATTTGATCATGGGTTGAGGTTGCTTCATGAGCAAGGCACAGTTGAATGCACAGATGAATTAGGGTTTCCTTGGGAAACAAGCCTTAAGCCCTTTGGTTTGCTTTTATCAAAATGATTAATTGAAATACTTGGGAGGCATGTTTGATGGATGAGACCTTTGTGAACCATTTTCATGCTTGCTTTCATCTTCACCTGGCCACATCATTGAGCTTAGGAGCCTCCTAGGAACAAGGGATTTCATGATTGCTTGAGCTTCAAAACAAAATAGGTTAGTCACATATTTTTGTGCTTTTGGTTAGTAATCAAAGTAAGAAAAGCAATAATATACAATTCAAACATGCTTGATGATTTCAAACCAACTCACAAGTGTTCCCACCCAAAGGTTAGGAGCCAAGATGCTATGATCCTTGAGGCAAATGCAAATGCAGTGTTATAATGCCATGACGGATCTTAGGGTCAAAATTGGGGTCTCACACCCACCTGTGGCATCTTTGAAAGATAAGAAGACTTTGAGAAGATTAGCCGGTAATTTCTACTTGAATGGTGATATACTATACAAGAGAAACTTCGACATGGTTTTGCTCAGATGCGTGGATAGACACGAAGCAGACTTGTTGATGACCGAAGTGCATGAGGTTCCTTTGGTACTCATTCTAATGGACATGAATGGCGAAGAAGATGATGCGAGCAGGTTACTATTGGCTGACAATGGAATTTGACTGTTGCAAGTTTGTAAAGAAATGCCACAAGTGTCAAATCTATGCTGATAAGATTCATGTTCCTCCGACACTATTGAATGTTATCTCTTCCCCATGGCCCTGCTCCATGTGGGGAATTGATATGATTGGGATGATCTAGCCCAAAGCTTCGAATGGACATCGTTTCATTTTAGTGGCAATTGATTACTTCACAAAATGGGTTGAAGCGACATCGTATGCAAATGTAACCAAGCAAGTTGTTGTAAGGTTTATCAAGAATCAGATCATATGCCGTTATGGTGTGCCAAGTAAGATCATTATTGATAACGGATCGAACTTGAATAATAATATGGTGGAAGCTCTTTGCAAATACTTCATGATTGCACATCATAATTCTTCTCCCTATAGACCCAAGATGAATGGGGTTGTTGAAGCTGCGAATTAGAACATCAAGATGTTTATCCAGAAGATGGTTGTGACATATAAGGATTGACATGAGATGCTCCCATTTGCTTTGCATGGGTATCGTACATCCATTCGCACTTCAACAAGGGCAACCCCTTTCTCTCTTATTTATGGTATGGAAGCAGTACTCCCTATAGAGGTTGAGATTCCTTCATTACGTGCGCTCATGGAAGCCAAGTTGACTGAAGCTGAATGGTGTCAGACCAGGTTTGACCAGTTGAATTTGATTTAAGAGAAGAGATTGATTGTCATGTGTCATGGTCAGTTATATCAGTAGAGAATGAGGAAAACTTTTGATAATAAGGTCAAGCCTCGTGTGTTCAGAGAGGGTGACCTTGTGCTCAAGAAGATTTTATCGTTCAAGCCATATTCCAGAGGAAAATGGACTCCTAATTATGAAGGCCCATATGTTGTCAAGAGAGCCTTTTTAGGCGGTGCTTTGATTCTTACAACTATGGATGGTGAAGATTTCACTCGCCCTGTGAATGCAGATGCAGTCAAGAAATACTTCGCCTAAAAAAAGAAAAAAAAAGAACAGCTCGCTAAGTTGAAAACTCGAAAGGGTGACTTAGGAAAGAATGAGCGTCTCGGTGGATTGAAAACCCGAAAGGGCAATCCAGACAAACATTAGAGACATAAAAACAAAATTAATTTCCCGATAAGTTGAGTACCCCACCTTGGGGCAACGTATGCAAAAATTAGGGATTATGGCAAGTAACTGCATTCTGCTAATCTTCAGTGATTTTGACACCTTGTTTGAGCACAAGGGTTGATGTTGGTTCATCTTCAGCAACGGTCAAAAGCACAGTGGATATCAAGATTTGGTAGAAGGATTAAGGTTCATTTATATTCAATATAACCCTTTTTCCATGTAAATTACCATTTTCAATTTTGTAAAATCTATGGAGTCTTGTCATTTACAGACTACCATCCTATCAAATAAAGTTGAGCTTTTATCCAATTGTTTCTACTCTTATTTACTTCAGCCAATAGTTTTAAATTTTTATTATGATCATTTTGAAATATTTTTTTTAAATCAAAATCAAATTTTCTTAAATATAAAAGCAAAATAAAACTTTTCCAAAGCAAGTAACAGTAATATCAACAACATTTCAATGAATAGCAAGTCCTTAAGTGCGAAGCATCCAAGGTTTCCCAAGCAATAATTCTTCGGGTATCTCTAGGAATCAATGTTGATTCATGTCCTCAGTAGAAATGCTATTGTTCCCAGCTAGCGGATTCAGTTTCCCGGTGGAGTGTTTTCCTGTTTCCCCAGCTGAGTTGGTTGATTCATATACTCCGTGGCATATTATTTTCCCCAATAAAGTCGCTAAGATGCTTGTACAACCCCAACGGAATGTCCCGGTTCCCCAACACAGTTTCGGCCTTCCCAACGGAGTTTGTATTTCTCCAGTGGGTAGATCATCATCAGAAGATGTTTGTTTCTCCCCAGTAGGGTTGTCTTCCATTCTTATGGTGTTAACCTAAAATTCCCTACAATTGGATGTGTTTCTCCTCAGCAGATCTCCTCTTTCCCCAGCTAAGGTTTGAGCTTTTGGGATGTTGATATCTTTATTCTTTAGCAGTTTGTCTCCATGATTTTTGTGGATTGACCGAGGATTGAACAGGTGGTTCAAATTTCTTTGTGACACCTCTGTATCCTTCGTGATCGTTTTGTCAGCATGATCACTACATATACATATACACTCATATAAATTCATGATTTGCATATTCTGCATATTTGTTTGGCTTGAAATTCTCATTCTCTGTTATGGAGGTACTTTATCCCCATACCAAATCAGATGTTTGTCCTCCTTCAAGTATAGAGTGTCGGCCCCTAAGCAGAAAAGACTTTAACCTTTCTATGTTTCCCCACTGAGTTGTTTCCTCGTGGATTATTGTTATTTCAGTTTCCTTTCCAGCAAATTTTCGGGATAGAATTACTCCCCTTGAGTTATGTCCTCACTGGGTTGAGTCTTGGTTGATTGTTCTTTCTAGTTCTTACCTAGATAGATATTTTGGTCCCCTGAGGGTCTATTACCCAGTAACTGGTAATATTCTTCTTAGTTTCTGGTTTGTTACTTCTTTCCCAATACCCGGAAAAAGTACCCCTTTTTTTCTCCCAGTGGAGTCCCCCGAAAGTATATCATTGATATGTTCATCTTAACCGGTGACGGATATCTTTCATTCCCCCGTGTGAGTCTATCCTTGATATGTTCACTTTAACCAGTGACGGATATTCTCTTCTTTAGTATTCTACGCAATAAAAAGGTAGTTGTAATCCCTATTTTATTTCCCCAGAGAGTTAATCCTTGATATGTTCATCTTAATCGATGACGGGTTTTCTTCTCCTTGTTGGTCTTCTATCCAGTAACCGGTAGTTGTAAATCCTACTTTATCCCCTCGCAGAGTTTATCCTTGATATGTTCATCCTAACCAGTGACAGATTCTCTCTCAGACAGTTTTCTATCCAATTTTTGATAGATATAATTCCCTTTTCGTTCAGTTGGTATATCCTTGATATGTTCATCCTAACCGATGACGAATATCCTCCTTGACATTCTCCGGAAAGTCTATCCTTGATATGTTCATCTTAACCAATGACAGATTTTCTTCCTTGTCAAGTTTATCCTTGATATGTTCATCTTAACCGATGACAGATACTCTCACCTTTGGTCTTCTATCCAGTAACTGGTAGTTGTAAATCCTATTTCCCTGCAGTTTTTCCCAAAAAGGCTATTCTTACCCAATAACCGGTAATAAATACTCCCTCCTGGCCTTTTTTCCTCAGCGAGTCATCCTCGATATGTTCATCCTAACCGATGACGGGTGGTCTCTCTGTCAGATTTTTATTATCTCCTTACCCAGTAACAGGTAGTGGATGATAGATTTCTTCTCCTCCTGTGTTGATATTTCATTTTTCTCCCTAGTTGAGTCGAGTGCGCATTTCCTTAGTGAAATCGCTTTTCCCTACACGAGTCGAATACTTTAGTTTTATCCTGACTTATTCGTATCCCATGAAGATTTATTTGTTTCCCCTGACTGAGTCTTTCCATTTTATATGGATCCCCTCAAGTCCCACAGTAGTTTAAGTTGTAGCCTGGCCTACACATAACTCCTTTTATCCTCCAGAGTTTCTTTCGTCCCAGTGAGTTTTCCTTATGGAATGCATTATACTCTTGTGGATTTTCGGTTTCTCTGATTTCTTTGTGGCAATATTTCCACACAGAGCATTAACTTTTAGTTTCATATCATATGCATCATGAGTTCTCTTAGGGAAAAAAAATTGCTTCTCTATGTTGTTATTTAAGCCCATTCTACCGAGTCGACATGAAGATTTTAACCTTCGCCTCCTCAGTTAGAATGTCCTTAAATAGGGGAAGCTGTAAGACCCCAATTTTGACCCTAAGATCCCTCATGCATTTCATCAGGAGCATTGGCATTGGGATCATATCTTAGCATTCTCCTTACCCCTTTTTGCATTGGGTTTGTTTTGGGAGACATTATATTTTGTGATTATATCATACTTGTATTTTATCATTTCACTAACCAAAATACCAAAAAAAATATGTCTTTGTAGTTGTCTAACTCTTTTGTAGGTAGGGACATGATTTCCTTGACTCATTGATCATATCTAGGGTTTAAGACCCTCATGAAAAAAGAGCACCACCAAGAATTTATTCAAGAATTGTTATGAGCATCATGTATGAGTCCCAATTGTTTCTACATGTTATATTGGTCAAGTTTGCTTCAAGAGTTTGAGGGTGATTTGCCTTGGAAACCCTAGTTTAACGTGGTATCTTGAGTAACTTCTCCAACACGCTATCTCACTAATTGATCAAATTTCTCAAGGGAAACTGCAAAATTCATCATCTTATACATATATGATCTACCATGAACCAAGAAAGTCAAGAGAATTGGAAATTAGCAAGTTGGTTGATGGTGGTTGGCAGATGAATTCATCTGATAAAAACTGGGTCTCCCTAAACCCTATCTCCTACAATTTTCACCATATGAAACTGATTTCAAGATCAAAGTTACTCTAAATGACATTATAAACAACTTTCATTTTGAGACCTAGATCTAGTTTTGCTTGGAAAATCATTTTCTATGTTGAGACATTATAGGTCATTTTGTCTAAACCCTAATTTGAAAGTCAACTTCCCAAGGCCATAACTTGCTCAACTTTTATGAGATGAAAGATTTACAAGTTGCAAAATCAAATTCAATGAATCTACTTCAACTTTTATTTTTTGAGTGGGAGATGATTCAACTTTTTGCACATGTGATATGAGGCTACATTATAGGTCACTTTTAACCTATACCATTGATCAAGTGATTTTGCCAAACTTCAAAAATGCATAACTCTATCATTTCAAATTCAAATGACATGACATTTGGGACCATTTTGAAGGTCTTTGAGAGAGCTACAACTTTGATGAAGACACTTTTCTCATTTTAAGCTCCCATAAAAAGTTAAGCAAGGTAGAATATTTAGACATATGGCTTGACACTTAGAAAAAATTTGATATGTCAAATTTTTCCAAACGTCCACCTCAAATATCTCCAAGTTCCAAGCTCTAAATGAAAAAGTGTTCAACATAAAACATGTTCCTATTGATCTCACCTTTCCAAAGAGCTAAAATTCATGCATTTTGGATGAGAAATGCATAGGCTGCGTATGGCTTAAACATACTGGTATCATGTGTCATGGATCAAACTTCAAATTCAAATTATCAATTGCCTTGCATTCCAAGCTTGCTTCAACATATCTGAACTTCAAATTTGGACTTTTGGCAATCATTTGATGGGCCTATGCGCGCCCATGCACCAACTGACCTCCCTTTGCCAATTTTAGAAACTTGAATGGAGTGTGCAATTAACACTTGAATCCTCTATAAATTGAAGCTCATTTGATCACAATCAACGGACACACTGCACCAACTTTGATTCCCCACAAAATACCCTTCACATTGAGAGGGTAAACCTGAAAAATTCAACTGAATTTGAGCTTGAATCTCCACTGTTTTGGAATTCAATTCTCCAGGAGTCCATTGATTCTAAGCCATTCCATTCCGCTTCTGCAAGCTATTAGAGTGAAGCAAAGCACAATTCAAATCGAGATCTAGCAAGTTCAGACCTCCATTGAAGGTAAATTTCAGAAAGTTTCATCTCTTTGATTCTCCTTGTTTCTTGCTCAATTCTCTTGATCATTGTGTTGGCTGAAGTCCTACGAATATAGGCAAGGTGTTTGAGTTGTTTTGATGACGAGTCGAAGCAACTCAGATCATGAACCTCATTTTTCGATTCCATATATCTCTCAATACAGTTGGAATTGGAAGAAATGGAGGTGATATTCTTGCTTAGTGATGTTTTCTCTTTAAAATCATGTCCCTATTTTGCATTTTGGTGATGGTTCATCTTAATCAGACCGGTGGAGCTCACCGAGGAAGATGACCGAAGCTCTGGCTCCGGCGATGAGGTGTCTCACCTCTGGACCACTTGATCCAAGTCCCAAAATGAATGAATAATACTAATTTGGTAAAAGTCCTCCTTTGACCAATTTGTGATTTCATTCATCCCTTTCCCTCTTCATCTAATTACCCTTCTTCATCCATTCATTTCAATTGGCCAATGACATCTCAAAGTCCTAATGCAAGTTGATTGAAAGATTAACATGAGTATGGATGAGATTAGTCCACACCTTTGCATATTTCTTGTGTGTGGTATGTTTAATGAGCATAGTTGTTAATATTATGTCTCCAAACTGCATTAACACCAAAAGTTTATTGCCCGACCTCAAATATTTGTGACTTCTACATAAGTCCAATTATGATTGCTTAGCATAGCGTTAAATTTGTGACACAAAAGACACAAGCATTCTAGTTATTGACATTGTAAGTCTCCCCTCTTCCATGGTATTGTGTGGAAACTTGGCCTTCTTTCCTTCCTTTGGAAGATGTTTTGGTTCAAGGATCCATGCTTGTGGCAAGTGGGTTGAGTGTCCTCTAAAGAATGTCTTGAAATCAAAAGCAAAACAAAACTAACTATTAACTTACTAACCATTAACCTTTACTTTCAATATTTTACTTTTAATGCAATTTATTTTTATTATCATTTTTCATTGTACATATCATTCTAATTTTTTATGCTTATGCAATTTTCACTTTGTCCACTTGGACCATATTGTGTGATATACTTTGTTGTTTTACTTGTTTGTTTGGTCTTTGACCATTAATACACATAATAATAACATGAACCCTAAAAGACTTTTGAGTGGACTGATTGTTTTGATCTCCCCAATTGGACTTACAATTTAGGCAACATTCCTTTGCTAATGGACTTGGCTAATGCCAATTTGTTGAAGAACCAAGAACTTGCAAGATTGAATTCATTTGATACATCATTCTTGATCTCTCCATATTCATCTACAACATTGGTCCTTGTTAAGCTGTTATGTTGGACCTGTGACTTGTGGAATTCGTTTGCTACATAGGTTATTTTGAAGAAGATCATTGAAGTGGATAAGCTTGGATGAGGCCATATTTATTTGATGCCTTTGCTCTTCAAGTTTGATATAATTGTGCATTTGTGTGTTGCTTGATTCTAAAAAGTCCAAGGGAATTCTGGGTTTCTATTGACATACTTGTCTATTGGATTGCTCTCATTTTGGTCAGATCTTTTCAACTTTAAACTTTTAAATTTCTTGTATCTAGGGCAGTCTCTTCATCTTCTCCCCATTTCTTTAATTTCAAAATCTCTCCCTCCATTTTCAAAACCTTCTTTTTGTGAACTACTCTTTTGTTCTAAACTTTGACCACTTTCGCAAAAGATAGAAACTTTAGCCTTATGCCATTGCATTTTCAAACTTATTTTCTTAAATCAAACTTTGTAAATAGACTTAACTATACTTGACTTAAACTTTCAAAAAGCCAAAAAGAATTAACTCATCCAAACGATTTCTAGGCCTTGGTGCCTTTCAAACTTAAATTTTATTAAAACTAACATACTCACTTTGAAATTTCTAGCATGAACTACAAGGTTTTGATCCCTCATGTATATGTTGGTACGGAGGCACGAGATTGAAGGTCATGTCAAACACAAAAATATAATTAATCAATTCTTTTCTCATCCCCTCATTCTATTTGTTTGAAAATATCACTTTATACCAAGTACATATGCACACAAAAAGGGCTCCCTAGGAGTACCTAAGACACTTTGGGTGTTAATACCTTCCCTCTGTGTAACCAACCCCCTTACCTGTGATCTCTGAATTTTATTAGTTTTTATTTGAAAACTTCTTACTATTCGGGTTTTGTTTGTATTTTTTCCCTTTTCCCTTGGAAACAATAAAATTGCGGTGGCGACTCTTGTTAATTGATCTTTAGCTTGTCAATAGCTTAATGATCATGAATTTCCCGCTACACAATCCTAGTTGGGGAAGGAGGAGATCTGCTGAGGATAAAACATCCAAACCGTAATGATAAGACTGTAAATGATAAGACTCCATAGATTTTTCAAAGTTGAAAATGATAATTTACATGGAAAAGGGTTACATTGAATAAAAATGATCCTTAATCCTTCTACCAAATCTTGATATCCACTGTGTTTTTTACCGCTGTTGGGAATGAATCGATGTCAACCCTTGTGCTCAAACAAGTCTTCAAAAATCACTGAAGATCAGCAGAATGCAATTACTTGCCATAATCCCTAATTTTTGCATAAGTTGCCCCAAGGTGGAGTACTCAACTTATCGGGAAGTTATTTATGTTTTTATGTCTCTAATTTTTGCCTGGATCGCTCTTTCGGGTTTTCAATCTACCGAGACGCTCATTTTTGCCTAAGCCGCCCTTTCGGTTTTCAACTTAGCGAGCTATTCTTTTCTTTTTAGGCGAAGTATTTCTTGACTGCATCTGCGTTCACAGGACGAGTGAACTCGTCACCATCCATAGTTGTAAGAATCAATACACCGTCTAAAAAGGCTCTCTTGACAACATATGGGCCTTCATTATTAGGAGTCCATTTTCCTCTAGAGTCTGGCTTGAACGATAGAATCTTCTTGAGCACAAGGTCACCTTCTCTAAACACTCGGGCTTTTACCTTCTTATCAAAATCTTTCTTCATTCTCTGCTGATATAACTGACCATGACACATGGTAGTTAATCTCTTCTCTTCTATCAAATTCAGCTGAGCAAACCTCTATGGGGAGCACTGCTTCCATACCATAAACGAGAGAGAAAGGGGTTTCCCCTGTTGAAGTACGGACGGATGTACGATACCCATGTAAAGCAAAAGGGAGCATCTCATTCCAATCCTTATACGTGACAACCATCTTCTGGATAATCTTCTTAATATTCTTGTTCGCAACTTCAACAACCCCATTCATCTTGGGTCTGTAGGGAGACGAATTATGATGTGCAATCTTGAAGTCTTTGCAAAGAGCTTCAACCATATTGTTATTCAAGTTCGATCCATTATCAGTAATGATCTTACTTGGCACACCATAATGGTATATAATCTGATTCTTGATAAACCTTACAACAACTTGCTTGGTTACATTTGCATACGATGCCACTTCAACCCATTTTGTGAAGTAGTCAATTGCCACCAAAATGAAACGATGTCCATTCGAAGCTTTGGGCTCAATCATATCAATTCCCCACATGGAGAAAGGCCATGGGGAAGAGATAACATTCAATAATGTTGGAGTAACATGAATCTTATCAGCATAGATTTGACACTTGTGGAATTTCTTCACAAACTTGCAACAGTCATATTCCATTGTCAGCCAATAGTAACGTGCTCGCAACATCTTCTTTGCCATTGCATGTCCATTGGAATGAGTACCAAAGGAACCTTCATGCACTTCGGTTATCAACAAGTCTGCTTCGTGTCTATTCACGCATCTGAGCAAAACCATGTCGAAGTTTCTCTTGTATAGTACATCACCATTCAAGTAGAAATTGCCGGCTAATCTTCTCATAGTCTTCTTATCTTTCAAAGTGCCCCAGGTGGGTAAATTTGACTTTGGAGGAAACATTTGATGTCGTAATACCATGACTTCTCGTCTTTGACCTCTTCAACGGAAAACACATGAGTTGGCCTATTAAGACGCTTCATAGATAAAATTGGGAACTTCATTCTACTACTTCACTACAATCATTGATGCCAACATTGCAAGAGCATCTGCCATCCGGTTTTCATCTCGAGCAATATGATGAAACTCAACCTTTGTAAAGAAAGTTGAAATCCTCCTCGCATAATCTCTATATAGTATCAAACCGAGTTGATTCGTCTCCCATTTTCCTTTGATCTAATTCACTACCAAAGCTGAATCACTGAAGACATCCAAATATATGATTCTGAGATTCATGGCCTCTTCAAGCCCCATAATGCAAGCTTCATATTCTGCCATGTTATTTGTACACTTGAAAGTCAATCTAGCTGTAAATGGTAGATGCGTGCCTTGAGGAGTAATAATCACTGCCCCAATTCCATTTCCATATTGATTAACAACTCCATCAAATACCATGCCCCAATGGGAACCAGGTTCTGGCCCTTCTTCTAGCAATGGTTCATCACAATCTTTCATTTTCAAGTACAAAATCTCTTCATCAGGAAAATCATACTGCACTGACTGGTAATCTTGAATCGGTTGGTGAGTCAAATGGTCAACCAAGATACTACCTTTCATTGCTTTTTGAGATTGATATTCAATATCATACTTTGATAACAACATCTGCCAACGGGCAATCCTCCCAGTTAAAGCATGCTTCTCAAATATATACTTGATTGGATCCATTTTGGATATCAACCAAGTGGTATGATTCAACATATACTAACGCAGACGCTTTCTCAAGCATTGAATACCGAGTCTCACAGTCAGTGAATTTCTTACTGAGGTAGTAAATTGCAAATTCTCTCTTTCCAGTCTCATCTTGCTGACCAAGAACACAACCCATACTATCTTCCAGCACAGTCAAATACATGATGAACGGTCTTCCTTCAACAAGTGGAGACAAAATCGGAGGTTCAAGCAAATATTCTTTGATACTGTCAAAAGCTTTCTGGCAGTCTTCGGTCCAATCACAAGACTGATCTTTCCGAAGAAGCTTGAATATAGGTGCACATGTGGCAGTCATGTGGGAAATGAATCGGGAAATATAATTCAAGCGGCCAAGAAAACCTCTGACTTGCTTCTCAGTTTTGGGCGCAGGCATCTCTTTTATTGCTTTGACCTTCATAGGATCAACTTCAATACCTTTCTCGCTGTCAATAAAGCCCAACAACTTACCAGACCGAACACCAAAAGTATACTTATTGAGATTCAAGCGGAGTTTATACTTCCTCAAATGCTGGAATAGCTTCAACAAATGCTCAACATGTTCCTCTTCATCAATCGATTTAGCAATCATGTCATCGACATATACTTCAATCTCTTTATGCATCATATCATGAAAAAGAGTAGTCATTGCTCTCTGGTAAGTTGCATCGGCATTCTTTAGACCGAAAGGCATCACTCTATAACAGAATATTCCGCAGGGTGTACTGAATGTGGTCTTCTCAATATCCTCAGGTGCCATCTTAATCTGATTATATCCAGAAAATCCATCCATAAACAAAAAGACTTTGAATTTAGCAGTTCTGTCTACCAACATATCAATGTGTGGAAGAGGGAAATCATCTTTCAGACTGGCTTTATTCAAATCTCTATAATCGACACACATGCGGACTTTTCCATCCTTCTTCGGCACAGGCACAATGTTGGCCACCCATTACGGATATTCAGCAGTCACGTAGAAACCGACATCAATCTGCTTCTGAACTTCCTCTTTGATCTTCACATCCTTATCAGGATGTGTTCTTCTCAACTTCTGCTTGACTGGCAGGCATTCTGGCTTCAATGGCAATCTATGCTCCACAATATCAGAATCCAACCAAGGCATGTCTTGATAGGACCAAGCAAACACATATGAATACTCTCGAAGAAGATCAATCAACCCCTTCTTAGCATCTGGACATAATCAAGACCCAATCATGACTTCCTTCACATCATCCTCGGAACCCAAGTTGACTAGCTCAGTCTGTTCTTCAAATAGCTGAATAATCTTCTCATATTGCTCAAAAAGACGAGACAATTCTTCTCTCACTTCTACATCACTTTCCTCCTCGACTTCAAACACAGGGAATTCAAAATTTGGAGAAGGAGAAAGATAATTGTATTCAATAGGGTTAGGAACCAACCTGCATAATGATTTGATATTTTGATTTTAGAGAAGTGAATTTGTGACCAAATATTATGTAGATGGACAAATATATTGTTTAATTATGTTTTTTTTTTGTAATTACCATTTTCAGAATAAACGAAAAGTAAAAAATAAACATCAAAGACGTGGATGAATAGAATTAATTTTATTGATGATCAATTTAAAATTCCCAACAATGTTCACTTCTCCCTTAGGCATAGGAGAAGGATTTCAAAATATAAAAAGCAATTACTTAAATTGATGCAAAATAACAGGAATATCAACACCAGTCCAATTGTTGCATGTTTGTCCATGTGTCACAAAGTTGGTGCAGTTTTCCTCTTCATTGTCCTCTAGCACAACAGCTAAGTGTTGTTCATTCCCATGAATGAACCCTCCGCTACGGAAGCTGAGTTGCATCTCTTCTGATCTAACGGTTGATGAGCCATTCTAGAACTCCAAACCAGTTCTTCCCTTGTTGTCAACGACCTCCACCACGTGCCCCCATTGATCAACAGGACCTTCTTCAACAATCTTCTGCGCATCTTTTAGAAAGGACATAGGTGCCCCAAGTCTCTTCTCAGCAGCAATAGATAAAGCTTGGAACGGCGTCCCAACCTCATCCTCAGCTTCCACATATGAAAAATATGACAGATGGCTAACCAACAATGCTTTCTCGCCTCCCACAATTACCAACTTGCCATTCTTGACAAACTTGAGCTTCTGGTGCGGAGTGGAAGTAACGGCTCCTGCCTCATGAATCCATGGCCTTCCCAACAAACAGCTATAGGTCGGGTGAGTATCCATTACCTGGAAAGTAATCTGAAAATCACTCGAACCTATCTTGACTTGAAGGTCCACTTCACCAATGACAATCTTGCGAGAGCCATCGAAGACTTTGACAATCACCCCATTATATCTCATGGGAGCTCCTTGATAAGATAACTTTGACAATGTTGATTTTGGAAGCACATTAAGTGACGACCCAGTATCAAGTAGCACGTTTGGCAAAGCATCATCTCTACAATTCATCAAGATGTGCAAAGCCAGATCGTGATTTCTTCCCTCCTCAGGGAGTTCTTCATCACAAAAACTCAATTTGTTGCATGAAGTGATGTTAGCTACAATATGATCAAATTCAGCCACAGTGACATCTTGCTCCACGTATGCCTGTTAAAGAACTCTCTAGAGTGCTTCTCTCTGTGCTTTAGAATTTAAAAGCAGAGACAACACAGAAATCTTAGAGGGAGTCTAGAGTAACTGCTTAACCACGTTGAATTCACTCCTCTTGATCAATCGGAGTACCTTATCATCATCATTATTGGCTTTCAAATTGCTGGATTCACCAGCCTTATCTCTTGAACAACCAACAGGATCTACACTAGGCACCTCCGCCTTCTTACCAACAATCAATTCTTCCTTATTCTCAGGGACAACTGACCCAAAAACTTTACCATTGCGGGTCACCTTCGTAACATCTGAAATGCTTACCACTGAACTGGTCGTAGGCAACGGGACCTCTTGACCTTTCTCAATCATCATAGCATTGTATTGATACGGTACAGCCTTATCAGATGCATACGGGACTGGGTCCACCAACCGTATTAATAACGAAGAAACTAATCTATTACTGACGCTCTAGTTACTGCTGCTATCATACTGCATCACCAACCGCTCTGGTTGTTTGACAACGGGGACAATGAGATTAACATCGTCATCTTTATTACGGGATTGACAAATCTGGATCATGCCTTCATCCATCAAATGTTGGATTTCCTTTTCATAATAACGCACCCTCTTGGGTTCACACTACAAATATCACATCCTTCGTGATCATGCTCACCTTCACTCACCATACATATGTCCTTATGTATCTGTACCAAGGATCCACGAATGAAATGCACATCAAAAACTTTATATTCACCTGGACAGCCGTCCACCATACTCATTAAGGAATTCCCATGAGCGGGCAAGGGATTAGCTTTCACATTAGGCACGCGGTCTTCAAAAGACACCATGCCGCTCTTCATAAGCATTTGTACCTCATATTTCAGTAGATAACAGTTTTCAATATCGTGCCCAGGTGCACCCTGGTGAAAAGCACAGCGAAATTCAGGTTGATACCACCATGGAAGTGGTTCTGGTATATGTGCCGGATTCCTCGGTTGAATCAAAATCTTGAGGACTAAAGATGGGTAAAGTTCGGCATATGACATAGGAATCGGGTCGAAAGAGACCTTCTTCCTCTTGAAATTTCGTTGCTGGTGATGATTGTTGTTGTTGTTGTAGGTGTTTGTTCTGATTTGAGAACACTGGAATAATATAAGATACTTGATGATGATGATGTTGACGGGGTGGTAAATTTCTTCTTGCTTGAGGCTTCCTCGACCTCCCACTGCTTATTGCATTTGTTTCATTTTCTTTCCTCTTGCTAAAATTGCTCCCATACTTCTTGCTAGTTGACGCCTCTTCTTTCGAAAATCGTCCTTCACGGACCCCTTCTTCAAGTCTTTTCTCCATGTTTACCATCTCGGTAAAATCACTAGGGCACTGGCGATCATGCGTTCATAGTAAAATGAACTCAGGGTTTTGAGAAAGATCTTCGTCATCTCCTTCTCCTCCAAAGGAGGAGTGATCTGGGCAGCCAACTTCATCCAACGCTGGGCGTACTCTTTGAATGTCTCCTTGTCTTTCTGAGACATGGACCTCAGTTGGTCCCTATCTAGCGCCATATCCACTTTGTATTTGTACTATTTCACGAAAGCCTCACCTAGATCATTGAAAGTGCGGATGCTTGCACTATCTAACCCCATATACCACCGGAGGGCAGCACCTGTCAGGCTATCCTGGAAATAGTGAATCAGTAGTTGATCATTATCTGTCTGGGTTGACATCTTGCGGGCATATATCACAAGATGATTGAATGGACACGAGTTTCCCTTATACTTTTCAAAGTTAGGCACTTCAAATTTGACTGGGATTTTCACGTTGGGCACCAAGCACAGTTCAACAACACTCTTCCCAAACAGATCTTTGCCTCTCAGTATTTTCAGTTCCTTGCGCAGCTCAAGGAATTGGTCTTTCATCTCATCCATCTTCTCATACACGTCCGTGCCCTCAGATGGCTCAGAATGATAGATGGTGTCTTCTACTCGTGGCAAAGTGTGCACAACGGGAGGTGGCACAGACATGATCGGGCTAGATGTCGGCATGGAAGCAAAAGTGGGAGCGAAACCCTCTGGCACAAAATTAGGAGGCATTCCCCAAGGGAACCCAGCAGGAAGATTCGGAGCGAAGTGGGTTGTGGCAGCAGGCACTGTAGAAGTCACCACTTCAGAGATGACAGTCCTCGCGGGAGGAGTTGCAGGAGTTGGAGAAGCTTGGCTCTGGGCAGCAAGAATTAACTCCATCATGGCAGTCAGTCGGGAAATCTCCTCTTTTAAGTCTCGGTTCTCTTGCTAAAGGTGTTCCATGATCTTTGAATGATTGACTCGAGTGTTGTACCGGTGAGTCAGCTTGGCTAAAGCACAGAAGAACACTGATCAGACACCTGGCAAAAAAACCTGCTTATGCAAATGATACATGAAATGCAATGCTTGATTATTTTTATTTCCAAGGAACTTACTGCATCATTTGCAAATATATAAAAATTGAAATGGCAATTGCAATAGTTTTGATATGATCAAAAATCTCTTTTCATTTATATAAATTGGAAGGATTACACTGAGTACAATTTCGGAAACCAAAAATAAAAGATACAAGAGAAAAGGAGACTAGTCATCCTAAGGATCCCTAACAACAGTGTCAGAAGATATGGCTGAAGGCGACGAATCTCGGTCTCAAAAGAAGCCTTCATCTGGGTCCTCTCGAGGACAAGCTAGTCAACAATCTTCTTTCAAGCAACAGAAGGCTAAGGCATGCTAGAAGATGAAACCTCTGGCTCTCTCTGTCTCTTCGTCACTCGGTCTTCAAGTAGCTCAATCAGTGCATCTTTGTCCTTGGACTCCAACTGAAACTCTTCATGCTTCTTTCTCAAAGCATGGAAACACTCTTCCCACATATCCTTCTCTTGTTTCATCTTGGTGAGCGCATCTTCCAACTCCTCTATATCTCGGTTAGGGAGAGTTAATGGCTCAGCCACAACCATAGACATAGGTCTTTCACAAGGATAAGGCATCTTCAATTCCAAAGCTCTCTTCTTCACCCAATGAGTGTAGGCTTCCAAAGCTACACAATTGCGCGGACCAAGCTCGGATCTTCCTTTCCTATGCACATTATGCCAAGCATGCACAATCTTCTGTTTCAAATGTTGGGGATCTTTACCCTCTTGATAGAAAAGACCTTCTAACAAAATGTTATTAGGTTTGTCTCTCAAGGGGAACCCAAGTTGACGACGAGCCAAAGCAGGGTTGTAGTTAATTCCTCCTTGTGTACCAATGAGAGGCACATTAGAGAATTCACCACAACCATCAATAATCTCCAAACTACCTAAAGATGGGTCATTCCAAACTAAATCATCATTAGTGAGAGATCTAAGTCTTTGAGACCACCTTAGACATTGTTTGTTCTCCACAAAAGCAAGTGTTTGAGGCATGTGCGAAATAAACCACTTATACAGAAGAGGAATGCAACAGACAATAGTTCCACCACCCTTAGAGTTCCTTAGATGCAAAGAGAAATACATATCGCCTAACAGAGTAGGCACAGGATTCCCAATCAAGAAAAGTCTAATGGCGTTAACATCAACAAAACCGTCAATGTTGGGGAACAAAGCTAATCCATAAATGATCAACACAAATATAGCTTTAAAAGCGCCTACACTACGAGCTTGAGAAAAATTAGTAGCTTCCTTGATGAGGAAAATAGATGGCAATCCAAATAAACCTCCTTTCTTCACCCAATGAGCCTCTATCTCAGACTTCCTCAAGTGAAGAGCTTCAGCAATGATACTAGACTGGGGAATCTCCTCTAATCCACTAAAAGGCACTCTACTAGAAACAGGTATCCCCAAAAGATGAGAATACTCCTCCAAGGTAGGCACAAGCTGAAAATCTGGGAAAGTGAAACAATGGTAGAGAGGATCATAGAACTGCACCAATACACTCAACAATCCTTCCACTACATCAGCAGACAACATGGACTGAAGCTTCCCATGACGTTATTTGAAGTCCAAGGGATCTAATACAAAAGATGCTAGCTTCCTTAACTCTTTCAAGTCGGGACATCTGAAACTGTACTTCTTAGTGTTCCTTCGTCCACAATCCATGGTCTGAAAATATTTGCAAATGACACCTTAGTTCCTTGAAATTTCGTGTGATGGATGTTATGATGCGCATGAAATGCATGAATGCAACAATCACAAGTAAGGGATCACACACAAGGAAAACAAAGGACAAGGGATGAATCAAGTCATTGCCAATATCAATCATCCATTTTGGTGGATTATGGTTTACACCTTATCAACACCCAAGTTCAATTGATATTGACAAGACTTGATTGGATCAACCAAGAATCAAGGGTTTCTTGCAAGTCACGAGCATGGAGTCTGGGTAAGAACCATCCCAAAGGAGTGAACTAAGGATAAAACCTGTAGATCATGTTCTAAAAATTCCCAGAGTCTTAATTCCATCTATCGGATATTACAGGTTAAGATGACTAACTCATCGACCCATAATATTCTCAAGAGAAACTCGTCTGAGTGTAGTATCGCTGTAGTGGGGTATTCGTTACCTTTAGATTTATTGACTAAATCAAAAGTAAACCTTACAAGTCGAGTCGCCACCGCACTTCTATTTATCCAAAGGAAAGGTTAGAAAGCGAACAAAAACCGAGAAGTTTTATCGAATCAAAAACTAATAAAAATGTCAGATATCGGGGTAAGGGGGTTGGTTATGCAATGGGAAGGTTTTAAGCACCCAAAACATCCTAGGTACTCCTAGGGAGACCTTTTCACAATTGTTGTAAGGTTGGTATTTTATGAAAATTTGTTTGTGCAAACAGGATTGGGGAGATGAGAAGAGAATATAAAAGTTATTTACAATTTTGTGTTTGAATGGATAAACCCATTGCCTACGTACCATCTTAAAAAAGATTAGGATCAAAACCTCGTAGTTTGGGGTAAAAATCTCAAAACAAGTTGGTGAATTAATTGGTCCAAAAGCCTTAAGGTCTTTTGTTATCCAAGGGAGAAAACTCAACCTAAAACCATAAATCCACCATGTGAGGATAGCTTAAACATGCTAGTGAGGGGTTAACCCTGTAATAAGCATGGAAGACTCATTGTCCATCACTAAGGATATAGGTGAGTATTATATCTTCCTCAAGGATAACTCAAACCTAATAGCTAAAGGTTATGAAAAGTTTTAATAAGAAAGTGGCCATTGAAACCACAAAACATTTGAATGAGTTATATTTACCAATGAAAAGTATTTACAGAATATGGTCAAAGTGGACTTAAAGATTCAATTCAAAATAAGTGTTATGAAAAGAAAGTTTGAAAATCAAAAGCATAATGCTTAGGTTTCTAATGTTTGAAAGCAAATGTTAATGTTTGCACAAAAGTTTTGGCTTGGGTTAGAGTGGAGGGAAGTAGAAGAATGGCTAAGTCCTAATCATACAAGAGATGAAGGGAAAGAAATAAGACCACAAATGGAGTTCCCTTCTTGAGATCATATTGATGATCCAAGTAGCTCCCATCCTTTGGAATAAGCAAGCAAATAAGTGTATACTCAAGCAATCAATCAATCAAGCAAAGCTCTTAGGAATCTTCCAATGGCTCTTAGATCTCTCTCTTTAGAAGCACATGACAATGGTTCTTCAATTTGGCTCAAATAGGAATCCCTAGCACAAAAGCACACACATCAAAAAGTTCCATGAAGCAAATCAAGAATGGACAAGAATGGGTTTAGAGATTTGGTCCTTCTAATCCATCTTCAACATTAAGGCTTTTTAACTCTATTTTGCATAGGAAATGTCCTAGAATCTAAGTCTTTTTTGTCCATTTTTGCATTTGGTCCACAACAAACAAAACAAAAGCACAACCACAATAATATATACACAATTATGTGCTCAAGTGAGCAAAAGGAAAATTGCATTAACATAAACATGTGCTCAAATGAGCAAAGGGCAATAGCAAAATAATATGTACAAGAATAGTAAATTGCATAAATGTAAAGTGCAAAAATTAAATGTTAATGGTTAATGGTTAGTGTTAGTATTAGTGTGCCATAAGGCAATTTAGCGCTATGTTAAGCAACCGTAATTGGACTTATGTAGAAGTCACAACTATCTGAGGCCGGTCAATAATAATGTAGGCAACAAACACAACTTAGAGATCTTGATTAGTGAACCAAGCTCCTACAACTTGCCATGCAAAATGAAGAAGAGAAATGATCTTGTATTGGTTTAGGTTCTTTGCTTGATTAGGAAGCAACCTATCCTTAATGCAAAGCCATTCATTTGATCCATGATCAAGTTGAATTAGATTTTAATCAAGGAAGGTTAAACCTCCCATGTATCAAGGCTAACCATTAATCTTTAACTCATTGATCAAAAAAGAAAAAGAAGAAGAAGAAGAAGATGAAGAATAATAAAGTGCATTAATGGAAAATGAAATGAGGTAATCAATATACATTGACCAAAGATATATGAAATCAAGGTCAAACATCAGTAAACAGAAGCAAGATGAAGATTAGAAGTCAAGAAACAAATAAAATATTTTTGGTATTTTTCAAAAGTAAAATAATACTTGAATTAAAATAATAAAGAAAGGTCAAACTTCAAATTCACTTCAAATCAACTTTGAAAAGTCCAAGTGAATTATCCTAAGTTCAACAAGGTCAAACAAAGTTTGACAAAAATTTTCAGCATTTTTAGAAGTCAGAAACTATTTTTAATCAATTAAAAATGCATAAAAATAACCTAATTGAACTAAAATCTCAAATAAATATCAAATCAATTAATAACTTGATGAGAATATTTTTCATAGATCCATCATCATTCAAAGAGGTTGGGAAAATATTTTTTTATTTTTTGAATATCAAAAACTATTTAAAATGAATTAAAAATAACCAGAAAAGAGAAAATTTATAAAAAATATCAAATGATAGAATAAAAAATATTAAAAATCATTTTTAGAAACCAGATATTAAAAGAAGAAAAATGCAATTGGTCTCACATTTTTTTGACCAATAATGAAGGAGATATGATTTTTGGAAATAAAATGAAATTAAATAAATAAAAAGAAAATGAAATCAGAAAATAAGAATGTGAAAAAACAGGAAGCGTTGGATGGAGCTCATTAATTGAGCTGGCAAATCCTGTGGACCACATGCGCGCATCTACCATGCACTTCAGTCAATGCAAAACACCTTGCCATTAATTAAGTCATAACATTGAATGGCTCAGATCTAATCTGGAAATAAGAATGCACGACCATGATTCAATCTGGAAACCAGACGGTGGTGTACACCGCTGTCTTCTCTGGCCAGACTTCCGGCGCCAGCCAAAAGTTGCAGAGATGAAAACTCAACCAAATTCCACGATCTAGGTATCAAATGAAAGCTGGGGTGATGTACATCACCCCTGTGCCAACCAATTCAACTCTAGGCTTACATGGAGAGAGGAATCAGAGCTTGAAGTTTATGGTGTTCAACTGGAAGTTGATGTAATTTAAAAATTCAAAGCACAAAATGATTGCCTCTATGGAGAGAACTTCAGACAACCCAGCAACAACAAGAAATAAGCTATATACAAGTAGATTCGAAGAAAACAAGTTTGGATGTAAACCTCTTAAATGAGGAGTTCGACAGCACGATCTCTTGATGCTTATGCTTGCAGTGTATTCTATGGTTCAAGGTGAGCAAGGCTTAGGAACTGTAGATCTAAAAATCAATCAAGGAAATTGAAATTTAGATCTGAAAATTTTGAAAGAAAGGGTGAGTTCCTTTGAGTGTGGTTATGGAATGATTCGTGCAGCATAACAGGTGCCCTTAGGTTGTGAAAATGAGAAGCATTGAGTCCTTATTTATAGCAAAAGATGGTGGAATGCATGAGTAATGCATGTGCATGGATGGAAAGGGCCTCCATGCATGGGCCAGTACAGGCGCATGGAGGGCCCAATTCCACTTGGATTTGCAAGCTGATATCAAATATAATCAAAATGGACGTGCAAATTATGTGTACTGAGCTCATGCAATGCAATTTCAATGACTTTCCAAAATTGTACCAAATTGTTCATCCCTTTGAAAATGGTATTTCCAAAAGTGACACATAGCCTTATGGGTAATGGTTGGAAAGCTTTTGGCATGAGGATCAATTGTTATGTTGACCAAAAAATCATTTGGAAATGGGAAATTGGTGAAAATTGATCATGAAGTGTAGGCTGCAAAACATGTACATGTGAAAATTTCAAAAATGGCCAAACTTCAAGCACTTCTGTTTCAATGATGCAAGCTCCAAATGACAAAACACTCAACATCCAAGTTGTATATATTTTCGAGGCAATCAATTTGGACTTAAATATTTCATCATTTGGAATTTTTATGAGGAAGTTATGGACACTTGAAGTTGGACTTTTTCACATTTCAATGCCTTTGGTCCAAAGTGACCAATAATGTTTTGCATTATCGCATGTATTTATTTTAGGATTTCGAAAATTTGGTCAACATAAAAATTGAAGTAGACATCTTGAACTTTCCAATTCATTTGATAACACCTCAAAATCATGAAAAATTAATGAGTTATGTCCTTGGGATGTTGACCTAAAAATAGGGTTTCAGTCAAAATGACCTATAATGTTTTGAAATGAATGATGACCTTCCATGCTTCAAATAAATTTTTGATGAACATGAAAGTTGTTCATAAGGTTCTTAAGAACAGTTTTTCGCTTGGGGTCATCTTCATTTGACAAACACATTAAAAGTTAGGCCTCAATGTACTTCAAAATAGTCAGATGAATTGACTGATCAACTTCTCAAGTCAATGCCTCAAATCTTGATGAATTGAAGATTGAGGACACTCAAATTAACTCAAATATACATGAAATGATGAATGGAAGAACTTCCCTTGATTTTATTTGATCAATAGGTTGAGGTTGCTTCAAGAGCAAGGCACAATTGATGCATAGATGAATTAGGGTTTCCTTGGGAAACAAGCCTCAAACCCCTTGGTTTTCTTTGATCAAAATGATGAATTGAGATACTTGGGAGGCATATTTGATGGATTAGAGCTTTGGGTAACCATTGCCGAGCTTGCTTTCATCTTCACCTAGACATATCAATGAGCATAGGGGCTTCTAGGAGCCTTGAATCTTGTGACTGCTCAAGCTACATACAAAAGATGTTAGTGACATATTTTTGTGCTTTTGGTTAGTAAACAAAGTAAGAAAAGCAATAATATACAATTCAAGCATGCTTGGTGATCTCAAACCAATTCTCAAGAGATCCCACCCAAAGGTAAGGAGCCTATATGCTATGATCCTTGAGGCAAGATGCAAATGCAATGTTATGATGCCATGAGGGATCTTAAGGTCAAAATTAGGGTCTTACAGATGCCCCTATTTAAGGTCATACTAGCCAGAGAAGTGAAGGTTAAAATCTTCTTCTTGACGAGGTAGAATGGGCTTAAATAATAACAAAGAGACGAATTTTGGTCCCTAAGAAACCTCATGATGCAAATGTATGTATGCAAAAGGGTAATACTTTGCGGGGATATATGTCCACAAAGGAAAAAGAAATCAGGAGAAACTGGAAATCCATATGAGTAATACACTCAATGGGAAAGAGACTCTGGGAACTCTAATGAGGAATAAAGGGGATAAAATGCGTGAGCAGGTCATGACTTGGAATTGCTGAGAGACACGAAGGGATTCCGTGAAAATAAATCAACGGAAAGACTCGAGCTGACGCAAAGATGCATGTATTGGGGAATATGCCAATACAGAAAAACTATCCATAAAGGATACTTCGGATGAAAATTCGGACTCAAATGGGGAAAATCCAGTAAGGGACTTCGCTGGGGAATGTCCAAAGAGGACTCAGCTGAGGAAACAATAGAATAAGGTATTACCGGTAACTGGGTAATAAGCTCAAGGAGACATGTGATCAAAACACCGGTATGAGGGTGAGAGAACAACACGCTCGGGGAGAATGAATATCTAAGACCGGTAGAAGGGTGAGATATCAAACATCCAAAAACATCCGAGGAAGACCTAAAAAGGTATATTTCGACTCAGGAGAATCTGACTCCACAGGGGACAAAAAGTCATAATAGGGAGTAGAAGGAAGGAACACCAAGGATGCCGGTTACTGGGCATATAATAGGTGACCAACCAAGCGTGAATTGGGGAGTATTTCCAAGACACTCATCATCCAAAAGAAGGGCTTAAAAAGAAAACTCGATTACAGGATGGACATTCGGTTCCATAAGGAAATACGAATTTTACTCGACTGGGGAAGAAAAGACTTCGACTGAAGAGTGCATGGGATATATTATCTATTACCGTCAGAACGTATATAATATACTCGCATGGAAGATTATCCACAACCGGTTACTGGGTTAATAAAAGATAAATCGACCAAAAGAAAAGGACATCGGGATACCGAATACTAGGGTAAATGAAAGATGACTCGCTGGGGATAAATTGCTTTATCAGAGCAATCATCCGGGAGATATATCATCGGTTACTGGGAGATATACTCGAAAAGGTGAAGGAATATCAATACCGAATATTGGATAAAGATAACCGACAAAGAGGGGATTACATCTACCAGATATTGGGTAGAAAACCACAGAAGAGTAACCATCAACGATTTAGGATGAACAACATAAGGTTAACTCTGCGCGGGGATAAAATGGGGTTTACAACTACCGGTATGAGGGTAGAAAACCACAAAG
Source organism: Lathyrus oleraceus (assembly GCF_024323335.1). Lineage (NCBI taxonomy): Eukaryota > Viridiplantae > Streptophyta > Magnoliopsida > Fabales > Fabaceae > Lathyrus > Lathyrus oleraceus. Next base: position 380,352,205 of record NC_066584.1, on the reverse strand, counting down.
ATAGGACTTACAACTACCGGTTACTGGGTAGAAGGCCACAGACTCCGCCGGGGAAAAGATGGACGATTACTTGTTACTGAGCAATCATTCGTCTAAACTGCGGGGAAGTGCAAGGGAATACCAAAAGCAGTCAATCTAGGAATAAACTAGAGAGATAAGACTCGACCCAATGAGGATATATCTCAGGGGAGAAATTCCATCCCAGTACATATTTTGGGAGGAAACAGAAATAACAATCATCCACGAGGACATAACTTCGTGGGGAATATGGAGGAAAGGATAAACATTTTCTGCCTATGGGACTGACTCTATATGGAGAGATCAGGCACAAACATCTGCTTTGGGGAAGTATGTATCATCCAAATAGCATGAGACATCAAACAAAGATATATGGCAAAGAGTGCCGCATGAATATATGAATGTTGAGAATATGCATATATGTGTGGTTTATGTATGATGAATGCTGACAAACAAACATATCTAACACAAACAGGTCCAAGAATCAATGAGCAACTATCCGGTACTACATCTCAAAAGAGAAAGCCAGGCCCACTGGAGAACATCCAATCTGATGGGGGCAACAGATACCGGGAACAAAGATCTTTGCGGGGAAAGGAGAATCAGTCATTCCCGTGGGAAGGAATCAACACGTCTTCCTCAGAAATTCCCACGCCATTCTGCAATCAGGTAAAGTCTTGGCTGGGGAACCGAACATGGATACGATCCCTCATAGAAAGCCATTTTACTAGGGAAATTATCCAGGGGAAGGATGAAACTCTGTAGGGAACAACCATCAAAAAGTTTCAAAACCAACACATTTCCTTGCGCTGCTGGATAAATCATACCTGCCGAGGAGAAGAAAACACTACTCCGCTGGGGATAGAAAAATAAACATTTTCAACACCCGCTCTACTCAGGAGGAAAAATACAAACATGCTTTGATCAGACAACTCCACTACGGAAACGCTACTGACGACCGAACCGGGGATTATCTGTAGGCAATCTACTGGGGATACCCTGCTGGTGACCGTACTAGGGAGTAAATGTGGGATCAACCCTGTTGTGGATGGTCGAGGAGCAAATCTGCTGGAGATCAAAGTAGACAAGTCCGCAAGGGAAAAGCTGCAAACCAAACTTGATGATAATTCCGCTTATGCTGGGGATTTCCTGCTTACTCTAGCGGAGAGATTTCCAACTCGAAGTGAGGGAAAACCAACTTCTTCGGAAAGATTAAGCATATTCAATTTATCAATCTATAAGGGATTTTAGGTCAATCCACGCAAGGGATGACAACCATATAATTGATAACACAAATGCTGAATCCAACCTCACTGGGGAGCTAGAAGATTAGGACCAGACTCCCAAACTCTCTGGGAGTTTGGTGGGGCTTAATCTTTTTCTGCACTCGTGGAGGAGACAACCTGGAAGATAATGAAGAGGATACAATTATGCTGGGAATATGAGCAATTGTCTTACCCTTTTGGAAATCATACCACCCTTGGGAGAGCACTGAAGACGTCCCAAGTATCCTTTTTGTCATTGTGAATGTTCACTTTGTTTAAAACAATTTATGAAAATTTAAAACAATGATATTTATCAATTAAAACATGAAAAAATATTTGTTGAACAAAAACAAATAAGAGTACAAAGAATTGGATAAACGCTCAAATTTATTTGATTTAATGGTAGTCTGCAAATGGCAAGACTCCACGGATCTTTACAAATTTGAAATTGGTGATTTATATTGGAAAAGGGCTACATTGAACATAATGACCATTTCTCCACCAACTCTGAATCCAATGTATTTGAAGCTTCAGTTGAAGATGACTGAGCGAAACTCCTTGACAAAAGACGACTGTAGAACAAAGTCTTATCAGGATGCAGTTACTTGTCAAATCCCTAATTTTTGCCTAGATTGCCCCGGAATGAGGTACTCAATCTAGCGGGATGCATATTCATTTCTCTTTTATGTCTCTAACTTTTGCCTGGATCTCTCTTTCGGGTTCTCAATCCACCGAGACGCTCATTTTTGCCTAAGCCTCCCTTTCGGGTTTTCAACTTAGCGAGCTATTCTATTTTTATTTTAGGCGAAGTATTTCTTGACTGCATCTGAATTCACAGGACGAGTGGAATCCTCCCCATCCATAGTTGTAAGCATCAAAGCACCGCCTAAAAAGGCTCTCTAAACAACATATGGACCTTCATAGTTTGGAATCTACTTGCCCCTGGAATCGGGCGCGAAGGACAAGACTTTCTTGAGCACGAGGTCACCTTCTCGGAACACACGTGGCTTGAACTTCTTATCAAAGGCTTTCTTCAACCTCTGCTGATATAACTGATCATGGAACATGGCAGTTAATCTTTTTTCTTCTATCAAATTCAATTGGTCATAACGACTCTGAACCCATTCAGCATCAGTCAGCTTGGCTTCCATCAAGATTCTCATTGATGGGATCTCCACCTCTACAGGGAGCACAACCTCCATGCCATATACAAGGGAGAAAGGGGTTGCCCCTATTGAAGTGCGGACAGATATACGGTATCCATGCAAAGCAAATGGCAACATCTCATGCCAATCTTTGTATGTAACAACCATCTTCTGGACAATCTTCTTGATATTCTTATTAGCAGCTTCAACAGCCCCATTCATCTTAGGTCTATAAGGAGAAGAATTATGATGTGCAATCTTGAACTCGCTACACAACTCTTTCATTATTTTGTTGTTCAAGTTAGATCCATTATCAATAATGATCTTGTTTGGAACACCATAACGGCATATGAGTTTATTCTTGATAAACTTCACAACCACCTGCCTGGTCACATTCGCATATGATGTCGCTTCAACCCACTTGGTGAAGTAATCAATTGCTACAAGAATAAACTTGTGATCGTTGGACGCTTTCGGCTCTATCATGCCAATCATGTCAATTCCGCACATGGAGAAAGGCAATGGTGATGAAATCACATTCAGAAGTGTCGGTGGAATATGAATCTTGTCCGCATAAATCTGACACTTGTGGCATTTCTTCACATACTTGCAGCAGTCAGACTCCATTATCAGCCAATAGTAGCTTGCTCTCAACATCTTCCTAGCCATGGCATGTCCATTGGAATGAGTACCAAATGAACCCTCATGGACCTCAGTCATTAACAGGTCTGCTTCGTGTCTATCCACGCATCTGAGCAAAACCATGTCAAAATTTCTCTTATAAAGCACATCGCCATTGAGGTAGAAACTGCCTGATAATCTCCTCAAAGTCTTTCTATCTTTCACAGATGCCCCAGGCGGGTAAATCTGACTCTGAAGAAAACATTTGATGTCTTAATACCATGGCTTATCGTCTTGCACCTCCTCTACTGCAAAGACATGAGCTGGTCTGTCCAAGCGTATCACAGTTATATTGGGAACTTCATTCTAGAGTCTCACCACGATCATTGAAGCAAGTGTAGCAAGTGCATCTGCCATCCGATTCTCATCTCGAGGAATATGATGGAAGTCAACCTCAGTAAATAATGTTGAAATCCTCATCGCATAATCTCTATATGGGATGAGGCCAGGCTGATTCGTCTCCCATTCACCCTTAATCTGATTAACGACAAGGGCCGAATCACCATATACATCAATATGCTTGATCCTAAGATCAATACACTCTTCCAAACCCATAATACATGCCTCATATTCCGCCATATTATTCGTGCATTTGAAAGTTAGCCTTGTTGTAAAAGGAAAATGCGTGCCCTGAGGAGTAATAATCACTGCCCCAATACCATTTCAATATTGATTTACAGTTCCATCAAACACCATGCTCCAATGGGAACCAAGCTCTGGCCCTTCATCGAGCGTAGGCTCATCGCAATCTTTCATTTTCAAATACAGAATCTCCTCATCTGGGAAGTCGTACTGAACTAACTGATATTCTTCAATTGGTTGATGTGCCAAATGGTCAACCAAGATACTACCTTTAATAGCCTTCTAAGCTCGATACTCAATATCGTACTCAGATAACAACATCTGCCAACGGGAAATCCTCCTAGTTAAAGCAGGCTTCTCAAAGATATACTTGATTGGATCCATTTTGGATATCAACCAAGTCGTATGATTCAACATATACTGGCGTAAGCGCTTAGCAGCCCAAGCCAAAGCACAGCATGTCTTCTCAAGCATTGAGTATCAAGACTCACAATCAGTGAACTTCTTACTCATATAGTAAATATCATATTCTTTCTTCCCTGATTCGTCTTGCTGACCAAGGACAGAACCCATTGAGTCTTCAAGAACTGTCAGATACATAATCAAGGGTCTCCCTTCCACAGGCGGAGACAGAATCGGAGGCTCGAACAAATACTCTTTAATATTGTCAAAGGCCTTTTGGCAATCCTCGGTCCAATCATGACGCTGATCTTTCCGGAGGAGTTTGAATATCGGCGCATATGTGGCAGTCATGTGGGATATAAATCGAGAAATGTAATTCAAGCGGCCAAGAAAACCTCGGACTTGCTTCTCAGTTTTGGGCGCATGCATCTCTTGTATTGCTTTGACCTTGGCAGGGTCAACCTCAATACCTCTCTCACTGACAATAAAGCCCAATAATTTGTCCGAACGGACTCCAAATATACACTTGTTAGGATTCAGACGAAGCTTATACTTCCTCAAACGCTGAAATAGCTTCAACAAGTGCTCAACATGTTCAACTTCCATTCTTGACTTTGCAATCATATAATCCACATATACCTCGATCTCCTTGTGCATCATATCATGAAACAAGGTAGTCATAGCTCGTTGATACGTGGCTCCGTCGTTCTTCAAACCGAAGGGTATCACTCGATAACAGAACGTTCCCTAAGGTGTGATGAATGTTGTCTTCTCCATATCCTCGGGTGCCATTTTGATATGATTATATCCGGAAAATCCATCCATAAACGAGAAGACATTGAATTTAGCTGTATTATCTACCAACATATCAATATGTGGTAGAGGAAAATCATCTTTTGGACTAGCTTTATTCAAGTCTTTATAGTCCACACACATTCGGATTTTTCCATCTTTCTTAGGCACGGGCACAATATTGTCCACCCATTGAGGATATGTAGAAGTCACCAGAAACCCCGCATCAATTTGCTTCTGAACTTCCTCTTTAATCTTCACTGCCATATCGGGATGAGTTTTTCTGAGCTTCAACTTCACAGGCACACGCTCAGACTTTAAAGGCAGGAAATGTTGCACGACATTAGTATCTAGACCATGCATGTCTTCATATGACCAAGCAAAGACGTCGATGTATTCTTGTAGCAACAGAATCAACCCCTTCTTAATAGATTCTTCAAGGAGTGCCCCAATCTTCACTTCTCGCACACAATCCTCAGACCCCAAGTTGATTGTTTCCAGATTCTCAAGATGCGGCTGAATGTTCTTCTCTTCGTGCTCAAGTAGACGGGTAATCTCGTTAGGGATCTCTTCAACATCATCTTCTTCAGCCTCAAATACAGGGAACTCAAAGTTGGGAGATGGTGTTGGATCATTATGTTCAATGGGTTTGATCAACCTGCATAATGATTTTGGATATAAAGAGATTTTAGAAATCAAACAAGGCAAATCATTATGCAGATGAAAAGATTGATTTTATTCTATTTTTAAGGATTTATGTGATCACCAATTTCATGCAAAAAAGTAAAAAGTGAAAATAATTGGAAAAACAAACATTTAACATGAATTTATTGAATGAATATATCATTGTATTTATGAGCCAACAATGTCATCACTCCTCCTTTTGGCATGGGAGAAGGGTTTTTAAACAAAATGAACATTATGTTGACTTATGGACAATGGTTGGACCATCAACAACAACCCAGTTATTGCAGACCCCTCCAGGGATGACGAAGTTGCAAGAATCCTCCTCTGCATCCTCTTCCACAATAGCAGCAACCTCCTCGTCTTGGACGGCGTGGATGAACCTACCACTCTGAAACAGCCCATGCTTGTTGAAAGCACCAGAAGAATACCTTATGCCAGCTCGGGATTTGTTGTCTTCCATTTTGATCATTTGTCCTAGACCAGTAGTTGTGCCATGCTCAATGGCCAACTTTGCATCATTGTAGGACGCAAATGAAGAAGTTCCTTTCTTAGAAGGCTCAGCAATAGATAAAGCTTGGAACGGCGTCCCAACTTCATCCTCAGCGTCTATATAAGAAAAGGAAGACAAACGGCTAACCAGTAGAGTCTTCTCTCCCCCTACCATCACCAGCTTTTTGTTCTTGACAAATTTCAATTTCTGGTGTAAGGTGGATGTCACGGCGCCTGCCTCGTGAATCCATGGTCTGCCCAACAGACAACTATATGATGGGTGGATATCCATGACCTGAAAAGTGATCTGAAATCACTTGGTCCAATATTGACTGGGAGTTCAACCTCACCAATCACCGTCTTGCGGGATCCATCAAAAGCTTTAACAACCACTCCACTCTGCCTCATGGGAGGCCCCTGGTATGACAATCTAGCCAGAGTGGATTTTGGCAACACATTCAGTGATGATCCAGTGTCTACCAGCATATTAGACATGGCATCATCCTTGCAGCTCATAGATATGTGAAGTACCAAATTGTGGTCTCTTCCCTCCTTAGGGAGATCAGCATCACAAAAACTCAGATTGTTACAAGCGGTGATGTTTGCAACAATACTATCAAATTCTTCTATTGTGACGTCATGGTCTACATACGCCACATCCAACACCTTCTGCAGAGCTTCACGGTGTGGTTCTGAGTTCATAAGCAAAGATAGCACCGAGATCTTTGACGGTGTTTGTAGAAGCTGATCTACAATGTTGTATTCACTCCTTTTAATGAGCCTCAACATCTCATCACAGTCTTCTTTCATCGTGCCATTCTGGCCAGCAGAGACAGGAGTTCTTACAATGGTGGCAGGTTTATTAGCAACAAGTGCCGGATTCAGAGTAATAACAACATTTCCAACCGGGCGCACAACACAATCAGCAACATCGGCCCTTCTGATGTCATCCTGGGGTTTTGGCGGAGCTGAGAAAACACGACCACTACGAGTTAGGCCATTGACATCGGCGATATTAACAACTGAAGTAGAGGGCAGGGGCACCTCCTTCCCATCTTCCAATGCCACGGCATTGTAACGATAGGGGACAGCCTTATCATAAGAATATGGCACAGGGCCAGCTGGTTTAATTATCAAAGAGGGAGAAGCCTTCTGTTTGCTGCCATCATACCGGATGACAACAGGCTCTAGAATTCGAAATACTAGTTGTATCACATTGACTTCATCATCAGCATCGCGATTCTGAAGTATTTCAATTACACTTTCATCCAGCATTTCTTGGATGTCTTTACAGACTTGGCGACATCCCCTCTGTTTGACAATGCAAACCCGACATCTGTCATGGTCGTGCTCATAGTGACTATATTCACACAACAGTCTGTGCATCTCGACCAACCATTGTCGAATATGGCTGACGTATTTGACCTTATATTTACCAGGGCATCCCTGGACCATGTTGACAGTAGATTTCCCATTCTCATGCAATGGGTTCTTCTTAACATTGGGACCTACGTCCTCGAAACACAAGATACCACTTATCACAAGGTCTTGAACCATGGTCTTCAGGGGGTAACAGTTTTCCACGTCATGTCCGGGGGCACCGGAATGATAAACACAATGTAGCTCGGGCTTATACCACCACTGAGGGTTGGTAGGTATAGCCGGTGGGTCGCGTGGAGTAATCAGCTTCCTCTCTATCAAAGAGGGATATAGCTCTGCGTAGGTCATTGGAATAGGATCAAAGGTGACCCTCTTTCTCTCATAGCTGGTACTAGTCTGATTGTTGTTTCGAGGCTGGTAGGTTGCTGTTGAGGACGGTGTTGTTGTTATTGATATTGTTGATGTTGCTGTTGCTGGTTATTGTTATGTTGATAGTGCTGATTTTCTCTGAAAACAGGTGCTATGTGAGCCACCTGATGCTGATTACCGGCGGGACGCACGGTCTTCCTCCTTACCGAGGGTCTTCTGGATTTAACATGGGAGGTCACATCATGTGCCTCTCCATCTTTCTTCTTTCCAAACGCCCCATATCGTTTGGTAGAAGAGCCTTCTTCTCTAGTCAGGCGCCCTTCCTTGACTCCTTCCTCCAAACGCATCCCCATGTTCACCATCTCGGTGAAATCAGAAGGAGAGATGGAAATCATCCGCTCATAATAAAATAAGCTCAAGGTCTTCAGGAAGATCTTGGTCATTTCTTTCTCTTCTAGCGGAGGCACAATCTGTGCAGCTAGCTCTCGCCACCTCTGGGCCTACTCTTTGAAAGTTTCCTTGTGCTTCTGGGACATGGCTCTTAATTGATCCCTATCGGGAGCCATATCCACATTATACTTGTATTGCTTGACGAAAGCTTCGCCAAGGTCACTGAAGGATCGGATGTTTGCGCTATCCAAGCCCATATACCATCTCAGGGCAGCACCAGACAAGCTGTCCTGGAAATAATGAATGAGGAGCTGATCGTTGTCGGTCTGAGTCGACATCTTCCTTGCATACAAAACCAGGTGGCTGAGAGGGCAAGTATTTCCCTTTTACTTTTCAAAGTCAGGAACTTTGAACTTTACAGGGATTTTAACATTTGGAACTAGGTAGAGTTCAGCAGCAGACTTGCCAAAGAGGTCCTTTCCTCAGAGAGTTTTTAGTTCCTTGCGGATTTCAAGAAACTGATCATTCATTGCATCCATCTTTTCATAGACACCTGGGCCCTCAGACGGCTCAGAGTGGTAGATGGTTTCGTCTACTCTTAGCATAGTATGCACGACAGGAGGTGGAACGGCTAGGACCGGGCTAGATGTCGGCAGAGAAGCGAACGTGGGGGCAAGACCCTCAAGAACAAAGTTTGCGGGCATCCCTCAGGGAAACCCGGCTGGCATAGCAGTTGGTGCAAATTGGGCGCTGGCCGCAGGCACTGTTGAAGAGGCAATCTCGGAGATGATTGTCCTCTGGGAAGGAGTTGAAGGCGTTGGAGACGACTGGCTTTGGGAGGCCATGAAAGACTCCATCAGGGAAGTCAGTCTGGCCACTTCCTCCTTGAGTTCACGGTTCTCTTGCTCTAAGTGATCCATCAATCTTGAAGTGTTGGCTCAAGTGTAGTACCGGTGAGTCAGCTTGTCTTCAAAATAAATGAAGAACACAGAGTTAGACCATTGAACAAGAAGCCTGGAGCAAAACCTGCTTATGCACATGATGCATGCAGTGCTTGTGCATATGATTTATTTTTAATCAGAGGAACTTTAGAGTCCTATTTGCAAATATTTGAAAATATTAATCATTTAGACATATATGAAAATATCGCATCAATCATACCTGGAAAATATTTTTACACCAAAGACGTACAGTCTTGGTAACCAAATACAATCCAAGAGAGAAGGAAAATGAACATCCTATGGAACCCTAGAAACAATCGTCTGAAGCTCTAGAGACTGGAAGATAAGTTGCACGAAGCCTCTTCACCTCCCTCTTATAGGCTGCCTCCATATCCGCCTTCTCTTTGGCGAGTCGATCGTACTTCCTCTTCCAGAACTTGGAAGACTGAGGAAGAAGAGAAGTCACCACATCATCAGGGTCATCAATAACCTGGTGCTCAAGGAACTCTATCAAAGCATCCTTATCTCTAAGCTGCTGAATTAGCTCCTCTCGTTCACGGATCCAAGCACGTGAACGGTCTTCGTCTCTCAACTCCTCTACTCCTTGGTCAGGGAGGGTTGAAGGTCCAACCACAACCAAAGGCGTAGGTCTTGGATACTCATAAGGCATAAGGTGTTCGGAAGCTCTCCTCCTAACCCACGAGGTATAGGGTTCCAAAGCAATACAGTTCTTCGGACCAAGCTCTCTCCTTCCCTTCCTATGGATCTTGCGCCAAGCGCGAACCATCCTGCCCTTCAGGCCTTAGGGATCTTTACCCTCCTGGAAGAACACACCTTCTAATAGAATGTTATTAGGTTTATCCTTTAGGGGGAACCCAAGCTGACGACGTGCCAAAATAGGGTTGTAGTTAATCCCACCACATGTACCAAGAAGAGGCACATTGAAGAATTCACCACAAGAGTCGATAGTCTGCACACCATCATATACACGGTTGTACCAAAAGATATCATCATTAGTGAGAGACATAAGTCTCGTGGACCACCGTAGACATACTTTGTTCTCCTTGAAGGCGACCGTCTGCGGCAAGTGCGAAATAAACCACTTGTACAGTAGAGGCAAACAGCACACAATGGTACCACCACCCTTTGCATTCCTCATATGCAAAGAAAAATAAGTGTCACCCAACAGAGTCAGAACGGGATTAAGAGTAGAGAAAATCCTAATATCATTCACATCCACAAACTTGACGATGTTGGGGAATAACACTAGCCTATAGATGAGAAGTACAAATATGGCCTCAAAGGCGTCCTCACTCATGGCCTTCCCATACAAAGTTGCTTGAGTAATGAGGAACTCAGAAGGGAGACCTTGAATTCCACCTTTGGTGGTCATATGAGCACCAACCAGAGATTCATCTATATGCAACAGATCAACAATCTCTTGAGAAGTAGGAACCCTCTCTAAGCCACTGAACGGCAACTGATCCAGGATAGGTACACCCACAAGATAGGCATACTCCTCAAGCGTAGGCAAAAGCTGGAAATTCAGAAATGTGAAGCAACGGTATAAGGGATCATAGAACTGCACCAATACACTAATCAAACCTTCATTCACTTGAGTAGTCAGAATGGATAGAAGCTTCCCATGACGAGTCTTGAAACCCAAGGGATCTAATACATAGGATGTCAAATTCCTTAGCTCTTTCAAGTCGGGTTGTCTGAAACTGTACTTCTTCGTATTCCTTCTTTGTTTGTCCGTGTCTGAAAATTTGCAAATAGACCTCTTAAGTTCCTTTAAAATTTTTCATTATTGATGATATGGATGCAAATGGGTGCATGAATGCATGGATGCAACAATCGCACTCAAGGATCAAGCAAAGCACACCACACAAAGGTCTTGGGATGGATCAAGTCATCCTTAATATCAATCATCCATTTTGGTGGATTATGGTTTACACCTTATCAACACCTAAGTTCCATTGATATTAAGGATACAGAAGAACGGATCAACCATGAATCAAGGGTTTGTTGCAAGTCACGAGCATGGAGTCTCGGTTAAGAACCACCCAAAGGGAGTGTACTAGGGTTTAAACCTGTCAAACATGTTCTACAAGAGGTTCCCATAGTCATCATCCCATCTTTCAGATATTATCGGATAAACGACTACTCGTATTCCAAAAATATTCTCAAGAGAGACTCTTATGAGTGTAGCATCGCGTAACAATCGTATCAAATCTTACACTTGAACGACTTTCGCACTACGTCCTAAAAAAATAGGCCAAGATGGGCTTGGTAGACTAAGGTCCTTGGCTTCTAAGGTCTATATTGGAAAGAGTAATGCCCAACCACGACTACTCGTGTGACATTATTGATGCCAACATGACCTCCACCAACTGAATGGGCTTCCAAGTCAACTTGCTAAGGAATAACTCCACACAAGTCAACAAGACTATGCCATTCTCCTATCCTAAGTGCACTCGAGTTCGGGTATAGAACTCATCTCACAAAGATCACCAAGCATACAAGGAATTAGTATATCAAGCAATTTAATCATTACATACAATACAGTAATCCCAAATTGCACAAAAAAAATATGTCACAAAGAATAATATACAATACAATACTACAAGTGTGAAAAGTAGGCAAAACCCACTAGGCAAATGTCCACAGCAGAGTCGCCACTTTTCTGTAGTGGGGTATTCGTTACCTTTAGATTTATTGACTAAATAAAAAGTAAACCATACAAGTCGAGTCGCCACCGCACTTCTATTTATCCAAAGGAAAGGTTAGAAAGTGAACAAAAACCGAGAAGTTTTATCAAATCAAAAACTAATAAAAATGTCAGAGATCGGGGTAAGGGGTTGGTTATGCAATGGGAAGGTTTTAAGCACCCAAAACATCCTAGGTACTCCTAGGGAGCCCTTTTCACAATTGTTGTAAGGTTGGTATTTTGTGAAAAATTGTTTGTGCAAACATGATTGGGGAGATGAGAAGAGAATATACAAGTTATTTACAATTTTGTGTTCGAATGGATAAACCCATTGCCTACGTACCATCTTAAAAAAGATTAGGATCAAAACCTCGTAGTTCGGGGTAAAAATCTCAAAACAAGTTTGTGAATTAATTGGTCCAAAAGCCTTAAGGTCTTTTGTTATCCAAGGGAGAAAACTCAACCTAACAACCACAAATCCACCATGTGAGGATAACTTCAACATGCTAGTGAGGGGTTAACCCTATAATAACCATGGAAGACTCATTGTCCATCACTAAGGATATAGGTGAGTATTATATCTTCCTCAAGGATAACTCAAACCTAATAGCTAAAGGTTATGAAAAGTTTTAATAAGAAAGTGGCCATTAAAACCACAAAACATTTGAATGAGTTATATTTACCAATGAAAAGTATTTACAGAATATGGTCAAAGTGGACTTAAAGATTCAATTCAAAATAAGTGTTATGAAAAGAAAGTTTGAAAATCAAAAGCATAATGCTTAGGTTTCTAATGTTTGAAAACAAATGTTAATGTTTGCACAAAAGTTTTGGCTTGGGTTAGAGTGGAGGGAAGAAGGAGAATGGCTAAGTCCTAACCATACAAGATATGAAGGGAAAGAAATAAGACCACAAATGGAGTTCCCTTCTTGAGATCATATTGATGATCCAAGTAGCTCCCATCCTTTGGAATAAGCAAGCAAATAAGTGTATACTCAAGCAATCAATCAATCAAGCAAAGCTCTTAGGAATCTTCCAATGGCTCTTAGATCTCTCTCTTTAGAAGCACATGACAATGGTTCTTCAATTTGGCTCAAATAGGAATCCCTAGCACAAAGGCACACACATCAAAAAGTTCCATGAAGCAAATCAAGAATGGACAAGAGTGAGTTTCGAGATTTGGTCCTTCTAATCCATCTTCAACATTAAGGCCTTTTTACTCCATTTTGCATAGGGAATGTCCTAAAATCTAAGTCCTTTTTGTCCATTTTTGCATTTGGTCCACAACAAACAAAACAAAAGCACAAGCTCAATAATATATACACAATTATATGCTCAAGTGAGCAAAAGGCAAATTGCATTAACATAAACATGTGCTCAAATGAGCAAAGGGAAGAAGCAAATGAATAATATGTACAAGAATAGTAAATTGCATAAATGTAAAGTGCAAGAATTAAATGTTAATGGTTAATGGTCAGTGTTAGTATTAGTGTGCCATAAGGAAATTTAGCGCTATGTTAAGCAATCGTAATTGGACTTATGTAGAAGTCACAACTATCTGAGGCCGGTCAATAATAATGTAGGCAACAAATACAAGTTAGAGATCTTGATTAGTGAACCAAGCTCCTACAACTTGCCATGCCAAAAGAAGAAGAGAAATGATCTTGTATTGATTTAGGTTCTTTGCTTGATTAGGAAGCAACCTATCCTTAATGCAAAGTCATTCACTTGATCCATGATCAAGTTGAATTAGATTTGAATCAAGGAATGTTAAACCTCCCATGTATCAAGGCTAACCACCAATCTTTAACTCATTGATCAAAAAAGAAAAAGAAGATGAAGAATAATAAAGTGCATTAATGGAAAATGAAATGAGGTAATCAACATACATTGACCAAAGATATATGAAATCAAGGTCAAACATTAGTAAACAGAAGTGTAAGACCCCAATTTTGTCCCTAAGATCCCTCATGGCATCATAGCATTGCATTGCATAGCCTCAAGGATCATTGAGCATCTTGGCTCCCTTTCCCTTTGGGTAGGGATCTATTGTGAGTGGTTTGAGATCACCAAGCATGCTTGAATTGTATATCTTTGCTTTTCTCATTTTTATTCACTAACCAAAAGCACAAAAATATGTCATTTAACATCTTTTGTTATAGCTTAAGCAATCATCAGGTCAAGAGCTTCAGGAAGTTCCTTTGTGTAAGAGATGAGGTATTTTCTTGGTATGATGACCACATGATTATTATAAGGAGCTCACATGAGCTAGGGTTTCATTTTGAAGCCATTTCATCAAGTGGTAAAGGCTCAAGTTCATACAGACATTTCAAGGTCATCTGAGGACCAAAAAGTCAACTGAGGGCTATGAGGTGGGGAAATGAGTTGAGACACTTCAATCATGTTCAAATGAGGCCTATTCATCATTCTAAACATCCATCTTGAAGATTCAAAGGTCATGGCAAAAGTTACTAAAAATGGAAAATGACCTGTAATTCAAAGTTTCCAAATTTGGCAAGTTTTTGGTTCACATTCAACTTGACTTGTCAATGTCAAAGAAGTTTCAAATGGATTTTTGGTGAACATGAAAGTTGTAGATCTTTGTCTCCCCTTTCCACAAAGTCCTAATTCATGTCCATATGATGAATGGTTAAGAAGTTATGGTCATTTGATCACAAGGTGTGTATGGAAATTCAAAATGGTATAACTTTTGATACAAAGCTCCAAATTGGTCCATTCTTTTTGCAAAATGTTTCTCTTGATCAAGACATCTCAAAATAGCCTTTGCCATGCATGGGAAAAGTGTGTATGCTCATCATTTCTCATGTGTTCATTTTGGAGGGAATTTCCACAATTCAAATTTGGCTTATGATACAAGCAAAACAACAATTCCATGACGATCCTTGGTTGATTTTATGTGGATTCAGACCCTTGCATGAGGATTTGCACGTGCATCATGGCCTTGGTAGCTTCATTTGCATTTTTGCAAATCACTTCATATCTCCTTAATCTTGATTAACCAATACAAAGTGTGATTAGCAGCATCATTAACAAGGCATATAAAAGCTCAAACCCTAATCATAACTGAAGGAAGAGAACCAATTCAGATCTAAAATTTCAAAACTCCCTCCATTTTCTCACACTTCGAATTTGGATTTTCTTCACTCAAACTTCAAATCTCTTTGCATATTCTTGTTCCTGGTGCAATTCTGAGCAAGATTCATCATTCACTTGAAGCAATTCATCAAGAAATCATGCAGATCAAGAGCTTCCTCATGTGGATCGGATTTTGAAATTGAGGAGAATTCAAGTGGTTTCAACCTTAGCTTCTTGCCTAAAGCTTCATAGGAAGTGTAGAGGAGAAGATCTGGAGCTTCTGAGCACTTGAGAACACGAATTCAGCAGCTTCCACTTCAAGGTGACTTCAAATTCATCATCTCTTTTTGCTGTTTTAAGATCATAAATGTGTAGATCTTGATTAGTAGAGCTTGTAGGTATGATTAGATTTGAAAATGGTTGAGTATTGAGCATGATATGTTGACTGAAAGTTTTGATTTCATAAATGTTTTGCTTCGATCTGGAAAATACATGAGGAATTAGATGAAATTGATTACATATTTGGATTCTACATGAGAAACTGGTTTGAATGATGTATGTCTTTGTGATTTCTGGAATTTTGCACGGCGGAGCCACCGTGTATGTGGTCGGAGAAGACGACCGAAGACTGTAGCTCCGGCGTCTGTAATTTCTTAGGGTTTGTATGATGTGGCTTCCACGTATGTGCTTGCTTGTCCATTTGATCGGCTATGCTTTCTTTGATCGTGCCATGTGTGTTTTGACTTGCTGACCGTACATGCCACCGTGTTTAATGAAACGGTGTGTTTTGATATTTGAATGTGGACCTTTGATTTAGGCGCGCTCCAAGATCAGAAGGCTGTGGTTTATTCTGATTTTATTCAAATAATTGTTTCCCTCCATATTTTCCATGTATTTCCATTTATTTTTGTCCATCTTAGAAAAATCATAAAAAATAGAAAAATGATCCAATTCAACTCCAATTTTTTTTCCTAGTTTTGTATGAATGTCTATTATTTTTTGGTATTAATTTCAAGAATTGTTGATGTCTGGTTTGTGATGTGTGAATTTTTGAATCTATGCTATGCCAAATTGATCATGTGCATTCTATGCTTTGTGAAATCTTCATCTTTGAGCCAATTGATCCCAT
Source organism: Lathyrus oleraceus (assembly GCF_024323335.1). Classification (NCBI taxonomy): domain Eukaryota; kingdom Viridiplantae; phylum Streptophyta; class Magnoliopsida; order Fabales; family Fabaceae; genus Lathyrus; species Lathyrus oleraceus. The sequence goes on along the minus strand of NC_066584.1, from coordinate 380,336,129 downwards.
GTTTTACATGCTTGATATTCATACATGATCTGAATTTTTGATAACTGGTTTGGAATTTTTCTCATATGCTATCATTGTTTTTGACACATGAAGATGAATGTGACAATTTGTGTCACATTTTTGACATTGGATTGTTGCATTTTTGATCACATAGCATTTGAACCTTTCTGGATTTGATCTTTTGCATAATAGTTGTTCATGACATGAGAAGCTTGCATAAAAAATCTCAAAGTCATTGCATGCATTTCTGTTTTGATTTGAATTTTCTAAATTGGAAGTTCACTTTGTGCATATTTTGTGATCATTGCATAGCATAGGCCATTTGAAATATTTGCTTATTGAATTGATGTTGGTCCTTTTGAGGACATTAAATGGAATGTTTGAATGTGCATTATGTGGAAGATTGGGTTCTGCTTTGATCATTTGGTTTGGTTTTGAACTTAGTCTTTGCACTAGTGTTTTGTACATGAACTAACCTTGCTTGTTGTTTCAGGTTTGGACATTTAGCATTAATGGTTGATTTGTTCTCACTTTGTGAGATCCAAATGATTTGAGTTCTAACTTGTGTTTGTTTTGTAGGATTTTAAGTGATGTGCTTGAGCTCATGAGTTCATTTGAATGCTTGGGCATTGTTCATTGGATTGTAAAACTGTTGGAAGGATTCACTGTTTGTCTGTTGGTTTTCTGACTGAAATATTAACTGTTTAGTCTTTGTACAGGTACCTTAGTTGCTTGATTTTTGCTCTTGCTTGAGCTTTGGATTGTGATTGATACACCACTTAGGTAGTTATCTTCTTACTCCATGTAGTCTGGAAGTCCTGTCACATTTTTGGCAGGCATTTTGCTGACAAGTCCTCCTTCAGAGGCTTTGTTTGTGTTTGTTTACAATTGTGCCAAAGACCTCCAAGATGAGGCATGTGATATGTGATAAGACCTCCAAGAGAAGAGGCAATTGACGGATAAAAGGGATTAGTAGTCAATCCCCCGTTATTCAGTGAGTCGTTCTTTATGCTCGCACTACGTGCTGATGCTTCTGAACATGTACCCAAGATCTTTGTCCATTGTCTGTCAAGTGGAATAGGATCTCACTTTCTGGATCCCCACGCTTTCTTTATCATGAGCTCACCCTGGCCAGGGTTAAGAGCATGAGGTCTCATCCTCATTACCATTTTGATCAGCTTCACCCTAACGTTCAATGTTAGTGGTTAAGAGCTACAGATTACCCATTACAGTTTGGCTTGTTTGTCGAGGTTGACATGACCCCTCTTGACTAAAGCCCACCCATTATTTTGAGCCTCTTGTATGTATATAGTGTGTGATGATTGTTTACTTGTGAACTTTTGATGTGTGTGCTCTTGAACTTAGGAGTTTCCATTTGAGCTTATTTGAAAGATCATTATCATGTTTACCCCAGTGGAAGATACAAGATACATTGAGGATCTCTTATGAGACCTGTGTGATTGCTTATGCTTTGTGCTTGCTTATTCCAAAGGATGGGAGCCACTTGGATCATCTATATGATCTCAAGAGAGGAACTCCTAGTGTGGTTTCATTTCTTATCCCTCATCTTTTTGTTTTCCTTAGGACTTAACCCTCCTTTTTCATTTTTCCACTATAACCCAAGCCAAAACCTTTTTGAGCAAACATATGACTATTGTTTTCAACATTAGAAACCTAAGCCTTATGCTTTTGATTTTCAAACTTTCTTTTCATAACACTCATTTTGAATTGAATCTTTAAGTCAACTTTGACCACTTTTGTACATACTTCTAATTGGTAAATATAACCCATTCAAATTTCTTTTATGGTTTCAATGATCACCTTCTTAATCAAATTTTTCATAACCTTTAGCTATTAGGTTTGAGTTATCTTTGTGGTAGATATAATACTCACCTTTATCCTTAGTGATGGACAATGAGTCTTCCATGCTTATTATAGGTTTAACCCCTCACTAGCATGTTGAAGTTATCCTCACATGGTGGATTTGTGGTTTTAGGTTGAGTTTTCTCCCTTTGATAACAAAAGACCTTAAGGCTTTTGGACCAATCAATCCACTCATTTGTTTTGAAATTTTTTACCCGAACTACGAGGTTTTGATCCTAATCTTTTTATAAGAGGGTACGTAGGCAATGGGTTTATCCATCCAAACACAAAATGTAAATAAACTTGTATATTCTTTTCTCATCTCTTCAATCATGTTTGCACAAATAAAATTTTCACAAACAACAACCTTCACAAGTATGAAAAGGGCTCCCTAGGAGTACCTAGGATGTTTTGGGTGCCTAACACCTTCCCATTGCATAACCAACCCCCTTACCCAGATCTCTGTTTCTTTTACTAGTTTTTGTTAAAACTTTTTAGGTTTTGTTCGCTTTCTAACCATTCCTTTGGATAATTAGAAGTGCGGTGGCGACTCGACTTTGTATGATTTACCTTGGATTTAGTCAATATCTCCACTGGTAACGAATACACCGCTACAGAAAAGTCGCGACTCTGCTGGGGATCCCATCTCCCTAGTGGGTTTTGCCAACTTTTCACACTTGTTGTGTTATATTGTTTGTGACATATTTTTGTGCAATTTGGGATTACTGTATTGTATGTAATGATTGAATTGCTTGATATATTAATTGCTTGTGTGCTTGGTGATCTTTGTGAGATGAGTTCTATACCCGAACTCGAGTGCACTTAGGATAGGAGAATGGCGTAGTCTTGTCGACTTGTGTGGAGTTATTCCTTAGCAAGTTGACTTGCAAGTCCATTCACTTGGTGGAGGTCATGTTGGGATCAATAATGTCACACAAGTGAGTTGTGGTTAGACATTACTCTTTCCAATATAGACCTTAGAAGCCAAGGACCTTAGTTTACCAAGCCCATCTTGGCCTATTTTTAGGATGTAGTGCGAAGGTCGTTCAAATGTAAGATTTGATACGATTGTTACGCGATACTACACTCATAAGAGTCTCTCTTGAGAATATTTTTGGAATACGAGTAGTCGTTTCTCCGATAATATCCGAAAGATGGGATGATGACTATGGGAACCTCTTGTAGAACATGGCTGGCAGGTTTAAACCCTAGTACATTCCCTTTGGGTGGTTCTTAACCGAGACTCCATGCTCGTGACTTGCAACAAACCTCTTATTCATGGTTGATCCGTTCATACATCCTTAATATCAATGGAACTTGGGTGTTGATAAGGTGTAAACCATAATCCACCAAAATGGACGATTGATATTAAGGATGATATGATCCATCCCATGACCTTTGTTTGGTGTGCTTTGCTTGATCCTTGAGTGTGATTGTTGCATTCATGCATTCATGCACCCATTTGCATCCATATCATCAAAATAAAAAGAAAATTCTCAAGGAACTTAAGGGGATTTATTTGCAAATTTTCAGACATGGAAAGACAAAGAATTATTTTATGAGATATTTCCATATGCGATAAAATGCTTAATATTTCCAAAATTTGCAAATAAAACCCTAAAAGTTCCTTTGAAATAAAAACAAATCATATGCACAAGCATTGCATGCATCATATGCATAAGCAGGTTTTGTTCCCGGCTTCTGGTCCTGTGGTCTAACTCTGAGTTCTTCATTTATTTTGAAGACAAGCTGACTCACCGGTACTACACTAGAGCCAACTCTTCCAGATTGATGGATCATCTAGAGCAAGAGAACCGTGAACTCGAGGAGAGAAAGAGACCACAACTTGGCTTTACACATATCCATGAATTGTAGAGACGACGCCATGTCCAATATGTTGGTGGACACTGGGTCATCGTTGAATGTATTTCCAAAAACCACTCTCTCAAAACTGTCATATCAAGGGCCTCCCATGAGGCAGAGTGGAATTGTTGTGAAAGCTTTTGATGGGTCGCGTAAGACTGTGATCGGGGAAATTGATCTCCCAATCAAGATTGGACCAAGTGATTTCTAAATTACCTTCCAGGTTATGGATATTCACCCATCGTATAGCTGTCTCTTGGGCAGACCATGGATTCACGAGGCTGGCGCCGTGACATCCACCCTACACCAGAAGCTGAAATTTGTGAAAAACAAGAAACTGGTAGTGGTAGGTGGAGAAAAGGCTCTCCTGGTTAGCCACTTGTCTTCCTTCTCATACATAGATGCTGAGGATGAAGTTGGAACTCCTTTCCAAGCTTTATCTATAGCTGAGCCTGTTGAGAAGAGAACTCATTCGTTTACTTCCTATAGAGATGCGAAATTGGCCATTGAATATGGTGCAATTGCTGGTCTAGGAAAAATGATCGAGCTGGAAGACAATAAGTCTCGGGCTGGCATTGGTTTTTCTTCTGGGGTCTTCAATGAGAAAGGACTGTTCAAGAGTGGAGGTTTTATCCACACTGGTCAGGAGGTGGAAGCTGCTGCTGTCTTGGAAGAGGATGCAGAGGATTCTGACAATTTTGTTATCCCTGGAGGGATCTGCAACAATTGGGTCGCTGTGGATGTTCCTACAGTTGTCCACAAGTCAACGTAATGATCACTTTGTTTAAAAACCCTTCTCCCATGCCAAAAGGAGAAGTGATGACATTGTTGGCAACATAAATACAATGATAATTTCATTCAATAAATTCATGCTAAATGTTTGTTTTTCCAATTATCTTCCCTTTTTGCTTTTTGCATGAAATTGGTGATCACATAAAACCCTAAAAAGAATAACATCAATCTTTTCATCTGCATAATGATTTTCCTTGTTTGATTTCTAAAAAGCTTTTCATATCCAAAATCATTATGCAGGTTGATTTCTAAACCCATTGAACATAATGATCCAACACCATCTCCCAATTTTGAATTCCCTGTATTTGAGGCAGAGGAAGATGATGTTGAAGAGGTTCCTGATGAGATTACCCGTCTACTTGAGCATGAAAAGAAGATCATTCAGCCGCATCTTGAGAATCTGGAAACAGTCAACTTGGGGTCTGAGGATTGTGTGCGATAAGTGAAGATTGGGGCACTCCTGGAAGAATCTGTTAAGAAGGGGTTGATTGATTTGCTACGAGAATATGTCGATATCTTTGCTTGGTCGTATGAATACATGTCGGGTCTAGATACAGATATTGTGCAACATTTCCTATCCTTGAAGCCTGAGTGCGTGCATGTGAAGCAGAAGCTCAGAAGAACTCATCCTGATATGGCAGTGAAGATCAAAGAGGAAGTTCAGAAGCAAATTGATGTGTGGTTTCTGGTGACTTCTACATATCCTCAATGGGTGGCCAATATTGTGCCCGTGCCTAAGAAAGACGGAAAAGTCCGGATGTGTGTGGATTATAGAGATTTGAATAAAGCTAGTCGAAAGATGATTTCCCTCTACCACATATTGATATGTTGGTAGACAATAAAACTAAATTCAATGTCTTCTCATTTATGGACGGATTTTCCGGATATAATCAGATTAAGATGGCACCCGAGGATATGGAGAAGACAACATTCATCACACCTTGGGGAAAATTCTGTTATCGAGTGATGCCCTTCGGTTTGAAGAACGCCGGAGCCACGTGTCAACGAGCTATGACCACCTTGTTCCATAATATGATGCACAAGGAGATTGAGGTATATGTTGATGACATGATTGCTAAGTCAAGAACGGAAGTTGAACATGTAGAGCACTTGTTGAAGCTTTTTCAGCGTTTGAGGAAATACAAGCTTCGTCTGAATCCCAACAAGTGTACATTTGGAGTCCGTTCTGGAAAATTATTGGGCTTTATTGTCAGCTGTAACACCTCAAAATTTGCCCTCCTCTCTTGGGACTAGCTTAACATATTGCATATCATTGGTAGGTCATTAGTCATTACATATTTGCATATCATGTGGCAACAAGCAAGTCATCCTCCTAGGTCTTGGTCAGAAGATAAAGAGGTTAAGAGGTGCAAACTGAGGGTTTCATTGAACTGATCATTAACCATCTGAGGATGTGTGATTCAAATTAGGGTTTCTTGGTTCTCAAGGAGATTGAGCATCATCTTGGTTGAAATGGTACATCATCATCATCATGGTTTTGTCATCACCAAGAGATTCATTATGCTTGATTAGATAACTTGAGATTAGGGTTTTGACCACTGGTCAACCCTAATCATCTGCATTGGTGCCAATCAGGGCTTGGCAAGGAGATGGGGTTTTCAGTGGATATGGGGATCATCATATGGTTATATTGAGCTTATGGAAGCTAGGGTTTCATCATTGAGCCATTTCATCAGGAGTTTGAAGCTCAATTTGATCAGTCAAGCTGAAATTCATCTATCAGTCAGAAAAAGTCAAATGTGGTCAACTGTGCCCGAATTCATGGATTTGGAGGAGGGAGAGGGTTAGAGACACTTCATTCATGTCTAAACAAGTTTCATTTGACATTTCAAACATCAAGAATGAAGAAAATAAAGTCAGATGGAAACTTTCCAAAAATAGAAAGTGACTTGTAATTGAAAATTGCCAAAAATGGAAAGTTTTTCTCCTCAAAATTACGTGTCCAAAAATGCTTCAAATGAAAATTGGTTCAACATGAAAGTTGTAGATCTTGCTCTCACCTTTCCAAAAAGTCCAAGAACATGAATTTCTCATTTGTGGTTGGCAAGTTATGGATTAATCATTGTCCAAAAAAGTGGAATTTCAAAGTGGCATAACTTTTGATTCACAAGGCCAAATGGAGTGAGGTTTCTTTGAGCAAAATTCTTTTGATGTCCTCTATCCAAAACAAGCATTACCTGTCATGAAAACTCATCACACAAAAAGTCCATTTTTCAAGTGGACCAATTTTGAAAAAAAGGGAGGGAAAAAGGTGTTTTTGAGAAATAAGCCTTGTTTTCACATGATTCCACTTGCAATAGCTCACAAATATCATTTCAAACTTGCTGCAACCAGAAATTGGCACTGTTACATTGGGTTTGCATAAGTGAGGGTGGATTGGCTAATTACCATTTAGCATAAAAGTGCATTTTCACTAATCACTCACATTTGGCTAAACTTGATTAACAAAATGGATTAGTGCATCATATAAATGGTTAATCATAATTGTTTTTGAGATTAACATTCATTCATCTCAGATTTAGATCCAAAATTGTACAATTCTCTCAACTTTTCATCTTCACTTTTTTGCAATTTCTTCACAAGCCTAGCTAAGATCTTCATTGTTTCATCATCTACAATCATTGTTGAAGCTAATTGAAGCAAGATTTCATCACTATCAAGCCAAATCGTGGACTGTTAAAGGGAGCTGCAACAATGGCAAATGGAGATTTCATCAAGATCGTGCGTAATTGAGCAACAAACCTTGTTTCATTCACTTCTACAAGCATCAAAGCACATCTGTTTTCACATTTCAAGGCTTAAAACGCGCGATTCAACACCTGTGCTTCAAAGAAGGTCAGATTTCGACCTTAATAATTCATGAAATTGTTTGATGCTTTAGATAGATCTCTTAGAGTAGGTAAATCTGCACTTTGAACCACTTATTTTCATTAAGAATTGGTCAAGTTATGATGATTTGAGTTTTGATGCATGAACATGTTTTGGATCGATCCGGTTGAATTAGCAAGAATTAAGCTTAATTGATGTGATATTCATGATGTACATGGTGAGACCTTTCCATTGATATAAAGTTTGTCCAATTTGGTGGAGATTTGTTCTTGAGTGATGAACTTGGTGATGAACTGTATGAACACGTGAAGAGCTTTGAAATTTTTTCAAGAAATAGCATTTTGATCCATATTTACGCTACTGTTCACGCTGGAAGATGTTTGCGCATGCAGGATTTCAAATTTGGACCGGCTTCGATCCTTGCCGGCGCCAAGTCCATTTTTGCCTTTCCATTTTATTTCAACCATGCCTTATAACTTCACATGCCTTATTTCACATTTCATTTTTTTTCATGACATTAGAAAATCAATATCTCATTCAATTTTTGACCAAATAATGTGAGATTTTTTGTGGAATTATCCTTGTGATTTCATTTATTTTTTGGTGATTTTTAATAAATTTGTGCATGTGTGGATTTTAAAATGGCCTAGGGTTTGTATGAACATGTGTTTGCTTGCACCTTGCTTGGTGTTTTGCTCATGAAATGATGATACTTAATTGGAAATTCTTGAAACTTTGCATGCTTATTCTAGAGACCCTGATGGACATTTTGGCTTTGAGTTTGCTATTTTAGCATTCCTGGATTGTGAGATATGATCAAATCATTAGAGGTGTGACAATTTGTGTCACACCATTTCTTGTCCTACTTCCTGATTTTATTTGACATGCCATATGAACTTGGATTGATCTGATTTTTTGCATGATGATGCTCAGGGGTGTTAGGTTCACATGTGAATTTTTCTGGATTTTTTGAGTGCATTTCCAATTTGATTGAGAATTTCCTTTCTGTTTGACCAAATGTGGACTTTTTGTGAGTCATGTTTTTCATTGTTTTGTGAAATTCTGGATATGCATTGGATGGACTTGAAATTTTGTGGAGTGATTACAGACATCTTGAAGTTTGCCATGGTTTTGGTTTCACTCATTTATCATGTTCCTACACTGTTTTATGCTTGCTTGAAGTTGATACATGATATTGTGCCTTGTTTGGATTTGTATGAGCATGCTTTAGCTTGATGAATTTAATTGACTTGCTTCCCATTGTCCAAATGGCCTGAAATTTGGTGTGATGATCCTTTAATGAGTTCTGTTTAGACATGAATTTTTTGGGAATTTATTGAATTGTTTGTGAGTTGATTTGAGTTGAACCATTCTGTTTGGTCCTTTGAGGTTCTAAATTGCATGTTTTGTACTCTTTGCCTCATGAAATGATAATGGTTGATGATATGAACATGAGACCAATTGGATTTGATTATTAATTGATTGATCTTGATTTTGGATAAGTTTCATGTTCTGTTTTGACTTATTGATCCTATTTTGACCCTAGTCTTGTACTAGTGGTTTGTGTTCTCACATTTGAGCTTTGTTTCAGGTCGAAAAGCACAATTGCTTATACTTGATGATGTGCACTCAATTGGGATTGGTTTATTGCTTTTTTATGACTAACTTGAGTTTGTTTTGTAGGCATTAAAACTTATGCTTAGGCCTTGTGGCTTGCACTTTTGTGCATTGATGCTTGTTATCTGTTTGTGCTGTGGACTTGTAATTTTCTGTTTGACTTTTGCTTGTCTGGTATACTGATTATGTTGGATTGATTTCAGGTACCTTAGTTGCCATAGTTCATTTTGAACTTGCTTGTGCTGCTGCTTGGTTGTGTTAACCAATTGAGGTAGAATCACTAACTCCATGTAGTCTGGAAGACCTGGCCTGTTACTTGGCCAGGCACCTGTCTGAAGTCCTCCTTAAGAGGAAATGCTTGTGCTGCTGCTTGGTTGTGTTAACCAATTGAGGTAGAATCACTAACTCCATGTAGTCTGGAAGACTTGGCCTGTTACTTGGCCAGGCACCTGTCTGAAGTCCTCCTTAAGAGGAAATGCTTGTGCTTGTTTATTTTTGTCCCCAAGCAGGAAAAGACCTTTGTTAAGGAAATTGGCAGACACAAGAGGTGTGTAGTCCACCTCCTGCTATTCTGTTGAGTCGTCCCTTGGCTCACATCACATGTTGATGCCTTGTGGATCCTAACCCAAGATCCATGTACAGTTGTACTGTTGAGTCAGTGTCATAAGTGTAGAAGGGTTCCCACTTTCTGGACCCACACTTCTTTGTCTGAAGCTCTCCCTGGCCAGGGATAAGAGCTGTGAGGCACACCCCTCACTTCCACTTCATCTGGCTTCACCCTGACTCTCAATGTCAGGGTTAAGAGCTAACATCACCTGATACAGTTGGTTTGCTTTTGCAGCCTAACCCTTTGTTTGAGCCCACTTTGTCTGGATATAGTGTGTGCTAATTGTGAATGTTTGCTTTGTTTTGATTATGCTTGCATGCTCTGCTTTACCTGTTTAGGATTAGCTTGCTGCTTGTGCAAGTTAGGATAGAAACCATAACTTAGGGATGATATGCATGATAACATCTAGGCTCGAGTACAACTCCCTAGTAGTGTGTCTCCCTTTGTATCTGGTTAGGTGAGAATTTCTTTCCCGTTAAGGGGAACTACGTCGCCCTGATCCTCATACCAGATGAGGTACGTAGGCAGGAGATCGTGCGAGGTCTCTCCGGGCACCCTTTTTCTTTTTGTGTGTGTTTTGCTTGACAGTTGCTAGGCTCGAGTTCCCGACTCCTTAGTAACTTGTTGCTTGTTTCTTCTTGTGTATGTTAGGAGACGGGTGTAAGCCCAGCCATTGGCATTCCGTATCCTCTTGTTGTGTGCTTGGAGTCCGGTATAAGTCCATCAAGTGGCATCTGGTTTCCATTGTGGGTTTGTTTGGTTCGGAAGCCGATGTAAGTCAAGCGATTGGCATTCGGGTTCCATGTTTGCCTGTTTTGGGTGTGTTTTGTTTCGACGTGCGTGAGCCGAACTACGGCAGCTCTGATTCTCGTTCCAGACGAGATACGTAGGCATAGGATGCGATATCCTAGCGAGCCCTCTCCCCTCTTCCTCCACCTGTGTTGTTTTCAGTGTGTGTGTGTGATGTTTGTTTTAGCAACCTTTTTTCTATCTTTTGAGCGTGGATCCCGTCGAGTACGACGAATGCGTAGGGGTGCTAATACCTTCCCTTCGCATAATCGACTCCCGATCCCATCTCTTTGGTCGCGAGACCATGCTTTTCCCAGGTTTACTTCGAGCGTTTCCTTTCCCTCTTTTGGGATAAATAACGCACGGTGGCGGCTCTGTGTTGTTTTGTTTCAGCCCGCCGGTTGTTTTTCGCGGATGCGACAGCTGGCGACTCTGCTGGGGACTAGAAGTTGACCTATTGCTGGTCCATCTTCCCTAAGCGAGTCTCTCCTAGCGTTCTAGGATAGTTTAGGTTGTTTGTGCCGTTTTATTTATTGCATTTATTATTCTGACTATGTATATATTTGCATAAGTATTTGCATGCATCATGCTATCATGTTGTTGTCCTCTGTACAGGTGGTTCCTCTGTTTTGGGGTGGGTGTTCTGAGTGGGGCTAAAACCCAGGCCCGAGTATACACCTAGGATTAGTGTGGTCTCACGTTCCTCATTTGCTTTATCAGCATATTGTTGCAACGTGACATACCACAAGCCGGACGAGGTTCATTTGATAGTGCCCTTCCTTTGTGGAGTATCCACTTTGGTTGTGTCACTTCATCTGAACTATTGACTTCGGTGACCTATCTTTCCCGGATCTTTGGTTTAGACGATCTTAAGGGAGCTACAATGGCACACCCGAAAGGGCAAACCCATTGAGTATCTCTGCCCGATTGTCGAGACTATTATCCGCCTTAGGATAACCTGATTAGAATTTACCTGTGAGGGGAGGGTGATTCTTACAGATGCATGTTCAGATGGTGACTTTGATGGTGACTATTGATTCAACGGTTGATCAGAGTCATATTTATAAGTCAGAGTTATGGGCATTTATTTCCGAGACGCCGGAGTGTTGTCCGTGTTATTTATCAGTGGGGATCCGTTTATTTCAGGATTCCCCGGGCCGATTCGGAGATTGTTGTGGATATCTGTTCAGAGATTGTGTGATGATGATGATGGTGTATCTTTCAGTTCCGTTTATTTCGGAATCCCAAGTCGGATTTATGGTTACATATACCTCAGATGGTTTTGATCGGTTCAGAGATCAGGCTTCAGTGCAACAAGATGATCAGATGATTGGGAGGATGGCACAATGCATTGCATTCACGCATCAGCATCATCCATATTTTACATTCATCGGCATCTAACTCATGTCTATCCATACTCAGGATACATTCTCGATTGAGATTCTAGTTGAGAGACATCCTGATGTCAGAATGTTATTGTCGAAATTTTATCTGTCTCGATGAAACCAAGATCGAAAGATAGAAGCTTCCTCATATGGATAGACGTTGCATTCATGCATATTAACCTGTTTGCTGTTTTGCAGGTATCAGTTCTAACATGCTTGATTGTTTCAGGAATCATTGCTCGTGCTCGAAGAGTTGTACCTTTGCACTCAACACGCCCTCACAGATACTTCACCCGACGCAACACTCCCAGACTGATGGATCTCCCTAATTCAGACATCCTCGAGCTGAAAGATAAGATGAGCGAACTGATCAACATCATGCAAGGGTTTGCAGTTGGCCAGAAAGCTCTGGCTGATAAAGTTGAGAAGCTCGAGCGGGCTTCTGCTGCCAATAGTGGTGTTAACCTGGATGGTGTCTCCAACCAGGGGCTGGGTGGTTCTCAAGATGGTGGAAAGAGGACGACTGTGGGGATAGTAAATAATGCTGCCGGCTTTGGTGCTGCCACTGGTGGTCAACCTGGTCCGATGGGCCATAACATGAAAGACAGTTTATTCCCGCCATTCTTCGGGGTGGATGATGATAGGGAGGAAGACAGGGAGGCTGATCAGTTCTCTATGCACAACGAGCCGTTTGGGCAATATGGTGCCCAACCACAGAACAAGGAGATTCAACTGCTGGCAGAAAAGATCAGAGCTCTTGAAAGCTATGCCACTCCTGGTGTTGTAAACATGTCAAACATGGGGCTAGTTGAGGGGATTATGATCCCACAGAAGTTTAAAGCTCCCGCTTTTGATAAATACAATGGGAGTTCCTACCCTGAAACTCATCTTCAAGCCTTTGTCCGGAAGATTTTTGCCTATACAACAGATCAGAAGCTCTGGATGTACGTCTTCCAAGACAGTCTGTCTGGAGGATCCTTGGAATGGTACACCAAGCTTAAGTCCTCTGATGTTAAGAGTTGGCAGGATCTGGGCGATGCCTTCTTTAAACAGTACCAATTCAACGCTGACATGGCTCCTAGTCGTACCCAGCTGCAGGGTATGTCTCAGAAGTCGAGTGAAGGGTTTAAGGAATACGCCCAGAGATGGAGGGAGTTGGCTGCCAGAGTTCAACCTCCACTGGCGGACAGAGAGATGTCTGATCTCTTTATGGGTACCCTGCAGGGGGTTTTTGCTGAAAGAATGGTGGGTTGTCCCGTTACCAACTTTGCAGACATTGTGGTGGCTGGGGAGAGAATTGAAAGTTGGCTGAGAATGGGAAAAATACAGGGAAATGCTTCGTCATCAGGACCGAAGAAGCCCTTCGGAAATGGCCAAAGGAAGAATGAGGGTGAATCAAGTGTTGTGTATGCCCAAAGGGGACACGGTAGGGATCGTTACTACCAGCACACTACTGCGGTAACCACCCCTGCTGGTAATCAGTCAGTACGACAGCAACGTCAGCCACCTCAACAGAGAGTCGGGTACCAAGTGAGGGGAAAAGGGATTGATCGTCAGTTCGATAAGCCGCCCGTGACATATGCTGTTCTGTTTAAGAAGTTGATGGATCTTGGGTTGGTTCAGCCAAGGACGATGGTTCCATTAAGATCAGATCAGAGGCCTCCTAATTATGATGAGAACACCCAGTGTGAATTCCATTCTGGTACACCAGGGCATAACATTGAGGGTTGTAGAGCTTTTAAGCATGTTGTCCAGGATCTGGTAGACTCCAAGGCCATCAATTTTGCACCATCGCCGAATGTTAATGCTAATCCCATGTCGGCGCATGGTCAGGCGATGGTGAGTGCAATTGTTGAAGATTCGGATTACGCCTGTACAGTGGGTAAAGAAACTGACAGTGACTGGGAGATTGATCAATGGATAAAATCGTGCGTACCAGGAACCTGGAGGGCCTAACAGATCATCACTGTCACTCTGCTCGAAGAGTAATGATTTCTGATTTTCAGTTTTATTGGCATGAAAGCCATATGTGTTGCCCGACACGTAATGGTTCATTGTAAGGGCCACCTCATGTTTAAAATTTGCAAATTTGCATCATAAATAAATGGATGTTTTTCAAATTAAAAGCGGTGTTCCCTGTTTTTCATTTATTTTTGCAGTTTTAAAACAAATAAAAATGGCAATGTTTGTTTTCATTTTTCCTTTTTGATTCGTCTCGTTCCGACTTCAAAAAAATCATTCTCCGGATCTCATTTATAACAATTCGGTTACACCTCTGTATGACTTCGACAATCTGATCTATCATGCCGAAGAAGATTGTGATCTGCTGGAAGATTAGTCAGGTTGTTGAAACAAGAGGAGAAGGTGATTCAGCCGTACGTGAAGCGAGTTGAGATCGTTATTCCAAGCGCCGCCGAGGTAGGAAAGGAAACGAAAGTTGGGGCCGCTTCAGAGGCAAGTCGAGAGCAGAATGGTAGCCCTATTGAAAGAGCATGTGGATACCTTCGCCTGGTCGTGTCAGGATATGCCAGGGTCGGGTACCGATGCCGTTGTGCACAAGCTATCATGGAGAGAAGACTGTCCTCCATAGAAGCAGAACGCCGGTGCTACTTATCAGAGAGCCATGGTGACTTTGTTTCATGATATGATTCATCATGAAATCGAATGCTATGTTGATGACATGATAGCAAAGTCCCAAACAGAAGAGGGGCATTTGGTGGATCTGGCCAAGCTGAATGGACCAGTTGAGACAATTCAAACTGAGGTTAAATTCAAATAAGTGCACTATCAGAGTGCGGGCCGGTAAGCTGCTGGGGTTCATTGTAAGAGAGGAATCGAGGTTGATCCTGCTAAAAAAAAAAAAAAAAAAAAAAAACAAAATAAGAAATGCCTGAACCGAGAATGGAAAGAGAGGTTCGTGGTCTTCTGGGTAGATTGAACTACATGTCATGGTTCACATCTCACCTAACAGCCACGTACGAACCTATATTCAAGCTGTAAAGAAAAGATCAAACGGTCAGGTGAAATAATGATTGCCAAGGGGCATTGAAAAAATAAAAGAATGAGTTGCAGGAGCCTCTGATTCTGACGTCTCCCTGTGGAGGGACGACCATCAATTCTGTACTTGACGGCCTTCGAGGGGTCTATGAGGTGCGTACTGGGTCAGCATGACGAGTCTTGTCGAAAAGAGCATGCAATTTACCTTAGCAAAAAGTTTACCGACTGTGAAACAATACATTCACTGTTCGGGAAAACTTGATGTACTTTGGCATAGGCTGCTCGCCGACTGAGACAGTATATGTTGGTTCATACCACTTTGTGGATTTCAAGATGGATCTGATCAAGTACATATCTGAGAAGCCAGCAGTGACCGGGCGGGTTGCAAGAGGGCAAATGATTTTGATTGAATGCGATATTCAGTACACCGCTCAGAAAGCAATCAAGGGGTGCATTGTCTGATTACATCGCCCAGCAACCTATTGAGGATTATCAACCGAGGAAGTTTGAGTTCCCTGATGAGGACATCTCGAGGTGCTCAAATCGAAAGATTGTGAGGAACCGATCCCGGAGGAGGGGCCTGACCCTGAATCCGAACGGATTCTGATGTCTGATGGGGAGGTTAAGGTGAATAAGCTTTTGTTGCCCGGATAACCTTTGAATGCACCGACGGTGTGATTGAGTAGGAAGTTTGTATCCTGGGTATCGAACCTCGGTACGTACTTCTAATGGGGCAACGCCTTTCACGTTGGTATATGGGATGGAAGCCGTGTTACCGGTTGAGGTTCAGATTCCCTCTTTGAGAGTCCTGATGGACGTGAAATTGCAAGAGGCGAAATGGGTAAGGACCCGGTACGAAGAGTGAGCCTGATTGAAGAAAGGAGGCTGGCAGCCATCTGTCATGGGCAGTTATACCAGCAACGGATGAAGCGTGCTTTTGACAGAAAGGTACGACCTCGGGTATATCACGTAGGTGATCTAGTGCTGAAAAGGATCCTTCCTCCTCAAAACGATCGTAGGGGCAAATGGACACCCAATTATGAAGGTCCATTCGTGGTCAAGAAGGTTGTCTCTAAACAGAGCCTTGTCGCTGACGACCACGGATGACGAGGATTTTCCATCCCTGTGAATGCGGACGCAGTTAAAAAATACTTCGTATAAAGAGACCCGTTGGTCGAAAAGAATAAAATAGTCCAGGCAAAAATGGGCATCCCGGCGAACCGAAAAAACAGAAAGAAAAGGTTCGGGCAAAAATTAGGGATATAAAAAGAAAAACTGTACACCCGGAAAGTCGAAGACCTAAAAAGGCGACTTGGGCAAAAAAGGGTATCCCGGTGGACTGAAAACCCGAAAGGGCGGTCCAGGCAAGAGAGGGATTGAAACGAACAACTGCGTCTGGCATGACCGTTTGCGCTTTGGTTAAGGCATCATGGATAATACCCGGTAGGGATCAGTCGGAAGCGTCTTGTTCAGAAGGCAGAAAGCATGGAGAGTCTGAGGACATATGGGGGGTAACCGAGTTGGAACTCGATGAGATCACGGGTTTCACATTGCCATTAGGATAGATTTTTCCTTTTGTGCGCAATTACCTCTTTTCAGGAATTGCTTCCTTTGTATTGCTCATTTGAGCCACACTTTTTCAATCAATAAAATGCATATTCAGTCAAATAAGTTTGTTTTTGTTTTTCATTACCGCTTTGATTGCAAAAACATCCAGATTATTGTGATAAAGAATCTTGCATTTTAAGACATACAGGTCCCTTCCAACGCATGTTTATAAGATTGAAAATTTGAAATCTTATTCGGAAAGTTGAGTGACCCAAGTGTTGAAATCTTGGCACGCCTGGGGCACGGTTTTATCTAACGATCTCTTTTGCAGGAACTGTTAGATATTTTCACTCACTTGCAGGTTGTGATGTGGAAGCTTTTGACAAAGCAATCCCCGTGGAGTCCGATTAGGGACAAGAGACGGACGAATGGTGGAAAAGACGACGGAAGGACGTACGACGACTCTTGGAATTAATTAAGAAGACTCTTCAAAGTCTGAAGATTGGAAGGTCTGTATAAATCCCAGGAGTTCGCTCTCCGTCGAGAACGGAGCGGTTTGAAATACAAGATGATGGAGCATAAAAGGTCCAGACGAGTCTGGGAGTTCTCAAAAGTGGAAAGCTGACATTGGGGTTTGGATGGTGAATGCCATGGTTCGACGAGTCGATGGGTGTTCAGTACCAGGTTTTCCTCTCCTCCCCAAGCAGAGTCGGAATGACTAAATCCCCAGCAGATTCAAGGTCTGTGGCTTCCCTAGCAGGGTTCTGATGGTTATCCCCCAGCAGGTTTTAGATCAATGCTTCCCCAGTCGCCAGGTCTGGAGGTTGCTCTTTCCCAGCGGAGGTATATGTGAGGGTTTCCCAAGCAGAGTCGAGATTGTTATATCCCCAGCAAGTCAAAGACTGTTGTATCCCCACAGAATGCGTTGGTGATTTCTTCCCCAGCGATGTCCCCTAGCGGACCGGGTGCAAAGGAGGTTTTTCCCCAGCAAGGGTTGCCTTTTTCCCAGCAGCAGTGCTATTCCCCAGCAGGGTGGAGATCGGAGTATTTACGAGTTCCTCAGCAGAGTGTCTCGAGCTCCCTAGAAGAGTCCCTTGAGGGGGATACTTTTTATACATTCATCATGTAGATAAGCATAGCATATTGCATAATGAATCGCGTAGCATTTCCATAATTATGGAGCATTACGCAGAAAAATCAATCATGCATCATATTGCAAGCATGAGCTAGTCTCAAGCCGAGGTTACCGTTTGAGATTTGGTTTCGCCAGTGGGTGAAGGTGCTACTCAAGCCGTGGTTACCATCCAAGAATGGGTTTTTCCAGATGGTGAAGATGTTACTCTGAGGAGTTTAGCATCATGACGTCAGGTCAGCAGTGTTCCCCAGTAGTGCGATACTGGAGGAAATTTTTCCGTCGGATAGAGATGGAAATAAAGATCGCGATCAGCGCGACTCGAGCCGTGGTTACCAGTCGAGAATGAGTTTTGCCAGATGGTGAAGATGTTACTCTGAGGAGTTTAGCATCATGACGTCAGGTCAGCAGTGTTCCCCAGTAGTGCGATACTGGAGGAAATTTTTCCGTCGGACAGAGATGGAAATAAAGATCGCGATCAGCGCGACTCGAGCCGTGGTTACCAGCCGAGAATGGGTTTTGCCGGTCAGTGAAGATGATACTCCGAGGAGTTCAGCATTGTGATGTTGGGTCAATGGTATTCCCCAGTAGTGCGATACTGGAGGAAGATTTCTATCATGCGAGATGGAAGTTGGAATGTGTTACTCTGAGGAGTTCAGCATTCTTGTGATACCGGTAAATGTCGTGTCGATCCCCGTAAGGTTGAGTTTTCTTTGGTGTCAAGTAAACATCATTGTTCGATGTCCAGTAAACGTCGAGTTCCTCCCGGTCATTGGTTAATGTCTGGTCGAGTTTTCTTTGGTGTCAAGTAAACATCATTGTTCGATGTCCAGTAAACGTCGAGTTCCCTCCCAGTCATCAGTATATGTCTGGTCGAGTTTTCTTTGGTGTCAAGTAAACATCATTGTTCGATGTCCAGTAAACGTCGAGTTCCCTCCCAGTCATCAGTATATGTCTGGTCGAGTTTTCTTGGGTGTCAAGTAAACATCATTGTTCGATGTCCAGTAAACGTCGAGTTTCCTCCCAGTCATCAGTTAATGTCTGGTCGAGCTTTCTTTGGTGTCAGGTAAACATCATTGTTCGATGTCCAGTAAACGTCGAGTTTCTTCCCAGTCATCAGTCAGTGTCTGGTTGAAGGTGTTACTCTGAGGAGTTTAGCATCATGACGTCAGATCAGCAGTGTTCCCCAGAAGTGCGATACTGGAGGAAATTTTTCCGTCGGACGGAGATGGAAATAAAATCAAAAGACGTTACGCGATCAGCGCGACAATCGGGGTTCAAATGGAGAAAGGAAAATGTTGAGGCATTTTTTGGAGATCAGGGTTCAATTGGAGAAAAGGAAGTGTTGAGGCATTTTCTGGAGATCGGGGTTCAAATAGAGATTGGAGTTGAAGATTATATCCGGGATGAGGTCCGCAGGATTATCTTCTGTTCATGTGTCACCTTAGACTTTGGTTGAGGCCAATGGAGGTCGTTATGGGTATCTTCTGAGGAAGAAATGCACATGTTACCTTCCTTCTGTGAAGGTGTACCCTTTGATATGTCGCCCTCAGAGTGGTGTTTGGTGTTATTTCCGACGTTGCCAGCGGAATTATCACAAGAAAACGGAGAGCGGGGTTCAAACGGAGAAAAGGAAGTGTTGAGGCATTTTCTGGAGAGCGGGGTTCAAATGGAGAAAGGGAGACAGGAGGTGTTTTCTGGAGAACGGGGTTCACAATGGCGATCACAAGTTATCGTCAGGCGACTGGGGTTCAAATGGAGAATGGGGTTCCTTATTTTGGCAAACAAGATGTCGGGGTTCAAATGCAGTGATCCGGGATCATTTGCGCGAAAGAAAAATTTCGGGGTTCAAGAAAACAAAAAAGAGAAAAATTTTGGGGTTCAAGAAAAGCATTAAAAAGAGATGATAATCCCCAGTGGATGTGGTGTTCAGGCCATGGTTATCCCTGCGTTACCATTTATTTTGGTATCCAGGTCGACGTTTCTGTTTCGGTATTCCGGCCGACTTTCTCCGTACCAGACGGATTCTTCCTTCGAGATTGCTTCTTCGCCGATCCTGACAGGCGTTGTTAATTATTTCCCATCGGAGTGCAAATTGTTCGTCTGTTCTTGGTATTCAATCACTCTTCACCCTGATCATCTGAAAGCCGAGGCTGTTCATATCGACAGGTTCACAGTGGATTGAATAGGGGCAGCTGTAACACCTCAAAATTTTCCCTCCTCTCTTGGGACTAGCTTAACATATTGCATATCATTGGTAGGTCATTAGTCATTACATATTTGCATATCATGTGGCAACAAGCAAGTCATCCTCCTAGGTCTTGGTCAGAAGATAAAGAGGTTAAGAGGTGCAAACTGAGGGTTTCATTGAACTGATCATTAACCATCTGAGGATGTGTGATTCAAATTAGGGTTTCTTGGTTCTCAAGGTGATTGAGCATCATCTTGGTTGAAATGGTACATCATCATCATCATGGTTTTGTCATCACCAAGAGATTCATTATGCTTGATTAGATACCTTGAGATTAGGGTTTTGACCACTGGTCAACCCTAATCATCTACATTGGTGCCAATCAGGGCTTGGCAAGGAGATGGGGTTTTCAGTGGATATGGGGATCATCATATGGTTATATTGAGCTTATGGAAGCTAGGGTTTCATCATTGAGCCATTTCATCAGGAGTTTGAAGCTCAATTTGATCAGTCAAGCTGAAATTCATCTATCAGTTAGAAAAAGTCAAATGTGGTCAACTGTGCCCGAATTCATGGATTTGGAGGAGGGAGAGGGTTAGAGACACTTCATTCATGTCTAAACAAGTTTCATTTGACATTTCAAACATCAAGAATGAAGAAAATAAAGTCAGATGGAAACTTTCCAAAAATAGAAAGTGACTTGTAATTGAAAATTGCCAAAAATGGAAAGTTTTTCTCCTCAAAATTACGTGTCCAAAAATGCTTCAAATGAAAATTTGTTCAACATGAAAGTTGTAGATCTTGCTCTCACCTTTCCAAAAAGTCCAAGAACATGAATTTCTCATTTGTGGTTGGCAAGTTATGGATTGATCATTGTCCAAAAAAGTGGAATTTCAAAGTGGCATAACTTTTGATTCACAAGGCCAAATGGAGTGAGGTTTCTTTGAGCAAAATTCTCTTGATGTCCTCTATCCAAAACAAGCATTTCCTGTCATGAAAACGCATCACACAAAAAGTCCATTTTTCAAGTGGACCAATTTTGAAAAAGGGAGGGAAAAAGGTGTTTTTGAGAAATAAGCCTTGTTTTCACATGATTCCACTTGCAATAGCTCACAAATATCATTTCAAACCTGCTGCAACCCGAAATTGGCACTGTTACATTGGGTTTGCATAAGTGAGGGTGGATTGGCTAATTACCATTTAGCATAAAAGTGCATTTTCACTAATCACTCACATTTGGCTAAACTTGATTAACAAAATGGATTAGTGCATCATATAAATGGTTAATCATAACTGTTTTTGAGATTAACATTCATTCATCTCAGATCTAGATCCAAAATTGCACAATTCTCTCAACTTTTCATCTTCACTTTTTTGCAATTTCTTCACAAGCCTAGCTAAGATCTTCATTGTTTCATCATCTATAATCATTGTTGAAGCTAATTGAAGCAAGATTTCATCACTATCAAGCCAAATCGTGGACTGTTAAAGTGAGGTGCAACAATGGCAAATGGAGATTTCATCAAGATCGTGCGTAATTGAGCAACAAACCTTGTTTCATTCACTTCTACAAGCATCAAAGCACATCTGTTTTCACATTTCAAGGCTTAAAACGCGCGATTCAACACCTGTGCTTCAAAGAAGGTCAGATTTCGACCTTAATAATTCATGAAATTGTTTGATGCTTTAGATAGATCTCTTAGAGTAGGTAAATCTGCACTTTGAACCACTGATTTTCATTAAGAATTGGTCAAGTTATGATGATTTGAATTTTGATGCATGAACATGTTTTGGATCGATCCGGTTGAATTAGCAAGAATTAGGCTTAATTGATGTGATATTCATGATGTACGTGGTGAGACCTTTCCATTGATATAAAGTTTGTCCAATTTGGTGGAGATTTGTTTTTGAGTGATGAACTTGGTGATGAACTGTATGAACACGTGAAGAGCTTTGAAATTTTTTCCAGAAATAGCAGTTTGATCCATATTTACGCTACTATTCATGCTGGAATATGTTTGCGCGCGCAGGATTTCAAATTTGGACCGGCTTCGATCAAATTTGCGCGCGCATGACATTAGAAAATCAATATCTCATTCAATTTTTGTCCAAATAATGTGAGATTTTTTGTGGAATGATCCTTGTGATGTCATTTATTTTTTGATGATTTTTAATAAATTTGTGCATGTGTGGATTTTAAAATGGCCTAGGGTTTGTATGAACATATATTTGCTTGCACCTTGCTTGGTGTTTTGCTCATGAAATGATGATACTTAATTGGAAATTCTTGAAACTTTGCATGCTTATTCTAGAGACCTTAATGGACATTTTGGCTTTGAGTTTGCTATTTTAGCATTCCTGGATTGTGAGATATGACCAAATCATTAGAGGTGTGACAGTTTGTGTCACACCATTTCTTGTCCTACTTCCTGATTTTATTTGACATGCCATATGAACTTGGATTGAGCTGAATTTTGCATGATGATGCTTAGGGATGTTAGGGTCACATGTGAATTTTTCTGGATTTTTTGAGTGCATTTCCAATTTGATTGAGAATTTCCTTTCTGTTTGACCAAATGTGGACTTTTTGTGAGTCATGTTTTTAATTGTTTTGTGAAATTCTGGATATGCATTGGATGGACTTGAAATTTTATGGAGTGATTACAGACATCTTGAAGTTTGCCATGGTTTTGGTTTCACTCATTTATCATGTTCATACACTGTTTTATGCTTGCTTGAAGTTGATACATGATATTGTGCCTTGTTTGGACTTATATATGCATGCTTTAGCTTGATGAATTTAATTGACTTGTTTCCCATTGTCCAAATGGCCTGAAATTTGGTTTGATGATCCTTTAATGAATTCTGTTTAGACATGAATTTTTTGGGAATTTATTGAATTGTTTGTGAGTTGATTTGAGTTGAACCATTCTGTTTGGTCCTTTGAGGTTCTAAATTGCATGTTTTGTACTCTTTGCCTCATGAAATGATAATGGTTGATGATATGAACATGAAACCAATTGGATTTGATTATTAATTGATTGATCTTGATTTTGGATAAGTTTCATGTTCTGTTTTGACTTATTGATCCTATTTTGACCCTAGTCTTGTACTAGTGGTTTGTGTTCTCACATTTGAGCTTTGTTTCAGGTCAAAAAGCACAATTGCTTATACTTGATGATGTGCACTCAATTGGGATTGGTTTATTTCTTGTTTATGACTAACTTGAGTTTGTTTTGTAGGCATTGAAACTTATGCTTAGGCCTTGTGGCTTGCACTTTTGTGCATTGATGCTTGTTATCTGTTTGTGCTGTGGACTTGTAATTTTCTGTTTGACTTTTGCTTGTCTGGTATACTGATTATGTTGGATTGATTTCAGGTACCTTAGTTGCCATAGTTCATTTTGAACTTGCTTGTGTTGCTGCTTGGTTGTGTTAACCAATTGAGGTAGAATCACTAACTCCATGTAGTCCGGAAGACCTGGCCTGTTACTTGGCCAGGCACCTGTCTGAAGTCCTCCTTAAGAGGCAATGCTTGTGCTTGTTTATTTTTGTCCCCAAGCAGGAAAAGACCTTTGTTAAGGCAATTGGCAGACACAAGAGGTGTGTAGTCCACCTCCTGCTATTCTGTTGAGTCGTCCCTTGGCTCACATCACATGTTGATGCCTGTGGATCCTAACCCAAGATCCATGTACACTTGTACAGTTGAGTCAGTGTCATAAGTGTAGAAGGGTTCCCACTTTCTGGACCCACACTTCTTTGTCTGAAGCTCTCCCTGGCCAGGGATAAGAGCTGTGAGGCACACCCCTCACTTCCACTTCATCTGGCTTCACCCTGACTCTCAATGTCAGGGTTAAGAGCTAACATCACCTGATACAGTTGGTTTGCTTTTGCAGCCTAACCCTTTGTTTGAGCCCACTTTGTCTGGATATAGTGTGTGCTAATTGTGAATGTTTGCTTTGTTTTGATTATGCTTGCATGCTCTGCTTTACCTGTTTAGGATTAGCTTGCTGCCTGTGCAAGTTAGGATAGAAACCATAACTTAGGGATGATATGCATGATAACATATAGGCTCGAGTACAGCTCCCTAGTAATGTGTCTCCCTTTGTATCTGGTTAGGTGAGAATTTCTTTCCCGTTAAGGGGAACTACGTCGCCCTGATCCTCATACCAGATGAGGTACGTAGGCAGGAGACCGTGCGAGGTCTCTCCGGGCACCCTTTTTCTTTTTGTGTGTGTTTTGCTTGACAGTTGCTAGGCTCGAGTTCCCGACTCCTTAGAAACTTGTTGCTTGTTTCTTCTTGTGTGTGTTAGGAGACGGGTGTAAGCCCAGCCATTGGCATTCCGTATCCTCTTGTTGTGTGCTTGGAGTCCGGTATAAGTCCATCAAGTGGCATCTGGTTTCCAGTGTGGGTTTGTTTGGTTCGGAAGCCGATGTAAGTCCAGCGATTGGCATTCGGGTTCCATGTTTGCCTGTTTTGCGTGTGTTTTGTTTCGGCGTGCGTGAGCCGAACTACGGCAGCTCTGATTCTCGTTCCAGACGAGATACGTAGGCATAGGATGCGATATCCTAGCGAGCCCTCTCCCCTCTTCCTCCACCTGTGTTGTTTTCAGTGTGTGTGTGTGATGTTTGTTTCCACAATTGCACGGACCAAGCTCGGATCTTCCTTTCCTATGCACATTATGCCAAGCATGCACAATCTTCTGCTTCAAATGTTGGGAATCTTTACCCTCTTGATAGAAAATACCTTCTAACAAAGTGTTATTAGGTTTGTCTCTCAATGGGAACCCAAGTTGACGACGAGCCAAAGCAAGGTTGTAGTTAATTCCTCCTTGTGTACCAATGAGAGGCTAATTAGAGAATTCACCACAACTATCAATAATATCCAAACTGCTTAAATACGGATCATACCAAACTATATCATAATTAGTGAGAGACATAAGTCTTTGAGACCACCTTAGACATTGTTTGTTCTCCATAAAAGCAAGCGTTTGAGGCAAGTGCGAAATAAACCACTTGTACAGAAGAGGAATGCAACAGACAATGATTCCACCACCCTTAGAATTCCTTAGATGCAAAGAGAAATACATATCACCCAACAAAGTAGGCACAAGATTCCCAATCAAGAAAAGTCTAATGGCTTTAACATTAATAAATCCGTCAATGTTAGGGAACAAAGCTAATCCATAAATGAGCAATACAAGGATAGCTTCAAAAGCATCCATACTACCTGCTTGAGCAAAGGTAGTAGCTTCCTTAATGAGGAAATCAGATAGCAACCCAAACAATGCTCCTTTCTTCACCCAATGAGCCTCTATCTCAGACTTCTTCAAGTGAAGAGCTTCAACAATAATACTAGATCGGGGAATCTCCTCCAATTCACTAAAAGGAACTCTACTAGAAACTAGTATCCCCAAAAGATGAGAATACTCCTCCAATGTAGGCATAAGCTGAAAATCCGGGAAAGTGAAACAGCGGTAGAGAGGATCATAGAACTGCACCAATACACTCAAAAGTCCTTCAACCACATCAACAGACAAGATGGACAAAAGCTTCCCATGACATTGTTTGAAGTCCAAGGGATCTAATACAAAAGATTCTAGCTTCCTTAACTCTTTCAAGTCGGGACATCTAAAACTGTACTTCTTAGTGTTCCTTCATCCACAGTCCATGGTCTGAAAATATTTGCAAATAATACCTCAGTTCCTTGAAATTTTCGTCTGATGAATGTTATGATGCACCTGAATGCATGAATGCAACAATCATAGATAAGGGATCACACACATGGCAAACAAAGGTCAAGGGATGAATCAAGTCATTGTCAAGATCAATCATCCATTTTGGTGGATTATGATTTACACCTTATCAACACCCAAGTTCCATTGATATTGACAAGACTTGATTGGATAAACCAAGAATCAAAGGTTTGTTGCAAGTCACGAGCATGGAGTCTGGGTAAGAACCATCCCAAAGGATTTAACTAAGGATAAAAACATGTAGATCATGTTTTAAAAAGTTCCTAGAGTCTTAATTCCATCTATCGGATATTACAGGTTAAGATGACTGACTCATCGACCCATAATATTCTCAAGAGAAACTCGTCTGAGTATAGTATCGCGTAACAATTGTTATCAAGTCTACACTTGAACAGTTTCCGCACTACGTCCTAAATAGGCCAAGAGGGGGTAAATGTTCTACGGTCCTTAGCTTCTCAGGCCCAAATTAGAGATATTAACCACAAATACTTGTGTGACATTCTCTTCCTACCCAGTAACTGGTAATAGATAATATACTTCTGGTACTCCTGTATGTATGTTCATTCTTCCCCAGTTGAGTTTGAGTGTGTATTTCCTCAGTGAAGTCTGCATCCCCTGTTTGGTTCGATTATTTCAGTTTTGTTCTGATTTACCCGCAATTTCTCCTTATCCCTAACTGAGTCCTTCCATTGATTTATTTTCGTGGAATTCCTCTCGTGTCTCTAGCAGTTTTCAATTCGTAGCCATGCCTATGCACAACTGTTTATCCCCAAAGTCTTTGTCTCCCCAGTGAGTTTTCCTTATGAAATGCATTATGCTCCTGTGTATTTTCATTCTCTCCGGATTCTTTTCCTTTGTGGCAATATTTTCTCCACAGAGATTATTTTAACATTCATGTCATATGCATCATGAGGTCTCTTAGGGACAAAAATTTGTTTCTATTGTTATTGTAGCGGTATATTCATGATCATCAAGCTATGGATAAGCTAGAGATCAAATAACAAGAGTCGCCACCGCGCTTTTATGGTTTCCAAGGGAAAAAGGAAAAAGTACGAACAAAACCCAAAAGTAAGAAGTTTTCAAATCAAAACTAATAAAATGTCAGAGATTACAGGTAAGGGGGTTGGTTACACAGAGGGAAGGTGTTAGCACCCAAAGTGTCCTAAGTACTCCTAGGGAGCCCTCTTTGTGTGCATATGTATTTGGTATAAAGTGTTGTTAACAAACAAATAGAATGGGGGGATGAGAAAAGAATTCATTAATTATATTTTTGTGCTTGACAAGACCTTCGGACTTGTGCCTACGTACCAACATAAAAATGAGGGATCAAAACCTCGTAGTTCGTGATACAAATTTCAAAGTGGATGCATTGCTTTTAACAAAATTTAAGTTTGAAAGACACAAAGGCCTAAAAATGGTTTGAATGAGTTAGTTCTTTTTGACTTTTTGAAAGTTTAAGTCAAGTATAGTTAAGTTTATTTACAAGTTTGATCTAAGAAAAGAAGTTTCAAATGCAATGGCATGAGGCCAAAGTTTCTATCCTTTTTGCAAAAGTGGTCAAAGTTTAAAACAAAATAAGTTCAATCAAAGAAGGTTTTGAAAAAGGACGGAGATATTTTGAAATTAAAGAAGTGGGGAGAAGATGAAGAGACTATCCTATGTACAAAATTAAAAGTTTAGAGTTGAAAAGATCTGACCAAATGGGTAGCAATCCAATAGACAAGAATGTCAATAGGAACCCAGAATTCCCTTGGACTTTTTAGAATCAAGCAACACACAAATGCACAATTATATTATCTTTAAGAGCAAGGCATCAAATAAAGATGGCCACATCCAAGCTTATCCATTCCATGATCTTCTTCAAAGTAGCCCATGTAGCAGGTGAACTCCACAAGTCACAGGTTCAAAATAACAGCTTCACAATGATCATATTGTAGATGAACTCAAAGGGATCTTCAATGATGTATCAGATGAAGTTTTAAATTACAAGCACTTGATTTCTCTACATGTTGGCATTGGCGAAGTCCTTTAGCGTACGAATGTTGCCTA
This sequence comes from Lathyrus oleraceus, assembly GCF_024323335.1. Taxonomy (NCBI): domain Eukaryota; kingdom Viridiplantae; phylum Streptophyta; class Magnoliopsida; order Fabales; family Fabaceae; genus Lathyrus; species Lathyrus oleraceus. The sequence goes on along the minus strand of NC_066584.1, from coordinate 380,308,691 downwards.
ATTCTAAGTCCATTTGTCCAAGATCCAGCCAACAGTCCACACAAAAGTTTTTTTAGGGTTTTTGTTGTTATTATGTACATTAATGGTCAAAGACCACACAAAAAAGTAAATCACAAACAAAATATATCACACAATATGGTCCAAGTGGACAAAGTGAAAATTGCATTAACATAAACAATTAGAATGATAAGAACTATGGCAAATGTATAAAAGCTAGAATTAAATGGCATTAAAGTAAATGACTTGAAATTAAAAGTTAGTAGTTAATAGGTTAGAAGTTATTATTGATTTGTTTTTGCTTTTCATTCTTAGACATTCTTTGGAGAACACTCAACCCACTTATCACAAGCATGAATCTTTGAGCCAAAACATCTTCCAAAGGAGGGAAAGAAGGCCAAGTTTCCACACAATACTATGAAAAAGGGGAGACTTACAATCACACTAACTAGAATGCTATGCCTTTTATGTCACAAATTTAGCATTATGTTAAGCAATCGTAATTGGACTTATGTAGAAGTCACAACTAATTGAGGTCGGGTAATAGAATTTTTGTGTTAATGCATGTTAGAGACATAGTATTATGAATTATGCTCATGAAATATACCACACACAAAAAGAATATGCAAAAGGTGTGGCCTAATCTCATCCATACTCATGTTAATTTTTCAATCAACTAGCTTTAGGACTTTGAGATATCATAAACCAAATAAGATGAATGCAAAAAGAAGGGGAATGAGATGAAGAGGGAGGGGAATAAATGAAAACTCAAATTGATCAAAGGAGGACTTTTATCAAATTAATATCATTCATTCATTTTGGGAGATGGAATATACATTCCATCAATCCCCTATATCCAATGATATTAATTTGACAAAGTCAAATCAACCTTGATCAAGGCCCAACAACAATAGTCAAACACCAACAAGTCATCACAATTGGTCAACAATATTATTTGACATTTATTCCAATTAAAAATACTAAAATAATGCATTTAAAATAAATATGGTTTGCCAAATTCCTAAAACCTCATCAAAACACCAAATAAATGGTCATGAGATTTATCATAGGTCAAACAAGGTCAAAGGACCTTGAATAAAAAATTTCAGATTTTGTAAAGACTTAAAAGTATTTTTAAACAATTAAAAACAAATGAAAAATCAATTAAATCATAAAAAATATTAATAATGATCCAAAAAATAATTTTAATTCAGAATATGAGAGAGAAAAATATTTGAAATTTTTTGGTGAAACTCTCATATTTTTTGGATCAATATTGAAATTAATATGAATTAATGAAAATAAAGCAATTAAAAGGGAATTCAAATAATCAGAAAAAACGTGGACCACTTGATCTCCCTCATTAATTGAGGTGGCAGATCAAGTGGCCACCAGCGTGCGTTCCATGTGGTCTCTAGTCAACTGAGCAGCACGCGTGGTAATTAGAAACAACGCTCAGGATTAAAACAATTTAAATGGATCCTATGGTTGGAGATGTGCCAACACACGGCCAGAGCTGTATCTCCGGTCTTCTTCTCCGGTGTACCGCACCAGACTGGTCCACTTTCAACCATCACCAGAATAAAAAAGGAGGACATGATCTGAAAGGAAAAATGACGTAGATCACGAATATCACCTCAATTTTAACTAACTCCTCACATATAGAAAGATATGAGGAGTTGAAATTTAAGGTATGTCAACTGAGTTGCTTCGATTTGACCTCTAAGCAACTCAATTTTATTGCCTACATTGGTAGGACTTCATACAACCAAAGAATCAAGAGAATTGAGCAAGATTGAGAGAGAATCGAATAGATGAACTTTTCTGAAAATTGCCTTCAATGCAGTGCAATTCTTGATGTTGCTTGCTCCAAACCCGATCTGATCACACTTGAGAAGCTAGTAGGAAGTGATTGATGAGGTTGCAAGGCTTTGGATCCTGGAGTTTTTGAATCTCCAACAATTGAGATTCAAACTCAAATTTCAAGTTGAAATTTATCAGGTTTTCCTTTGAAATGAGAGGGGTTCAGTGGGGGAGCAAAGCTAGCGCGCAAGGTGTGTTCAATTCTGAGCAGAAGGGGCTCTATTTATAGCTGCAACTAGTGATAATTGCATCTTCAAATTCACTTTCCAAAATTGGCAATTGATGATGCATGGGTGCATGGGCATGTACAGGCCCCATGAGATCATTGCTTAAGGTCCACAAATGAGTGTGAGAGGGTCTGAAATCAACTTGGATTACAAGGCAAGTGTGTGTGAAGATTTGAAGTTTGATCTTTGCCAAATGATTTTACCATGTTCATGCCATGTGCAGCTCTAGCAATTCTTGTCCAAAATGGATGAACTTGGACTTTTTGGAAAGGTTAGATCAAGAGGAACAACTTTCATGTTCAACACTTTTCCATTTGAAGTTGTATCATTATGAATTTTGAGGTGGAAGTTTGGAAATTTCGACATGCTGAAAATTTTTCTAAGTGTCAAGCCATATATCTCAATATTCCACCTTGCTTAACTTTTTATGTGAGATTCAAATGAGAAACGTGTCTTCATCAAAGTTGTATATATTTAAAATACCTTCAAAATGGTCACCAATTTCATATCATTTGGATTTGAAATGATAGAGTTATGCATTTTTGAAGTTTGGAAAAATCACTTGTTCAATGGTATAGGTCAAAAGTGACCTATAATGTAGCCTCATATCACATGCTCATAAAAGTTGAATTAGATCTCACTCCAGACATAAAATATGAAGTAGACATCTTGAATTTGATTATGCAACTTGTAAATCTTTCATCTCATAAAAATTGAGCAAGTTATGGCCTTGGGAAGTTGACTTTCAAATTAGGGTTTAGACAAAATGACCTATAACGTTTCAATATAGAAAATTATTTTCCAAGCAAAATTAGCTCTAGGTCTCAACATGAAAGTTGTTTGAAATGTTATTTAGAGTAAGTTTTCTCTTGGAATAATTTTTATATGGTGAAAATTGTGGGAGATAGGGTCTAGGGTGACCCAGTTTTGATCAGATGAATTCATCTGGCCAACCACCACCAACCAACTTGCCGATCTTCAATTCTCTTGACTTTCTAGGCTCATGGTAGAACATATATGCATAATATGATGAAATTTTAAGTGTCCCTTTAGAAGTTTGATCAATTGGTGAGATAGCTTATTGGAGATGTTACTCAAGATACCAAGTCAAACTAAGGTTTCCAAGGCAAATCACCCTCGAACTCTTGAAGAAAACTTGATCAATATAACATGTAGAAATAATTGGGACTCATATATGATGATCATAACCATTCTTGGATCAATTCATGGTTGTGCTCTTTGTCATGAGGGTCTTAAACCCTATATATGAACTTGATAGATCAATGGAGATCACGCCCTACCTACAAAAGAATTAGGCAAATGCAAAGACATATTTTTGGTATTTTGGTTAGTAAAATGATAAAATATAAGATTGATAAAATCACAAAGTACTAGGTGATCTCTCCCAAAACAAACCCAATGAAGGAGGGGTAAGGAGGATGCCAAGGTATGATCCCAATGCTAATGCTTATGATGAAATTGCATGAGGGATCTTAGGGTCAAAATTGGGGTCTTACAGTTATTATTTAAGTCCATTCTACTGAGTTAATACGAAGATTTTAACCTTCACATCCTCAGTTAGAATGTCCTTAAATAGGGGCAGCTGTAAGACCCCAATTTTGACCCTAAGATCCCTCATGCCATCTCATCATATGCATTAGCTTTGGGATCACACCTTGGCATCCTCCTTACCCCTCATTCATTGGGTTTGCATTGGGAGAGGTCACCAAGCACATTTTATTGTATCATACTTTGTTTTTCATTATTTGCTAACAAAAATGCCAAAAATATGCCAATGTATAGTTTGTTACTTTTGTAGGTAGTGTGTGTATTCACCCATGCTCCATCAAGCTCACAACTAGGGTTTGAGACCCTTAATGCAAGGAGATCAATCAAGAGGTGGTTTAAATTGACTCTAGACATCATATATGGATCCCCATGGTCTTCACATATCATTTTGATCAAGAAATCATCAAGGGTTTGAAGCTTGTTTGCCTTGGAAACCCTAATTCATATGGGTATCTTGTGTGACTTCCTCAACAAGTTTCTTCATCATTTGATAAAATATATCAAGGGATACTTCATATTAAATCATCTTATCCATATATGATCTTCCATGAGTCAAAGAGATCAAGAGAATTTCAAGTGTGCAAGTTGGTTCATGGTGGTTGACCAGAGAAAGTCAACTAATCAAAACTGGGGTTCCCTAGACCCTATATCCTACAATATTTGTCACATGAAAATGATTCCAAGAGAAAGGTTACTCATAATGACATTCCAAACAAATTTAAATTTTAATTCAAGAGCTAGTTTTGCTTGGAAAGTCATTTTATATGATGAACGATTATAGGACATTTTGTTTGAACCCTAGTTAGGAGGTCAACTTCCAAGGATCATAACTTGGTCATTTTTTATGATATGAAAGCCATTCAAGTACCATGATCAAATTCAAGATATCCTTTTCAACTTTGATGATGGGAATAATTTCAAATTCAACTTTAAAATGCATGTGCCAAGAGGAAACATTATAGGTCATTTTGGGTCATTACCATTGAACAAGTGATTATCCTCAACTTCTAAAATGCATAACTCCTTCATGTAAAATCCAAATGAAGTAAAATTTGTGACCAAATTGAAGAGGCTTGAAAGAGATAAAACTTTGATGAAAGAACTTTTTCCATTTGAAGCCCATAGCAAAAGTTATTCAAATTGGAAGAAGTGAACATTTGACTTGGTACTTAGAAAAATTTTAAACATGTTTGATTTTCCATACTTCCACCTCAAAATTCATCATGATCCAAGCGTCAAATGGAAAAGTGTTAAACATGAAAGTTGTTCCCCTTGATCTCCCCTTTCTAAAAACTCTAAGATCACCTCATTTGGCCAAAGAATGAAAGACGTGTGCATGGTTTCTTTTCAAGGGACCAATTGGATGATTTTCACCTTCATATTTCAAACTCAAATGCATGGCCACATGACATGATTTTAGCATGATTCATAAACAATTTTGGACCTTAATACATCACTTGACGGGCCTATCACACGCCCCTGCAAGCATGCAATGAAAAAATCTAAATTTGGAAAAATTTGGAAAAATTTGGAAGTGTGTGGAAATGAATTACATTGGCTATAAATACAACCCTTCATGCTCAAAATTAAGGACCTCATGCCCAAGCTTTGAACCTGCAATACAAACCCTCAACATTAAAGGATAATCTTGAAGGTTTTCATTTGAAAATCGAGCTTCAAATCTCATTCAATTTTGAGATTGAAACTCCAAGAGTCCAAGCCATTTTCTGATCTTAATCACTTCCTACAAGCTTCTGAAACCAAGCCAAGCACAATTGGGATCAAGATCAAGCAAGGTTGAAGCTCCCTCAAAGGTAATTTTCCAGAATTCTTGTCTCTTTGATTCTCCCTTAATTATCCACTATTCTTTGTGATTTTTGGTTGGCTGAAGTCCTACCAATGTAGGCAAGAAGATTGAGTTGCTTTGAGGTCAAATCGAAGTAACTCAGTTCATGATCCTCAAAACTCAAATCCTTGTATCTTTTTATATACTTGGAATTGAAGAAAATTGAGGCCAGATTCGAGCTCCTGAGCATTTTCTCTTTGAAATAGTGTCCTTGTTTTTCATTTTTCATGGAGTTGAGGTTGGACCAGTCCGGTGGTCATCAACGGACAAGATGATCAGAGCTAGGACTCAGGTGGTGAGTTGACTTCATCTCATCTATCTGATCTTGGTCCAAGGATCTAATCTCAGCCTTTGGTTTGAAATACCACTTGTACATGCGCGTTGACTGTGGACTATGATGGACGATACGCGCTTAACCATCAGATCTGCCACCTCAATTAATGAGGGATATATGATGGCCCTTGTTTTTTTGTATTTTCTGATTTTTCATTTAATTGCTTTATTTTGATTAATTCATAATAATTTCATTTTAATCCTAAAAAATATGGGACTTTCACCAAAAATCTTTAAATATTTTTCTTTCATTTTTTGAGTTAAAATTGTTTTTTGGACTAATTTTGACATTTTTTATGAATTAAATGTTTTTGTGCATATTTTTAATTGTTTAAAAATACTTCTGACTTTTCAAAAATCATGAAATTTTTTGTCTAAGGTCCTTTGACCTTGTTTGACCTAGGATAAATCTCTTGGCCATTTATTTGGTGATTTGAAGAGATTTTAGGTTTTAACCAAATTAAATTGAATTTTAATATATTTTTTTAAATTGATTAATTGTGTAAAAATTATGTTGAGCCATTTTTATGGTCTTGTGATGTTTGACTATTTGTTTGTGCCTTGGTCAAGGTTGATTTGATTTTTGTTGGATTAAAACCATTGGATTTAGGGGATTGATGAAATGTACATTTCATCTCCCAAAATGAATGAATGATTTTAATTTGACAAAACTCCTCCCATGATCAATTTGTGTTTCTCTCATTTCACCTCCCACTTCATCTTCATCCCTTTTCTTTCTCATTCCTTTTATTGACCAATGAAATCTCAAGTATCCTAAGGCTAATTGGTTCATCAATGACTTTGTGTCAGATGAACCAATACAAGTATGGATGAGATAGGTCCACCGCTTTTGATCTTTTCCTTTTAGTGTGTGGTATGTTTTAGGAGTTTAGTTCATTATACCACATCTTTAACATGCATTAACACCTAAGTTTTTATTGCTCGGCCTCAGATAGTTGTGACTTCTACATAAGTCCAATTACGATTGCTTAACATAGAGCTAAATTTGACCCTAAAGGTATAATATTCTAGTAAGTGAGATTATAAGTCTCCCATCTTTCATGGTATTATGTGGAAACTTGACATTTTTTCCTTCCTATGGAAGATGTCTTGGTTCAAGGATCCATGCTTATCAATAGATGGTTGAGTGTTTTCCAAGTTATTTACTAACTCTTGAATCAATTAAAAAGTAAAACACTAGTAACATTCAACTAACCTTGACTAACATTTGACTAACTCTTATTAATATTGCTTTACTTTCAAGTCATTTACTTTATGCAATTTAATTTTTAGTCATTTTTCATTCATTTCCATTTACATTTCATTTAACTTGTTTATGTTTATGTCATTTTCACTTTGCTCATTTGAGCCATATCTTGTGATTAAATTTTGTTTGTGGCCTTTTGATTTTGTTTGTGGTCGTAGGAACTTAAAATACTTAATAAACAACAAAAACCCAATGTTTGGTGGACTGTTGATCTTGATCTGAACTTTTGGACTTAGGATTAGGCAACATTCCCTATGCAAAAAGGACTTGGCCAATGCCAAACTTCTGAGACCAGGTTATTGTGAATTGAGCCTTCATCTGATGCAAGCCTTGGATCTTGTTTGAATTCATCTACTACTCTATCTTTGTGCTAATTGTTATTTTGACCTTGTGTCAGATGCTTTGCTTTGAGTTAATCAAGGAGTATTTCATCTGATACATGAGAAGACAAAGAAGACTGCTAGTTATTGGTTTTGCTTGATTGGATGTGGCTATCTTTATTTGATGCCTTGATCTTACCGATGTCTAATATTGCTAATTGCCTGCTTGATTATTGCTTGATTCAAAGTCCAAGGGGAAAGTGGGTTTTCTATATGACATTCTTGTCTATTAGATTGCATCTCATTGGTCAGATCTTTTCTACTATTAACTTTTAATTTTATACTTAGGATTAGTCTCTTCATCTCCTCCCAATTCTTAAATTTTCAAAATCTCTCCCCTTTTTCAAAAACTTTATTTGCTTGTGATTTCAAACTTAGACCTTATTTCAAGTAGAAACTTCGGTCTTATGCCATTGAACTTTTGAACTTCTTTTTCTTAAATCAAACTTTTAAATAAATCTAATCATATTAACTTGAAATTTCAAAAAAATACAAAAAGAACTAACAACTCAATTTAAACTTTTGGCCATTGTAATACCCCAAAATTTACCCTTCATTTTTCCTGGAAGCATACGCTTTACACCTCATGCATGCATTCATTTTTAGGTCATTTAACATTAGATACATTGCATTTCATCATGTCAATCAGAATTAGATCCAAGAAACTTTATTTTAAAAAAAAATAATAATAAATAAATAAATAAATAAATAAATAAAAACGAAAAAAAATAAAAAAAATAAAAAAAATATATATAAATAAATAAATAAATAAATAAAAATAATAATAAATAAATAAATAAAAGAAAAAATCTCAGACTTGGACCTCTCTCAAAAGCCCACTAAGCTACCAATTTTAGGCTATAAATACTAGAGTTTCAGTGAAATAAATATGGATGTTATTCCTATTACCCTGAGGAAAAAGATAGTGAGAGAAGAGCTAACAGAGCTCAGAGCAGCCTCCAAACCCTGAAGGGAACTCAACTGCACAGAATCACCTCTGCCTCACATAAACCCTAAAGATTGTTTTGTAAACCTCACGGGTGCAACTCAATTTCAATCAAGCTCTCCAATTAGGTTTGCCCTATATCCATCATCTTTATGCCTTTAATTTGAATGCTCTAAATGTATGAGGTATTATGGATGAATTTGATACCCTTTTGATGCATGTCTTTTTTTTGTGAATTTTAATGGCATGATTCATGTGGTTACATTTTGATTTGGGGGCAACCCTTGATTACCCTATTTTTTTTGTCTCTAACCTGTTTGTTGAGTTTTTGTGAGGGCTCACATGACTTTTGCAGGGATAACTTGCGTGGTTTTCCACTTTATTTGTGGGATATCCCCTAGAGGTTTCATTCCGATTACCTGTACTGACTCACTTTCTTTGATGGTGTTTAGCTTGGAAGGATCCCTGGGTTTCCCATTCCTCTAACTGCTGTTACTTCGGATCTTTATCCGCGTGGTACTTTTACATTTTTCCCGTATTTTACTGTTTTCCTAGCTGGAAGACCTCGATAGGAGGCAATGTTTTTGTGTGTTTTTTTTACAGGTTTCTTCGTCAAGGACTGCCTTTTTGCATGAGTTCACCAAACCCTAACCCTTCATTGATTTTTCTTCTCCTAAACACACGTTTACTCCTTCTACTACAGGTGAGTAAGTCTCCAAAGGTCGAGCATCCGGTAGATTGCGTTGTAACGTCGTTCGTCCAAAACCCACTCCATAACCCCGTAGTTAGCCGAACTACGGCTTGCTCTGATTCTCATCCCAGATGAGATACGTAGGCATAAGACGCGATGTCTTAGCGAGCACACATCCCCCCAACCCATAGGTCAGCCGAGCTACGAAGACTCTGATTCTCATATTCAAATGAGATACGTATGCAGTGGATGCGACATCCGCGCGAGTCATTTTCATTTAACCTTTTTTTTTGTAAACAGCACAAGATAAACTCACACCCTTTAGACAAGAACTACAAAAGTGGATCCTGTAGAGTACTACGGATGCGTAGGGATGCTAATACCTTCCCTTCGCATAACCGACTCCCGAACCCAAGATTTGGTTGCGAGACCCCGTCTTGTCCTTTCCTTTTTCAGGTTTACTTCGAGCGTTTCCTTTCCCTCCTTTGGGACGAATAACGCACGGTGGCGACTCTTTTGTCATTTTCTTTCGCCGGTTGTTTTTCCGCGCACTGTATTTTTCAGGTTGCTACAGCTGGCGACTCCACTGAGGACACTAAAAAGTTGACCTCTTGCTGGTCCATCTTCCCTAAGCGAGTCCCTCCTAGCTTGTGTGATTTCTTGTTTATTGGGTGTTCATGCTTTTGTACATTTATTTGCTTACCTGCTTGCATGCATCTGTTGTATCTGTTGGATCTGTTTGTTTGTTTGTTGGGATGGGGTGTTCTATGTGAGATAAGCCCATTACCCAGGCTTGAGTGTACACACAGGTTTTAGAGTGGATAATCATGAGGCTTGCGTGGCGTGTTGCTACTTTAAGTCGTTCTTGAAGAACCACACCCAGACACGGTTTCTTTTGGATATATTATGTCTTACGGGTGTTCCGTAACGGCAGGATGTTCCTCTAGAAATCGTCGACTCTGGTGACCATTTCCCGAGAACTCAGTCGAGGCCTCTCCTCTGAGACGTGATTATGTTAGCTCTGGTGGGCGCATTCTCGCTGCTCAATCCGAGGATCCCGAGACTGGGAACTTGCTATTAGGATGTCCTGTTGAGGGGAGTCAATTGAGGTCTTTTGTCCCGTAATAATACCAAACCTTCAGTGGTAAACGTATTATTCGCGACTGAAGGGCTGAAGCTGACGAACTTCTGTTCTTAGAACCTACCAGTGAGGGGCGGGCTAAATTCAGGAGACCTTAACCTCCGACCAACCCAGTTTTCTGGAGCAGAGATCTAATCTTATATTATATTCTTCAGTGGGTTTTCTCTTCAGACAGTGCAACCCGACAGATGTTCAAGCAGATACAGCAATCTTGATTTCCATGCCACTGTGTTGCATTCACATCAATGCATCACATCATTCCGCATTCATATCATTTAACACATGTTTATCCATTTCCAGGGGGTTTACATCTTCTTCTTGATTCTAGTCGGGGTTTTCTTCTTACACTGTTTATCAAATGTGAGACTGGAATCAAGGGGGTAGAATGCCTTTTGGAATTGATAAACATGTCATTGCATTTGCATAGTCATCTGCATGTCTTGCATAACAGGTACCGCCACAGTGTTCTCAGTTGTTTGGTGTTCCATCAGCAGGATAGCTGACTCAGGCATTCACCGATACGGTACCCGAAGGAATCAACAGAGAGCAATGGAAGGTGTACAAGCAGAGCTCGCTGAGATGAGGATCTGCATGACCCAATTCATGGATGTGGTTCAAGGGGTGGCTCAGGGACAGCAAGAGCTCAGACAGATGATGCAGAGGAATCCCGCCGCTACTCAACCAGAGACATTGGATGATCCTCCAGCTGGAGAGGCTAATGGTCCCGATGGACCGGGGCCTATCCCGATCCCACATGTCAACCTTGATCAACAGCTCGTCCATGATGATCAGGCCGATCAATTCCCCCTACTTCAGGAAGACTTTGGCATGGGCCATGGCATGGACCCCATGTTTAGAAGATTAGAGGAGAGGCTGAAAGCTGTGGAAGGACAGAATCCTCTGGGAGTAGATGTTGCTGACTTGGGGCTGGTCCCAGGTGTGAGAGTGCCACCGAAATTCAAAGTCCCGGTCTTTGACAAATACAATGGCAGCTCTTGCCCCAAAACTCACGTGCAAGCCTATTTCCGTAAAATGGTTGCATACTCTGATGACAAGAAGCTACTTATGTACTTCTTCCAGGATAGCCTAGCTGGGGCATCCTTGGAATGGTATATGAGGCTGGACAGAGCCCATATCCGCTGCTGGAGGGATTTGGCGGAGGCTTTCGTAAAGCAGTATCAGTATAATGCAGACATGGCTCCGGACAGAACTCAACTTCAGAATCTGTCTCTTAAAATCAATGAGTGCTTCAGGGAATACGCTCAACGCTGGAGGGAGATAGCTTCCCGTGTTCAGCCTCCTATGTTGGAAAAGGAAATGGCCAACATGTTCATGAATACGCTGCATGGACCTTATCTGGAGCGTCTGGTGGGGTGCAATGCCTCCAACTTTGCTGATGTGGTCTCTACCGAAGAGAGGGTGGAGAATTACCTGAAGACCTGCAAGATCCAAAATGGAGTTGGATCTTCATCAGGGGTAAAAAAATCGTTCATTGGAGGGAATAAGAAGAGAGAGGGGGGAGTGAATTCTTTGACTTCCTATCAGAACAGAGGTGTTAGAAGGAACAGTTTCCAGAATTATCATCAACAACCGTATGTTACGGCTGTGACCATTCCAGCTGCAGCACCACTACAACAACAACAACCACAACTTCAACCAGCTCAGTACCAACAGCAGCAACAACCGGGTAACATACCCGCCTATCAACAGAGGCAAAGGATGATGGATAGGCGTTTTGACACCCTTCCAATGTCGTACGCTCAGTTGCTTTCTAGTCTTCAACAACTATAACTTGTGCAATTGCGCACTCTGGCTCCTCCTGTTGGTAGACTTCCGGTGGGTTACGACGCCAACGCTAGGTGTAGCTTCCACTCTGGGGCACCTGGCCATAACATTGAGAACTGCAAAGCTTTTAAGCACGTAGTTCAGGACCTCATAGATTCAAAAGCCATCAACCTTGCACCGGCTCCTAATGTCGTCAACAATCCCATGCCGCAGCATGGTGGTGCAAACATTAATATGATGGAAGGGGAAGCCAGATCCGTCAAAGATACGTTGAAGCTGAAGACTCCGTTGTCGGATATCAAGGGATACTTGTTGAAGGCCGATGTTTTCCCCGGTTGTGGGAAGGATTGTTTGGATTGTGCTACTCAGAGTGGAGGTTGTTTGAAGCTACAGCAGGGTATCCAGGTCTTGCTCGACAAAGGTATCCTCCAGGTTGAAGATTTGTATGTCCAAGAGTCTACGGAAGGGGTTGAGGAAGAAGTGTTTGAAGATGCTACTGATGAATTCGTAGATGTTGTTCCTACTGATTCTGTAATGTGGTTGATACTGATGTAATTGAACTTGATTCCGATGTTTCGGATGTGTGTACTTCAACGCCTCAGACTCGTCAGGGGCCGATTACTTTCTCCAGCGCTGGCATCTTTCAGTATGGCTAGGTATCAGCAATCAATGAAGAGGGTGGGGATAGTGATTGTGACATCGACAACTGGGTGCGTCCGAGGATCCTGGGTGAAGTCATCAACAATTGGTCTTCTGAGGAGATTGTCCAAGTCACTTTTCTGAAGGAGTAATTTTCTTTGTTTATTCATGCATGTCCAAGTCTTACGTTCCACCCAGGGCGTAATGACTCATTGTAGGGCTCATCTATGTGACACTTGCATTTTTTATCATAAATAAAGGACGTCTTTTTGCATTCAAATATTTCGTTCCCTGTCTTTCTATTTTTGCAGTTTTTCAAAATAAAAAAAATGGAAATGTTTTGTTTAGTTCCCACTTTTTTCTTTCACACTCATAAGCACATACCATCACTCATGCAGATGCACGTCACCGGATCCTATTGATAGCGGTTCTGCTATGGCTCGCTTCGACTTTGAAAATCCAATCTTTCAAGCTGAAAAAGAGGGTGATGAAGACTGTGAACTCCCTGAAGAACTTGCCAGGTTCTTAAAACAGGAAGAGAGGGTCATTCAACCGTATCAAGAGCCTACTGAAGTGATTAATCTCGGCCCCGAGGACACCAAGAGAGAAATCAAGATAGGGTCTGCTTTGGGAGATGATGTGAAGAAAGGGCTGATTGAATTGCTGCAAGAATACGTTGACATCTTCGCCTGGTCTTATCAGGACATGCCTGAGCTGGACACAGACATCGTGGTACACCGCTTGCCTCTCAAAGAAGGTTGTCCTCCGGTCAAGCAGAAGCTCAAAAGAACAAGACCAGAGATGGCTGTCAAGATAAAGGAAGAAGTGCAAAAGCAGTTGGATGCAGGGTTTCTAGCAGTCACCAATTATCCGCCATGGGTTGCAAACATCGTCCCAGTACCTAAGAAGGATGGAAAGGTACGGATGTGTGTCGACTACCGGGATCTGAACAGAGCTAGCCCTAAAGATGATTTCCCATTACCTCACATCGACGTTTTGGTGGATAATACAGCTCAGTTCTCGGTATTCTCCTTCATGGATGGCTTTTCTGGCTATAACCAAATCAAGATGGCACCAGAGGACATGGAAAAGACAACTTTCATAACCCCATGGGGCACCTTCTGCTACAAGGTGATGCCGTTTGGTCTGAAAAATGCCGGAGCAGCATATCAACGAGCTATGGTGACTCTGTTCCATGATATGATTCATCATGAAATCGAGGTTTATGTGGACGATATGATTGCCAAATCTCAGACAGAAGAAGAACATTTGTTGAATCTGCAGAAATTGTTTGAACGGTTAAGGAAATTCAAACTGAGACTTAATCCGAACAAGTGCACTTTCGGGGTGAGATCGGGAAAATTGCTGGGTTTTATTGTTAGCGGAAAAGGGATTGAGGTGGATCCTGACAAAGTGAAAGCAATATAGGAAATGCCTGAGCCAAGAACAGAGAAGCAAGTCCGTAGTTTCTTAGGGAGGTTGAACTACATTGCAAGGTTCATCTCTCACCTAACAACCACGTGTGAGCCAATTTTCAAATTGCTGAGGAAAGATCAGGCTATCAGGTGGAATGAAGATTGTCAAAGGGCTTTCGAGAAGATAAAAGAGTATTTGCAGAATCCTCCTATCCTTATGCCTCCAGTCCCAGGGAGACCGCTGATTATGTACTTGACAGTACTTGACAATTCTATGGGTTGTGTTCTCGGTCAACACGACGAGACAGGTAGGAAAGAACATGCCATCTACTACTTGAGTAAGAAGTTCACAGATTACGAGTCGAGATACTCAATGCTTGAGAAGACATATTGTGCACTGACATGGGCTGCTAAGCGATTGAGACAATACATGATGTCTCACACAACCCTACTGATCTCCAAGATGGATCCAGTCAAATACATATTCAAGACGCCAGCTCTCATCGGAAGGGTGGCTCGTTGGCAAATGGTACTGACAGAGTACGATATCCAGTATACATCCCAGAAAGCCATCAAAGGGAGTATTCTGTCAGACTATCTTGCTCAGCAGCCGATTGATGATTATGAGCCGATGAAGTTTGATTTTCCAGATGAAGACATCATGTTCCTCAAGATGAAAGACTGTGAAGAGCCAGTTGTTGAGGAGGGACCTGATCCAAACGAAAAGTGGACTTTGTTGTTTGATGGGGCTGTCAATGCTAGAGGAAGTGGAATTGGCGCTGTCATTACTACTCCGAAAGGTGCCCACATGCCTTTCACCGCTCGTTTGACTTTTGAGTGCACAAATAATGAAGCTGAGTACGAGGCCTGTATCTTGGGTATTGAGCAAGCCATTGATCTGAGAATCAAGACTCTGGACATCTTCGGAGATTCAGCTCTGGTGATTAATCAAGTGAATGGTGATTGGAATACTCTCCAGCCCACTCTGGTCCCCTACAGAGATTACACGAGAAGACTGTTGACTTTCTTCACAATAGTAAAATTGTATCATATACCTCGTGATGAGAACCAGATGGCAGACGCACTTGCTACTCTATCCTCCATGATCAAGGTAATTCGTTGGAACCATGCTCCCAGGATCGATGTGATGCGCCTTGACAGGTCCGCGTATGTGTTTGCTGCTGAACTGGTAGTCGATGACAAGCCCTGGTATCACGATATCAAGTGCTTTCTGAAGAATCAAGAGTACCCTGCAGGGGCATCCAACAATGACAGAAATACTTTGAGAAGATTGGCAGGCAGTTTCTTCTTGAACAAAGACGATGTGTTGTATAAGAAGAACTTCGACATGGTTTTGCTCAGATGCGTGGACAGACACGAGGCGGACATGTTAATGCAGGAAGTTCATGAAGGTTCCTTCGGTACTCATGTCGGCGGACATGCAATGGCTAAGTAATTGTTGAGAGCGAGTTATTATTGGATGACCATGGAATCAGATTGCTTCAAATATGCTCGGAAGTGTCATAAATGCCAAATTTATGCTGATAAGGTGCATGTGCCGCCAAATCCTCTGAATGTGATGACTTCGCCGTGGCCGTTTGCTATGTGGGGCATTGACATGATTGGAAAGATTGAGCCGACTGCTTCCAATGGGCATCGCTTCATCCTTGTTGCCATCGACTATTTCACCAAGTGGGTCGAAGCAGCGCCGTTCGCGAATGTCACCAGACATGTGGTTGCCCGTTTCATCAAGAAAGAAATCATTTGTCGCTATGGGATTCCCGAAAGAATCATTACTGATAATGGTTCTAATCTCAACAACAAAATGATGAAGGAGTTGTGTCAGAACTTCAACATTCAGCATCACAATTCTACCCCTTACTCCCTGGTGTATGGTATGGAAGCAGTCCTACCTGTTGAAGTGGAGATTCCTCCTCTAAGAGTCCTGTTGGATGTCAAGTTAGACGAAGCCGAATGGATTCGGACAAGGTTCAATGAGTTGAGTCTTATCAAAGAGAAGCGAATGGCAGCCATTTGTCATGGGCAGTTGTATCAGAGTCGGATGAAGAGAGCCTTTGATCAGAAAGTGCGTCCTCGTTGTTTCCAAGTCGGAGATTTAGTGTTGAAAAGGATCCTTCCTCCTCAGACAGATCATAGGGGCAAGTGGACTCCTAACTATGATGGACCGTATATTGTCACCAAGGTTTTTGATGGTGGGGCCTTAATGCTTGCAACTATGGATGGTGAAAACTTCACTTCCCCTGTGAACTCAGACGCAGTTAAAAAATACTTCGCATAAAATAGACCCGCTGGACAGTAAAAAGAATAGTCCAGGCAAAAATGGGCATCCCGACGAACCAAGAAAATGAAAAGGTTCGGGCAAAAATTAGGGATTAAAAATGAAAAGATCGTACACCCGGTAAGTTGAAAACCTGAAAAGGCAACTTAGGAAAAAATGGGTATCCCGGTGGATTGAAAACCCGAAAAGGGCGATCCAAGCAAAAGTTAGGGATTAAGCGAATGACTGCGTTCTGAGTTAGTTCTGAATTTCATCTCATGTCGATGACTGGAAATTTTCAAAAGGTAGGAAACAGTCCAATCACCTTTTCAGAAGGCTGATCATCTGGAGGATCTTGAAGACGGGCAAGTCATAGCAGAATTAGAACCCAATAGAAATCCATTTCACATTGCCATTAGATTAATTTCTGTTTTTATCTTTTGTGCGATTACCTCTTTCCAAGGATTGCTTCCTGATGTAAATGCCTATTCAGAGGCCATTCAATCGATAAAATCATGTTATTCAGTATATCTCTGTTTTCATTTTCATTTTACTGTTTTGTTTGCAAAAATGACGTCCGAATTTTTGATAAATATTGCATCATGACACATAAGGGCTTTACAGGTACATGCTTAATAAACATTTAAAATTGCTGTAAATTTTAAGTGCTTTGGATCGTCTATTCAGAACAGATACCCTCGGGGCATTTCCTTAAAATCCCCTGCAGATGATCGTGAATATCTTCCCCAGTGAAGTCGCCAACAGACGAATCCGGTGTCTTATCCCTGCAGAGCTGATCAGGTGTTGGATTCTTCAATACCCAGCAGGTTCTCACCACTGTACTTCCCCAAGCATTTGTTTCAGGACATACACTCCCCAGTAGAGTTGACAGTGCCAGACTATATATCCCCAACGGAGTTGACAGTGCCAGACTGTATCTTCCCAGCAGAAGTGGCTGCTCCTTAGAGTTCGAGGCCAGATCGATAATCCCAATTCCAGATCCATGGTTTCTTTCCTTGAAGCAGAACCTCGGTACCGTATCAGTGTTTTCTTCCCCTGCTGAGTCATCTCTCGCAGATCGTGGTTTCCAGAACCACTCTCGCTTTCCCCAATAGCAGGTTTTCAGTGTTGTTCTCTTCCCAGTCTGAATCTCGGCATTTCGTCATTGCCAGAACACCGTGTGGCGGGTCATTTCCCCACATAATTCTTTGCGCTGTGCATCTCCAGCAGCCTTGCCAGGGTCCAGAAGATGGTGATCATTTCCCCAGCAGATCCCCTTGCCTCAGCTTGGCATTCTACCCAGCATTTCGCATCCCTGCATGTAGAATCATATTACATTGCATCTTTCCAAATCGCGTAGCATTTCCATTTTCATGGAGCATTACGTCATTGAAAAATTCAAACATACGCATGTAAGCATAAAACATTCTCGGTATCCCAAGTGATAAGCTAGAAGTTGTTTCCAGTACTCAGACTGAAGATTGTTCACGACTTACCTTTGTTATCCCCAGCAAGTGTCATTGGCCCATGCGCCGCCTCTATTATCTTTCCCTATTTCTGCCGATGCTGACAGGCATGAAGTTTTTCCGGTATTCAGACCGAAGTGGCATTCAGGCCAATTTTCCGGTATTCAGACCGAAGTGGCATTCAGGCCAATTTCCGGTATTCAGACCGAAGTGGCATTCAGGCCAATTTTCCGGTATTCAGACCGAAGTGGCATTCAGGCCAATTTCCGATATTCAGATCGAAGTGGCGTTCAGGCCAGTTTCTGGTATTCAGACCGAAGTGGCGTTCAAGCCAGTTTTCCGATGTTCAGATCGAAGAAGTTTCCGACGTTCAGGTCGATGCAACTTGTGGCATTCAGGTCAATTTTCCGATGTTCAGATCGAAGAAGTTTCCGACGTTCAGGTCGATGCAACTTGTGGCATTCAGGCCAATTTTCCGATGTTCAGATCGAAGAAGTTTCTGACGTTCAGGTCGACGCAACTTGTGGAATTCAGGCCAGCCTCTCGGTGTTCAGACCGATATTAATAATCTCATATCTCCCGATGTTCAGATCGAAGTCATTTCCAGTATTCAGACTGATGAGCGGCATTCAGGCCATGGTTATTTCTGTGTTACCATTTATTTTGGTATCCAAGTTAACATTCTTTTTCGGTATTCAAACTGACTCTCACCGTACCAGATGGATTCTTCTTTCAAGACCACCTCTTTGCCGATTCTGACAAACATTGTTACTTCACTTCACTTCAGTGCAAATTTTTGAGCTTTTATTGTATTCAATCCCTTGATACCTCGAAAGCACGAAAGCCGCTGCTATCTTCTTTCCAGGTCTCCAGTTGATTGAATAGGGGCAGCTATAATACCCCAAAATTTACCCTTCATTTTTTCTGGAAGCATACGCTTTACACCTCATGCATGCATTCATTTTTAGATCATTTAACATTAGATACATTGCATTTTATCATGTCAATCAGAATTAGATCCAAGAAACTTTATTTAAAAAAATAAATAAATAAATAAATAAATAAATAAAATAAATAAATAAATAAATAAATAAATAAAAACGAAAATAAAATAAAATAAAATAAAATAAAATAAAATAAATAAAAATAAATAAATAAATAAAAGAAAAAATCTCAGACTTGGACCTCTCTCAAAAGTCCACTAAGCTACCAATTTTAGGCTATAAATACTAGAGTTTCAGTGAAATAAATATGGATGATATTCCTATTACTCTGAGGAAAAAGATAGTGAGAGAAGAGCTAACAGAGTTCAGAGCAGCCTCCAAACCCTGAAGGGAACTCAACTGCACAGAATCACCTCTGCCTCACATAAACCCTAAAGATTGTTTTGTAAACCTCACGGGTGAAACTCAATTTCAATCAAGCTCTCCAATTAGGTTTGCCCTATATCCATCATCTTTATGCCTTTAATTTGAATGCTCTAAATGTATGAGGTATTATGGGTGAATTTGATACGCTTTTGATGCATGTCTTTTTTTTGTGAATTTTAATGGCATGATTCATGTGGTTACATTTTGATTTGGGGGCAACCCTTGATTACCCTATTTTTTTTGTCTCTAACCTGTTTGTTGAGTTTTTGTGAGGGCTCACATGACTTTTGCAGGGATAACTTGCGTGGTTTTCCACTTTATTTGTGGGATACCCCCTGGAGGTTTCATTCCGATTACCTGTACTGACTCACTTTCTTTGATGGTGTTTAGCTTGGAAGGATCCCTGGGTTTCCCATTCCTCTAACTGCTGTTACTTCGGATCTTTATCCGCGTGGTACTTTTACATTTTTCCCGCATTTTACTGCTTTCCTAGCTGGAAGACCTCGATAGGAGGCAATGTTTTGTGTGTTTTTTTTTACAGGTTCCTTCGTCAAGGACTGCCTTTTTGCATGAGTTCACCAAACCATAACCCTTCATTGATTTTTCTTCTCCTAAACACACGTTTACTCCTTCTACTACAGGTGAGTAAGTCTCCAAAGGTCGAGCATCCGGTAGATTGCGTAGTAACGTCGTTCGTCCAAAACCCACTCCATAACCCCGTAGTTAGCCGAACTACGACTTGCTCTGATTCTCATTCCAGATGAGATACGTAGGCATAAGACGCGATGTCTTAGCGAGCACACATCCCCCCAACCCATAGGTCAGTCGAGCTACGAAGACTCTGATTCTCATATTCAGATGAGATACGTATGCAGTGGATGCGACATCCGCGCGAGTCATTTTCATTTAACTTTTTTTTTTTGGTAAACAGCACAAGATAAACTCACACCCTTTAGACAAGAACTACAAAAGTGGATCCCGTAGAGTACTACGGATGCGTAGGGGTGCTAATACCTTCCCTTCGCATAACCGACTCCCGAACCCAAGATTTGGTTGCGAGACCCCGTCTTGTCCTTTCCTTTTTCAGGTTTACTTCGAGCGTTTCCTTTCCCTCCTTTGGAACGAATAACGCACGGTGGCGACTCTTCTGTCATTTTCTTTCGCCGATTGTTTTTTCGCGCACTGTATTTTTCAGGTTGCTACAGCCATTTGTGCCCTTCTCAATTAAATTTTGTTAAAAGCAATTCACCAACTTTAAAATTGTTACCACGAACTACGAGATTTTGATCCCTCATTTTTATATTGGTACGTAGGCACAAGTCCGAAGGTCTTGTCAAACACAAAAATATAATCAATGAATTCTTTTCTCATCCCCACACTCTATTTTTTCGCAAACATCTTTTTACCAAAAACACATACACACAAAAAAAGGGCTCCCTAGGAGTACCTAGGATCCTTTGGGTGCTAACACCTTCCCTCTATGTAACCAACCCCCTTACCTGTAATCTCTAGCATCTTATTAGTTTTGATTTGAAAACTTCTTATCTTTGGGTTTTGTTCGTACTTTTCCCTTTTCCTTTGGAAACAATAAAAGCGCGGTGGAGACTCTTGTTTTATTGACGTTAAGTTTATCCATAGTTTGATGGTCATGAGTTTACCGTTACACCCCCCACTTCTTAAATTTTAAAATCTCTCCCCCTTTTCAAAAACTTTCTTTACTTGTGATTTCAAACTTAGACCTTACTTCAAGTAGAAACTTTGGCCTTATGCCATTGAATTTTTGAACTTCCTAAGTCTAATCATATTGACTTAAAATTTCAAAAGACAAAAAAAACTAACAACTCCATTCAAACCTTTGGCCCTTTGTGCCCTCCTCAATTAAATATTTGTTAAAAGCAATTCACCAACTTTGAAATTTTTACCACGAATTATGAGGTTTTTATCCCTCATTTTTATGTTGGTACGTAAGCACAAGTCCGAAGGTGTTGTCAAACACAAAAATATGATCAATTAATTCTTTTCTCATCCCCCACCTTCTATTTTTCTCAAACATCTTTTATATCAAAAAACACATACACACATAAAAAGGGCTCCATAGGAGTACCTAGGACACTTTGGGTGCTAACACCTTCCCTCTATGTAACCAACTCCCTTACCTGTAATCTCTGGCATTTTATTAGTTTTGATTTGATAACTTCTTATCTTTGGGTTTTATTCGTACTTTTCCCTTTTCCCTTGGAAACAATAAAAGCGCGGTGGAGACTCTGGTTTTATTAACGTTAAGCTTATCCATAACTTGATGGTCATGAATTTACCGCTACAATAGTGAGAAAACGGGAAGTTGGATTTTAAGCATGGCCCACGTCCTCCTGGGAACTCAGATTCGTGATGGCTTTTCTGAGCCTACACGTCTCGTAGAGACGTTATATGGAGTAGACATGATGTTCGTGACGTCAGCGCACAAAGTTGAATAGTGGTGGAACTTCAAAAATTCCACCCGTCTCTCAAAAAATGAATCAAAAGTACCATTTTGGGGGGTCATTTGTTAGCCAAGAAATTATAAAAGAGGTAATTTCGATAGAGAAACCAACTGGAACTTCTGCAAACATAAGGCAAGGTTAAAATTTCTTTTGACCAAATATTTTGGAAGAAAAAGAAGCGGCATTTGACATTGAAAATTTTGGTCTGGGACTTAGTAAAATTTTCAAAAGGTTTGATCACTCATCATATTCGAAAAGTCGAAGGAGTTTGACTAGAAGCAGATTCAAATTTCAAACCGAAGTAACTGTCTTTTGGTCTTATATAAAACACCAAGGACACGTGGAAGACAATCGAAGGCTAGTCAAGCATGCAGAGATGACGTGTCAAATGGAGAGGCATTTGAACTTTGGAAGATCATTAGTTTCATAGAATTATAAATAAGAATTCTATTGTTAGGACTCAGTGTTGGCAAAAATTATTTTAAACTTCAATATACACTCAAAGTACCGACACATAAGAGAGAAATGAGTTTTCTGAAGAAATGTACTTGCCTACCACTTTTACATTTAAGTTATTCTTTGCTATTTTCTTTACTATTCAAAAAACTTATTTCGACCCATTCGAAATCAGTTAGTTCGTTTACTTTCATAACTTGATTACTTCACTAAGATATCCAACATTCATTGCAAGCAAGCTGGCAGTATTTAAATGCACACTTTCTTTTCCCAGAAACTTAGCACAAACTTACCCCAGGATTTACTAGTTTGGTCCTTCAAGTAATAAGCCTAAAAATAAGTGATTGTTTATCAAAAACAATGGTGAACACCTGGCCAAAAATGTACTTCCTTAGTTCTCTTGGCAAGGTTAAGTAGGAAGCTGAATCCCAACTGTATATGAAGTTTATAGGCTTTGATCTCTAGTTTTGTATGAAAACCACGAGAGTGTAGTATTGATAGGATGTTAAGTGAATTAGTAACCCTAAAGAGATGAAAGGACAAATAAGATAGGGAATTCCATTGAGATTTAGTAATCTCATCCCAGTCACGTTGTTTTTTCAGGTGAGTTGTTGAGGTTGGAGAATCACCAAGAGGAGCCGAAGGTTAAAGAATTTGGTGTCTAACGGATAGATTCGTTGTGTTTCCTTTTTCTGTCTTAGTTTGGACATTTAATGTATTATTTCCTTTGTATTATGTACCTTGATTTAGTACATTCTGGATGTATTTTAGATAATGTTGTTTCAGTACCAAAATGGTAATGATTTACGTAGTACAATTCTAAATAGTATTACATGGGATGTTACATGGACTTATATATCACACCAACAAATAAAGGTTTGAATTTAAAATGAGAGAAATATTTATATTTAACGTCTGACAAGCCTCAAATAGGATTAGCACCATTATAAAAACTGACTTTGAAGAATAAAATTTGAAGCATGTTATATTTTTAAAAATGGTTTTATTGATAAAATGTAAATTTTAGAATATTTATGATAAATATTTAAAAAAAAACTGATATATATATATATATATATATATATATATATATTATATATAATAATATATATATATATATATATATAATATATATATATATATATTATATATATATATATATATATATATATACACACACACACACACAACTTTACGTGTAAAAAGTAAACAATATTTTTATCCTTCGATTTGTGGGTTGATGAATTATGTAAATAATACATGATTTTATGTTATCTTATAAACGTTAGCCCTAGCCCAACTTATACAAGATGGCCCATTGATATCTTTTTTAGGGTTCAAGTACTATATATTTGATGCAATTTTTGTCTTTCACGATTGCTCGCCGTCAGTTGAATTCTCTCTCACACATCACATTTCAGTAAGTCGATCTTCACTCGATTTTTGTTAAATTATTTGTTTATCAAATGTTAACATTACCTACATCTTGAAATTTCTTTTACTTGAATAACGTAGATCTGTTCATTGTGAGAGCTGACTGTCGTGATTGACCATAATCTAAATCGTGAAATCTTCGTGATTATAAGGTATGTGTTTATTTTGATGTATTCCTTTATTCATTAATTATTTCATTTAGAATAGATTTTCCAGGATTTATTGATTCAATCCTTAAAGCAAACATTTAATGGGGGTTTTGTGATTGGAAGCTAATCAAAGTTGAAAATGGTATATTAGGGATTTCATTATCCTTCTAAATCGATATTTGTATCTGCATAATTAAAAAGTTGTCATTAGAATAATGTAGATGTCTCAAATGTAATCTTGAATTTTTCTAAAGGTTAGTTTAAGACAAATTATGTTCGAACTTTTACCAAGTTGCAATTTTTTATCCTAAATAAATTTAAGGGGTGAAATTCTAAGGCATTACAAATATTTTCAAAGTCATTGTTAGGGTTGAACCCTGATTTCTAGTTCATAAATTCTACACTGAAGGATCAACCAAAATTAAGGTGTCATCTAAGTACCAAAGATGAGAGACGACTAAATATGAGGATCCCACCTTAAATCCATAGAAGAATTTCAGCTCAACTGCCCTACTGAATAACCCATCCCTTTGCCACTAACAAGAGAAAGTGATCTAGATGACCACCTTGTTTCAACTCAAATTTAATGCAAATCTCTTGGGTTGGACAATCATTCACCAACACAACGAGATTTTTACTAAGTGCACAAGCTCTATAAAATATCACCATTTTCACTAGATCTGAATTTGATAAGCATATAATCTTGAAAACTCCATCTAAGTGAATCTTACACTTTTTCAAATTCCACTTTAAAAATGAGACATGCATTTCAATATCTCTTTACCAAGTCAATCACCTCATTATCAACCACCACACTATCAACCAACTATATTCCTTTGAGGAAAGCCAGATAGTTAGTGAGTATAAGTGCATCCATCCTCTTAACTAATATAAAATCAAACACTTTGGCTGCCAACTTGTATAAGGACCCCAATAGGGAGATATGTCTGAAATCACCCAGCTGAGATGGTATCTTAACCTCAGGGATCAAGGTCACAAACATATGAGGAAAATTTTGAGGTAGAGATGCAAAATGATAATACTCATCAAAAATCATCTCATAATCTCCCTTTAACATGTTCCAAAATTTTCTCAGGAAGGAAAATTTAAACCCATCAAAATTAGAGCTCTTATATTGGCCACACTGAGTCACTACCCAATCTAACTCTAGGAGAAAAAAAGGATCAGTAAGGGAAATGTTATCCTCCGTATAAAAAAATCTGAAGAACATGTGAAAAATAATTGAACAATTACTACCGAATCTTAAATACCCCTTCTAACATACCATCATAAACATTAAGGGATAAAATAACATTCCTTGTACTCTTGCCATAAATAGACCCATGAAAAAATTCAGTATTAATATCTCCCTCCTTAAGACACTTAGCTTTCTGTCTTTGAAATAGTTTGGAATATTTTATCCTTAATAAGGAACAAATTTCCATAATGGAACTGATTATAACCTCAATATCATCCTCGGGTATAATCCTATGATCAGCCAAAGAATCCAAAATGGCTCACTACCTCTCTTAAAGACTCAATATGAAAGTCAAGATTACCAAACACCTTCTTATTCAATATTTTTATAACTCGTTTGAGACATTTAAGTTTCTCTTTAGGAACAAAAATTTCCCATCATGGATCATAGAATCAGAACATGTGAGATGGACAACCTCAAAGACTCTATTAAGCGCAATCTAATTATTATTGAACCCAAAAGCTTAGGGCCCCAAAAACTGATTAGAATTCTTGAGGATAACCAGAAAATGATTAGATACATATCTAGGTAGGTCCCTCTATTATGCCACCCCCAATGATGTCATCAGTCATTGGAAACAAAAATTCAGTCAAGCATATTGACTTCCCCTTCAATAGGTTTGAGTCAACTAAAATTCCTTCATAAAAAGAAAAGATTAGTCGAATACATCTAAGAAATAACATCTAGAAAGCTCTACAATCACTATCACACAAAGAACTAAAAGAGCCACATTTCCATATTCTTTCACTAGAAGAGCACAAAAAATTGAAATTCTAAAAATCACACCAAATTTTTCCAAGATTGACTTTACGAAAACAAATTTTGCTTCACATTACCCTTTTATATCTACAATGAATTCTTAGAGCATAAGTTAATCACAAAGGAACCAACCTTTATAACACCCCACTCAAGGAAAATACAGAGGAAACTAAGACCTGAGAAAGAGAATAAGAATAGGAATCTACCTGTTACACTACACCAAATTGAAAGATGAAACACACTATTACCAACATTAGGGCTAAAACTCAATTCACAAAAGGAATTACTCCATGAGAAATTAAAAAATGAGTAGGAGAAACCGCAAAACACTAATCTCTTAGCTTCATCACCTTATTTTTGTTAATACTTCCATCCAAGCATCTAATAATTAAAAAAAAAATTGATAATAAGAAATCATGCAAAGAGCCAACCTGTTTTCGTTGGACCTCATATAAGGTTCGGTTTAGGTAGTGGTTTAGAGTGTACATTTAAGCATGATTTTTTGGACTTGTTTAGTTCCCAGTAAGGGATGAAGCTTTGTGATTACATGATCTCACAATTTATAGATTTCCTTGAGGTGAATTTCTATGATTATCTAGTTAATGTTGGTCACGAAGATTATGCATAATTTATTAATAAATAAATAAATAAAATGAACATATTAATATTAACTTTGAGAAGAAAAAAAAGTGTATATTTCAATATTTTGAGAGTGGTATTCAAGTATTTTTATCATTTCTTTTAGAGATATATAACAATATTGAATGTAAAACATTTCTTTTGATTTGATTAGATGAATCGAAGGAGTGAGATTGCAAAGGAAGAGTCTCTAGACATAGAGAAATTAAGAGGTAGTCCAAGAAAAATGGATTTCATAAGTCAACTACCTGACTGTCTATTGATATATATAATGACATTCTTATCGACACAAGTTGTTGTTCAAACATCTATTTTGTCTAAAAGATGGAAAAATTTATGGAAGTTTGTCCCCGGTCTAATAGCAAACAATACTCAATTCTCAAAAGCCATCAACTTTTGGATTTTTCTAAACTCATTCTTAACCTATCGTGATGGAGATAGTCCCTTGAACAATATAGTTGTCGATTATAATGGTTTAATTTCCATTCAAATGTTGACCAAGCTCTTCAAATATGGTGTCTCACATGACGTGGAGAGAATAGCAATTAATGCTATTGGTGAGGGTTATCATTGGTTAAAATATGTAGATATTTCCAAATTTATGCTTTCATGTCGTTCTATAAAGTATCTTAAACTTTCACTTTGTGGAACAAGAGGGAAAGTAATACTTTCACACCCTTTAGACCTTCCTGAATTGACATATTGTCATTTTAAAGAAGTTGGATTCTCGTCAAATAACGTGAATGGTTATATCGACCCTTTCTCGAGTTGTACAAAGCTAGCAACTCTGATACTTGATTCTTGCAACCTAAAGTTGGGAACAAGATTGTTTGTGTTAAATGATACACTTTCCAAATTGATGATACACTTAGGTCCCTATTTTTTCCATCAACTACAAGTTCAAATGAACACTCCAAATCTGAAATCGTTTACTATTACGGGTTGTTTCAATAGTATAAACTCTATTTGTCCCCTCTTTGTGCACGACCTCAAATTCCTTGAAGAAGTGAGTCTTGAGCTTTGGTTTCCCAAAATTTCTGAAGAGATTGCAACGACTTTTCTGAGTTGGCTAAAAATGTTCACTAATGTCTACTCAATGACTCTTGCTTCTCCAACTCTTATGGTAAGCAAATTATTTTATCTTTACAAGTTCTTATTAGATAGAGTTAATTATAAAGTTAGAATTGTTTAGGAGTTTGTTATATAGAGAGAGAGATGAAACCACTTTGTTTGGTTTGTATTAGATTTAATGTATAAATCATATATTTTTGCTAATGAATTTGTTCACTTTGTTTGTTTAGGTTTTTACATCTATGCCTAATTATCCTGATATCGAAGATGTTCGTTTCAAAAATATGGAGTCAGTGCTGGTGAAAATCGACCCTTTTGCATCTTTATTTCCAAAGGAAGTATTGGCATACTTATTTAAAAACAGTCGGTGCAATGAAATTGTTACTACTTTTACAGGTTACGCATAATCTTTTTCTTTCTTTTTGTATTATCTCTTTACTATTCCTTATTTTATTACATATTATCATAAATAATATATATATATATATATATATATATATATATATATATATATATATATATATATATATATGTGTGTGTGTGTTTTTTTTTTTGATAAATATTTATGATTGATTATAAGTGAAAAAAATAAATTATGTTTTAAAATGTTATTTTGATACCAAATTCTGACATTATAATGTATGTCATTGTTCACTAATAATCTGAACAGAGATATTCATAACTTTGAATTTTTCTCTTTTTTTTTTAAACAATTTAGGTTGATGATATATAAAAATTGGTTAACATAGTTTATGACTTTGCATCATTGTTATATGAATGAAGAGGGTTTACTTTTTGTCTTAGTTGTGATACACATTATAACATGTTCTATTCTTTACTTGAAAAAAATAAATTTAAAATTCTTAGTTTAATTAGCTGCGCCACCATTATGTGTTAATTTATTCATTTATCATCTGAACTTTACCCTTTTGCCATTTTTTTTATTCTACAGAACTACCATTGTACTATGAGCAGAGATTTATGCTGGGACGTTAAATGCTTGGGCTGTTTAAAGTTGTTGAGTACATTCACCAATGTTTATAGACATAATGTGTTTGTATTTATATGGGGCATAAGTGCACTCATTTTTATTTGTTGTAGCATAAATGCAATCTATTTTGAATCTAAGCACTTATTATTCATCACCATAATACATTGTTAATTTTGATGGATGTTAAATGTTTGGGTTGTAAAAAGTCTTTCGATATGATGCTCAGGTGGCGTATTCCGTTGTAGTATCTATAACGAGTAAAAGTGTCTGTCAGTGGCGGTATAAGTATGTCGATGAAATAGCTCCCTCCTGAGGGGAAGCATAATAGAATGATTCATACTTGAGAGAGAAGTTATTGAGAAACAAGTGCGAGTTGTGTGGAGAAATAACTGAGTTATAAGTCTCACATTGCTTAGAAAAGTGGAGGTTGAACATTTTTTAAATGAGATGACCCATACACCTATCACTTTAAAGTTTTTGGTGAATATATGATGTCTTTCTCACTTATTTGAGCGAGTATTTAATCTTTACATGAATGTTTGCCCCAATATGAATGGTTTTCCCTCATAATGATCCAACATTAAAAATCCAAATTCTATTATTTAATTATTAAAAACCTTTAGTCACGTGATAAATGTTGAGAATGTGTCAAGTGTGAGTAGTGTGGATAATAATCACACATTTGTTGGTAATTTGGAGACTTGAGCATTTATAAGTGAGAGAACTCACTCACTTATCACCTTAAGGTTTTAGGTGAATATGTGGTGTGTCTCTCACAAAGATGTTGCTCTAAAAGAAGAAGTCCCACAATATTCAATATTCCCTAGTAAAAAACTCTCCCCAACAATAAACATGTCGCGACTACCCTATTTTCGTCATGTGATTTTCAAATCACAACATTATATCATTGAATGAGTGTTTTCTTATAGTGTACCATACGAGACAATCTAGTATTTTTGTTTATCCTTTTTAAAAGAAAAGATGCTATAAATATTATTCATCAAACAACTCTTTTTTTTTATGTTAGGTTTTTTAATAGAAATAATCTTATTTGAGGTGTGTCAGACATATCATTCAAGTTTCAAAATTATATTTTCCATATCGTAGAAGTCTTCTTTCTTTCGTTTAAATTTCAAAATTTTCTTTGCCATGTTGCACATGTATTGCTTCTTCTTCTTAAGAAACCCAACTCTCATTGGTTTCATTCTCATCTATTTAATTCTGAAAAAAAAGTTGATTACTAGAAAAACAATAAATATAACTTTATATTGTTGATTTACACGTAAGCAAAATCTGTTCTAAAATATTTTCTTTAAAATCATTCTTTTTATATATTTTAAGATAGTTACTCTAAATTTAAATTAAACCCTTACTTCGATTCAACTTTAAAAAAGTTGAAATATCATTTATATTTTTAAAAATGTGAACAGTAGTTTATTTTATCCATATCTTAAAAAAACATATTTGAAAAAAAATATTTTTTATTGATCAATTAAATTTAAATTTTTTTAAAAACAAGAATCAATGAGGAGTTTTAGATGAAAAGGAGGCATTTCGACTAGGTTTGTACCTCTAACCCCCTAATCTAACATCTAAAACTCCTAATAATCATGCCTGATACAACTTCTTACACTATCTCACCAAATTCAACCCTAATAATCAAAAACATTTTTAACAATAAAAGTTTCTAATTAAATAAATGCCTTTAAATCATTTAGAATGAAAGTTTCTAATTAAATAAATGTCTTTAGATTATTTAGTTTAGACCTTTCAATGGACAATCTTTGGATTAGAAAATATTGATAAATAACATTGAGTTGCACTGTAACTAAAGGTTGAACCATTTTTTGTCACAAATCATGTCAATGGATAAAATGAAAGAGAGCTAAACACACTAATATAATTAACAAAAGCTCTTATAAAAGAGAATATAAAATATCAAGTAATACTAGTAATGATGAAGAAGCCAAGGGATCCTATAGGCACAACATTGATTTATCCATATCAAAATACTCAAACAATGTGTCGGGGTTAAGAAAAGATAAATGTGTTGAGAAAGCTTCTTACATGGTTTTCAATTTAATCAATGATTTAGATATGGAAGGAATGTTTTCTAGGTTTTCAACATGTGTACCTGATTTAACGTTTGTTTTCTAGGAATGTTTAATAGAAATACTATTTGTCATAGTAATACTGACACCTATTTTAGCCATTATATATCATTTATTGATTGGTGTTCAATCTGTCAAGTGTTTGTACTTTTAAGTTAATTTACTCGCATTTTCACATTTCTTTTTTTTTAGTAAAAAATACTTCACAGGGAAAGCACTTTGAACTTTTTTAATTTGTTGTTATTCACCTATTTTTCCCAATAGTTAAGAATACATTATTGACTTCTGGTGTTACCTTCAAGATTTTATTCGGCTTACCATCGCTTTGTTCTTTTGCTTTAACTAGTAAGTCTTCTTGTTTTGGCCTAATCTCTATTGTCTGGTTCATTTTTGGTAAGGATTGTGAGTATGTGAGATTTCACTTTATTCCTCTTACTTTATTATTTGTGTAATTATGTGTAAAGTCTCATGCCATCAAATATACATCCGAACATATTTCGAATGAGGAAGTGTGTTCTTCATTCTTGGGTAAAAAAACCTATATGAAAATATTGATAAATAAATATTAAGTTGCACTCTAACGAAAGGTTAAACCATTTTTTTGTCACGAATAATGTCAATGGACAAAATGAAAGTGATTAATTTCACGAAAAGAGAGCTAAACACACTAATATAATTAACAAAAGCGCCTATAAAAGATAATATCAAATATAAAGTAATACTAGTAATGATGAAGAAGCCAAGAGATTCTATAGACACAACATTGACTTATCCAAACTAAAATACTCTGACAATGTGTCGGGGTTAAGAAAAAATAAATGTGTTGAGAAGGCTTCTTACATGCTCCATTTGTTGGTTATTGGATTATACATACGTTGGGATATAAGAGATGAGGAGTGGCATCAGCAAAAGACGTTTAATGTTCAATTCAATCAATGATTTAGATATATATGGAAGGAATGTTTTCTAGGTTTTCAGCATGTGTACCTGATTTAACGTATGTTTTCTAGGAATGTTTACTAGAAATACTATTTGTCATAATGATACTGACACCTATTTTAGCCATTGTATATCATCTATCGATTTATTGATGTTCAATCTGCTAAATGATTTTACTTTCAAAGTTGATTTACTTGCATCTTCCCACTTCCTACCTTTTAGTAAAAAATACTTCATAGGGAAAGCACTTTGGACTTTTTTAATTTGTTGTTATTCACCTATTTTTCGCAATTGTTAAGAATGCATTATTGACTTCTGTTGTTACCTTCAAGATTTTATTCAGCTTAACATTGCTTCGTTCTTTTGCTTTAACTAGTAAGTCTTCTTGTTTTGGCTTCAGATCTATTGTTTGGTTCATTTTTGGTAAGGATTGTAAGTATATGAGATTTCACTATATTCCTCTTAATTTCTTATTTGTGTAATTATGTGTAAAGGCTCATGCCATCAGATATACACCCGAACATATTTTTAATGAGGATGTGTGTTCTTCATTCTTATGGGTAAACTAAACCTATATGGGGACTCCCTCAATCTATTTTCACCTGTAAAAATCAGGGAAATTTGACGTCGTTACTGAAGCGGGAGGCCTTTTAGGTTCCTGTAAGGTTTCAACTCTTTCTTTTACAAATAGAGTATGTCAAGGTTTTTCCCACCCCATCATTCACATGTTTGATGTTGTCTTCAGATAGATGGGTTTCTTCCTTTCTTTTTCCTCTTTTGAAAAAGATTTTATTTCTTAACTGGTTGTGGCGCCTTCCCAATTGTATCCTAATTGTTGGATGTTCTTGCGAGGCTTCCTATCGGTGTGTTGATATTTGGATTATGAGGTTTTAGTCAAAACATTTTATTACATATTCCATATTAATTAGGAAGGCTCTTACTCCCTTTTTGGTTTGGTACATTTTAAACAGTCTCTTGGATTTTTCGAGGCATTCATTGATTCTTTGAAGAATTTTAAGTATTGGTTTTAGTGAAAGAAATTGTTACATCTAATTCGGATTCTATCATTTGTAAATGGGAAAGGGAGCCTCTCAATGGTTTAGGTATTGTTTTTCGATATGTTGGAGTCAATACATTTATAGATGGGGGAAGTCAAATTTGTTTTAGACTATTAGATCTTTCTTAGAGAGAATGAGAGTTAGGCCATCATTAAGGGTTACATTGGTGGTTTCGTCACTGTAACACCTCAAAATTTGCCCTCCTCTCTTGGGACTAGCTTAGCATATTGCATTTCATTTTTTAGGGCATTAGGAATTTGCATATTGCATATCATGTGAGAATAAACAAGTCATCCTCTAAAAGTCTTTCTCAGAAGATGGAGAGATTAAGAGATGCAAGCATGAGGGTCTCATAAATTGATCACTAGCCATCTGAGGGTTTGTGCTTCAATTAGGGTTTCTTGGTCCTTCAAGGAGTTTGAGTATTATATTATTGGCAAGGATGCATCATCATCATGGTTATGTCATCCTCAATGGGCTCATTTGTTCAGGCTCAGATTCTTTGGGATTAGGGTTTTGACCTCTGGTCAACCCTAATCAGTTGCATTCTACCAGTCAGGATTCCTCAAGGAGATGAGGTCTTTTTTGAGATGGAGATCATCATATGATTTTATTGAGCTTGTATAAGCTAGGGTTTCATTTTGGATCCATTTCATCAAGTGGTTGAGGCTCAAAGTCATCTGAGTATGTTCAAGTCATCTGAGGACCCAGAAAGTCAATTGAGGGCTAGGAGGTGGAGAAATGAGTTTCAACATCTCATTCATGTTTAAAAGAGGCTTATTAATCATGTCAAATGCATATCTTGAAGAATTTGAGGTCAAGTCAAAAGTTTCCAAAAATGGAAAGTGACCTATAATTGAAAGTTTCCAAAAATGGAAAGTTTTTGGTTCAAATTCAACTTGATCTTGCATCATCAAAGAAGCTTCAAATTAATTCTTTCCCAACATGAAAGTTGAAGATATCTCTCTCCCATTTCCAAAAAGTCAAAGATCATGAGCATCTGATGAATGGTTGAGGAGATATGGTCCAATCATTGCCAAGTGTACATGGAACTTCAAAAGGGCATAACTTTTGATTCATAACTCCAAATTTGGTGGTTCTTTTTCTAAAATGCTTCTCATGTCATGAAGTTTCCAAATCAATCATCACATTGCGTAAAATGTTATCACATGATCATTTGCATATCCATGCCCATTTTGGAGGGAAATTGCAAAACTTAAAAATGGTGCATTACATGAACTTTTTACCATTGCCAATGTGTTTTAAAAATGATTTTGAGTGGCTTTGATCAAGCAAATGGTTATTGTTCACGTGTGCATGCTTCACACATCACCAAATTTCCAATTTTTGCCATGCACCCTTATTTTGCTTAATCTCTAATTAACTTTGATTAATTTTAATTAAAATGAGATTAGGACAGAGTATATATTGATAATCATAACAGAATTTGAAGGAGCTTAATCATTTTCACCATTTTTTTAGATCTAGAAGTTTTTCCCTCCTTTTTTTTCTCTCAACCAAAATTTGAAAAATCTTCAAAGAACCTTGCATTTTTATTCCATATTCTTGTTCTCTGGTGTGGATTTAGTGCAGATCAAGCTTTGGATTGGTGAATTCGTGGAGAAATCAAGCATTGAAGTTCAAGAACTCAAAAATGGCAAATGCGAATTGAGCTAGATCTACACGTTTCCAAGCCTCAATTTCATCATCAAACTTCATAACAAGTGATTTGGAGTGGATTTGCAAGTTTGCCTGGCCTGGAATCTGCAGAATTCAAGAACTGATCTTCAAGAGGTCACATTTTCGATCACCTTAATTCTCTGTTTTATGTGTATAATATTGTAGAACATTTGATGTTGATCAATCTAATATAAATTTCGTGCGATTTGGATAAGAATTGAGAGAGATATGCTTGATTGAAGTTTTGAATGTCAAACTTTATTTGCTTCGATTTGCCTGAATCATGTTGAATTAGGATGAATTGATGCTTGATCTATAATCTCCATTGCATGAGCTTCGTTTTGGTATATTTTTTTGTAAAATCTGAGAAATTCTGGAAATTCTGGAAAAAAATTGATGAACTTCATACTGTTCATCATCATCTTCGTGAAGAAGATGAAGATCTTCATCTTAGCGACGGCATAGTGACGGCTTAGCGTCCAACCTGGTTCGCTAGGGTTCTTAATGAAGAACGCGCCCAGGCCTTGTTTGATCCGTTGGTTCTCACTTCGATCCATGTGTAGCGCGTTTGTGTCTCTGTTTTTCTCATTTTATTTCCATGCCATGAAACGACGCCGTTTTGATTGGCGCTTATACCTTATTCGAATCCTGGTGGCAGCATATATTCAAATTAATTTCTCATGTTCATTTTTCCCTCCATATTTCATATACATGTGTTCATCTCATTTTAAATATTTCTTCCAACTTTGAAAATCCATATCTAATTGAAAAATGCTCCAAATAATCCCTAGTTTTTTGCTATTTGTTCATTAAGATGTCCTCTACTTAATGATGATAAATTTTGAAGTTGTGCATGGCTGGATTTTGATTTGTGTTAGAATATGTGTTCATGTGTACATTTGGGACCTTGCTCCATTCTTTCTATTGTGAAATGCTTGATTTTAATCCAATTGCCATGAAATTTTGCATGATGATTCTTGACATATTGATAGATGTTTTAGGCTTGGTTTGGTATTTTTCTCATTTGCCATTTCTGTTTTACACATATGTTTGTATGGTGTGACAATTTGTGTCACACAATTTGATGATCAAATTGTGCAATTTCATTTCCATATCAAATGACTTCTGTTGATTCTGATTTTTTGTATGATGATCATGTTGGAGGTGTTGAATGCTCTTGATTTTTTCCAGAATTATTTGAATCATTTCTGTTTTGATTTGGAATTTTTATTCATGATGATCATTTGTGAGCTTTGAAATTGTCTTTGACTTCCCTTGCACATGAAATGCCTTTGCTTGATGATTTTGACTTGGTCCTTTTTAGGACATGTTAATATGTGTTTGAAGTTGCATTGTGTTGAATTTCAGCTCCTGTTTTGAATTTTTTCTTCACCTTTGACCCTAGGCTTTGACCTAGTGGTTTGTACTTACATGTGAGCTTTGAATTTCAGGACCAAGCACCCAATTTCCATGGTTGATGTTGCTCCTTCATTTGAGCTTGGTCATTTGTTATTGTGGGCTAACATTTGTTTGCTTTGTAGGCTTTGCTGATAATTCACTTGAGTGTTTGCCTTATGGCTTACTCATTGTGCATATTGGATTGTCTGTTTGTTGTTGACTGTTGTCTGATTGTCTGAACACTGTACTGATTTGTTTAGTTGTTTACACAGGTACCTAAGTTGCTTTAAGTTCATTTGAACTTTGCTTTGCTTTGCTTGTGGTTGGCATACCACTTAGGTAATGACCTCTGACTTCATGTAGTCTGGAAGACCTGTCATGTTACTTTGGCAGGCACCTGTCTGAAGCCCTCCTTAAGAGGCAATGTTTGTGGTTGTTTACTTTTGTGCCTTGTACATTCAAAGACCTCCTAAGAGAAGAGGCATTGGCAGATAAAAGGGATGTGAAATCCATCCCTTGCTATTCAGTTGTGTCATTCATCCTGCTCACACCATGTGTTGATGCACTTTGAATAAAAACCCAAAATCTTGTTGTGTCAGTCATGTGGAATAGAGTCCCACATTCTGGACTCCCACACTTTCATTGTCTGAAGCTCTCCCAGGCCAGGGATAAGAGCTGTGGGGTCTTACCCTCACTTCCTATTTCATCTGCTTCACCCTAACTCTCAATGTTAGGGTTAAGAGCAAACAACACCCATTCCAGTATTTGGCTTGTTTGTCAAGGTCGATATGACCCCTTGACTAAAGCCCAACCTTGCTTGAGCCCCCTTGGTTGTGTATAGTGTGTGCTATTTGCTTTTGATGTTTATCTGCTTAGCTTCTTATCTCCTTTCTGTAGGAGTCGTATGATCAACTTTTGAAGAAGTTGACGTACGTAGAGATAGACTTGAGTTGACTCACTGCCTGTGTGAGTCAAACTCTTGTTAGAAACCTCAACCTAGGACTGTTGTGGATTACATGATAACTATTAGGCTCGAGTCAGTCTCCCTTTTAGTTTGTCATTTCCCAGTCTCTGGTTAGGATAGAAATTTCTCCCCTGTTAAGGGGAACTACGTTGCCCTGATCCTCATACCAGATGAGGTACGTAGGCAGGAGATCGTGCGAGATCTCTCCGGGCACCCTTTTTCTTTTTTTTGGTGTGTGTTTGTTTGCTTGGAGTCTGATGTAAGCCCAGCGATTGGCATTCGGTTTCCTTGTTTGTTTGTTGTGTGCTTGGAGTCTGACGTAAGTCCAGCGATTGGCAGTCGGTTTCCTGTGGGTTGTGTGTGTGGAGTCTGATGTAAGCCAAGCAATTGGCATTCGGTTTCCTTGTTTGTTTGTTGTGTGCTTGGATTCTGATGTAAGTCCAGCGATTGGCATTCGGTTTCCTTGTTTGGGTTTGTTGCTTGGAGTCGGACGTAAGACCAGCGATTGGCATTCTGTTTCCAGTTGTGTGTTTGCTCTGAAGTTTCAGCGTCTTTGTGTGTGTTTGTTTTGGCGTGCGTTAGCCGAACTACGGTAGCTCTGATTCTCATTCCAGATGAGATACGTAGGTATAGGATGCGATATCCTAGCGAGCCCGTTCCCATGTCCCCGAACTACGTTGACTCTGATGTTTGTTTCTGACAAACTACGTAGGACCAGAATGCGACATCCTGCAGAGTCCGCTTCCGTCTCCTTCCACCTGTGTTTTATTCCAGTGTGTGTGCATTCTTTGAGCAGTTGTTTAGCAACCTTATTCTTTCCTTCTGAGCGTGAATCCCGTCGAGTACGACGGACGTGAGGGGTGCTAATACCTTCCCCTTGCGTAACCGACTCCCGATCCTTGTAATCTCCGGTCGTAAGACCATTTCCTTTCCAAGTTTACTTCGAGCGTTTTCTTTCCCTCCTTTGGGATAAATAACGCACGGTGGCGGCTCTGTTTGTTTGCTTTTCCCGCCGGTTGTTTTTCGCGGATGCGACAGCTGGCGACTCTGCTGAGGATTTAGAGAAGTTGACCTCTTGCTGGTCCATCTTCCCTAAGCGAGTAAATCCTAGCGCTCTCTAGGGTAGTTTTGGTTGCTTTTATTGCTCTATTTATTGCATTTATGATTATTATACTGTGATTATTTGCATAAATGTTTGCATGCATCATATTATCATTGTGCTGAATCTGTACAGGTTGGTTCCTCTATTTGGGGTGGGTGTTCTGAGTGGGGCTAAAACCCAGGCCCGAGTATACACCTAGGATTAGTGTGGTCTCACGTTCCTCACATGTTGGTTGGGCATGTTGTTGCGACGTGACATACCACAAGCCGGACGAGGTTCTTCTGAGAGAGCTCTTCCATTGTGGAGTATTCCACTTTGGTCGAGTTACCTCTTTAGAGTTGTTGACTTCGGTGACCGTTCTTTCCCGGATCTTTGGTTTAGACGATCTTATGAGAGTTGCAACGGCACACCCGAAAGGGCAAACCCGTTGAGTATCTTTGCCCGATTGTCGAGACCATTATCCGCCTTAGGAAGACCTGATTAGAATTCACCTGTGAGGGGAGGGTTTGATTCTTACAGATGCATGTTCTGATGGTGACTCTTTGTTGGTGACTGTTGGGTCCTATTTATAAGTCGGATTTATGGATATTTATTTCTGAGACGCCGGAGTTCTGTCCGCGGTATTTATCAGTGGGGATCCGTTTATTTCAGGATTCCCTGGGTTGATTCAGAGATTGTTGTGGCTATCAGTTTAGTGTTTTCTCTGTAATGATGGTGATGATGGTGATGTATCCTTCCGTTCCGTTTATTTCGGAACCCCAAGTCGGATTTGTGATTACTCAGTACCTCAGATGGTTGTGATCAGTTCAGAGACCGGGGCTTCTGTGCAGTTGATGATCAGATGACTTGGAAGATGCCACAGTGCATTGCATTCATACATCAGCATCATTCACATTTTACATTTATCCGCATCTAACTCATGTTTATCCATATGCAGGGGACATTCTTGATTGAGATCCTGGTTAAGAGACTTCTTTGCTCAGATATGAGGCCCGGTTTGAAGGACGATGTTGTTTACAGTTTCTTTGATCCAGAGATTAGTGTGCTGAAAGAGATGATAGCAATGATTGCGCCTGACCATGTGGGGATGTTCCGTGAGACTTATGGGGGTATTCTGAAGATGGTTTTCAGGCTCATAGACAGGGATAAGAGCGCCATCCATACTCTTCTCCAGTTTTATGATCCGGGTTTGAGATGCTTTGTCTTCCCGGATTACTTGTTGGGGCCTTTGATGGAGGACTATGCCAGCATCCTGGGTATTCAGATCAGAAATCAGGTTCCTTTCTATGCTACTAAGGAAGAACCTGATGTTGGTGGGATCTCCCGTGCTCTTTATTTGAGTCCAGAGGTGACTAAAGGAGGTCTGAAGGAGAAGAGGAAGTTGCCTGGTTTTCATCTGAGTTTCTTGGAGGCTAAAGCCAGGGAGCATGCTATTTTGGGTGATTGGAAGGCTGTCTGTGCTTTGATTGCTGTGAGCATTTATGGAATCATCTTGTTCCCTAATCAGAAGAACTTTGTGGATATTAATGCCATTCGGTTGTTTGTTCAGAGGAATCCTATTCCTACCCTGGTTGGGGATGTTTATTACTCGGTCCATAATCAGAACGAGAAGAGGCGTGGGGGATTGATTAGGTGTTGTGCTCAACTGCTATACAAATGGTTCATGGGATATTTGCCTTCCAAGGGTGCTTATGTTCTTCTTGACCATACTGTAAATTGGGCGACCAAGTTGATGGGTTTGCGAGCCAAAGATATAGCTTGGATTCACAGTAGCGGGGCTGGACAAGATTTCATTTGCAGTTGTGGGGGTTTTCCCAATGTGCCTCTTATAGGAGTTCAGGTTTGCATTAATTATAACCCGACACTTCTTAAGAGACAAATGGGATTCGCTATGGAGGTTCCTCCTCTCAAGAGTGAGATTCAGGAAACTTTCTACTTCCCGGTTGAGGGTAACCAGTCACGGTTGAGGCAAGTGTCTGATGCATGGCGCAGCATTCAAAGGAAAGGCAAGTTTTCTTGGGGTAGAGCTAATAACAGGTCTTTTCCTCCGTTTGACGATTGACTCAGCAAGAGAGTGGAGCTCACTCGTCTACCATTTCATATGGGTGATCCTTGGTATCCGTTGATTGAGGAATCTCATTCTTCTGTCAGCATGGAAGAGTTCCTGGAGATGAAGAGGGAGAGAGATCAGCTGCATGCAGAGAAGACTGAATTGGAGATGAGTGTTGCTAGAATCCAAATGGCTAATCAGGAAATCAAAGGGAAAATGGAAGACCAGGATAAGAGACATGCTCTTGTGGTGAAGCGCTTTGAGATAGACACCGCTTATTATGGCAAGGTCAGCCAAGCTTTAGAGTCATCCACGAGGGAGCACGACATCACCAAGGAGAGGTTGGCTAGAGCTTCGAAGGTCATCGAAGATGAGAAGAGGAGACAAATCCTTGTGAGGGATCAGAGGGAAGACAGAGTTAGAACCCTTATCGCTGAGTGGGAGGCAAAGCTGAAGATTAAAGAAGCAGAGAACGTGAATATCATTGCTGAGAGAGAACATTATATTGCCGAGAGAGATCATTATCTTGCTGAGAGGGATCATTACTTCAGACAGATGAAGATTCACCAGAAGGAGATAGGAAGATTGCAGCAGGAGAACACCGAGCTCAGGTTCGCCACGAAGTTTACTAGGATGGTTGATGATGTAGGGCCTTCTGTGGGACCTTCGTCAGTTTAGACCTTTCTTATTTGTGTTGGATTACCGTCAGGCCTGTTGACGGAATTCACTTGCTTGTATTTCCTTTCTATTTCTGGAGAATTTGTAATTTGATTTGTATCAGACTTGATGTATGACTCTCGCACGTATGGTGCACTTTTGATATACAGTGGTTGTTTCATTCAATGATTGATCTTCAAAGCTTTATTTGCTTTCTTGCTTCACTCACATCACACACATGGTTGGGAGATATCTTTGCTAAATCATAATTCTCTGCGCTGTATGTCAAAATCAATCGATGAATGTCAGAATACTGCTGCCAGATTATTATCTGTCTCGATGAAACCAGGATCGAAAGATGAAGTGTTCCTCATATGGATAGACATTGCATTCATGCATGAATCATAATAACTTGTCTTCTATTTTGCAGGTGTCGGTTTCTAACGTGCTTGATTGTTTCAGGAATCATTGCTCGCGCACGTAGAATCATTCCTTTGCACGCAGCACGTCCGCACAG
The DNA here is from genome assembly GCF_024323335.1 of Lathyrus oleraceus. NCBI lineage: Eukaryota > Viridiplantae > Streptophyta > Magnoliopsida > Fabales > Fabaceae > Lathyrus > Lathyrus oleraceus. The sequence continues at coordinate 380,267,765 of NC_066584.1, read as the reverse complement.
ATATCCTACTAGACGCAACACATCCAGGCTGATGGATCTACCCAATGCAGATATTCTCGAGCTGAAGGAGAAAATGAATGAACTGATCAATGTCATGCAAGGGTTTGCCGTGGGGCAAAAAGCACTTGCTGATAAAGTGGAGAAGCTTGAACGGGCTTCAGCTGCTAACAGTGGTATCAATTTAGAGGGTGTCTCCAACCATGGCCTTGGTGGTTCCAGGGATGGAGGAGATCTCAGAAAGAAGACAACTGCTGGCGTGGTGATCAACAATGGGGGTGGTTTTGGTGTTGCCACAGGCGGTAGACCAGGTCCGATGGGCAATAACCTGAAGGACAGTCTGTTTCCTCCTTTCTTCGGGGCCGAGGAGGATAGAGAGGAAGACAGAGAAGCAGATCAGTTCTCCATGTTGAATGAACAGTTCGGGCAATACGGTGTCCAACCACCCAACAAGGAGATTCAGGTGCTGGCGGAAAAAATCAGGGCTCTTGAAAGCTATGCTACTCCGGGGGTTGTTAATATGTCGAATATGGGGCTGGTTGAGGGGATTGTGATCCCACAAAAGTTTAAAGCGCCTGCGTTTGACAAGTATAATGGGAGTTCTTGCCCGGAAACTCATCTCCAGGCTTTTCTCCGAAAGATTTCTGCTTATACAATGGACCAGAAGCTTTGGATGTATTTTTTCCAGGACAGTCTGTCTGGGGGGTCTTTGGAATGGTACACAAAACTAAAATCTTCTGACATTAAGAGCTGGCAGGATCTTGGAGATGCATTCTTTAAACAATACCAATTTAATGCTGATATGGCTCCTAGCCGTACCCAATTGCAGGGTATGTCTCAGAAGCCTAATGAGGGGTTTAAAGAATATGCACAGAGGTGGAGGGAGCTGGCTGCCAGAGTTCAACCTCTGTTGGTGGATAGAGAAATGTCAGATCTGTTCATGGGTACCCTTCAGGGGACATTTGCAGAGAGAATGGTTGGATGCCCGGTTACCACCTTTGCTGATATTGTGGTGGCCGGTGAAAGAATCGAAAGTTGGTTGAAGATGGGAAAGATACAGGGTAGTGCTTCGTCGTCTGGATCGAAGAAGCCCTTTGGTAATGGTCAGAGAAAGAAGGAGGGTGACACCAGTGCTGTATATGCCCAAAGGGGACAGAATAGGGATCGTTACTACCAGCACACTGCTGCGGTAACAATTCCTGCTGATAATCAACAACAGCAACAGCAACAACCACAGCAACGACAACCATTTCAACAGAGACCACAGAGGGCCGGGTATTAAGTAAGAGGACGAATGGCTGATCGTCAATTTGATAGGCCACCTGTGACCTACTCATTCTTGTTGAAAAAGTTGAAAGACTTGGGGTCGGTTCAGCTGAGGACGTTGGCTCCGTTGAGACCTGATCAGAGGCCGGTCAGTTTTGATGAGAATGCCAAATGTGAATTCCACTCTGGTGCCCCTGGACACAATGTAGAAAATTGTAAAGCTTTTAAGCATGTGGTCCAGGACTTGGTGGATTCTAAGGCAATCAACTTTGCACCATCTCCAAATGTGAATGCTAATCCCATGCCCGCGCATGGTCAAATGGGGGTGAATGTAATTTCTCAGGATGAGGGCCGAATTTGGGTGACGGATGTGGATCAGTTGAAGACTCCGTTGGCTAAGGTCAAGAGGCAATTGTTGAGGAATGGGGTCTTTCCGGGCTGTGATGACTGTTGTGCTGCGTGCACCATTGTTCCCGATGGGTGTGTATTATTGAGGGAGGCTGTCCAGAGGCTGATGGATGAGGGAAGCCTCCGATTTGAGAAGGTTGATTTGGTGAAGGAAGATGTCTCCACCATAACCATTTACTTCGACCCGGTTGATTTGTCAACGCTGGCAGATGCGGCTCCAGTTACTATCACGGTACCTGGGCTTATTCCTTATGACAAAGATGACGTCGTGTCGTGGCATTATGGCGGAGAGGTTTATTGTAATGGGGAGAAACTGGAGGATCAAACTGCAGGTGGAACCACCGTTTCAAAGGTGGATAATGTCGGACCCAGTGGTTTCACTCGCAGTGGAAGGTTGTTTGCACCTGACGCTTTAAGGAGTGGAGATGGGGAAAAAGAAAAGAAAGAAAAGGCCGAGGCTTTAGCCAGGGCGAGAGGGAAGCAGGTGGTAAATGAGGGTACTTCTGTGGTGACACCGGCGCCTGGTGGGTCGGAAAGAGAACTTGATGATGAAGCTGAAGAATTTTTTAGGATCATCAAGAAGTCAGAGTACAAGCTTGTTGACCACTTGCAGCAGACCCCATCCAAGATCTCAATCTTGTCGTTGTTGCTAAGCTCCGAGGGGCATAGGGAGGCTTTGATGAAAATACTGAAGAGAGCCTATGTTCCTCAGGAGATAACAATCAATCAGTTGGAGACGGTGGTGTCAAACGTCAATGCCAGCCATGGGCTGGGTTTCACTGATATGGACCTAACTGTGGATGGGCGAAATCATAACAGGGCATTACACATTGCCATGGAGTGTAAAGGAGTCGTGCTCTCCCATGTGTTGGTTGATACCGGCTCCTCTTTAAATGTGTTGCCAAAGAAAGCCCTGGCGAAGCTGGACTGTGAAGGGTTGATCTTGACGCCCACGGACCTGGTGGTGAGAGCTTTTGACGGTTCAAAGCGGGCTGTGTTCGGGGAAGTGGAGCTCCCGGTCAAGATTGGGCCCGAGGTGTTTAAGTTCGTATTCTATGTCATGGATATTCAGCCGGCGTACAGTTGCCTGTTGGGTCGCCCATAGATCCATGCTGTTGGGGCAGTGACTTCGACTTTGCACCAGAAGCTGAAGTACATCTGGGACGGGCAGGTCGTCATGGTTTGTGGGGAAGAAGACATCTTCGTCAGCCACCTATCATCGTTCAAGTATGTTGAAATGGACGGTGAAATATGGGAAACGCCGAGCCAAGCATTCGAAACCGTCAAGGTGGAGAATGCTCTTTTTGCTAAAGAGGAGAAGCCGTCCATTTCTTCGTACAAGCAGGTTGCCGAGGTGGTGAAGAATGGAGAAGCTCCTGGTTGGGGAAAGATGATGGACATAGCCGCCAAGAAAGACCAATTTGGGGTTGGTTATCAGCCTGGCCGAGGCTCGTCTGGACAGGGCAGAGGACGCCGTCCGTCATTCACGTTCACCAGTGCTGGAATGCTAGATCCAGATCACATCTGTATGGTGGGTGAAGAAGTTGACAGTGACTGTGAGCTTGATCAATGGATAAAGCCGTGCGTACCAGGGATGGAGATCCAGAACTGGAAGGCCGAAAAGATCATCACTGTCACTCTACGTGAAGAGTAATATTTCCTGTTTTTCAATTTTATTTGCATGAAAACCATACGTTTTGCCCGAAGCGTAATGGTTCATTGTAAGGGCCACCTCATGTTTCATTTTGCAATATTTGCATCATAAATAAAGGGATGTTTTTCAATTAAAAGCGGTGTTCCCTGTTTTTCATTTATTTTTGCAGTTTAATAAAAACAAAAATAAAAATGGCAATGTTTGTTTTCATTTTCCATTTCAATTTGACTCGCTCCGGTTCTAAAGCAATGCATGAATCAACATTCATGCAGATGTGACCTTTCTCCGGATCTCATTGATAGCAATCCTGTTACACCCTCATATGACTTCGACAATCCGATCTATCATGCCGAAGAAGAAGGCGAAGAAGATTGTGAACTGCCGGAGGAATTAGCCAGGTTGTTGAAACAAGAGGAGAAGGTGATTCAGCCGCACGAGGAGCAAGTTGAGATTGTGAATCTGGGTACCGACGAGGTCAGAAAGGAAGTGAAAGTTGGGGCTGCTTTGGAGGAAAGTGTCAAGAGCAGAATGGTAGCCTTGTTGAAAGAGTATGTTGATATCTTCGCCTGGTCTTATCAAGATATGCCAGGGTTGGATACCGATATCGTTGTGCACAAGTTACCATTGAGAGCAGATTGTCCTCCAGTGAAGCGGAAGTTGCGCAGAACTCGACCCGAAATGGCCATGAAAATTAAAGAAGAGATGCAGAAGTAGTTGGATGCTGGCTTCCTCGCTATCACTAATTATCCGCCTTGGGTCGCAAACATTGTGCCGATCCTGAAGAAGGATGGAAAGGTGAGAATGTGTGTGGGCTACCGGGATTTGAATAGAGCTAGCCCGAAGGATGATTTCCCATTACCTCACATTGATGTGTTGGTAGATAATACAGCTCAGTTCTCGGTGTTTTCCTTCATGGATGGCTTTTCTAGCTATAATCAAATCAAAATGTCGCCAGACTGAGGTTGAATCCTAATAAGTGCACTTTCGGGGTGCGGTCCGGTAAGTTGCTGGGGTTTATAGTGAGCGAAAGAGGAATCGAGGTTGATCCTGCTAAAGTGAGAGCAATAAGAGAAATGCCTGAACCAAGGACAGAAAAAGAGGTTCATGGTTTCTTAGGTAGATTGAACTACATTTCACGGTTCATATCTCACCTAACAGCCACGTGTGAACCAATATTCAAGTTATTAAGAAAAGATCAAACGGTTAGGTGGAATAACGATTGCCAAGCGGCATTTGAAAAGATAAAAGAGTATTTGCAGGAGCCTCCGATTCTGATGCCTCCTGTGGAGGGACGACCGTTAATTCTGTACTTGACGGTCCTTGAGGGGTCTATGGGGTGTGTACTAGGGCAGCATGACGAGTCTGGTCGAAAAGAGCATGCCATATACTACCTTAGCAAAAAGTTTACCGACTGTGAAACAAGATATTCACTGCTCGAGAAAACTTGTTGTGCTTTGGTCTGGGTTGCTCGCCGACTAGGACAGTATATGCTGGTTCATACCACTTTGTTGATTTCCAAGATGGATCCAATCAAGTATATTTTTGAGAAGCCAGCATTGACCGGACGGGTTGCGAGGTGGCAGATGATTTTGACTGAATATGACATCCAGTATACCTCTCAGAAGGCGATAAAGGGGAGTGTATTGTCTGATTACCTCGCCCAGCAGCCCATTGAGGATTATCAACCAATGAAGTTTGAATTCCCTGATGAGGACATCATGTTTCTCAAATCGAAAGATTGTGAGGAACCGATCTCGGAGGAGGGGCCTGACCCTGAATCCGAATGGATTCTGATGTTTGATGGGGCCGTTAACGTGAATGGTAGCAGTGTTGGTGCTGTTTTGGTTACGCCGAAAGGATCCCACATTCCTTTTGTTGCCCGACTAACATTTGAGTGCACCAACAATGTGGCTGAATACGAAGCTTGCATCCTGGGGATTGAAGAGGCGATTGATTTGCAGATCAAGAACCTTGTTATATATGGAGATTCAGCTCTGGTTGTGAATCAGGTTAACGGAAAATGGTATACGCAGCAATCTCATTTAATTCCATATCGGGATTATATGAGGAGATTGTTGACGTTTTTCACCAAGGTGGTTTTGCATCATGTGCCTAGAGAAGAGAATCCTTTGGCAGATGCTTTGGCTACTCTGGCCGCCTTGATTAAGGTGCGGTGGTGGAATCAGTTCCCTAGTATTGAGGTGGGACGTATGGATAGACCGACATATGTGTTTGCTGTTGACACAACGCCTGATGATGAGAAGCCGTGGTATTACGATATCAAGCGCTATCTGGAAACCCAAGAATATCCTGAGGGAGCATCCAAAAAGGACCGAAAGACTCTGAGGAGGTTGGCCATGGTGTTCTATCTGAACAAGGATGGGGTTTTGTACAAGCGGAATTTTGATTGGGTCTTGCTCAGATGTGTCGATGATAAAGAAGCAAGCCAATTGATGAAAGAGGTTCACGAGGGGTCGTTCGGTACCCATGCCAGTGGGAATGCAATGGTGAAGAAGTTGTTGAGGGCTGGATATTATTGGATGATGATGGAGGCCCAATGCTTCAATTTCGTGCGGAAGTGTCATAAATGCCAGATTTATGCTGATAAGGTGCACGTGCCTCCAAATCCGTTGAGTTTAATGTCGTCTCCATGGCCGTTTGCTATGTGGGGCATTGATATGATCGGGAAGATCGAGCCTACGACTTCGAATGGGCATCGGTTCATATTAGTGGCTATCGATTACTTCACCAAGTGGGTGGAAGCAGCCTCTTATGCAAACGTGACGAAACAGGTCGTTGCCAGATTTCTCAAGAGAGACATCATTTGCAGATATGGGGTTCCCGAAAGAATCATTACTGATAATGGTTCTAATCTCAACAATAAGATGATGGCAGAACTGTGTTGGGAATTCAAGATCGAGCATCACAATTCTTCTCCCTATCGTCCGAAGATGAATGGGGAGGTTGAGGCAGCCAATAAGAATATTAAGAAGATTGTGCAGAAGATGGTCGTGACCTATAAGGATTGGCACGAGATGTTGCCGTTTGCATTACATGGGTATCGAACTTCACTGCGTACGTCTATTGGGGCAACGTCTTTCCCGCTTGTGTATGGAATGGAAGCCGTGCTACCAGTTGAGGTTCAGATTCCCTCTTTGAGAGTCTTGATGGACGTAAAATTGCAAGAGGCTGAATGGATAAGGACTCGGTACGAAGAGTTGAGCCTGATAGAGGAAAAGAGGCTGGCGGCCATCTGTCATGGGCAGTTGTACCAGCAGCGGATGAAGCGTGCTTTTGACCGAAAGGTACGACCTCGTGTATACCATGTAGGCGATATGGTGTTGAAAAGGATCCTTCCTCCTCAAAACGATCGGAGGGGCAAATGGACACCCAATTATGAAGGTCCGTTCGTGGTCAAGAAGGTTTTCTCTGGTGGAGCCTTGTTGTTGACGACCATGGATGGTGAGGATTTTCCATCCCCTGTGAATGCGGACGCAGTTAAAAAATACTTCGTATAAGAGACCCGCTGGACGGAAAGAATAAAATAGTCCAGGCAAAAAGGGGCATCCCGGTGAACCAAGAAAAAAAAGGGGTTCGGGCAAAAATTAGGGATAAAAGAAAAAACTGTACACCCGGCAAGTCGAAAACCCCACAAGGGCGGCTTGGGCAAAAAGGGGTATCCCGGTGGACTGAAAACCCGAAAGGGCGGTCCAGGCAAAAGAGGGATTGAAACGAACAACTGCGTCCGGCATAATCGTTTGTACTTTGAGTACGACATGGATAATCCCCGACAGGGATCGGTCGAAAGCGTCTTGTTCAGAAGGCAGAAAGCGCGGAGAGTCTTGAGGACATATGAGGTGTAACCGAGTTGGAACTCGATGAGATCACGGATTCACGTTGCCATTAGGATAGATTTTTCCTTTTGTGCGCAATTACCTCTTTTCAGGAATTGCTTCCTTTGTATTGCTCAGTTACGAGCCACATTTTTTCAATCAATAAAATGCATATTCAGTCAAATAATTTTGTTTTTGTTTTTCATTACTGCTTTGATTGCAAAAACATCCGTTTATTCTAATAAAGAATCTTTGTATTTTGAGACATGGAGATCCCTTCCAATGCATGTTTATAAGATTGAAAACCGGAAATCTTATTTGGAAGGTTGAGTGACCCAAGTGTTGAAATTTTGGCACGCCTGGGGCACGTTTTTATCCAACGATCTCTTTTGCAGGTGCTGTTAGATATTTTCACTCACTTGCAGGTTGTGATGTGGAGCTTTTGACAAAGGATCCCCGTGGAGTCCAGTCAGGGACAAGAGGAATAGAAGAACGGTGAAAAGACGGCGAGAAACGTGCGACGATCCTTGAAGATTAATCAAGAAGACTCTTCAAAGTCTGAGGACTGAAAAGTTTGTATCAATCTAAGGAGTTTGCTCTCCGTGGAGTACGAAGCAGTCGAGAATACAAGGTGATGAATCAGAAAAGTCCAGACGAGTCTGGGAGCTCTCAAAAGTGGAAAGTTGACGCTGGATTTGGATGTTGAATACTAGAGTTCGATGAGTCGACGGGTGTTCTGTGCCAGACTTTCTTTGTTTCCCCAAGCAGAGTTGGGATTGTTACCTCCCCAGCAGATTCAAGGTCTGTGTCTTCCCTAGCAGGGTCGGGATGGTTATATCCCCAGCAGGTTTGAGATCGGTGTTTCCTTAGCAGTCAGGCCTGAAGGTTACTATTTTCCCAGCAGAGGTGTCTATTGGTAGCTATTTCCTCTAGCATGGTGGAGCTTGTTAGTTCCTCAGCAAGTCAACGGTTGTTGTTTTCCCCGCAGAGCGCGTTGGTGGTTTCTATCCCCAGCGAAGTCCCTAAGTGGATCGGGTGCAGAGGAGGTCATCCCTGGTGAGGGTGGTCCTTTCCCCAGCAGCGGTGCTATTCCCCAGCAGGGTGGAGATTGGACTGTTGTTGAGTTCCTCAGCAGAGTGCCTCGAGCTCCCCGGAAGAGTCCCTGGAGGGGGATACTTTTTATGCATTCATCATGTAGATAAGCATAGCATATTGCATAGCTAATTGCGTAGCATTTCCATGATTATGGAGCATTACGCTAAAAATCATCATGCATCAGCATTGCAAGCATAAGCTAGTCTCAAACCGTGGTTACTGTTTGAGAGGTGGTTTCGCCAGAGGGTGAAGATGTTACTCTAAGGAGTTTGGCATCGTGATTTTAATCAACAGTATTCCCCAGTAGTGCGATATTGGAGGAAGGATTTCTGTCGGGCGGAGATGGAAATGATAATCAAAGAAGTTTTGGGGTTCAAGAAAAGCAAAAAAAAAGAGTAAAGAGAAAAAATCCCCAGCTGAGGCAAATTGTTCGTTTGCTAGGGTTGAATAGAGGATAGCATGCTCATGGCTTGTTATCCCCAGCGTGGGTCGTTGGCACGCGTGCCGCCTCATTTATCACTGTTCCTTATCTCTGCCATTGCTGATAGGCATAACAAGTTTTTCGGGTATTCAGACCAATATGGCGTTCAGGCCAGGTTTCCTGTGTTCAGGCCGAGGTGGGTATTCAGACCAATTTCCGATGTTCAGCTCGAAGAAGCGTCCGAAGTTCAGATCGTTGTAGCTTATGGCGTTCAGGCCAGTTTTCCGGTGTTCAGGCCGAGGTGGGTATTCAGACCAGTTTCCAATGTTCAGGTCGAACAAGCTTCCGAAGTTCAGATCGTTGCAGCTTATGGCGTTCAGGCCAGTTTTCCGGTGTTCAGACCAGAGTATCCGATGTTCAGGTCGAAGAAGCTTCCGAAGTTCAGATCGATGCAGCTTACGGCATTCAGACCAGTTTTCCGGTATCCAGACCGAACCGGTATCCAGACCGAAGTGGTATCCAGACCGAAGTGGTATCCAGACTGAAATGGCATTCAGGCCAGTTTTTCGGGCATTCAGGCCAATCTCTCGGTGGTAAGACTAGCGTTAATACTCTCATATTTCGATGCTCAGTATTCAGACTGATGAGCGGCGTTCAGTCCGTGGTTATCCCTGTGTTACCATTTATTTTGGTATCCAGGTCAACGTTCCTTTTCGGTATTCAAGCCGACTTTCACCGTACCAGACGGATTCTGCTTTTGAGATTATTTCCTTGCCGATTCTGAAAGGCATTGTTAATTATTATCCCTGGCGGAGTGCAAATTATTCGTCTGTTCTTGGTATTCAATCACTTTTCACCCTGATCATCTGAAAGCCGAGGCTGTTCATATCGACAGGTTCACAGTGGATTGAATAGGGGCAGCTGTAACACCTCAAAATTTGCCCTCCTCTCTTGGGACTAGATTAGCATATTGCATTTCATTTTTTAGGGCATTAGGCATTTGCATATTGCATATCATGTGAGAATAAACAAGTCATCCTCTAAAAGTCTTTCTCAGAAGATGGAAAGATTAAGAGATGCAAGCATGAGGGTCTCATAAATTGATCACTAGCCATCTGAGGGTTTGTGCTTCAATTAGGGTTTCTTGGTCCTTCAAGGAGTTTGAGCATTATCTTATTGGCAAGGATGCATCATCATCATGGTTATGTCATCCTCAAGGGGCTCATTGTTCAGGCTCAGATTCTTTGGGATTAGGGTTTTGACCTCTGGTCAACCCTAATCAGTTGTATTCTACCAGTCAGGATTCCTCAAGGAGATGAGGTCTTTTTTGAGATGGAGATCATCATATGATTTTATTGAGCTTGTATAAGCTAGGGTTTCATTTTGGAGCCATTTCATCAAGTGGTTGAGGCTCAAAGTCATCTGAGTATGTTCAAGTCATTTGAGGACCCAGAAAGTCAACAGAAACTCAACTGAGGGCTAGGAGGTGGAGAAATGAGTTTCAACATCTCATTCATGTTTAAAAGAGACTTATTAATCATGTCAAATGCATATCTTGAAGAATTTGAGGTCAAGTCGAAAGTTTCCAAAAATGGAAAGTGACCTATAATTGAAAGTTTCCAAAAATGGAAAGTTTTTGGTTCAAATTCAACTTGATCTTGCATCATGAAAGAAGCTTCAAATGAATTATTGCCCAACATTAAAGTTGAAGATCTCTCTCTCCCATTTCCAAAACATCAAAGATCATGAGCATCTGATGAATGGTTGAGGAGATATGGTCCAATCATTGCCAAGTGTACATGGAACTTCAAAAGGGCATAACTTTTGATTCATAACTCCAAATTTGGTGGTTCTTTTTCTAAAATGCTTCTCATGTCATGAAGTTTCCAAATCAATCATCACATTGTGTAAAATGTTATCACATGATCATTTGCATATCCATGCCATTTTGGAGGGAAATTGCAAAATTTAAAAATGGTGCATTACATGAACTTTTTACCATTGCGAATGTGTTTTAAAAATGATTTTGAGTGGCTTTGATCAAGAAAATGGTTACTGTTCACGTGTGCATGCTTCACACACCACCAAATTTCCAATTTTTGCCATGCACCCTTATTTTGCTTAATCTCTAATTAACTTTGATTAATTTTAATTAAAATGAGATTAGGACAGAGTATATATTGATAGTCATAACAGAATTTGAAGGAGCTTAATCATTTTCACCATTTTTTTAGATCTAGAAGTTTTTCCCTCCTTTTTTTACTCTCAACCAAAATTTGAAAAATCTTCAAAGAACCTTGCATTTTTATTCCATATTCTTGTTCTCTGGTGTGGATTTAGTGCAGATCAAGCTTTGGATTGGTGAATTCGTGGAGAAATCAAGCATTGAAGTTCAAGAACTCAAAAATGGCAAATGTGAATTGAGCTAGATCTACACGTTTCCAAGCCTCAATTTCATCATCAAACTTCAAAACAAGTGATTTGGAGTGGATTTGCATGCTTGCCTGGCCTGGAATCTGCAGAATTCAAGAACTGATCTTCAAGAGGTCACATTTTCGATCACCTTAATTCTCTGTTTTATGTGTATAATATTGTAGAACATTTGATGCTGATCAATCTGATATAAATTTCGTGCGATTTGGATAAGAATTGAGAGAGATATGCTTGATTGAAGTTTTGAATGTCAAACTTTATTTGCTTCGATTTGCCTGAATCATGTTGAATTAGGATGCATTGATGCTTGATCTATAATCTCCATTGCATGAGCTTCGTTTTGGTATATTTTTTTGTAAAATCTGAGAAATTCTGGAAATTCTGGAAAATTTTTGATGAACTTCATACTGTTCATCATCATCTTCGTGAAGAAGATGAAGATCTTCATCTTAGCAACGGCATAGTGACGGCTTAGCGTCCAACCTGGTTCGCTAGGGTTCTTGATGAAGAACGCGCCCAGGCCTTGTTTGATCCGTTGGTTCTCACTTCGATCCATGTGGAGCGCGTTTGTGTCTCTATTTTTTTCATTTTATTTCCATGCCATGAAACAACGCCGTTTTGATTGGCGCCTATACCTGACTCGAATCCTGGTGGCAGCATATATTAAAATTAATTTCTCATGTTCATTTTTCCCTCCATATTTCATATACATGTGTTCATCTCATTTTAAATATTTCTTCCAACTTTGAAAATCCATATCTAATTGAAAAATGCTCCAAATAATCCCTGGTTTTTTGCTATTTGTTCATTAAGATGTCCTCTATTTGATGATGATAAATTTTGAAGTTGTGCATGGCTGGATTTTGATTTGTGTTAGAATATGTGTTCATGTGTACATTTGTGACCTTGCTCCACTCTTTCTATTGTGAAATGCTTAATTTTAATCCAATTGCCATGAAATTTTGCATGATGATTCTTGACATATTGATGGATGTTTTAGGCTTAGTTTGGTATTTTTCTCATTTGCCATTTCTGTTTTACACATATGTTTGTATGGTGTGACAATTTGTGTCACACAATTTGATGATCAACTTGTGCAATTTCATTTCCATATCAAATGACTTCTGTTGATTCTGATTTTTTATATGATGATCATGTTGGAGGTGTTGAATGCTCATGATTGTTTCCAGAATTATTTGAATCATTTCTGTTTTGATTTGGAATTTTCATTCATGATGTGTAAAGGCAAAGAGTCAGACAACATACGATTGCAAGTTTCGATGATGACAAATGACCACCATGCACGTCTACAAACAAATGCAACACATTACCTATCGTATCCTTCCCTATGCTTATCTAAATCTGTTATAATTCTTAAAAACATATGTGGACAAAGTATGATCATGACGAAATGCATGAAAATCACAAAACACAAATTTTTGCAGATTTGAAGACTTTGAGTCGACCATAAGGGTCGGCGCATAGCTCACGGGTCAGCGCATAACTCAGACAAATTGGAGAATGGTCAGCGCATACGTGCTTGAGTCGACCATAAGGGTCGGCGTATACCTCACGGGTCAGCGCATAAAACCCTTGGGTCGACCACAGGTCGGCACATGGCATAATGATGCTATCCACGGCTCAGCACATGAAACCTTTGGGTCGGCGCATTTCCCACGGGTCAGTGCACGCCGACCTATGGTCGACCGCTCGTGCGTAAACTCAGTTTTCTGAGTACTTTCCACTGTTTGAAAAGTTGTTACTTTTGGTTGGTTTGCCAGTTACTATAAATAGAAGTCAAAACACTTTTATCAAACAACATTTGTCAAATTGATTTCAAGTGTTCAAGGAAACAAGAAAGAGTGAAATAGGTGTCCAAGATTCATCATCTTCATCTTCAACATCTCACAACACATCAACTACACACAACCATTTTTGATGTGCTTCGTGTTCGGTTAAAGGTGATAAGGTTCGAAGCTGAGATTGGAGAATCTGGTTCGGGTTGAAGCTTGTGGCAGGTTCTTTCTTGAATAAAACCGTTAGGGTTTTGTCCTCCAATACTGGTTTGTGTTTGGGGGGTTTTTGGACGAATTACTTCATCAATATTCAACTGAGCGAAGGTGATTGAGAAGAGGAAGTCTTCATCAGTCTAGTAGCGGATTCGGTGATATTGAAGGGAAGGATTCGGGTTCGATTCGTTGTGTTTGAGATCAGCCGGGCCGAGGGTTTGAAGAACGGAAGATTCTTCAACAAAGGGGCTGGAATCGAAGGTCTAGCAACAACGATCGAAGGTCTTGATTCATCTTGAATCAAGGAGCAAGGATAGGAAGCATCATTCAATACATTGGGAGTGTTGTTGTTTACTTGCTTTGCAATCCTTGTATAAACGGTTAAATTTCACAGGTGATATCTAATTAAATCATCTCAATTCTAAGTTTAGAATTGAGGGCAGACATACCCCGAAGCGAGGATGACGGGGGAACTGCCTCATCAAATCTCTGTCTTCTTTAATTTTCTGCATAATCGTTTTTCAGCTTAAAAATTAAGTGATTTTAGTTTAAGCATTTTTACCAAACATTGATATTAATTGAGTAAGAGATTAAAACTCTATTTTTGAACCCAAAGTACAATAGTATATTGTACTAGATCAATTTGAATTACTTACTCAACACAAATATCACTTGGGGTGTTTATGCACACCAAGTGTTTGAAAATTTGCCTAAACCAAAGTTGTCTTAAGCTTGTATCTAGTTTGATTTGGTATTTGGATCATTGGAACTAGGAATCCTAGTAAGTGAAACATATCATTGATTGTACAATTAGTGTAGTGATTTGTATTTCACTTTATCTCTAATCCATTAGCTTAACGCATATCCAGTTTTCCAATAACGGTTCCTTTTAGACTAAAATTTTCCTCGGCCGCTTCCGCACTTAAAACAATTTTTCAAAACCAATTTTAAATTGGTAGCGCCGACTCAAGTTTTTAATTGGGATCTATTCAACCCCCCCCCCCCCCCTTCTAGATCCGTGCCATAGTCTAATAAGTGGTATCAGGAGCTCCGGTTCACTCCGTGCTTCAAAATATAACTTTGATAGAAAATGGCTAACGAACCTAAAGGGGCTTATAATAGAGCTCCCGTTTTCAATGGTGAAAATTATAGTTATTGGAAAGACTGTATGCGGGTGCACATAAATTCCATAGATAGAAAAATATGGAACGTTATTCTCAATGGTCCAATTGAAATAACCATGACCAATGAGAACAATGAATTAGTGCCTAAGCCCGAAGCACAATGGACCGATGATGATGAAAAGAAATACAATTATGATTGGAAAGCCAAAAATATCCTAATCTCCTCACTAGGTGTAGATGAATACTATCGTGTATCCCATTGTCCTACTGCTAAGGCCATGTGGGATTCACTACAAATTGCCCATGAGGGGACGAACGATGTTAAGTTGGCTAGAATCAATACACTAACACAAGAGTTTGATCTCTTTTTCATGGAGCAAGGGAAACCATTGCTGACATGCAAAAGAGATTCACTCATCTCATCAATCGATTACATTCACTTGGTAGGCCTGTTTCCAATGATATTGCTACTAATAAGATCTTAAGATGTCTTAATAGGGAATGGCAGCCGAAAGTGACCGCCATCAAAGAGGCAAATGATCTTACCACATTGGACTTGACAACATTGTTTGATAAACTACAAGAGCACGAACAAGTTCTCTTGAGCCTGGAACAACACGAAAAGAAAGATAAGAAGGACAAAGCAAAGGTGAGTGAAAAGAAATCAATAGCTCTAAAGACTTCCTCCTCAAAGTCTCAAGCAAAAGAGCAAAGTGATTATTCATCGAGCGACGAAGAAGAAGAGGACAAGAGTGAAGATATGGGGTTGTTCGTTAAACGCTACAACCGTTACGTGAGAAAGAACGGCATCCAACATTCCGAGAAGAACTTGGTAAACTTCCGGAAACAATCTAGGTACTCCAAAACCGATGACTCAAAAGGAAAAATGACTAGAGGGTCGTGCTATAAGTGTGGAAAGCCGGGTCATTACAAACCGGACTGTCCGATGAACAAGAAGACAAAAGAAAAAGAATCATATAAATCACACAAGAAACCATCAAAGCCAAGGAGAGCATACATAGCTTGGGAGAGCGATATCGACTCCTCCGATGATGAAAGTTCTAGTGATGAAGATGAAAATGCAAACCTATGTCTCTCTGCTCATCAAAAGAACAAAAAGAAACAGGTACGACATGCTAAATATGAAAAATCCTCTAGTATGTCTCATCATGAATTGCAAAATGCTTTTGACATTTTACACTGTGAAGCGAAAGAGGCCTTTAAAAGGCTTGCCTCAAATAAGAAAATTTTTTCACATTTGGAACATAAAATTCAACAATCCGAAAGGAAACTTGAGGCACTTAAAGCTTCTATAGTGGAAAGCACAAAAATAAGTTATGAGGACCTTAGAAGTAGAATGATGAACTTTGGGTGTGATACTTGTTACATTTGGCAAGGTGAAGTAAGAAACCTAAAGGCCAAACTTGACAAGGCTCTTGAGCCCAAGATTACTTTTGCTATTGACAAATCAAACTTTCGAAAAAGTATGGTTAATCCATATCAAAAATATAAATATGTTATAAAGGATGAAGATAGTAAAAGCAATCAAAATGTAAATTTCTCTTGTCTCTATTGTTGCAAGAAAGGCCACTCCATTGCTAAATGTAGATTTAGGAGATTTTTAGTTCCTAAAGGCATTTATCAATGGATGCCCAAATGCAAACATTTCGTTCCTCACCATTCAGGACCCAATAAGTCATTGGGTATCTTCTCTTGTTAATTATATTGCCATAGGTACAATGCCTCGAGACTACCGAGAGAAGATGGGTTCTCGACAGTGGATGCTCAAGGCACGTGTCAGGAGACATATCTCTCTTCATTGACTTCGTGGCTAAGAAGAAGGGATATGTAACTTATGGTGACAACAACCGTGGAGCAATACTTGGTAAAGGTAGTGTAGGTAACCCCTCTTCTACTACTATTTCTGACGTATTGCTTGTCGAAGGTCTTAAACACAATCTACTTAGCATCAGTCAATTATGTGACAAAGGATACAATGTATCGTTTTCAAAAGATTGTTGCAAAATTGTACATAATGATGATAAGAAGAGTATGTTTAATGGCCTGCGTGTGAACAATGTCTATATGCTTGACTTAAATGAAGTATCGTTAACAAGTGACAAATGCCTTGTAACAATGAGTGAAGATTCATGGTTATGGCATAGGCGTTTAGCACATGTTAACTTTGACTTACTAAACAAAGTAGTCTCAAAAGATCTAGTCCTAGGTCTTCCCAAAATTAAGTTCACCAAGGATCACCTTTGTGATGCTTGTCAAAAGGGGAAGCAAACGAGGATCTCATTTAAATCCAAAAATATCGTTTCAACAACGAGACCTCTCGAGCTTCTCCATATGGATTTATTTGGGCCATCTAGGATTAAAAGTCTAGGAGGAAACTATTACGGTTTCGTAATAGTGGACGACTTCTCTCGATTTTGTTGGACTATTTTTTTTTAGTAAGCAAGAGCGATACGTTCGCCGCCTTTGAAAGATTTGCTAAGCTTTCCCAAAATAAACTAAATACAAATATTGTTGCAATTAGAAGCGATCATGGGGGTGAGTTCGAAAATCACTTATTTGAAGAATATTGCGGTAACCATTGCATTGATCATAACTTCTCCGCTCCACGTACTCGTCAACAAAATGGGGTTGTGGAGCGTAAAAATCGAATTTTGGAAGAATTGGGAAGAACAATGATCAACGAAAGTGGCTTACCTAAATATTTTTGGGCCGACGCCATTAGTATGGCTTGTTATGTTCTGAATAGGGTGCTCATTCGCCCCATTCTAAACAAAACACCGTATGAACTTTTAAAAGGGAAAAAGCCAAATGTTTCTCACTTACATGTCTTTGGTTGCAAATGTTTCGTATTGAATAATGGAAAGGAAAACTTGGGAAAATTCGATTCCAAGGCTGACGAAGGTATCTTCCTTGGATACTCTCAATCTAGCAAAGCATATAGAATATACAACAAATGATTACTTGCTGTAGAAGAGTCTGTACATGTCACTTTTGATGAATCCAATCCGAGAAACGTCGGAAAGGGTAGTGTTTTTCATGGTGCAGGTACATCTATCGAAGACATACTCAAAGGTGGCGAGCCGGGGATTGATCAACCCGACATAGTCAAAATTGAGGAGGACAAAGATGTACACCATGAGGAAACCGAGACAGTTCATCCGCCTTCAAACGATGATCTCCCTCAAGCTTGGAAGTCTTCCAAAGACCATCCAATCGACAACATTCTCGGAGATATCTCAAAGGGTGTAACAACTCGATCTAAGCTAAGTAATTTCTGTTATCACTTCGCTTTCGTTTCGCAAATAGAACCTAAAAACCCTAAAGAAGCCCTACTCGATGAACACTGGTTTTTGTCAATGCAGGAGGAACTTAATCAGTTCACCAGAAATGAGGTTTGGGACCTTGTCCCTCCTCCGCGAGATCATCGAGTAATCGGCACCCGATGGGTGTTTAGGAACAAGCTGGACGAAAACGGGGTAATAACCCGTAATAAGGCGCGTTTAGTCGCGCAAGGATATAACCAAGAGTAAGGCATCGACTATGAGGAAACTTATGCGCCGGTTGCCCGACTCGAGGCTATACGCCTTTTCCTTGCTTTCGCCTGTGCGAAAGACTTTAAATCATTTCAAATGGATGTTAAGAGTGCGTTCCTTAACGGTCACATAAATGAAGAGGTTTACGTCGCACAACCTCCGGGTTTCGAATCCCATGAGTATCCTGATCATGTTTATAAACTGAAAAGGGCTTTGTATGGCCTCTAACAAGCTTCTAGAGCTTGGTATGAGAGACTAAGCAAATTCTTACTCGATCAAGGCTACTCAAGAGGAAAGGTTGACACAACCCTCTTCATTAAACGTCAAGGAAAGCACTTGATATTAGTGCAAATTTATGTAGATGATATCATATTTGGGTCTACTAACATGAATCTTGTGAGAGAGTTTTCAGACCTTATGCAGGGCGAATTCGAGATGAGTATGATGGGGGAGCTCACATACTTTCTCGGTCTGCAAATTAAACAGCTCAAAGAAGGAACTTTCGTGAGCCAGACAAAGTATTGTTTGGACCTTATCAAGAGATTTAACATGGAAAAAGCTAAGGCCATAGACACCCCCATGCCTACTTGTACAAACTTGAACAAAGATGAAGACGGTAAGAAAGTAGATGTAAAACGGTATAGAGGTATGATTGGTTCACTCCTTTATCTTACTCATTCTCGTCCCGATATTATGTTTAGCGTATGCATGTGCGCAAGATATCAATCATGTCCCAAGGAATCCCATTTAAAAGCCGTTAAACGAATACTTCGATACATATCCGGTACTCCGAAGTATGGACTATGGTATTCCAAAGGTAATGATTGTTCATTGGTAGGCTTCTCCGATTCCGACTTTGCCGGTTGCAAATCGGATAGGAAAAGCACCAGTGGCACTTGTCACTTATTTTCAAACTCTTTGGTCAGTTGGCATAGCAAGAAACAAGTTTCAGTTGCTTTGTCAACCGCCGAAGCGGAATACGTTGCCGCCGGTAGTTGTTGTGCTCAAATCCTATGGATTAAGCAACAACTATTGGACTTTAACCTCAAACATGAACGTATTCCTATTTTCTGTGACAATACAAGTGCCATTAACCTTACCAAGAATCCTGTGTTGCATTCTCGCACCAAACATATCGAAATTCGACACCACTTTCTTCGGGATCATGTAGAGAAAGGTGACATTGTATTTGAACATGTTAATACTGAAAATCAACTAGCGGACATTTTCACAAAGCCGCTAGCCACTGAACCTTTCTTTCATATTCGCCGAGAACTTGGTATTCTCGATATTTCGGAACGGGCACCATAATCTGCTGTTTTATCTTATTCTATATAAGACTATAATCTTGTACTTCTAACAAGTCAATGTTGTTGCAAGCACAAGTTTACTGTTCACCAAGTCACTCCGGCATCGAGGTGATATTGTTCCTCTCTCTCTCTCTCTGCAAAGTCTCATGGTTAAAATAGTTATACCTCATAATGATAGTGTATATATATATGCATGATGTATCTCTTTGGATGTTTATTGCTGCATGGCATGTTATTTATGCATCGAACCTGTCAACGCATGTGCAAAACTGTGAAAAATTGAAATTCTGACTGTATGAGTCGACCGCAGCAGGGCTATGGTCGACGCACGCTTAATATTTTCTGTATTTTCTCAAAAATCAAACAGTATGCGTCGACGCATGCAGGGCTATGGTCGACGCATCGCTCGAAAATTTTGTTTTTCTGCAGAAAAATTTGAATCGTTTCATGCATCTACATTCAAAAACCATCATTAAGTGTGCATTTATATTCCATTACCTTTCAAACTACCCACTACCTTGTAACCTGCATCTACCTAGTGTCTTTTGTCCCTTGATCCTTCATCTTCCCAAAACCCTAACTTCTCCTCTACAAATAAGGAAAAACCTCTGTCTAGCAAAATCACTCTCAAAAACCCTCACAAACCTTCTCTCTCTACCCACACACACTTAGCTTCAAACATGCTCAAATGGCTTCCACATCACGCAGACCTACCGGCAAGAGATCCCGAGAATCATCCGCCGCATCTCTACCCATCTCCGATGTGTCGTTAGTTCCACCAGTGCGTGTCGAATCCTTCAACAAAGATATCGGCAAAAGAGGAGTTGTACAACAACATGCTTTCTACAAACTTACCGCCGAACGCATGCACCTCGTAGAAATCATGGCTCTGCTCCAGCATCAAGGCATCGTCAAATTCTTGGAGTGCAATGCTAAATACAGCGAAGACTTAGTCCGGGTGTTCTACGCCGGCATTCATGATAAGTTTCGCGGGCACAAGTTTCATTCCAGAATCGGCACGACAAAGGTATCTCTTAAGTCAAATGTCTGGAACCAGTATTTTGATATGTCATTAGAAGATGCTGAAAATCCTCTAGCTGAGGTAACTGACTCTCACCTAATAGAAGGTTACGAGTTTAAGAGTGCATTGAATGACATGCTGAAACGACCATATCCTGATCAGTTTATGAACAGTGATGCGTTCCCACGAGCTGTCACTGCCGGCAAGCTGAAAACCGGAGAAAGGATTCTTCAGTGGATTGTCTCCCGCATTCTGCGACCAAAGAAGGGCGGTCTCTCCAGAGTTGAACAGGCTGAGGTTCATCTCATTTACATTCTGAAGAATAAGAAGAAAATCAACTGGCCTTACTACATTGCCAGTAGGATGTTCAGTCTACGTGATTCCGGACGAGGAACGACTCTTGCTTACGGATCCTTCATTCAAGAGGTCCTTACTGCAGCCAACGTTAATCATTCGTCTTTCCCGTACACTTCCATCTCATCTGACAAAGAGTTCAGCCCAAAAACTCTGTCCATGATGGGATATTTTTGGTGTGATGAGCGGAGAATGTATAAGTTTGTTCGAAGAGGAAATGTTCCTGCGCCTGGTGCAGCAGATGATGACAGTGATGAAAGCGAAGAAGAAGAAGATGAAGAGGAAAATGAAGAAGAGGAAGCCAGGCACGCTTTTGATCACAATGGTGGAGATGATAGTCCTCCACCCGTTGACACTCACGACTACTCCGACTCCGCTTGGGCTCAGCAGTCGCATTTAACTGAAGAAGATGTTCCACGCTGGGGTGGCTGGGGTGACTGGCAACATACGGGCTGGTCAACTCAATGCCAATTCTACCGGCCGTATCACCAGGATGATGAAGAATCTCCTCCGTCCCCTCCACAGCAAGCAGACTCTTCAGAACTGTTGGATATGATGCGCAATATGCAGATCGCTCAACAGTCCTTCATGCAAACTCAAGATGAGCGTTATGCTCATATTAACGAGCAACTTCAAGCCCAAAATGAGCGTCTCGACACCTTCTCTACAAGCATGAATAACCGGTATGCAGACTTTTCGGCATCATTTGAACGTCAGGAACGGTCGATCGACGAGAGTCTCAAGCATCTAAACGGTGTTACCGAATACCTATCATATCTGGATGACCCCTACAAAAACTCGGGCATTTGTTACCATCCAGGACACCGCCATTAGGACATAGACATTCACATGCACTTTGTAGTTTGATTGTTATTTTGGATGTATTCACTTCTCTGTTTTCCTTGTTTATCTTCATGTGTTGTTCTTAATTAATGACTATTGCTCAGAAATGATATTGGTGTGATATTATTATCTGTTTGTGTTATTTCCTGTGAAATTTCCTTGTTATGTTGTATAATCATTCTTTGTCTCTTTTTGATGTTGTTAAAGGGGGAGAAACGTGTACAAAGCAGGCAGCCAAAAATTGTTCACAACTAACAGTCGCTTTCTGCAGATAGCCTTAGATTACAAAAGAAAGGGGGAGTGTGCAAAATGTGTCAATACCGCATGCTGTTTGTCTCGTTGATTTATACAGGTTGTCATCATCAAAAAGGGGGAGTATATAAAGGCAAAGAGTCAGACAACATACGATCGCAAGTTTCGATGATGACAAATGACCACCATGCACGTCTACAAACAAATGCAACACATTACCTATCGTATCCTTCCCTATGCTTATCTAAATCTGTTATAATTCTTAAAAACATATGTGGACAAAGTATGATCATGACGAAATGCATGAAAATCACAAAACACAAATTTTTGCAGATTTGAAGACTTTGAGTCGACCATAAGGGTCGGCGCATAGCTCACGGGTCAGCGCATAACTTAGACAAATTGGAGAATGGTCAGCGCATACGTGCTTGAGTCGACCATAAGGGTCGGCGCATACCTCACGGGTCAGCGCATAAAACCCTTGGGTCGACCACAGGTCGGCACATGGCATAGTGATGCTATCCACGGCTCAGCGCATGAAACCTTTGGGTCGACGCATTTCCCACGGGTCAGTGCACGCCGACCTATGGTTGACCGCTCGTGCGTAAACTCAGTTTTTTGAGTACTTTCCACTGTTTGAAAAGCTGTTACTTTTGGTTGGTTTGCCAGTTACTATAAATAGAAGTCAAAACACTTTTATCAAACAACATTTCTCAAATTGATTTCAAGTGTTCAAGGAAACACGAAAAAGTGAAATAGGTGTCCAACATTCATCATCTTCATCTTCAACATCTCACAACACATCAACTACACACAACCATTTTTGATGTGCTTCGTGTTCGGTTAAAGGTGATAAGGTTCGAAGCTGAGATTGGAGAATCCGGTTCGGGTTGAAGCTTGTGGCAGGTTCTTTCTTGAATAAAACCGTTAGGGTTTTGTCCTCCAATACCGGTTTGCGTTTGGGGGTTTTTGGACGAATTACTTCATCAATATTCAACTGAGCGAAGGTGATTGAGAAGAGGAAGTCTTCATCAGTCTAGTAGCGGATTCGGTGATATTGAAGGGAAGGATTCGGGTTCGATTCGTTGTGTTTGAGATCAGCCGGGCCGAGGGTTTGAAGAACGGAAGATTCTTCAACAAAGGGGCTGGAATCGGAGGTCTAGCAACAACGATCGAAGGTCTTGATTCATCTTGAATCAAGGAGCAAGGATAGGAAGCATCATTCAATACATTGGGAGTGTTGTTGTTTACTTGCTTTGCAATCCTTGTATAAACGGTTAAATTTCACAGGTGATATCTAATTAAATCATCTCAATTCTAAGTTTAGAATTGAGGGCAGACATACCCCGAAGCGAGGACGACGGGGGAACTGCCTCATCAAATCTCTGTCTTCTTTAATTTTCTGCATAATCGTTTTTCAGCTTAAAAATTAAGTGATTTTAGTTTAAGCATTTTTACCAAACATTGATATTAATTGAGTAAGAGATTAAAACTCTATTTTTGAATCCAAAGTACAATAGTATATTGTACTAGATCAATTTGAATTACTTACTCAACACAAATATCACTTGGGGTGTTTATGCACACCAAGTGTTTGAAAATTTGCCTAAACCAAAGTTGTCTTAAGCTTGTATCTAGTTTGATTTGGTATTTGGATCATTGGAACTAGGAATCCTAGTAAGTGAAACATATCATTGATTGTACAATTAGTGTAGTGATTTGTATTTCACTTTATCTCTAATCCATTAGCTTAACGCATATCCGGTTTTCCAATAACGGTTCGTTTTAGACTAAAATTTTCCTCGGCCGCTTCCGCACTTAAAACAATTTTTCAAAACCAATTTTAAATTGGTAGCGCCGACTCAAGTTTTTAATTGGGATCTATTCAACCCCCCCCCCCCCCCCCCCCCCCCTTCTAGATCCGTGCCATAGTCTAACATGATGATCTTTTGTGAGCTTTGAAATTGTCTTTGAATTCCCTTGCACATGAAATGCCTTTGCTTGATGATTTTGACTTGGTCCTTTTTAAGACATGTTAATATGTGTTTGAAGTTGCATTGTGTTGAATTTCAGCTCCTGTTTTGAATTTTTTCTTCACCTTTGACTCTAGGCTTTGACCTAGTGGTTTGTACTTACATGTGAGCTTTGAATTTTAGGACCAAGCACCCAATTTCCATGGTTGATGTTGCTCCTTAATTTGAGCTTGGTCATTTTTTATTGTGGGCTAACATTTGTTTGTTTTGTAGGCTTTGATGATAATTCACTTGAGTGTTTGCCTTATGGCTTACTCATTATGCATATTGGATTGTCTGTTTGTTGTTGACTGTTGTCTGATTGTCTGAACACTGTACTGATTTGTTTAGTTGTTTACACAGGTACCTAAGTTGCTTTAAGTTCATTTGAACTTTGCTTTGCTTTGCTTGTGGTTGGCATACCACTTAGGTAATGACCTCTGACTTCATGTAGTCTGGAAGACCTGTCATGTTACTTTGGCAGGCACCTGTCTGAAGCCCTCCTTAAGAGGCAATGTTTATGGTTGTTTACTTTTGTGCCTTGTACATTCAAAGACCTCCTAAGAGAAGAGGCATTGACAGATAAAAGGGATGTGAAATCCATCCCCTGCTATTCAGTTGTGTCATTCATCCTGCTCACACCATGTGTTGATGCACTTTGAATAAAAACCCAAAATCTTGTTGTGTCAGTCATGTGGAATAGAGTCCCACATTCTGGACTCCCACACTTTCATTGTCTGAAGCTCTCCCAGGCCAGGGATAAGAGTTGTGGGGTCTTACCCTCACTTCCTATTTCATCTGCTTCACCCTAACTCTCAATGTTAAGGTTAAGAGCAAACAACACCCATTCCAGTATTTGGCTTGTTTGTCAAGGTCGATATGACCCCTTGACTAAAGCCCAACCTTGCTTGAGCCCCCTTGGTTGTGTATAGTGTGTGCTATTTGCTTTTGATGTTTATCTGCTTAGTTTCTTATCTCCTTTCTGTAGGAGTCGTATGATCAACTTTTGAGGAAGTTGACGTACGTAGAGATAGACTTGAGTTGACTCACTGCCTGTGTGAGTCAAACTCTTGTTAGAAACCTCAACCTAGGACTGTTGTGGATTACATGATAACTATTAGGCTCGAGTCAGTCTCCCTTTTAGTTTGTCATTTCCCAGTCTCTGGTTAGGATAGAAATTTCTCCCCTGTTAAGGGCAACTACGTTGCCCTGATCCTCATACTAGATGAGGTACGTAGGCAGGAGATCGTGCGAGATCTCTCCGGGCACCCTTTTTCTTTTTTTTGGTGTGTGTTTGTTTGCTTGGAGTCTGATGTAAGCCCAGCGATTGGCATTCGGTTTCCTTGTTTGTTTGTTGTGTGCTTGGAGTCTGACGTAAGTCCAGCGATTGGCAGTCGGTTTCCTGTGGGTTGTGTGTGTGGAGTCTGATGTAAGCCAAGCAATTGGCATTCAGTTTCCTTGTTTGTTTGTTGTGTGCTTGGAGTCTGATGTAAGTCCAGCGATTGGCATTCGGTTTCCTTGTTTGGGTTTGTTGCTTGGAGTCGGACGTAAGACCAGTGATTGGCATTCTGTTTCCAGTTGTGTGTTTGCTTTGACGTTTCAGCGTCTTTGTGTGTGTTTGTTTCGGCGTGCGTTAGCCGAACTACGGTAGCTCTGATTCTCATTCCATATGAGATACGTAGGTATAGGATGCGATATCCTAGAGAGCCCGTTCCCATGTCCCCGAACTACGTTGACTCTGATGTTTGTTTCTGACAAACTACGTAGAACTAGGATGCGACATCCTGCAGAGTCCGCTTCCGTCTCCTTCCACCTGTGTTTTATTCCAGTGTGTGTGTGCATTCTTTGAGCAGTTGTTTAGCAACCTTATTCTTTCCTTCTGAGCGTGGATCCCGTCGAGTACGACGGACGTGAGGGGTGCTAATACCTTCCCCTTGCGTAACCGACTCCCGATCCTTGTAATCTCCGGTCGTAAGACCATTTCCTTTCCAGGTTTACTTTGAGCGTTTCCTTTCCCTCCTTTGGGATAAATAACGCATGGTGGCGGCTCTGTTTGTTTGCTTTTCCCGCCGGTTGTTTTTCGCGGATGCGACAGTCACGCTTTCCCCCGCGACCATAAATATAAAACTCATGTCATGGAGGATCATTGCGTGGATACCCGACATCTTGTTCCAAATAAAGATTGGGAAGCGGCCAAGAACTTACTGGGTATGTTTGCTAAATTCTTTTCCTTTCTTGTGTTTTAACTCTTCCTTAATATAAAGTGATAGATGGATTTTGTTCTTATTTTTTCATATTTCATTGCATCTAATGGACAACTTAAGGATTTTAAAAGGTCATGTGCCCAAATATCGATGAAGGTTCCAGAAACTAAGTCTCATCTTGAGGGCTCGACTTCTGATGATATATAGTGTTCTTAAACTATAATTAAGAATGGAAAGACTCCTTTGTCTATGGTGGAATATCATATTATTAAGAAGAGGAAGAAAACCTAAATCACGTGTTATAAAGATGGAAAACACATCTCGATTTTTGCAAATCCCTTTCCTAACTCCCTTAACAAGCTCTTTAGGTTAATCCCGTAAATATAGGTCTTTGTGGGATGCCATTTCTACTTTTCCAATGATTTTAATTAGAACAACTCAATGCTAACGGAAAATGAGGAGTTTTGGACTGAGGAAGAGTGAATTAAATCTAAGGTCAAGGATCTAGACGAAGAATTTAAGAAAGTGTGAATCTGTGTGCTAGAAAGTATAAATTTGATAATCCCGTAAAAATATCCTCTCTGAAGTTTAAATGCCGACAATGTCAACATTTGTGTTGTTGAAGTTAGGGGCGATAGATTTCAACTTTCTAATGATAGTAACTCAACTAGAAAAACATCTCAAGCCTCATCAAGAAAAGAGACTAAAGATTGAAGTTATTATATGATTCCTGCATCTGGAAAATAATCTTGAAGACTCATAGTAATGAAAGAGAGGGACTGAGGAAGATCGCTAGGTTGCGCCTGTCTGAGTGGCTATAGTTTTGTAACAGTAAGAAGTGGCTACTAAGTCCTAAGGCAAACCACACACACAATTAAAAGTATTTTTCATCACCCTTTTATATCTTAAGAATGTTTCCAAAACCAAGCTAAGTGATTAAGAAACTATCCACTATTTTTTAATAAAAATTTTGAACTAGCCAATTGATTGAGGACTTAAGCCAATCGATTGGAAAAACATTTTTGTGTCAGCTAATAGACTGGATCGTTAAGCTAATCAACTGGAGAGGGTCAAAACGATGAACAAAAAAACTAAGACATCATATTAATTATGTGTAATTAAGACATGATCTCAAGCCTTGAGACATGACTAAACACACTCTATTATATCCTTAGAGTCCATTCATGATATTCAATTGGCTCAAGAGTTTGAATTCATTGAAGATCAAGAAATTCAAATTCATTTGATACACAACCAATGCACTGCAAAGTCAAACCTTTGATTCTTGAGATTTATGATCAAATATGAACTTCTCAAGTTAAATTTCGTTAATATGTGTTTAATTGATTAATTTGATCAAGAAAAATCAAGAGAATTGAGGTTACTTGCAAAAAAGGCAATCTTGAAGACATTGAAAATTTCACTATCCAAATTTCATATCAAAAGTGGAAAACTTCCCAAAGCCATAACTCCCAAACCAAGCAGCCATTTTTTTTTCTCAAAAGCATATATGAAAGCTCTTGTTCCATACTTTAACTTTGTCATAGAGGGTTGATTCCCTAAAAGTTCAAGGATTTTGAGTTATGAGGCCATGAAGTTGGTGTCTCAAGTTGAAACACTTGGAAAATTTTCAAGTCAGCTTTGATCCCTAAAAAGTAATAAACTTTGGAGCCAGTTTTCATTTTGATCCACTTTGATTTAGAACAAACTCAAAACATGAAAGTTATAGAGCATGTCTTAGGCTTTCTAAAAAGTACAAGTACATTTTTCCCATGCATGAGTTATGAGTTTCGAAAATGGGAAGTTAGGGTTTGAAACTTGAATTTCAAGTCATGTTCATGATGAATTCTTGGAGGAAAACCATTTCAAATGTGAAAATCCCTTGATTATAGATCTTTTTGTGTACAAATCTCTCCATAATCATATGTTTACACAAATCTTAAGTGCATTACACAAGGAATTGGGGTTTTGTTCATTGCATTATACCTATTATGGATGAATTTTCCACATTACTACTTTGATAAAGCAAGTTTTATGCCAACAACTCTCTCTTTCACCCTTGAAACTTATCCCTAAAGATCACAAATAATCTTAAGTAATCAGAAGCAACCTTGTAGAGGCTAGAAAATCATGACAAACTCCTTGAAACTCCATAATTCATGCAAATTTCTCATTCGTTCTCAAACAAAACCATAACTTCACAAATTTTGTTTCTAATCAGTTCCAATCCTCACTCTTTCCCTATAAATAGAGGGATCCTTTAAGCTTCAAAACACCTAACAATCACCCCTTAACACTTCAGCAAACTCCCATTCCATTAGAATTTGCAAAAACACATTATTTTTGCAAGTTCTCTAACCAAACTTATTTCCCACATGTATCTTCCAAACAAACACTACAAATAATCTCTGGACACTATTTAGAGCTTGTTTAATCACTTGAACAAGTTTTGTATCCTCTATTTTATCATTCACCATTTCACTTCTTCATTTGGCAAAAACATTCGTGTGAGGTAATAAAAGTTGTTTTTGGCCATTCTCATTGTTCAAACACTATCCTCAAGGATCAACAAGACTGGTAGAATCTCTCTCTTATCTCTATAGTAGCTAAGAAGAAGCGTTGGACTTTTTCCAATAGGTAAGTGCACTTACACTTGAAAACTCTTGTGCATGCATCATTCTTGAATATTTATTGAAGTAAAAATGTAGTACATAGTGTGTTTGTTATATGTTTTCTATTGTATGCATTATATCATGCTCATACATTGAGATGTTACTGTTAGAAAGTTAAAAGTGCAGTTCTGGATTTTCCCTTGGCACACTTTGTACATTGAGTTTTAGGATTAGATAGTGATACCATTAGATTCCTTATAAAAATAGAGCAATTTAGGTTCTTATGGTTTTTAATTTCATGGAAATTTGAGAGAGTTATGGTTGTTGGAAGTTTGAGGAAAAAATGAAAAGAAATTGAAACAAGTTGTTGTTGTTGAGAAACGCGAAGAGACAAAAACAAATGCAAGAGTGTGAGGTTAGTGATGATGATGTAAAGCTGACCTTGTCATCTTACGTTTTGTTTTAAAATATATATTAATGAATGTGATTAAATAACCAGATGTAACAGCCACCCAAGTGGCAAGGAGCACGTGTTTTAAGAGTGTTTATGCCTTGGGTTTGGTGTTTGAATCCCCTTCGTCCCAGACCCATTTTATTCATTATTTTTCTTTTTCCTATTTATTTTTTTTGTTTTTCATAACTTCAACGGCTCATAACTTGATGATCCCTAAGCCTTTTTGAGTCACTCTTTTTTCTATGTGTTCATAATTTTATCTATCTTATGCCGGTGAAAATAAATTCCATAATTGGTTTATTTTTCACATACTTATACTTGTTCAAAGTTGGTACCTTTTTAGGATTGTTTTAGGGTTTCAAGTGACCTTCTTTGGTTGATACTTTAATTTTTATTGATCACCATGACTTGTATGAATGTTGTGCATCATATATGAACTTTGTTTGATGTTGTTAATATGTGCCTCTTGGTTTTTAACCTAATTTTGACTTACTTTAATGTATGTTTGCATGTTTATGTGCTTTGAACTTTGTTACTATGTCATGAACTTTTGTGTGTTTACTTTCCCATTGATCCATGATTCACATGTCATTCTTTCATGTCTTGTTGAACCTTTGTGTGCATGTGTGCCCTTGTGTTTGTCTTTGTTCATGTGTTTGCAAATGCTTTAAACTTGTGATAACATGTTTTTGTATGACTTGTATGCTTACATGCTCAAACCTTTTGTATGATGTTGAACCTTTAATTGTGATCATATTGAACCTTAACATGCATGTCTTGAATACCTTAACTTGTTTTCATGATTAAGTTAACGTTATGTCTAAACCATGTCTTACTTCATGCATATACATGTTCATTCATACTTGTTATGACATCCATATACATGTTCATGCATTGTCATGTCATTCATATTTGTTTCTTCATGATGATATATCCATGTCATTCATATTAATGTTAACTTTATACATCTTTGATTGATGTTTTTGTATCTTTGTTCATGTTCACATGTTGTACATATGTGTTTACATCCCATGCTTGTTATTGTTATGATCATGCTTCCATATCTTTGTATTGATTTCATGTATGAACATCTTTTTCATTTGTTTATCTGTGTAGATGTGATGCTTGAATATATTATTTATCATGTGGTTACCTTTGATGTTATGCTTGAGCATCTTCTTTATCATGTGCTTATCTTTGTTGATGTCATGCTTGAACATCTTCTTCGTTTGCTTATCTTTGTGGATGCCATGCTTGAACATATTTCGTTACCATTTATTTACCTTTGATGTCATGCTTGAACATATTTTCTTTATCATTTACTTATCTTTGTGGATGTCATGCTTGAACATCTTGCTTATCTTTTGTTTATATTTTTTCCCAAATCCAAGGGAAAGAACTCTTTATTAACTAGTTTAGCAATCCCTATTTCCCATTTGACCTTGTTAGAGTCATTTTTACTTTCAACTTAGATTTAAGTAAGAGTTTCCAACTCTTGTAAGTGTGTTTGTTATGAACACTTACTTCCCCCTTTGGAATCTTGATCATTATCAAGTGTTCTTTCACCCTTAGTTAGGTGAACTATGGTTGCTCTGATTTCATCCTTATAAGGATACGTAGGCACAAGATCGCGAAGTTTTGGCGAGCAAACTTAATAAAACCTTTAGGTCCTTCCCAATAAAAGATTTCCAAACAATAGCAAACAAATAATGACATAACATAAATACTTTCAAAAGGTTCCTATAGGATACTATAGATACTTATGATGTTAATACCTTCCCTTAGTATAACCAACCCTCGAACCTTAGATCTCTTCGCATTGTTTTTAAATTGCACAATTAGGATTTTATTCGATCTTTTCCCTTTCCCTTCGGTAAATTAAAATTCAGTGGTGAACATTCAATGTATTATGATTCAAGTTAATACAACAACTTGATATCTGATTCTCACCACGACACAAATCGTTTTCTAACAACCACTTGGAACAAACTTGTGTACTTGGACTTTTCTTGAATTTCAAGGTACATGGATGATCATATGAACTCAAAATAAGGTATCCTTTAATGTCTCTTGATTAGATTGCTCAAAGCTTGAGGTAACTTGGTGAAGAAGGCATGGAAATAGACACATGAACCTTTGATTTTTCTTGAGAAGTAAACCAAATTTTTTTGATGTACTCTTGATCAAGATGAGATTAAAAGGTGTTTTTAGAACCTTTGATATCATGCATTGAAAGATAGTCCCCTTGAGAATCAATGGTAATCCCCACTTTGTTGAGGAATCAAAGAGACATAGATGAGAAATCATGCTTGATACTCTTGATGAAAAGTCATACCTTGCACAATAAACATAAAGAAAACAAATTATATTTTTCTATTTGATTAGTGGTTAAGCAATGAACATATAAACGCAAAGGTAAAGAATTAACAAAGAGGTGCTTGATGATCTCTGGAAAAGCAAAACCCAAAGATAAGAGGGAGATGGGCCAATAGGTGACCTTGTCTGTATGCAAGGATGCCAATGGTATATGGGATATTAGGGTTAAAAATTAGGGTATGAAACTCTCTTTTGGGGAATACACCTTCATGTTTATTCCCTGGGTTGACACCTTCATGGTTATTCCCCTTTATTGGTTCATACACCATTCCTTACCATATTGTAAGACCCCAATTTTGACCCTAAGATCCCTCATGCAATTTCATCATAAGCATTAGCATTGGGATCATACCTTGGCATCCTCCTTACCCCTCTTTCATTGGGTTTGTTTTGGGAGAGATCACCAAGAACTATGTGATTGTATCATACTTGTATATTATAATTTTACTAACCAAAATACCAAAAATATGTCTTTGCATTTGCTTAACTCTATTGTTGGCAAGGCATGATCTCCATTGATCTATCAAGTTCATATATAGGGTTTGAGACCCTCATGACAAAGAGCACAACCATGAATTGATCCAAGAATGGTTATGAGCACCATATATGAGTCCCAATGGTTTATACATGTTATATTGATCAATTTTTCTTCAAGAGTTTGAGGGTGATTTGCATTGGAAACCCTAGTTTGATTGGGTATCTTGAGTAACTTCTCCAACAAGCTATCTCATCAATTGATCAAATTTCTCAAGTGACACTTCAAAATTCATCATCTTATGCATATATGATCTACCATGAGCCTAGAAAGTCAAGAGAATTGAAGATTAGCAAGTTGGTTGATGGTGGTTAGCCAGATGAATTCATCTGATCAAAACTGGGTCTCCCTAGACCCTATCTCCTACAATTTTCACCATATGAAAATTATCCTAATAGAAAACTTGCTCTAAATGACATTCCAAACAACTTTCATGTTGATACCTAGAGCTAGTTTTGCTTGGGAAATCATTTTCTATGTTGAAACATTATAGGTCATTTTGTCTAAACCCTAATTTGAAAGTCAACTTCCCAAGGCCATAACTTGCTAAATTTTTATGATATGAAAGATTTCCAAGTGTCACAATCAAATTCAAGGTGTATGCTTCAACTTTGATGTTTGGAGTGAGAGATAATTCAACTTTTATGAGCATGTGATATGAGGTTACATTATAGGTCACTTTTGACCTATACCATTGATCAAGTGATTTTTCCAAACGTCAAAAATGCATAAATCTATCATTTCAAATCCAAATGACATGAAATTGATGACCATTTTGAATGCATTTGAGATATCTACAACTTTGATGAAGACACATTTCTCATTTGAAGCTCACATAAAAAAGTTAAGTAAGATGGAATATTGAGACATATGACTTGACACTTAGAAAACATTTAGAGAAGTGAATTTGTGACCAAATATTATGCAGATGGATAATTATATTATTTATTTATGTTTTTTGTGATTACCATTTTCAGAATAAAGCGAAAGGTAAAAACAAAACATCATAGATGTGGATGAATAGAATTGAATTTTATTAATGATTAATTTGAAATTTCCCAAACAATATTCACTTCTCCCTTAGGCATAAGAGAAGGATTTTCGAAAACAAATAAAAGTAATTACTTAGATCGATGCATTATAACAGGAATATAAATAACAGTCCAATTATTGCAAGCTTTTCCATGCGTCACAAAATTGGTGCAATCTTCCTTTTCGTCGTTCTCTAGCACAGCAACTAAGTGTTGTTCATTGCCATGAATGAACCTTCCACTATGGAAGCTGAGTTGCATATCCTTTGATCTAGCAGCTGACGAACCTTGCTAAAAACCCAGACTGGTTCTGTTCTTGTTATCGGAGACCTCTACCACTCGTCCCCACTTATCAACATTCCCATCTTCGACAATCTTCCTTGCATCTTTCAATGAGGACATAGGTGCCCCAACTCTCTTTTCAGCAGCAATAGATAAGGCTTGGAACAGAGTTCCAACCTCATCCTCAGCTTCAACATAAGATAAAGATGAAAGGTGGCTAACCAACAACGCCTTCTCCCTGCCGATGATGACTAATTTCCCATTCTTGATAAATTTGAGCTTCTAATGCAATGTGGAGGTAACAGCTCCCGCCTCGTGAATCCATGGCCTTCCCAACAGACAACTGTAGGCTGGGTGGATATCCATTACTTGAAAAGTAATCTAGAAGTCACTCGGACCTATCTTCACTGGAAGGTCCACTTCGCCAATGACAGTCTTGCGTGAACCATCAAAAGCTTTGACGATTACACCACTATATCTCATAGGCACTCCTTGATATGACAGCTTTGATAATGTTGACTTTGGCAGCACATTCAGCGAAAACCCGGTGTCTACCAACACATTTGACATAGCATCATCTTTGCAATTCATGGAAATATGCAAAGCCAAGTTATGATTCCTACCCTCCTCAGGGAGTTCCTCATCACAAAAACTGAGATTATTATAGGAAGTGATGTTAGCTACAATATGATCAAACTGATCCACTGTAACATCATGTTCCACGAAAGCTTGCTCAAGAACTCTTTGTAGTGCTTCTATGTGCGCTTCTGAATTCATAAGTAGACACAGTACTGAAATCTTTGAGGGGGTTTGGAGCAATTTCTCCACCACATTGAACTCACTTATCTTTATCAACCGAAGTACCTCCTCATCATCGTTAGTCTTCAAATTGTTGGATTCACCAGACTGACGCTTTGGAGCACTAACTGGATCTACTGCAGGCACTTCTACTTTCTTACCAACTGAACCATCCTCTACATCTTTTGGGAACACCAGCCCAAACACTCGACCACTGCGGGTCATCTTGGTAACATCAGCAATGCTCACAACAGAACTGGTCGTAGGTAATGGAACCTCTTGACCATCCTTCACCATAGTTGCATTGTACTGATAAGGAATAGCCTTATCAGATACGTACGGGACTGGACCCACCAAACGTATAACCAATGGTGATACCGATCTCTTGTTGATACTATTACTGTTGCTGCTATCAAACTGAATCACCACTCTCTCTGGTGTTTTGAATACTGGCACTGTTATATTAACATCATCATCTATGTGACTGGATTGAACAATCTGGATCAAGCCTTCATCCATCAACCGCTGGATGTCCCTCTTCACAATCTCACAACCTCGAGAATTAACACTACAGATAGCACAACCATCATCGTCATGCTCACAATCGCTCACCAAGAAAATATCCTTGTGCATTATCACCAAGGACCTTCTAATGAATCGGACATCGAATACTTTTAACTCCCCGGGACAATCGTCCACCATATTAACAGATGAATTTCCATGGGCGGGTAGTGGGTTTGCTTTCACATTGGGTGCACGGTCCTCAAAGGACATTATTCCACTTTTTACTAGCTTCTGAACTTCATATTTTAGTGGGTAACAGTTCTCAATATCATATCCAGGCACTCCTTAATGAAAAGCACAACGAAGGTCAGGTTTGTACCACCATGGAAGTGGTTCGGGAATTTGCAGAGGATTTCTTGGTTGTAGAAGGTTCTTGAGAACCAATGATGGGTATAGCTCTGCATATGTCATAGGAATCCAGTCGAAAGAGACCTTCTTCCTCTCAAAATTTTGTTGCTGATGATTGTTGGTATTGTTGTTGTTGTAGGTGTTTGTTCATTGTTGTGGTTGTTGTTGTTGACGTTGTTGTTGTTAAATTGGTGTTGATTATTTGCCGAAAACACAAGAATTACGGGAGATACTTAATGATGGTGTTGACGGGGTGGTTGACTTCTTCTGATTTGAGGCCTCCTTTGCCTCCCAACTGAAACTGCATTAATTTCTGCTTCTTTCTTCTTACCAAAACTGTTGTCGTACCTCTTGTTGGACGATACCTCCTCTCTAGACAGTCGTCCTTCTCGGACACCTTTTTCTAGCCTCATCCCCATGTTTACCATTTCGGTAAAATCACTGGGGGAACTGGAGATCATCCGCTCATAGTAAAATGAGCTAAGGGTCTTCAGAAAAATCTTAGTCATCTCCTTTTCCTCTAAAGAAGGGTTGATCTGAGCAGCGAGTTCTCTCCGCCTCTGCACATACTCCTTAAACGTTTCTTTGTCCTTTTGAGACAGTGATCTCAACTGATCTCGGTCGGGAGCCATATCAACGTTGTACTTGTACTGCTTTACAAATGCTTCACCCAAATCGTTGAAAGTGCGGGTGCTCACACTATCCAACCCCATATATCATCTCAATGCAGCACCGGTCAGACTGTCTTGAAAGTAGTGGATCAATAGCTGATCATTGTCTATTTGGGTAGACATCTTGCGGTCATACATCACCAAATGGCTTAGTGGACATGTGTTCCCTTTGTATTTTTCAAAGTCAGGCACTTTGAACTTTACTAGAATCTTCACATTCGGCATTAGACATAGTTCAGCAACACTCTTCCCAATTAGGTACTTACCTCTCAAAGTTTTCAACTCCTTGTGCAACTCAAGAAATTGATCTTTTATTTCATCCATTTTCTCGTACACATCCGGGCCTTCGGACGGCTTGGAATGATAGATGGTGTCTTCCACACGAGGCAAGGTATGCACGACAGGTGGTGGCACAGACATGATCGGGCTAGATGCTGGAATATAAGCAAAGGTAGGAGCAAAGCCTTAAGGCACAAAGTTTGGCGGCATTCCCCACGGGAATCCGGCAGGCATGTTGAGCGCGAAGTGAGCAGCAGTTGCGGGAACAGTAGAGGTAGCCACCTTTGAAATAACATTCCTCTGAGGAGGAGGAGTTGCGGGCATTGGAGAAGATTGGCTCTGTGCAGCTAGAACTGACTCCATCATGGCAGTCAGGAGGGCGATCTCCTCTTTCAAGTCTCTATTCTCTTGCTTAAGATGTTCCATGATTCTGGAGCGATTGGCGTGAGTATTGTACCGATGAGTCATCTTGGCTGAAGCATAGAAGAAACACCAATGAGACATATGGCGAAAGAGAAACCTGCTTATGCAAATGATGCATGAAATGCAATGCTTGATTGTTTTTATTTTTCAAGGAACTTACTATATTATTTGCTAATATATATATATATATATATATATAACAATAATCGCAACAATTTGATATGACCATAAAAATCACTTTTATTTATATAATTGGAAGGATTACACTGAATATAATTTCAGAAACCAAATGAAAAATACAAGAGAAAAGGAGACTAGTCATCCTAAGGATCTCTAACAACAACGTCAGAAGATCTGGCTGTAGGCGCGTACTTTCTTCGAATGGGTCGAATCTCGGTCTCGAAAGAAACCTTCATCTGAGTCTTCTCGAGGACAAGTTGATCAACAATCTTCTTCCAAGCAACGGAAGGTTGAGGCATGCTAGAGGAAGATGAAACCTCTGACTCTCTTTGTCTCTTTGTCACTCGGTCTTCAAGTAGCTCAATAAGTGCATCTTTGTCCTTAGACTCAAGCTGCAACTCCTCATGCTTTTTGATCAAAGCATGGAAACGCTCTTCCCACATATCCTTCTCTCGCTTCATCTTGGCGAGTGCATCTTCCAACTCCTCTACATCTTGGTTAGGGAGAGTTAATGGCTCAACCACAACCATAGACATAGGTCTTTCACAAGGATAAGGCATCTTCAACTCCAAAGCTCTCTTCTTCACCTAAAGAGTGTAAGCTTCCAAAGTTACACAATTGCGCTAACTAAGCTCGGATCTTCCTTTCCTATGCACATTATGCCAATCATGCCCAATCTTCTGCTTCAAATGTTGGGGATCTTTACCCTCTTGATAGAAAACACCTTCTAACAAAGTGTTATTAGGTTTATCTCTCAAGGGGAACCCAAGTTGACGACGAGCCAAAGCAGGGTTGTAGTTGATTCCTCCTTGTGTACCAATGAGAGGCACATTAGAGAATTCACCATAACTATCAACAATCTTCAAACTACTCAAAGAATGATCATACCAAACTATATCATCATTGGTGAGAGACATAAATCTCTGAGACCATCGTAGACATTGTTTGTTCTCCACAAAAGCAGGTGTCTGAGGCAAGTGCGAAATAAACCACTTGTACAGAAGAGGAACACAGCACACAATCGTTCCACCACCCTTAGAATTTCTTAGATGCAAAAAGAAGTACATATCACCCAACAAAGTAGGCACATAATTCCCAATCAAGAAGATTATAATGGCGTTAACATCAACGAAACCATCAATGTTAGGGAACAAAGCTAATCCATAAATGAGCAACACAAAGATAGCTTCGAATGCACCCACACTACCGGCTTGAGCAAAGGCAGTAGCTTCCTTGATGAGGAAATCAGATGTAACCCAAACAATCCTCCTTTCTTCACCCAATGAGCCATTATCTCAGACTTCTTCAAGTGAATAGCTTCAGCAGTAATATGAGATCTGGGAATCTCTTCAAATCCACTAAAAGGCACTTTGCTAGAAACAGGTATCCCGAAGAGATGGGCATACTCTTCCAATGTAAGCACTAGCTGATAATCCGAAAAAGTCAAGAAACGGTAGAGAGGATCATAGAAATGCACCAACACACTCAACAATCCTTCAACCACATCAGAAGATAAGATGGACAAAAGCTTCCCATGACGTTGTTTGAAGCCCAAGGGATCTAATACAAAAGATGTTAGCCTCCTTAACTCTTTCAAATCGGGACATCTGAAACTGTACTTCTTTGTGTTCCTTCGTCCACAATCCATGGTCTGAAAATATTTGCAAATAATACCTCAGTTCCCTGAAATTTTTGTGTGATGAATGTTATGATGCGCGTGAATTCATGAATGCAACAATCACAAATAAGGGATCACACACAAGACAAACAAATAAAGGTCAAGTGATGAATCAAGTCATTGTCAAGATCAATCATCATTTTGGTGGATTATGGTTTACACCTTATCAACACCCAAGTTCCATTGATATTGATAAGACTTGATTGGATCAACCAAGAATCAAGGGTTTGTTGTGAGTCACGAGCATGGAGTTTGGGTAATAACCATCCTAAAGGAGTGAACTAAGGATAAAAACCTGTAGATCATGTTCTAAAAAGTTCCCAGAGTCTTAATTCCATCTATCGGATATTACAGGTTAGGATGACTGACTCATCAACCCATAATAATCTCAAGAGAAACTCGTCTGAGTGTAGTATCGCGTAAGAACTGTGATCAAGTCTACACTTGGACAGCCTCTGCACTACGTCCTAAATAGGCCAAGGGGGGTTAAATGTTCTACGGCCTTCAGCTTCTCGGACCCCAAATCAGAAATAGTAATGCCTAACCACAAATACTTGTGTGACATTTCGAAATCAAAAAAGGGTCTCCACTGAGCAGATGGATCTCAAGCCAACTTGTTAAGGACTACTCCACACAAGTTGAACATGACTATACCATCCTCCTATCTTAATTGCACTCAAGTTCGGGTTAGAACTTATCTCACCACTCAGAGATCACCAAGCACAACAAGCAGATTATATCACACAAACAAATATACATATATCAAATACACAATTATATACATACAAAAAAAGTAGGCTAAACCCACTGGAGACTACTCCCCAGCAGAGTCGCCGCTTAATTTTTGTAGCAGTAAATTCATGATCATCAAGCTATGGATAAGCAAGACATCAAATAATAAGAGTCTCCACCGCACTTTTATTGTTTCGAAGGGAAAAGAGAAAAGTACGAACAAAACCCATAAATAAGAAGTTTTCAAATAAAAACTAATAAAATTCCAGAGATTACAGTTAAGGGGGTTGATTACACAAAGGGAAGGTGTTAGCACCCAAAGTGTCCTAGGTACTCCTAGGGAGCCCTTTCTTGTGTGCATATGTGTTTTTGTACAAATGATGTTTGCAAGCAAATAGAATGGGGGGATGAGAAAAGAATTCATTAATTATATTTATTGTGTTTGACAAGACCTTCGGACTTGTGCCTACGTACCAACATAAAAATGAGGGATCAAAACCTCGTAGTTCGTGGTATAAATTTCAAAATGGATGCATTACTTTTAACAAAAGTTAGGTTTGAATAGTACAAAGGCCTAAAAATGGTTTGAATGAGTTAATTCTTTTTGGCTTTTGAAAAATTTAAGTCAAGTATAGTTAAGTATATTTACAAGTTTGATTAAAAAAGAAGTTTGAAAGTGCAATGGCATAAGGCCAAAGTTTCTAGTTTGCAATATGGTCTAAGTTTAGAAAAAACAAGCACAAATAAAGAAGTTTTTAAAAGTAGGGAGAGATTTTGAAATTAAAGTGGGGAGGAGATGAAGAGACTAATCCTAAGCATAAATTTAAAAGTTGAGAGTTGAAAAGATCTGACCAATGGGCTGCAATCCAATAGACAAGAATATCATATAGAAACCCAAATTCCCTTGGACATTAAATCAAGCAACAAACAATGCACACAATATCAACTTGAAGAGCAAGGCATCAAATAAAGATAGCCACATCCAAGCTTAACAACTCCATGATC
This sequence comes from Lathyrus oleraceus, assembly GCF_024323335.1. Lineage (NCBI taxonomy): Eukaryota > Viridiplantae > Streptophyta > Magnoliopsida > Fabales > Fabaceae > Lathyrus > Lathyrus oleraceus. The sequence continues at coordinate 380,228,007 of NC_066584.1, read as the reverse complement.
TTCTTCAATTTTGCCCATGTAGCAGATGAATTCCACAATGCCATAAGTCATAGGTTCAAAATAACAGCTTCACAATGATCATGTTGCAGATGAACTCAAATGGGTCTTCAATGATGTATAAGATGAAGTCTCAAATTACAAGCACTTGGTTACATGAAAGTTGGAATTGGCCAAGTCATTTGCATATGGAGTATTGCCTAAATTCTAAATCCAATTGTCTCAAATCAAACCAACAGTCCACACAAGAAGTTTTTTAGGGTTTTTGTTCTTATTATATACATTAGTAGTCAAAGACCACACAAACAAAATATATCACAAAATATGGTCCAGGTGGACAAAGTGAAAATGACATTAACATAAACAATTAGAATGGTATGAATAATGGCAAATTAATAAGGCTTAAAAATAAAGTTCATTAAAAGTAAATGACTTGAAATTAAATGTTAGTTGTTAATAGGAAGTTAGTATTTCTTTTGCTTTTTTTTAAGTCATTCTTTGGAGAACACTCAACCCACTTATCACAAGTATGGATCCTTGAACCAAGACATCTTCCAAAGGAAGGAAAAAAGACCAAGTTTCCATACAATACCATGAAAGAGGGGAGACTTACAATCTCACTAACTAGAATGATATGCCTTTTGTGTCAAAAATTTAGCGCTATGTTAAGCAATCGTAATTGGATTTATGTAGAAGTCACAACTATTTGAGGTCGGGCAATATAATTTTGGTGTTAATGCATGTAAGAGACATAGTATAATGGACTATGCTCATGAAACATACCACACACAAAAAGAATATGCAAAAGGTGGGGCATAATCTCATCCACACTTATGTTGATTTTGCAATCAACTAGCCTTAGGATATAGAGATATCATAGGGCCATGACATAAATGCATAAAGAAGGGGAATGAGATGAAGAGGGAGGGGAAATGGATCAAAGTCAAATTGGACAAAGGAGGACTTTTACCAAATTAAGATCATTCATTCATTTTGGAAGATAAAATGTGCATTCCATCAATCCCCTAAATTCAATGATCTTAACTTAACAAAGTCAAATCAACCTTGACCAAGACCCAACAACACAAGTTAAACTTACAAAGTCAATCAAAATGGATCTACACAATTTATTTGGCATTTACTCAATTAAAAATACTCAAAGTAATACATTAAATTAAATATGGTTGGCCAATTTCCTAAAACCTCATCAAAACACCAAAGAAATGGCCATGACATTTATCATAGGTCAAACAAGGTCAAAGGGCTTTAGAGAAAAAATTTCAGGATTTTTAGAAACTTAAAAGTATTTTTAAATAATTAAAAATATTCACAAAATCAATTAAATCATGAAAAATATTAATAATGATCCAAAAAATAATTTTAATTCAGAAAATGAAAGAAGATTTTATTTTTAAAAAATTGGTGAAACTCTCATATTTTTTGGATCAATATTAAAATTAATATGAATTAATGAAAATCAAAGGAATAAAAACTAAAATCAAAAAATCAAAAAAACGTGGACCATTTGATCTCCCTCATTAATTGAGGTCGCAGATCAAGTGGTCTGAAACGTGCAATCCACGATGGTCTTTAGTCAGCGCGCCACAACAATGGTCATCCAAACCAACGCTTATGGTTAAAACATTTTAAACCAAAGCAATGGTTCTGAACCGTGCCACATCACTGCCGGAGCCAAAGGCTGGTCATCTTCTCCGAAGACCCTGGCCGGACTGGTTCAATCATCACCATGACTTAAATTAAAAAAGAGGACATAATCTGAAAGATAAAATGGCGTAGATCACGAATATCACCTCAATTTTAACTAACACTAAATATATAGAGAGATATGTGGAGTTGAATTTTGAGGTGTGTCAACTGAGTTGCTTTGATTTGACCTCAAAGCAACTCAATCTTCTTGCCTACATTGGTAGGACTTCAGACAATCAAAGATCCAAGAGAATTGATGAGAATTGAGTGAGAATCTAAGAGAAGAAAAAATCTAGAAAATACCTTCAATGTTGTGCAGAACTTGATCTCTCTTGCTTCAATTCGTGTTTGATCTTGCTCCAATAGCTTGCAGAAGTGGCTTAGGATTGGTACAAAGCTTTGGATCCTGGAGTTAGGCAAAAGAGTTAGGCAAATGCAAAGACATATTTTTGGTATTTTGGTTAGTAAAAATAAATATATAAGTATGATACAATCACATGGTGCTTGGTGATCTCTCCCAAAACAAACCCAATGAAAGAGGGGTAAGGAGGATGCCAAGGTATGATCCCAATGCTAATGCATATGATGAGATAGCATGAGGGATCTTAGGGTCAAAATTGGGGTCTTACACTATGTGTGTATGGATATTGCTTGATTCTAAAGTCAAAAGAAAAATTGAGTTTCTATATGACATTCTTATCTATTTGATCGCATCCCATTGGTCAGATCTTTTAAACTCTTATTTTTTAATTTTTGCTTAGGATTAGTCTCTTCATCTCCTCCCACTTATTCAATTTCAAATCTCTCCCTCCTTTTTTTTAAATCTTCTTTGCTTGTGATTTCTAAACTTTGACTTTATTGCAAATTAGAAACTTTGGCCTTATACCCTTGCATTTTCAAACTTATTTTTCTTAATCAAACTTGTAAATAAACTTAACCACATTGATTTAAAATTTCAAAAGACAAAAAGAACTAACACTCCTTCAAACTCTTTTAGGCCTTTTGTGCCTTTGTTAAACTTAAATTTTTTATAAAAGCAATCCACGCACTTTGAGATTGATACCACAAACTACGAGGTTTTGATCCCTTATTTTATGTTGGTACGTAGGCACGAATCCGAAGGTCTTGTCAAACACAAAAATATAATTAATGAACCCAAAACACACGTACACACAAAAAAGGGCTCCCTAGAAATACATAGGACACTTTGGGTGCAACATTTTCCCTCTGTGTAACCAACCCCCTTACTTGTAATCTGTGACATTTTATTAGTTTTGATTTGAAAACTTCTTATCTTTGGGTTTTGTTCGTACTTTTTTCCTTATCCCATGAAAACAATAAAAGCACGGTGGCGACTCTGGTTTTATTGATGGTCATGAATTTACCGCTACAATCATTATAAAAAAAACAAAAAGAAACATTTTTTTTATTTGTGAGAAAAATATTTTGTTATTACAATAGTAATTAAAAAAAATCAAGTATTATTATTACTAATTATGGTTAGATATTGAAAAAATAAGTCCATTCACCAACATTTAAAATATCAAATATCAAAAAATAAGGTTTATCTCTTTCCAAAATAAATCAAAATCTTTCCAAAATAACGTATAGACAACCATTCACCAGCATTTAAACCTCCATATCCCAACATTCAAATAATTTTTAAAATTAAGAGTAACAGAAATCAAAGAAATAAATTAATATTGAAAATTGTCCCATTATAAAAATAAAAAAATAAAACTCTACATCAGTGTACATAGGGGGGACACGAGATACAGATACAAAACAGTGGAAAATAAATCTGTCGTTGTACCATCACCATCTCTATTACATAATACCTTTCAATTCACCAAGCCTCCACACATTATTTCTTAGGGGAAAAAATCATCAACCTTTGCAAATTACAGCCTCTAATATTCCTCACAACACCATAGAATAACGTCAACCAAAATCACTAAATCTTCATCACCAAACAATACATTATATATCCATATTTAACCAATATTAATGATAACGCGAAAATACATCATATATTTGTTGTGATTTACACTCAAAGATCGTACCACTTTAGTTCATATTCTGATTATTCCGCATGTATTCGAGTTATTTTTGCAGGTATTTCAATCTCCATGCATAAATGAGCAAAATATAGAAAATGAAGAGAAAGAAGAAGAAACAGATGAGAAAGCAGCAGAAAAACCAGAACACATAAATTGTTGATGTGACGACCGTCACAAGGTGTATGACGACCGGCACACCCAGCCTGTGATGACCGTCACAGGCCTATGACGAGCGTCACACGGCTAGAATTCACGCCTTGAAGCAGTCAATAGAAGCGTGCAAAATGTGCCTATATTCTCGCAACAGAACCACTTTCCCGTCGATTTCTCAATCAACCGGGTCATTCCTTGTTTTCCTCAACTGCCATGACCTACTAAGAGATATATAAAGGACAGAAGTTGGAAAAAATGGGACGACTCTCCCCCTGCAATTTATTTTCTACAGCATTTTAGCCTTTTAGTGTTATTTTCTTTCAGCAACATTTGTTTTCCCTTTCCGAAAGTCATTTACCATTCCGTTTAGAATTTCCGTTATCCTCTTTTCCTTTCCGTTTTTCAATTAGCCAAAGTGGTAGTTTCCTACACTGGGGAACTACTACACTTTATTTAATTTAGTAAGCAATTGTATCGAAGAAGCATAATCCTACCGACCTGTGGAGGACTACTCAAGTACTCCAAGATTCGACGTACTTTGTTAATCCAATTGCCAGGTTTTTATTCAATTATTATTATTATTGCCCTATTATTATTATTATTATGTTTGTTGCACTGTTAATCTGTTTATGCTCGTCTATGTTTGCGCTATTTAACATGTCCGGCTAAACTACGGGTATCGGTATGTAACAATTTAATTAGATTGGATTTAATAATAATCGGTGAAAAACTCATTTTCTCAAATAATCTTTTCGGCTGTGATTTTTAACTTAAATTTAATTAACTTTGTCACAAAAGTGAGAAGCTATTTAATACGATTTTGCCACGAGAGTGGGACATTAGCTAAGGTGAGAACCAACAATCGCGAGAGCGTGAGGCTCGAGCTGGATATTAAAAATTAGGCATTGATTTTAAAAACAGCGAGAGCACTTTAAAAACAATTAGAACTTATTTATTTTCAAAAAGTATTTTTAACTTAAAATGGGACAGCGAGAGCGTACATTCTGACTTAAAGTTATAGGCCGAATCAACAATCACGAGAGTGTGAGATAAAGCCTTTTAAATAAGTATTTTCTACTGAAAGATATTTGGTATTTGAATTATACATCGGTGAATCTCTGACGATTAATGCGTTGCATACTGATTCCTTCCATTAATACTTTCTTAAAACTCAATTTCTCTTAGATTTAATTTTCTACACCCAAACTTCTATAAATAATTCCCTGTAGATTCGATATCTTTTAAAACTAAAATGACTGGACTGTGCACTTGCAATCAAGTACCCGATTGACTATATTCTATATATAGTCACAATTAACATAAACTAAATTTCAACCATCAATCTAACAACAACAACTAACATTCCACAATACCTTCGATTAGCCGTTCAAACTTCATATTCAACTATCTCTCATACGACAATATATGAAGGGAACAATCACATACAACAACCAGTTGAAGAAAATCAAATCAAAAAAAAAAGGAAACGAGATCGAACACCGCAACCGCTTCAACCGCGAGCTCCACTTCTCGACGAAGCCACTACCATGTCATGCACTCGTCGCTCCTCCACAAAGTCGTCGCACCGCCACCTTCCTCCGCTGAGTGAAACCTCCGTGCCCACCAAGTCTGACGCGAGTATGACAACCCCCTCCTCCGATCGCGATTTCGGCAACCCAGATTCGCTGCTTCAGGTTTGTTTTTTCATACCTTTCAATTCGCTTGTGTGTTGTATTGTCACGTGAATTCTTGTTTTGTTGTGTGCACTGGAATAATGAGGAATAGTTTTGTATATTGAGAAGAAGAAGAACGAGAGAGAGGATAAAGAGGAAGGAATATGGATATTCTTGTATATTCTACTTGTTTTTGTTTTTACACTTTAATTCATTTTAATTTTAATTTTAAAATAGTACATGACATGTGTGGCCGCCCTATCGATGGCTACAAAATGTTGAAAAGTCAGATTCCGATTTTTTTTTAAATAACCAGGTTTTTCAACAAAAATACGAAAATAACCATCTTTTCAAAAAAAATCCAAAATAACCAACTTTGGGAGAGGATGCGTCGGGGGAGTTGGCGCACCCCCCAAAAACTTAGAGTTGGCGCCAGATGCATTGGCGCACATGCATTGGGCTCCTAAAGGAGGCTCCAATGCATGTGATGCCTGCATGGTCCTCCTAAAGGAGGCGCCCATGCACCTGGCGCCTGCATGGCCCTCCTAAAGGAGGCGCCAAGGGCAATGGCGCCTATGTGTGTGTGTGTGCAAGGCGCCACTTTTTGTGGCACCTGTGTATGTGTCATGTGGGTGCCACTTCAACTGGCGCCTATGTGTTTTGTCCAATTCATCTTCCGCCTCTATAAATACCATCACCTTGCATACAATTATTTTCACTCAAATTCATCTCCTAGTCTAGTTCAACAATCAATTTTAATTTTCTTTGTTTCAACAATGTCTGCATACAATCAGAAACGAAATGCTGATGTAATATTTTCTGCCGTTGCGGCTCCGATACAGGTTCGACTTTGGAACACAGATACGTTTGAACGTCTTAATCGGACATTGTATAGTTGGTTAGAGGGAGAAATTGGAAAGGGTGAACGGATTAGAAGAATACAATGGCTTGTGTCCACGTTCAACCAAAACGGAGAAGTGCGTGAATGGGTAGATATTAAGACCGACCAAAACGCTCGTAGGATGATGTAGTACATGTTCAAAACTGTTTTGATGGTTGTAATCGCATAGTTTTTGTATTCTAGTTGTTTTAATTGTTTGTGTTATTTTTTATGAACAACTGTCTTTTCGTCACAGACGTCTACTATGAAGTAAAATTAATTTTCCATATATTGCAACAGAGGTACTTTGAAATAAATTTAAGTTTCCATATATAGCAACAGAGGTACATCTGAATTTATCTGGTTGTGCTCGTTCCAACACTAGGACAGTTATTACGATTGTGACCTGGTTGACGGCATGAACTACATAGTCTAACCATTTTGTTCGCCGTATCCATTTCGGTTCGAATCCGGGTGCTGTTAGGGCGACCCTTTTTCTTCCTTCGCATAACTTCGTTGTGCCAGACGATGTCCCCTTGATATTCTGGCCAATAATCCTCTTTTGCCACTACTGAAAAACTAATTTTATAAACATTTGAAAGGCTAGCGACTTTGTAAACTTCAGATAGCAAGTAGGATGGATCCCTTCGAACCTTTGAGCACGCTGCTATGACATGGGAGCAGGGGGTACGAAAGGCTTGGAACCTTCCGCAGTCGCACCAACCTCTATCTAATTCGACTATGTACTGTCCCATTGGCATGCCCTCATTGTGATCCATGGACTCGGCAACACTAAACCAACCTTTTGTTCGGTCAAATACCGTAACCACGTGTGTGTTTGCTTTGGCAGCTTCATGTCTGATGAATTTCATTGAAGCATCACTGAACAACTGTCCAGATTGCAACACGGAACTCCATTTTGAGCGTCTGGTTTCAAACAACGCCCCTAGCTTGAAATATGTAGCTTGCACCAAAGCGGTTATTGGTAGGTTACGAATTCCTTTGAAGACAGAGTTCATTGATTCCACAAGATTTGTTGTCATGTGGCCCCAACGTTGTCCGCCATCGTATGCCCTAGTCCACTTCTCCAACGGAATATTATCGATCCACCGAACCGCATCTTCGTTCGACAATCTTATTTCCTCGCGGTAGTGTTTGAAAGAAGGTTCTGTTAATGCGTAACCCGCATTGACAACCTTCTTAGGCAACGTCTTATCTTTGATTTCTCGCATGAAATTCTGAGCAGTATGTCTAATACAAAACACATGCGTCGAATGAGGATTTTTCCAGCCATTGTCAATGTTATTATATGCACTGATGATTGAGGGGTGTCTATCAGAGATCAAACACAAGTTAGGCTGAGGTGTAACGTGCAATCGGAGATTTCTTAGGAAAAAACTCCATGCCTCAGCAGTCTCCCCTTCAACTAAGGCAAAGGCGATTGGAAAAATATTGTTGTTCCCATCTTGTGCCACTGCCATCAGTAACGTTCCTTTGTATTTTCCATACAACCATGTACCATCAATTTGTATAATTGGTTTACAGAAAGAAAAACCTATGATACACGGTTGATACGCCCAAAATAGACGGTGAAATATTCTATTTCCAACAGCACACGTACCATCTGGTGTATATGCGGGCAATGTTTCCATCTTGAAAATTGTACCGCGAGCATAGTGTTTTAGAGCGAACATGTATTTTGGAAGTTGTTTGTAAGATTCCTCCCAATTGCCAAACACTTTTTCAACAGCTTTTGTTCTAGCTATCCATGCCTTCCTATATGATGGTGTGTAGTTGTACTCTGCCCTAATATGCGAGATTATTGTACTCACCTTTAAAGACGAATTATCGCCAATGACAGACAATATTTCATCGCATATTAGTTGAGAGCTTAATTTACGATGATCCTGCATTGGGTTTGTCAGAATGCATGTGTGATCTGGACCCATTGATCCAATCTCCAGAGACTCCTTCCTCTTCCGGTACGAAGCTGACAACTTAAAAAGGCAGTGCTCATTCGGACAATAAAGTTTATACCTCAATGCGTCAGTTCTATCAACTCTGAAATCTGCTGATAGTTCCATGTGGAATTTTTTAATGGCTTTTACACATTCCTCTTTTGTGCGAAATGTGTCTCCTTGTTTCAGAGATCCTTGCATTTGCATGTAAGGATTGTACCATACATCTCCCGAAGGTTCATCTAAACCCAAATTTAACCTTGTCATGTGTTGGGGTGGGCAATATACATGACCTGCTGGTATTGGCTCCTCTTCCTCTTCAGCATTCACCATTGAATTAACGATGATCTCAGGTTCCTCTTCTTCATCGTCTGGAACATTCACCTCAGCTTGTTCGTCATCAGTCTCCCAAAACACATGTGTGTCTCGAAAACAAAAACCGAACAACTGATGATCAAATATTTCACCTTCAACATGTGCACTGATCATATAATGTTGTGTGGAAGACATTGTGTTGAATGGAATTGAAATTGAATGCATTTCTAAGTTGTTCAACTGCACAACATAAATAGTTGGTCAATGCATTGATAAATTGATAATTGTCTCTACAGACTTGACCATACATGCAGTTGAAGGAATCCAGCACGCAGAGAAAAGAGTGAAAAGAATACATGCAGTTGAAGGAATCTAGCACACAGAGGAAAGAGTGAAAAGAATACTCAATAGCCAGGGATTCAAAGAATCTGAGTTTTGTGCCCTAATGTGCCCTAAGATTCCAATCCTAGGCGCCCATTCCCTAGGCGCCATAAAGTAACTGAGGCGCCAAAGGGTTGGGCACCTCTTCACAAATCAAAACATAGGCGCCACTAGGAAGGGCGTCCCTTCCAATTGCCCTACACTTAGGCGCCAAGAGGAAGGGCGCCTCTTCCTTGCATGTGAAAAATCACATGTAGGCGCCAAACTCAAGGGCTCCTCTTCCCCTTGCATGTGATTTCTTCACATGCGCCTAGTAGATTCCTCACATGACCTTCCATGCTGAATTTTGTCATTCACTTGTCTCCTCTTGCCTTTGCATGCAACCAATCACACTCTTTTTGGTTTCTAAACCTACTCACTCATTCATCTATAAATAGTCTCCCATATCAACAATATCAAATCATCTTCATCACACTCTTTTCTTCTACCACATTTCTTTCATCTAACAAACTCAAGCTTTGCAAAATCGAATCATGTCTTTGTTAACTATGGGCGATGAACACAGAGGCACAATCGAGAATATCTCGGCATTTATATGTTATCTCTCTCTTTTAGTTACTATTTATGGATTACTTCTAATACATATCTTCTTTGTGTTATACCTTTGTAATCTCTCTCTTTTTAGTTTCTATTTTTGGATTACATCTAATACATATTTCTTGAGTATGTATTTCTTCTTCTAATTGTATTTTCTTATTTTTTTGTTATTAGGATCCGAAGCGGTTTAGATGCCATGTACATGAATATGTACCCCACGATCCTTTAATAGAACCATATATTAGAGGATGTGGATTTGGAAATCTACTAAATATTGTTTCGTACTCGGTGGACTACAAGTTCATTCTGGCTTTGTTGGAGAGGTGGAGACCCGAGACCCACACATTTCACCTTCCGATTGGTGAGTGTACTGTCACACTTGAGGACGTGTACATGTTGTTGGGTCTTCGTATAGATGGAAAGACATTGAATGGGCAAGTTAACCAAGACAACAATATATGCAATGAATTACTGGGTGCCCCTTTGTTAGACGACGAAACTGAGGGAGACACATCCAGTCAAGCAAGGGGGCAAGGTATAAATTTAAAATACCTTAAACAATATTATGCCAGTATAGTACTGTCCGAAGATTCAACCGAGTATGAGAAAATAATAAAAGCTCGATGTTATATTATGATTTTATTTGGTAACTTTTTGTTTCCAGAAAGTACAGGTAATTCTGTGAATATAATGTATTTACCTTTATTACGCAACAATAATAAGGTAAACAGTTATAGTTGGGGTTCAGCTGTGTTGGCCCATCTATATAGTGCAATGTGTAGAACTGCAAAAAAGAATACATGTACTTTTTTTTCATGTGCTTATTTGCTTCAAGCTTGGGGGTGGTCTAGGATGTCGTCGCTCGCCCCGATAAATGAGCGCTCATTCGTGTTCCCCTTTGCAACCAAGTAAGTCTAGCACTTTACCATTCACCATTTAGTTAACTATATTTATTATTATAATTAACAGTAAATAATATTTTTCACTTCTTCTTATTATCTTAGGTGGTCAGTAAGGGGAATGAACTACAATAGGTGTCCAAAACACGCTATTGTAGTCTATCGAAATCTATTGGACCACATTGGACATGATGATGTAATACTTCTACCAAACTATATTTTAATTTAAAATTACTTCTCAAATTATTTTCCATCTAACCATTTGGTTTTGTTTAACAGTTTGTTTGGAGGCCATATTTGGGTCTGAATCATGATGTGAACCATGACGATGCTGCAGTTTTGACAGCGAAGACACCGATTATCCGATTCACTACAGTTGAAATGCACCAAAGTGACCGGGTCAAACTGCAGTTCGGAATGCTACAACATATTCCAGAATCTCCCACGTGTTTGGGGAATTGGCATCAAAATAGGGTCGATGCACAGTGGGATTATTCTGACTGGAGAGACTTTGCAAAAGACATGTGTCGTCAATGGAGGAATCGACGACAACACATCTTGAACGAACCAGTCATCCAAGGTGCAAGACCGACTCAACAATATATGGCATGGTTTAGGTCTGTAACAACTCAGCAATTTCTATCTGAGCCGCGGTATTTGATGGATCCGCGCCAACTTGCTTCTTCATCGTATGCCCCACCTCAATTCACCACCCAACACCAATGTGAACCCACCCAAACTCAACAACCAACCACACAACATCAACCGGCCACATACACACAGCAAAAGCACACCTAACATCGCAACCCGTTCATGCCAACCACCCAACAACGAACCATCCAACGTCGCAATCCATTCATACCACTCACCCAAACACAAAACCAATAACCAAACCCCGCAACCACAACCGTTTATAGCCCAGATGATTCATATGGGTCACGTCATTGTAGCCCCCCACCAATTAACACCCAACCACTGTTTAACTATAGTACGCCCCAAGAACCATTGCTTCGTTTTCAAAACGACTCAATGGGCCAATTTGGGCAACTATACCGTCCCCAATTCACCCAACCCCAACGCCCTAACTACGATGACATGGGCACCGAACTCCATTACGGAAGCGCCGTTGGCCAGAGCCCCTCCGGATATTGGGAGCAAATGATGACACATCTGTCAAATGCCGTCGGAACTTCTGTCGGACCTTCCAACCAGCCATCGCTCGATCAGGTCAGCACCCAAAGACCACAAACACCTCAAGAAAATCGTGGGAGACCTCGGAGACAACCTAACGCACCGGGATATGGAACCGGGGGACGTTATAATCGGGCGGGTCATTAGGTTTTTGGTCTTTCTAATGTAATCAATTATTATATATTTAATTAAGTTATTTTATTTTTATTTTTATTTATTATAAATTTTAAATATTAAAAACAAAAAATATTATAAAAAAAATATAATTAAAAAATATTAAAATAGAAAAAAAATAAAAATACTAGGAGGTGGTGTATGCGCCAGATGTGGTGGCGCATACACCGACCAAACAAAGAATACATAGGCGTCATTGCCCTTGGCGCCTCCTTTAGGAGGGCCATGTAGGCGTCAGGTGCATGGGCGCCTCCTTTAGGAAGGTCATGCAGGCGCCACATGCATTGGCGCCTCCTTTAGGAGCCCAATGCATGTGCGACAATGCATCTGGCGCCTCCTCTAAATTTTTGGGGGGTGCGTCAACTCCCCCGGCGCATCCTCTCCCAAAGTTGGTTACTTTGGAAAAAAAATTGAAAAAATGGTTATTTTCGTATTTTTGTTGAAAAATCTGGTTATTTTAAAAAAAAATCTCAGATTCCCCATTTTTTCTCTTTCTTTCCTATTTTTTTTTTGTTTAAAAATGAAAATAGATGTCAAACGGACGTGCCACATTGCATTATTTCTTTGTTTTTTTTAAATTTATTTATTATTCTCTTATTATTTTTGCTTAACTGAATCAATTAAATTGCGTTTAATTTGAAATGGGCCTTATTTTTGCTAATTCAATTAAGATTGCACCTTTAATTTTATTTATTTATTTATTCTTTTATTTATATTTTTTTATTTTAATTGTCTAGTAATTTTTTTAGTGACTTAATTATTTCCTTTTTAATTTTAGTCAATCCATTTTCTAACGTAATCTATAATGTAGCTATTAGTATACTTGAATCTTTATTGTAATTAATTTAGTCAATTGTTTTTATTATTATTTGTATTTACTAGTTAATCTATTAAGTTATAAAAAATAATTAAAAACACAAAATATTTATAGACTTAAGTTCAATTAGCAAAGATACAAAAAGTACAATAACATGTTTTTTCTTTTCCATTTAATCAAAAGGCAAAAACATTATCATTCACTAAACTAATAAAAATGAATAAAAAATATAATTAATTATGGAATATTAATCAAGAATTTATGGTTAATAATATTAAATTAAGAATAATATCAATGATAATTTCTAGGGTATTAGGGGATGAAAATCAGGGATGATAATAAGGGATAAAATCGGGATAAGAGATATATTAAATTGCATCTTACTTAATTTATTTTCTTAATCAAATTAAATTTTTACAATTGAATAAGGGATAAAAACAAGGGATACAAATATGGGATAAAAGTTTAGGATTTTCAAAGAATAAAATCAGGGATAAAATTGGGATAAGGGTTATATCTAATATTCTAAAATTTATTTTCTTAAAATAAATTAAATACTATCTTCACAAACAGTCAAGGGATAAAATCAAATTCAACACACTTCAAACTGTAAGTCCTCTATCCTGAGGTAATGAGACATTTTAAAAATCAATCATTTCTCCGCCCCTGATACGTGAGAGGATAAAAATGACAAAAGAAACAATTATTTTCTACAAAAACTACAGTACTCTGATCCCTCGTCTAATGCGAAGGTACGTAGGCATAGAGTTGTAAACTCTAGCGAGTATGATAATAAAAAAATATTTTTAGGTCTTCCATGTATTTAAATAAAATATTTTCTGTAAATACAATAAATAATTAATAATTAATAAATATCAAGCAAACATCTCAAGGACACACTAATCCTAAAATTAGAGGAGGATCCCATTGAGTACAATGGAGGTAAGTGGTGTCTAACACCTTTCCCTTACTTAACTGACTCTCGGACCTAGTATCTCACTTTTAGTTAATAGGTTTTATCATTATTTCTCTGTTCCTTAGGAACGAATAAAGGATGGTGGCGACTCTGTCATTTTTCCAGTCGCGACACCTCCCTTATGCGAAATCCTGAGATGGACTGAATGGTAAACATCTGCAAGCAAGATAGGAACTGGATTTTCAATTAGGAATATTTTGATTGCATTAATGTCAACAAAGTCGTCAACATTAGGGAAGAGGAATAGTCCATAGATGAGAAAGGCAAGAATAACCTCAAAAGCATCCATACTCTTCATGCTAGCAAAATAACGAGCCTCGTCTATCAAGAATTTAGCAGGCAAACCAATAATTCCTCCTTTTATAGTCAGATTAGCTTTGATCTCATACATCCTTAAATGAATATCTTATGCAATGTGTTGATGCTTTGGAATTTCTTTTAAACCGTAAAATGGGATTTGATCAGGAATGGGTAGGCCAATCAGGTGAGAAAACTCCTCCAAAGTAGGCACAAGCCGATAATCTGGAAAGCTAAAGCACTGGTATAATGGATCATAGAACTTAACCAATGTAGTAAGAACCCCCTCCACCATGTTGGTCTTAAAAAGAGGTAGAAGTCAGTCATATTTTCCGTTGAAGTCTTCAGGATTAACCACCGGAGATCCTAGCTTTCTTAAATCCTCCAATTTTTGACTCTTGAAAGTGTACTTTTGAGTTCTTCTTCTTCCAAAATCCATAGTGAAAAATACCTACGATATTTACAACAAATGCTTCTAAGTTCCTTGAAGACTTTAATTAAGATGACGTTAATGAATGCATGAATGTATGAATGCATAAACACATTAAGATCAACAAACATATGCAAGATGTCAAATACATGGGGTTCATAGGTTCGATTTCACGAGCATGAGGCCATGGGTCTAACCATCCTAACAAGGTAAGTGCTAAGGGTTTATCATCAAGACAGAAACCAAGATTCTAATAAAGTTCCCAGAATCATAATCCCATCTTTTAGATATTACCGGTTTGGACAACTACTTGTCAACCAATAATATTCTCAAGAGAAACTCATTTGAGTGTAGTATCGTGTATCAACTAATTCAGGTTTACACCTTCATAATCACCACATTACGTCCTAACAATGCTTAGTAGGGTAAAGGGACACTAAAGTCATCAGCTTCTCGGGCTCCCAAGTCAAAGATATCAAATGTCTTCAGGATTGCTCGTTCAACAAATACTATCCCTAAAGGGGCCTCCACTAATGGGGGGATTCTCAATTCAACTTGTTCGGGATTACTCCACCCAAGCCAACTTGACTATACCACCCTCCTATCTCAACATGCACTCAAGTCCGGGTTAGGACTTATCTTAACACAAAGATCACCCAAGCAAATATAAACAAACAAATAATAAGACATAGATAAAAACAAGATAGGTATAATCCTCTTGGGCAGTTATCCCCAGTGAAGTCGTCATTTTTGTCGCGGTGAGAATTAGAAACCAAACTATTAGATTAACTTGACTCGCAAAATATTGACATCACCATCGAACTTTTATTTTTCCAAGGGAAGGGGAAAAGATTCAAAATAAACCCAAAAATAAATATGCATAGCAAATAGTAAAACAAGAAGCAAAGCAAGTAGAGATCAAAGGTACGGGGGTTGATTATACAAAAGAGATGTATTAGCACCCTAAACATTTGTAGTATTCTACAGGAACCTTTTGAATTTATATATGTTTTGGTTTAAAAGTTGTTTGCATTTTTGAATGAGGCAATAAGAGGGGTAAATAAAATGTATTGTAAAGTGTTACTTGACTAAAGGTAAGTCAAAGTTTGAGTTTGAGATGCTTCATGTGTACTAAAGCATTTGAAAGTGTAATTAAAAAATCCATTGACTAAAAGTCAAGGTTTGTGTTTGAAATGCCTCATGGGTACTAAATCTTTTGAAAGTTTAATTTAAAAATCCATTTACTAAAAGTAAGTCAAGGTTTGTGTGGGTGTTTTTAGCTTAAAAATGGGTAGGGTTTAATTTAGGGTAAATGTATGAATGGACAAACAAAGTCAACAAACAAACAAACAAACAGTATATCACTAGGAAGTCAATATAAGATCATTTCCCTTGGATTTAGATACACAAATATACATAAATTAGTAATACATGAACAAGCTACTTACATGTTTTTGAGGCATGATGAACATGAACAAGACATGACAAAAGTTTACATAACACCGCAAGAGATAGCACATGAGCAAGTATGAGATACATGTTCAATAATATGGAAGTTTATGAAAGAAATACTTGAATAAACAATTACGGGACATGGATATAACATCACAAATTTAGATAGAATACAAGTGGAGTATCACAAGACAAGTATCGTGATATATAGTTACCAAGAAAAGCTGTGACAAAAGAAAGATATTCAAAACTTGGATCATATGAACATGGTATGGAAAAAGTAAAACCCTAAGTGAATCACTATGCACACAAGTCAAACAAGAGGCAAGAACATTCTAGGGACAAGTTTAGACCTAAACCCTAATCATGACATGAATAAGAAACAAGCAAGTGGAAACCCTTATCACTTCCTAACCATTCATTCAAACATGTTTTCAAGGTGAATCAATTGAGACATGGTATGAAAATAATCAAGTTTAAACATGTTAAGTATAACAACCAATACATAAAATAGTGTTTTATGATCATACAAGCATTCAACATCAAGAACAACCAAGAAATAAACCAAAGGATACAATTAGGAACCTTAATAAAACACTTAAAAGTACATGTTTTCCATCAAACAAAAAGTGATAAAATAAATAGTATTTTTTGAGATTTTTTGTATCATCATAAAATAGACATTCTCATGAACACATGGCAAAAGAAAGGGGTCAAAATTGTTAAGGGGTCATAAAGTTATGGCTTTTTCAAGTTGTGGAAAAAATGGAAATTAACAAGTGATAAAAGAAATGCACATTGCCTTGGCCAGGTTCGAACCCACGCCCTTGGGGTTCTGGTGAATAAAAATACAAAAGGTTGGGGTGAGGGGGATTCAAACCCCAAACCTTTTAGTTGCAAGTGACTATGGCGCACGCTTCTACCATTGGGGTGGTGATACATCTATGAGTTAAAACATAAATAATGAAATATATTATAAAACAAGTTCCATTTGACTTTTCAACGCCACCTCAGCATCATCATCAACCTTGCATTTCTCCCTCTCTCATTCTTCTTCTTTCATTTTTTTTCTTCAGATTTTCTATCAAATATCTCTCTCTCGTTTCTCAACTATTTTTCACGAAATAAAGACCAAAGTTGCTTAGAAGAATACAAGGAACACAATGATACGATAGGTTTTGGCTAACACTCAAAGATGAGGATGCACAAAGGCCAAAACCAGACCTGAAACCCTAGGTTTCGTGTAACATAAAATCACATAAATAACAATATAAATGACATGTAATCTAATGATCATTCTCAACACAATAAATGCTACATGTTTGCTTCAGAAATCAAATGAAAATGATGCATAGTGACTTTCAAAATCAAGAATATACCAATTGGAGCAAGGTACACTGCCCTTTCAACACTACTTCCAACTACAGTTTGATGCTTCTCCTAATGCTTATGAGTTCCCAAAAGATGATTGGAACCCTTGGTTTGCAGAGTGCACGAGCCAAATGAGAGAATGAAGGTTAAGGTTGAAAAGCTCTCAAGGATGAAGTCTTTATTGGAAAGCTTGGTGTATGGATAGCTGAGGCCTTGCCCTTCATTTATAGTGATCCATGAGGGTCTGAGAAGTCTCACATATCATAAAATAATTGTTTCCTTTGCTGGTTTGCTTGCTTGGTTGGTTTTTGCATAAAAAACCAAATGTGAAGCATGACAAAAGTGTGGAGTGCATGGAGTGTTTTGCAATGCTTTTTCTGAAGCATAGGGGTTGACTTAAGGTTTAGAGTTGGTGTGTATCCGAACCAAATCCATTTGGGAGCTCAATGGTACTAATTGTTGGATTAAAGTCACTTTACATAAGTGGAAGTGTGACCTTTATGCCAAAAATGGAATGATTCAATGTGTAATGGCTTAGTTGCTTGGATAATGGCTCAAAAGTTTATGTAATCTTCTGATTAGAGTGAGATTTAGAAGCAAGAAGGACATGCACTTGGATATCTTGCAGATTTTCTTGGATTTGCAATGTAACTTGGGCTTGTAACTTGACTTATGAACCACTCCATGATGTTGTCTTCCAAAAATCGATTCTCTTAGCTTAAGCATGGGATATTCTTGCTCTAAGACATTTTGGAAAGATGAAATCATTATATACAACTTTTATGTTGAGCACTTTGCGTGAATAAATTTTGATCTTGGTGAAAAAATGGCATAAAGTTGGTCATTTGAATAGGTCAACATGCTGAAAATTTCACCAAGTGTTTTATCACTTGAAAAGCAAATAAATCTTCAACTTCATGGCCCTATATCTCCTTATCCGTGCACTTTTTGGGGTTTCATCACCTAGGAAAAAGTTGAAGTATGAAGCAAGACCTTTAATTTCATCATTGGATAAAATAAAATGGTGGCTTATATCACAAGTTATGGCCTTGGAAAGTTGGGTACTTTGACATGATTTTTAGGGACTTTGTCAAAATTCCAAATTCTCCATCTTTGCCCCTTTTGCAAGTAATCTTGATTTTCTTGATTACACTTGATCAAATGACTTCATTGATCATATTTTCATGATCCTTGACTTGAAAATTCCATATTTGACCAAAAATCATAAAAGTCAAACTTTGACTTTAGGCATTTGTTGACTTTTCATCAGTTGTGTTCAAAGAGTTAACATTAAGCTGACTTTGACCCAAAAAACCTAATTTGGAGTGTCAGATGAATTGTGGCTTGATGAACTTGAATTGAGGTGAGTACAAACTTTGATTGTTGATGGAGGGAGACTCTTAATCACCTTGAGATATTTATGATCACATTAAGCCTTGATTGATCCGTCCCTTGAACTTCTTGATGCCAAAATCCTAACTTGCAAACAAAGTAAAGCAAGACATATTTTTGTATTTTTATGGGGTTAGCAAAGCATAAGGATATACACAAAATTATTTAATGACCTTGATTATATGAAAATGATACAAATGATAAGGGATCTTAGGGGTGAAATTGGGGTATTACACCAGCGGAATATTTCAGTTTATCCCCAGCAGACCAAACCAACCAGTTTATCTATTTCTCTTTGCAACTCCTTTTTCTTTGGCAAATTTTCGGTTAATTTTGTATTTACTCCTCTTTTACCTTGAACATACGAAAAGCTGATGCAATTCGCACCTTTATGTCAAATATGATTAAACAGGGGCATATGTCATACCCCAAAATTTACCCTCCCTTTTTCATTTTGCATAAGCTCATTTACATACATCAAATCATATAATGCATGACCCTTGTATTTGGTCATGGAATCACAAGCATGGTGTAAGACCCCAATTTTGACCCTAAGATCCCTCATGCAATTTCATCATAAGCATTAGCATTGGGATCATACATTGGCATCCTCCTTACCCCTCCTTCATTGGGTTTGTTCTGGGAGAGATCACCAAGTACTTTGTGATTGTATCATACTTGTATATTATCATTTTACTAACCAAAATCCCAAAAATATGTCTTTGCATTTGCCTAACTCTTTTGTAGGCAGGGCATGATCTCCATTGATTTATCAAGTTCATATCTAGGGTTTGAGACCCTCATGACAAAGAGCACAACCATTGAATTGATCCAAGAATTGTTATGATCATCATATATGAGTTCCATTGATCTCTACATGTTATATTGATCAAGTTTTCTTCAAGAGTTTGAGGGTGATTTGCCCTGGAAACCCTAGTTTGACTAGGTATCTTGAGTAACTTCTCCAACAAGCTATCTCACCAATTGATCAAATTTCTCAAGGGACACTTCAAAATTCATCATCTTATGCATATATGATCCACCATGAGCCTATAAAGTCAAGAGAATTGAAGGTTAGCAAGTTGGTTGATGATGGTTGGCCAGATGAGTTCATCTGATCAAAACTGGGTCTCCCTAGACCCTATCTCCTACAATTTTCACCATATGAAAATGATTATAAGATAAAACTTACTCTAAATTACATTCCAAAAAACTTTCATGTTGATACCTAGAGCTAGGTTTTCTTGGAAAATCATTTTCTATGTTGAAACATTATAGGTCATTTGGTCTAAACCCTAATTTGAAAGTCAACTTCCCAAGGCCATAACTTGCTCAATTTTTATGATATGAAATATTTCCAAGTTGCATAATAAAATTCAAGATGTATAATTCAACTTTCATGTTTGGAGTGATAGCTAATTCAACTTTTATGAGCATGTGATATGAGGCTACATTATAGGTCACTTTTGACCTATACCATTGAACAAGTGATTTTTTCAAACTTCAAGAATGCATAACTCTATCATTTCAAATCCAAATTACATGAAATTAATGACAATTTTTAAGGTCTTTGAAAGAGATACAACTTTGATGAAGACACTTTTCTCATTTGAAGCTCACATAAAAAGTTAAGCAAGGTGGAATATTGAGATATATGGCTTGACACTTAGAAAAAATTTCAACATGTTGAAATTTCCAAACTTCCACCTCAAAATTCATCATGATACAAGCTCCAAATGGAAAGTGTTGAACATGAAAGTTGTTCCTCTTGATCTAGCATTTCCAAAAAGTCCAAGTTCATCCATTTTGGACAAGAATTGCTAGGGCTGCGCATGGCATGAACATGGTATCATCATTTGGCAAAGATCAAACTTCCAATCTTCACACACACTTGCCTTGCAATCCAAGTTGATTTCAGACCCTCTTGCACTCATTTGTGGACCTTAAGCAATGATCTCATGGGCCTATACACGCCCATGCACCCATGCATCATCAATTGCCAATTTTGGAAAGTGATTTGGAAGGTGCAATTATCACTTGATTCAGCTATAAATAGAGACCTTTAGTATCAGAATTAAAGACACCTTGTGCGCCAGCTTTGCCCCCATTGAGACCCTCTCATTCCAAAGGAAAACTTGATAAATTTCAACTTGAAATTTGAGTTTGAATCTCAATTGTTGGAGATTCAAAAACTCCAAGATTCAAAGCCTTGCAACCTCATCAATCACTTCCTGCTAGCTTCTCAAGTATGATCAGATCGTGTTTGGAGCAAGCAACCTCAAGAATTGCACTGCATTGAAGGTAATTTTCAGAAAACTTTATCTCTTCGATTCTCTCTCAATCTTGCTCAATTCTCTTTATTGTTTGGTTGTCTGAAGTCCTACCAATATAGGCAAGAAGATTGAGTTGCTTAGAGGTCAAATCGAAGCAACTCAGTTGACATACCTCAAATTTCAACTCCTCATATCTTTCTATATGTGAGGAGTTAGTCAAAATTGAGGTGATATTCGTGATCTACGCCATTTTTCCTTTCAGATCATGTCCTCCTTTTTTGTTCTGGTGATGGTTGAAGGTGGACCATTCCGGTGAGGTCCACCGGAGAAGAAGACCGGAGCTAAAGCTCCAGTCGTGTGTTGGCACGTCTCCAACCATAGGATCCATTTAAATTGTTTTAATCTTGAGCGTTGTTTCTAATTACCACGCATGCTACTCAGTTGACTAGAGACCATATGGAACACGCGCTGCGGGCCACTTGATCTGCCACCTCAATTGGTGAGGGAGATCAAGTGGTCCATGTTTTTTCTGATTATTTGAATTTCATTTTAATTTCTTTATTTTCATTAATTCATATTAATTTTAATATTGATCCAAAAAATATGAGAGTTTCACCAAAAAATTTCAAATATTTTCCTTTTTCATATTCTGAATTAAAATTATTTTTTAGATCATTATTAATATTTTTCATGATTTAATTGTTTTTTCATTTGTTTTTAATTGTTTAAAAATACTTTTAAGTCTTTGAAAAATCTGAAAAAATTTCTCCAAGGTCCTTTGACCTTGTTTGACCTATGATAAATCTCATGACCATTTATTTGGTATTTTGATGAGGTTTTAGGAATTTGACAAACCATATTTAATTTAAATGCATTATTTTAGTATTTTTAATTGGAATAAATGCCAAATAATTTTGTTGACCAATTGTGATGACTTGTTTATGTTTGACTCTTGTTGTTGGGTCTTGATCAAGGTTGATTTGACTTTGTCAAATTAATATCATTGGATTTAGGGGATTGATGGAATGTACATTCCATCTCCCAAAATGAATGAATAATATTAATTTGGTAAAAATTCTCCTTTGATCAATTTGAGATTTCATCTATTTCCCTCCCACTTCATCTCATTCCTCTTATTTATACATTCATCTCATTTGGCCTATGATATCTCAAAGTCCTAAAGCTAGTTGATTGAAAAATTAACATGAGTATGGATGAAATTAGACCACGCCTTTTGCATATCCTTTTCTTGTGTGGTATGTTTCATGAGCATAGTTCATAATACTATGTCTCTAACATGCATTAACACCAAAATTCTATTGTCCGGCCTCAAATAGTTGTGACTTCTACATAAGTCCAATTACGATTGCTTAACATAGCGCTAAATTTGTGACATAAAAGACATAACATTCTAGTTAGTGAGATTGTAAGTCTCCCCTCTTTCATGGTATTGTGTGGAAACTTGGCATTTTTTCCTTCCTTTGGAAGATGTCTTGGTTCAAGGATTCATGCTTGTGATAAGTGGGTTGAGTGTTCTCCAAAGAATGTCTAAGAATGAAAAACAAAAAGCAAAACAATATTAACTTCTAACCTATTAACTACTAACTTTTAATTTCAAGCCCTTTACTTTAATGTCATTTAATTCTAGCTTTTATACATTTGCCATTGTTCATATCATTCTAATTGTTTATGTTAATGGAATTTTCACTTTGTCCACTTGGACCATATTGTCTGATATATTTTGTTTGTGTATACTTTACTTGTTTGTGTGGTCTTTGACCATTAATGTACATAATAACAACAACAAAAACCCTAAAAAACTTTTGTGTGGACTGTTGGCTTGATCTTGGACAAATGGACTTAGAATTTAGGCAACATTCCTATGCTAAAGGACTTGGCCAATGCCAACTAGTTGAGAAACCAAGTGCTTTCAATTTGAAACTTCATCTGATACATCATTCAAGATCTCTCTAAGTTCATTTGCAACATGATCATTGTGAAGCTGTTATTTTAAACCTGTGACTTGTGGAATTCATCTGTTACATGGGCTACCTTGAAGAAGATCATGGAACGGATAAGCTTGGATGTGGCCATATTTATTTGATGTCTTACTCTTCAAGATAATATAATTATGTATTTGTGTGTTACTTGATTCTAAAACTCCAAGGGAATTCTGGGTTTCTATTGACACTCTTGTCTATTGGATTTCTACCCATTTGGTCAGATCTTTTCAACTCTTAATTTTTAATTTTGTGCATAGGATTAGTCTCTTCATCTTCTCCCCATTTCTTTAATTTCAAAACCTCTCCCCCCTTTTCAAAACCTTCTTTGTTTGAACTTGTTTTATTCTAAACTTTGACCACTTTGTAAAAAGATAGAAACTTTGGTCTTATGGCATTGCATTTTCAAACTTCTTTTCTTAAATCAAAATTGTAAATAAATTTAACTATACTTGACTTAAACTTTCAAAAAGCCAAAAAGAACTAACTCATTCAAACCATTTTCAGGCCTTTGTGCCTTTCAAACTTAATTTTTGTTAAAAGCAATGCATCCACTTTGAAATTTGTATCACGAACTACGAGGCTTTGATCCCTCATTTTCATGTTGGTACGTAGGCATAAGACCAAAGGTCTTGCCAAACACAAAAATATAATTAATGAATTCTTTTCTCATTCCCCCATTCTATTTGTTTATAAACATCACTTTTTACCAAATACATATGCACAGAAAAAGGGCTCCCTAAGAGTACCTAGGACACTTTGGGTGTTAACACCTTCCCTCTGTGTAACCAACCCCCTTACCTGTAATCTCTGACATTTTATTAGTTTTGATTTGAAAACTTCTTACTTTTTGGGTTTTGTTCGTACTTTTTCCCTTTTCCCTTGGAAACAATAAAAGCGCGGTGGCGACTCTTGTTATTTGATCTCTAGCTTATCTATAGCTTGATGATCATGAATTTACCGCTACATATGGGCATATTGTGTCTTGTATATTAACATTAGGGTTTCATTTTGTTTTGCTTAAAAACAAACCCTAACTTCATTGGGAGATGGTACTTGTTTGTTCTTGTTACTCATGTAGGTGATCATGCTTCAAAGCAAGGCAAGACCAAGATCTTCCAGTCAAGTGAAATGTACGTTTCTCCATGTTGATTCAAAGGTGGTTCATGTGTTTATTTTTGTGCCATATCACTTAATCGTCAGGCCATTTTCCATATCACTCAAGCCCTAACCAATTTTTCATCAAGAGATGCTCATTCCATCATCATTATGGCTTAAAATGCAATAAAATATCAAGTTTGCACAAAGGGGCACAAGTTGGTTTGACCTAATTTACAAGTATGACATCCCTTTGGTCCAAACTCCATAACTCCTTCAATTTGTATCCAATTGCCAAGATTCTTTTATCCAAATTTGCCTTTTGTGATCCTCTACAACTTTGATTCAAGGTTCAAACATCAATTGATTCTTTAAGGACCTCATCTATACAAAGGACCAAGTTGGCAAAATAGGCCAAAACCTTGCCATGACCCCTACTTTCCACCCTTACCATTTTCATCTCAAACATTCTTTTGATCCCATTGCTTTTTCATCTTGTTAAGATTATGTAAAAGATCATTTTGCCCAAGTTTAGCTCAAAATGCATGAAGGAATCAAAATTATGATGTCATGAACTTGAGACCTCAAATGACCAAACATGCCCCAAACTGCTTGACCAATTGCCCAACCCAAATTTTAGGTCACGACCTCAACTTCCCAAGCATGTAACTTTCACCTCAAAACTCCTTTGGACTTGATTCTTTTTGCATCATATTCTATTCCATGAGGTGATCATTTGGCTCAAAGAAAATTAGAAAATGCACGAGTGGATTGGATTTGGCCTAAGCATGAACATGGTGACCTAAACTTTGTTCTGCACTATGACCTATAATGAGGAATCATGCCCAAATCAACTTGGGACCACTTATCACGTGTGAAAAATTGTTTATGGTGACCAAACGCATTGGACCATAACATGAAACGACTTACAAAGCTCCAAAATCACAAGTATGGTGCCCAATTTTCACACGGTTTGGATCTAAAAAATCTCAAGTTGATTTACACAAATTAAGATCCATTCCATACGTATTTGAATCCCAACACATTCCCTATAAATAGAGGAAGGTTTTTCTTTCATTTAAAATCTTTAAAATCCAAAGAAACTCTGAAACCATTAGAGCCCGATGCTTCCAATTCTTTGCCTAAAATCCTTCATCGGCATCATCTGAAGTTGTCTGAAGCATTGTTGTGGTCTGAATCCTCCTGCAACCTTGCTTCCATATCCACCATTATTGACTTCTAAAGCTCCAATCGAAAAGGTAGATACAAGTTACAACTTCAAGCAAACAAGTTACCACACTCTTCGCCTTACTCCACTGATCAAAAGCCATCACTTACTTCGAATTTATTTTCAGTATCCATCATTTAACTTTACTTTGAAGAACTAGGGTTCTTCGAGTTTTTGAGAAAATTATCCCTGCTTAGAGCCAATCAATGGCTCTGATGCAGGGAGACATGAACGATAAGATGCTTAGCAACTAAATCCAAGCTTGATTCATGTTAAAAACAAGAGTTCGTGAGGTTGCAAAATCAACATTCGTAGGTTGAAGATGAAGTTCTTCGCGCGCTTCAGTGGGAAATTCAAATCCCCCATGCAATTAGAAGGCAGTGCATGTCCTAGTCGTTTTTTTTGAATTACTTTTTTTTTATTCATTTAATTTTCTTTTCTTCCAAAATTAATTTTAAATAGCTCCTTTGTTATTTTTAACTCCAACTTTTTTTTTCGTAATTTCATAAAAAATATTTTCTATCACATACAAGTTTTGCATAATTTTTTTAAAAATCATTTTGTATTTAATTCATATTTTCTTTCATTTTTCATTTAATTTTATTTTAACATTTTATTTTATTCACTTTTAAACAGTTTTCATCCAAACTTTTGAGGTTAAGTCATTCTTAATTTTATTGACCTTCTCAATTTTTCTTGGACTTTTATTTTATGTTTTGATACCTCTTTGACATTTTCTATTTTGTTTTCTTTATTTAATTACTATTAAATCATTTTTAATCACTTTTTATTTATGACATTCACTTGATGTTTTGAATTAGGTTGATTGATTGGTTGATGACTTCTTACACATCTCAAATCATTGATAGATGGACTTGAAGTTGATTTAACCTTCTTTGATCTAAATTTTTTTATAGATGAACATGAATCATCTTTAATACATTGCATCAATGATAGGTTAACCCTCAATGCGCCATATTTTGAGCTCTTTGTTTTGTGGATAGAATGATCCCTATGTGATTGCCTTGATTCGCCTTTTCACTCTTTATATATTCATCTCTTCTCTTATTTTATCATTGTGTTATATGTTGTAGGAGGTTAACTTTGTGCTAATTCTCTAACATGTTCGACACATACATTGTTATTGACCGGCCTCATATAGGTATGACTTCTACATAATCCTACTTATGATTGTTTAACATAGTGCTAAATTGTCCCGACACAATCAATTGACCATTAAATCCTAACATTACTTCTTTCTCTTTACATTATTGTCATTTAACTATTGCCATTTAATTCAAGTCATTTAATTTTATGTCATTTACTTAATGCACTTTAATTTCATGTTCGATCAATCATCATATTACTTAATACTTTATTCATCTTGCCTTGTTCATCTGTTGTTTTTTATCTTGTTTGATTGATTTGCTTGTTAATCTTAATGAATCAAAACATGATAAAATTGAATTGGACTTAATCTCAACCCTATGATTTACTTAGAGTGTTCAAGACCTTTTTGGACTTTTGACTTTGACCTAGGATTTAGGCCTTTGTCTTGACTTGGAGTGACCTTGGACCCATGGATCTTGTGGACACTTTGACTTGCCTTTGTTCCTGTTGAGCCTTTGAGCTTGTGTTTTGTTCCATCTACTTTATGCTTCTTTCTTATTTCATTCATCTGCTTAGGCTTAGCATACTTATGCACATATATGGCTTACTCTTAGGCTACCTAAAAATGAGACATAGGACAAAACACTTTGCACCCACATGGATTTCTCTTGGGCTACCTAACAATGAGATCTTAAACTAGTTTTGTATGATCATGCATCCTTGTTTATTCATTAACCCTTTCCTTTGATTTGGTTTGATCAAATTCCCATTTGATCAACTAAGTTCTTTCATTTGTTACATTTCCCCTTTTGTCTTTGTCAAGTGACCATAAGTCCCTTGGTCACTTGATGGTACTTGCCTCTGTCACTTTGAAGCTTCAACCTCCCAACATGTTTAAGGCCCTTAGTGAACTACATCTTTCCTCATTGGATCTGACTCATACCCATAAAGCATCTGTGAGAGCCTTCCTTAACAACCTGTTAGTCATTGACTAGGCTTGCATGATGTGAGCCTTAAGTAATAGAAAATGATGAGAGGGGATTTTCCCCGCTCTTGTCTAGAGTACCTTTGTGCATAGGATGTAAACCCTAGCTTCTCAGACTACTCATTTATATTCATAGACTTTAGTGCAATTCCAAGCAATCCATTGATAAGTTTGTAACTAGCCATGTGGCTCTCTTATCTCTCCTTTTGGTTTTAACACCATTTTAATCACTTTTCTTAGGGATACACCTTTTATGGTTAACCCCCTATCCTCTATTTTTGGGAAGACACCTTCATGGCTATTCCCTAGGTTAACACCTTCATGATTATTCCCCTATATTGGTTCATACACCATTCCTTACCATATCAGTCTTTGTGCTTTGGTAAGACCCTTTTTATGTCAGTCTATATGCTTTGACAAGTTTCTATTTTTCTCATTACCATATCAGTCCCTGTACCTTGGTAAGACCTTTGTCATGTCATTCCCTACGCTTTGACAAGTTCTTGCTTTCTTCATTACGATATCACTCCATGTGCTTTGGTAAGACCATTGTCTTGTCAGTCCATGCGCTTTGACAAGTTCCTGCCTTCTTCCTTACCATATTAATCCATGTGCTTTGGCAAGACCCTTGCCATGCCATTCCCTGCGCTTTGACAAGTTATTGTTTTTCTCCCTTATTATGTTAGACTCGGTGCTTTGGTAAGATCTATGTCATGTTAGACCCAGTGCTTTGACAAGTTCCTGCTTTCCTTATTTACCATGTTATACCCCGTGCTTTGGTAAGCCATTTTTCTTTCTAGTTTAAACATCACCCTCAATCATATCTTTACTCAATCTTTGTTCTCCAAACTATGGAGTTCTAACTTCTTTATTGCACTATAAGGATATGTAGGCACAATAATGCAAATCATTGGCGATCACCTTTCTCCACCCTTCTCCCCCCCCCCCCATTTTCAATCTTTATCCCACGAACTACGAGGCTCTGAATTTCTCATTGCACCATGAGAATACGTAGGCATAAGGGTTACAATCCTCCTCGAGCACTCCTTTCCTAACCCCTTTCTTTTCTGCAGGTACATGAAGATTATAATATCCATCCAAGCAAGAGCATTCAAAATGGTTCTCATGGAGTACCATGGATATAAGGCGTGCTAACACATTCCCCTTGCATAACCGATTCCCTTACCCGTTTCTTTGTTTCCCCTTGGGTTTTATTGATATTTTCCCTTCCCTCTCTTTTGGGATAAATAAAGTTCAGTGGCGACTTTGTTGTACTTTCGAGCGAGCGATACGTTCGGTGGGCATATTTCAGCTAGCTTCAGGAAGGAATGACGTATTGGAGGGAAATGTTGCTTCGGATTGAAGATAATTCATTTGAATTAAGTGGATAAGACCAAGAGGTGCTAGAAGACAAAGATGGTATAATAATACAACCACTACTCGTCGTGCCCTGCAAAAAGGACAACACCGCCTGCACCCTATTGTGGCAGTCTGCCTTAAGACACCTTGTATCCCACAAATGTTCCCTTGTATCCGATTCCTTGCTTGCTAAGTAGATGGAAAGATGTGATGGCACTGATTCACATATTGGGCTTGATTTGATTTCCTTTTTTTTGGCCCATGATCTAAGACATCACAAGAAACCCTAGTGAAGGCTTATAAATAGACCATGTTGGTGATTGAGAAAGGAGTTCACCATTCCAAGATTACAAGATATAATATAACACTGTGAAGTCAGCGGAGAGAAATGAGAGTTCTTCTTCTCACCATTTCTTGTACCAGATGTTGAGCTATGGTGCGACTAGAGTCATCCCTTGCTGAATATTCTTGTCAAGGAGTCTTCAAGTCACTCTTAGGTTTACATTTATTTTTCATTATTTGTTTAAGAATGTATCTTATGAGAACTATGTATGTAGTTTATACTCAACTTATCATGAGTTAAACCTTTTGTATGTTGAGAAATGGGAAGTTAATGTTATAATGTTTTTATGTTAAGTGAAGTGTTATTTAGTGCCTTGTTTTATTATGTACTAACTTGCTTACATATATGATTCTTTGAGTGATGAACTTAGAAAAAGATAACAACTTGTTATTGTGAGAGATCCAACAACAAGTGGATTTCATAATAAAAATAGTTGAAAAAGTAGGATAAAGATATTCACTTGATTAGTTCACCTAGAGATAATGAACTACAACTATAAGGGATTTCAGAATATAATGGACGTATTTTAGGGTTATAAGTGTGACTTATAGATTTATTCCCTTGACTTATTAATGCATGCTTTAATCTTGTATAAATACACAACTAGATCACTCTGACCTTTCATGGCACGACACAACACATCATGAACACATTGTTACATTATTAACATTAATGGACCTTAGTTTAACATGCACTCTCTAATATTGTTTCACTCGTACTTTACACTTTTTAGATATGGTTTAAAAAGGAAAGATTGAACTTGTGACATTCATATATTATTTTTATCATTGCTCGTGCTTAAATTCAAAAGATAGTTTATTACAAAATCAACCTAAGTAACATTCACTCCATGTGGATACGATATCTTTACCTTTTATCACTTGCTACTTTTAAACATACATGTATACTTACATGTGACATATTTACAAGCTACACATAGTAAGGGGGAGTATGTTGCTCAAGCACCAACTTTTAGCATTTCAATAAGTCATGGTTGTCATCATAAAAAAAGAGACATTGTGAAGACAAGCTTTCAACATGGTTTTACATTTTGATCAAGAGAATATTGAACAATATTGATCACGATCAAATACATTATCAAAGAAGGAAAAAGTTCTAAGTTCACAAGAAACTATGGTGACAAGGCTTGGATCACAAGCAGTCTTTAAGATAATATTAGACTTTATTGGATTATTCTAAAAAATAAGGTACAAGTTACAATTGAGCTTTATATATTACCATAGTACTCAGAACAATCATGCATCCTTCATCTCTAACCATTTAAAGTTATTTTGAAAATTATTTATTTGAGAACTTATGGTTACAAACTGATTTTTAGATTTTCAATCAGTTGTAACCAGTTACACAAATGTGTTAACCGGTTATAAGAATGAAAACTCAGTATTTTTAGAAAAATCTTAAGTTGTAATCGGTTACAGCCATGAAAATATTTGAAAATATTTTTTCAACTTCAGTTGTAACCGATTATGATAATGTGTTAACCAGTTACCACTGAAGTAGTGACATTTTTTCATATTAAATTTGATTCCAACATTTTCCAAACTTCATCTATCAATCATGACAATGATTCATTATATTATACCCTTTCCAAGAGGTATACTTAAAGTATAAATAGTTGTGAATTCAAATTTTCAAATTACACCTCTTTCAAACAATTCAAATTCATATATTTATCAATTTTCATCTAAGTAACTTAAGTCAAAAACTTAGTGAAACTTTTTGCATAAACTTTCATAACATCATTAAAGTTTCATTGTCATGTTCTGAGCACTTAAGTAATATACTTTTCGAATTATTTACTTGAAATAGAAGATCAATTCTCATAATTGATATAAGTACAAAACCTTCATTACTTATTCAAAATGTACATAAGTGAAAGTGATGTGTTTTCTCTTATTTTTTGTAAAATCGAAAGGTGGTGTGCCTTGTGATTATTTTTAGATAGTTAAGAGAGTCAAGTTGATCGATTGTAACGTATCTGACATAATAAAATCTCTCACGGGGTGTGGGGATTGAAGTTATCTTGTTTGAAAAGAAGAACCAAGATATATCGTTTGTGTTCTTTACTTTCTGCACTTATTTTTCAGCATATTTACTTTGAATCAGTTTTGAAAAATTAAGAAGATAATCTCTAACAATTCCAATCGCAAAAATTTCAATAATAGCAATTATCTAAACCACCCCCCCCCCCCCCCCCCCCTCATCACCCTTGTGTATCTCTTATTTGGAACTCTAACAAATATAACATTACATGTCCTATTAAATTGGTAGATGATATCAAATTATTTTTATGGCTTTATTTTATGGGTGTGAAAAGCCCACAATCTTTCTACACTTTATTTGAATGGTGTACAAAACCAATTGAATATCTGAAAAGTATTTAAAGGGTAAGTTGCAGGTGGATTAGGACGCGATCAAATCGAACAAGAAAAGTTAAATTGGTTTTTGAGCAAGATATTGATGTGATTCTGTAAAAGGTTGTTATTTCCTATGGTAGATCGGACATATCATCTTTGTGCAAGCTATTGGCATTCCTTCATTTATGATATTGTCTGGTTGTTATTTTGCATGAAGATGCTAATTTCAAAAGAGGTTAGTTTTCCCTATTTTGTTTTGTTGGTTCGGTTTGTTTATTTAGGAAGGCTTTGTGACATATTCATTCAAATCACTCACAAGAATTATAGATGAATGTTTTACTTTTGGAGATTGTTTCTAATATTCCCTCTCTTAGAGTCATGTTGGTTGTATCGTAAGTATATTTTTTATTCACGGATATATTTGATCTTTTATTATCATAAGTACAATTTTGGATAAGTATGTGGTGCATCTCTCACTTGTTTAGTTGAGTTTTTGATCTTTAAGTGAGTGTTTGACCCAATGTGAATTATTCCCCCTAATGATGGCCCATCAATAGTGTCAAAGCTAAGGTTATGAACAAGAAAGGAAGAGTAAAAAAAATTATGATCAAGCGAAAAAGGAAGAGTAACAAAAATTATGATCAAGGGAGGAAGAAGACAAAAATATTGAAAAGTAATAATTTTAGAAATGGGGTTAATCATTATAATGATATTAATGCTTTGAAGATGAAGTTGATGACAAAGTTAAATGTGTGAGACTTTGGATTAAGAGAGGATCTGTTAGTCAAATAATATATTCATTAAGATCTCACATCAGGTACTAGGAAGAAAATAGAATTGGAGTATTATTATAAATATGGAGAGTTAGTTTGAGTTTATTCACCACAACAAAATATAGTCTTTTGGGTGTATTTGACATTTGGGTAATTGTGTGTCTAGAGAGTGATTTATAATTTTTCCATCCAAAAATTGTGTGGTTGAGGGGTTTTATATTTTTCCATTCAAAAATAGTTTGTTGCGAGGGTTTCTATTTTTCCGTTCAAAAATAGTTTGTTGAGATAGTTTCTTATTTGTCCATTCAAAAATTGTAGCTAAGAGATGCTTTGCAATTTTTCGTTCAAAATTTACAATTTGGAGGGTTTGCAATTTTCTCCTTAAAAATTACAATTGTATGGGATGATTTGTAATTTTGTCCTTGTAAATAAATTATAAATTGAATAATAAATTTGTGAGTTTTATTTTTGAATTTTTTTACTTCTTTTCTTCTTTTACGAGTATGCTTCCGCGTGCGTAGTTTTTTTTTTTGTTGTTATTTTCTCAACTTCAGTGGTATTAGGTTGATGGTTCAAGTAAGAGATCAACTCCTTATATCAAAAGTCTTCCTTACATGGTGGTCGTAACGTGGTAAGGGTGTATGTCAGCAAAGGTACAAGTATGTGGCTAAATAGCTTTTGCTTGAGGGGGAACATATTGGATGGACTCACGTTTGGGATGGGGGAGGGGGTGAGGGGTTATAGAGAAATAAATATGAGTTGTGTAACTCTTACGTTGCTTGAATAAATGGAGGTTGAACATTTTATAAGTGAAAGGACTCATGCAATCATTGTCTGGAAAAAAATTGTGAATATGCAGTGTATCAATCACTTATTTAGATGAATTTTAAACTTTTAGATAAGTGTTTGACCTAATGAGAATAACTTTCCTCATGATTACCTCTAATACTCCCCTTATTAATAATATTTTTATAATATTTTATTTATAAAAATATAAGATTAATACACTACAAACTTTTTTTTAATTCACTTAGTCTTGATAAGAGGGTTGTATATTTAAAGAGTGAAATAACACCACTTAAAAGACACAACTAAAATGAATTAATCATTTCGAAGATCAATTTATTTAACAAATAATTTATTTAACAACTAAATCAGTTAATATGAGACGGAGTGTATATAATAATTAAATAACATGAGATAAGAAAAATGAAATACAAAATTTAATGTTACTCACTTAGAAGGCTCTCAAATAGTGGTTTTGTCAAATTGTATGCATGTTAATTTTTTGAAATTAATGATAAGAACTAAATTAATTACAGTAAATGATTAAATTTAGGAACCAAATTGATAAGTACACTAGTTATAATACAACTATTTAATTGATGATAATTGGTTAAATGTATGAGTCAACTTGACACTGTAATAAAATCAGGATTTTTTTAAAATATTCATAATCTCAAACTAATTTGAGAGTACTCTACAAAAGCAAAAATTAATTTCACAATTTTTTTAAGATATATAAACGAGAGAATAAATTTTTATTAGAATGAGTGGCCATAAATATAAAAGGATATTCATTGACCAAGCCTTTGCCGTTTCTTTCCTTTTAAGTTTGGAATTATCCACCGGCTGCTGCGGCCTGCCCCTGCGAAGCTTCCATTGAGCGGCCATATATGAGAATTAAAATTGTAATTAATTTAAAATTTAGTAAGGACTAATTTTGAAAAGTCATAGTAAACTCGTAGTTTAATAGAGATTAAAGATATAGATTTTGACCAAAATTAAAGATTTATTTATTAGAATTTGATGTAATTTATTTTTATAAAATTAATTTGGAAAATGAGGAGTGGAGGAATGTCGTTCTATAATTTATGGTTTATTGTTAAACTCTGATATTGATATTGATCAAATTTATTTTTTACGAAATTATGATATAAGGTGACTGTAAAACAATTTTAGAATATATATTATTAATATCGAATTTGAGATTTTTCTAATAATATCAATTTTTTAAAATTTTATTTTGATGTGGCAATAATAAATATAAAGTCATGTCACAATATCTAATTACTTTTAAACAATACTTTATGTTATCTAAACTCCATAATCCACGTTCCATAATATTTAATGATTTTTCAACAATGTTGAATATGTGGTGGCTGACACCATTGGAGCAGCTTGGTATGATTCAGCATTGGTTGGACCAAAGAGACGGCTTACGAAGCTTGACTGCACACGCTTGTCTTCTCTGACCCACTATCAACTAAATATAGAGATTTACATATGATTTGACAACGACAAAGTTGAAATTCTTATATAACTTTTTGCCTTTTGCGAGTAACGAGTTTATAAAATTATCACCGAATGCCTTTTCATTGTTACGACGAGTGTAGAGACGGAAAACACAATGTTTGGCCAGTTCTGTTTTTGGCTTTAGTCACGGTCACGGGAAATTATTTTGAGCCGTAAGAAATTTATGCCTTTCTTACTATGTTACTCTAAGATAAATATTCTTTAAGTGAAATGGATCAAGACACTAATCGAGCATGTAATTATTTATCTTATAGTATTTCAAAGATTTTTTTTAATGTTTGAAAGTAAATATGGATGAATATTTAGAATAATTCAATTTATATTTGCATATGTATGATAGAAATGAAAAGTCATAAGGACAAAATATATATTTAGTCGTATAATTTATTTTCGCGCGCCTGAATTTTTTTATTATTTTATTAAAATACATTTCATTACGGTTTTAAATAACAACCGTTGTGATGAATGAAAAATTATTGTTTTGATTTCCAGCACTAGTAATTTCTTTTTTTTTTTAAAAAGGGATAGTCTTGTAAATATATTAATATTAAAATATTTATTATCAAAGTTATTATCAGAAACCACTACGCCAAAAACTGGAATAGACAGCGCCCCTTAGAGGGCGCTTTATTACAAAAGCGCACTCTAAAGTGAAGAGAAAAAATAAGGAGCATACTATTGGAATAGACAGCGCACTTTAGAGGGCGCTTTTGTAACAAAGCGCACTCTAAAGTGAAGCGAAAAAATAATGAGGAAATGGAGGGACACCAATAGAGGACGCTTTATTGAAAGCGCCCTCTAAGGGTAACCTTAGAGGGCGCTTCTAAAAAAGCGCTCTCTATGTCCATGTACATTTCCAGTTTAGAAGGCGCTTTTGGAAAGCCTTAGAGAGCGCTTTCAGAAGCGCCCTCTTAGGCCCCCTTTAGAGGGCGCTTTTTTTAAAAAAGCGCCCTCTAAGGTCCCCTTTAGTAAACATTAAAATTATAACATATATTGCATGTCTCTTTATTTTCCCTCTCTATAAGCTATTTCGTTTACGTAACTGGGTTTTCTCTCAACTGCGATTACTCTCTACTGCGATTACTCTCGTCCTCCGTTCGTTCTCCCTCCCTCACCGTCATCGTCGCCGTTCGTTCTCCCTCCCTCACCGTTCACGTTCACGTTCACTGCGTTAACCTCTTCCACCGTCACTGTTCACTTTCTTCTCCATCGTTACCGTCACCTTTAAGGTATTTCTCTTCTCCATCGTTACCGTTCACTTTCTTCATGTGTTTGATTAGGGCATTTTCTAAACTTAGTTTTTCATTTTGTGCATTATGTTGATTAATGTTGTTTAGGGCAAACTGAGTTTTTTATTTCTGATTGAAAACTGATATATTTGAAGTGTGTTTGAGCTTGTGCTTGGAAGTTTGATGATTATGGATGCAAGTTTGTTCATGTTCCAAACACCATAAGTTTGCATTGGTCTTTTGCATGCAGTAGGTGTGTGTGAGTAAATGTGTATGCAGTAAGTTTGTGCATGCAGTAAATGTGTTCACGTATTGAATCATTGTCTTACTTGGGTCTTATTGAATCATTTCTATATTACAGATAAAATGGCTAACCAAGACGATACCCATGCCGCGAATGAATCACGTAATAATGTTGAAAAAGAAATCAAACGAGGATTGACTGTTATGAAGTCAATCATTCGTGCAAGAGACAAGGGTGTAAAATTTGAAGTACATTGGAGTGCTGAAGACCAACTAATTGAGCCTAACGGTTCAATGTTGGCAAGTTACATTGGTTTCCTTGTTCGCCAACATATTCCGATTACATGTGATAATTGGAGAAGTCCGGACTTGAAGGTTGGCAAGGAAAAAATATGGTCGGAGATACAGGTACTTACCATATATTGTTATATGTTTTTTTTGTTGACTATTTGTTAACCATATATTGTTATAATATTACTTTATAATAACACACTCCATTTGTATGTTTTTTAGAGATCCTTTCACATCGATGAAAGCCGGCAAAAATATTGTATTCAATTGGCCGGAAAAAGACTCCGAGGATTTCGATCCTTTTTGTGCAACAAATTTCTCAAGGATGAGGAAGGAAAATTTGTTGAAGGAGAACGGCCAATGAAGTATGCCGAGATTATTTCAGCCGATGAATGGGATAACTTTGTCGCCAAACGAAGAAACGAAAAATTCCATGTAATGTCTATTAATTATGGTATTATACAATTGTTAAGTTACTTGGTTCTAATATGCCTTAAACTTTTTTATCCAGGAAGTAAGCGACATAAATAGGAAAAGGGCATCAAAACCCGCGTATCCGTACAAAAAAGGGCGTACGGGTTATGCACGGTTACAACAAAGAATTGTGAGTATATTCAAATGCTATGAGCTTATACATTGTCACAATATGTTATAATTGATGATCTTATAATCTAATTCAATGTGTAGCTAGCCGAGGAGAAAAGTGACGCAACATCTCTTCCGGACCACGTATTATAGAAGGCTGCTCGGATTGGGAAGGATGGGGCTGTCGTTGAAGCGGTCCAAAATGTTTATGACGAATGTGTAAGTATATGTAACATTATTTCTTTAATTATATCGAAAATTTTGTTAGACATATAATTCATTTCTAATCTCCTCTAATAATATTTCAGGAGACTTTATCCCAAACCGTACCTTCAACCGAGGTCCAGGATTGCAGGAGCGTACTTAGTCGAGTACTAAATGTTCCTGAGTATTCCGGTCGTGTGAGGGGTAAGGGTTTTGGTGTGACTCCGTCGTCATTTTATAAAAAACAAAAACAAAAAATCCTACCAACAAAGAGGTGATGGAGACCTTGGCGGAGTTAAGGGCACAAGTACTCCAACTGCAAAACGAGAATGCAAGGTATAGAGAGGAAAGGTGCGCTTCCGAGGCAAAAGATACTAGTGACCGAGCTAGTATCAATCATCAACCGAAATTTCCCGAGGTAATTATATATGTTATTATGAAATTAAAATAGCACTTTTTTACTTGACACATATACAAGTTAACAGTAACATTTATTATTGGTTTAGGGCATTTCACCTTGTCAGCTGTATCTATCGTCACCAACTTATCGCATGGTTGGCAAGGGAAAAGTGCACAATACTTCGGGTGAATTACTTCACCATAATCCCCTCCCGGTGGGATTTATGAAAGTTTCGGTTGACCTCGTATTAGATACGGACGCCCGTCTACCATTACCCGACGTTGTTTCAGAGACAACGTTGATGCGAGATGCAGTCGGATCCTTTGTTGGTTGGCCGTCAGATCTAATTTTCCCTGATGCCGAGGTATATGTGTTCTAAATGATTATGAATATTTAGTATTCACATTTCAATTCAGCTACAATTATGATATTTAATCAATCCTTATTACATGGTAATGTTAGACTCCTACAAGACCCACCCCTAAAGCTGGTAAAGGGATTTCAAGACGCATCGAGTCCGTTGCATCTCAAAAAGAGGTACAAATATATATACCCATTGAATTATATACACAACGATTCTTTTGCATCACAAAAAGTAATGATTTATTTTATATGAATTTTTAGGTTCCCGGTCGAAAGTTGAAAAGCGATGGTAAGGATATTCCAACGAAGGATATTCCAACGAAGGATATTCCAACGACGGCCGGGACAAAATCTCAAATTATGATGCGTCTTGAGAAAATGGTGGAAGAGTCCGATATTATGGACGGGTCCATTCGTAGTATAGATTTTGATGAAGGTGTTTTCGGAAAAGCTCATTTCGAAATAATTGCAAAGGAGGACATGCAACAACTTTTTGAGCACGACGAATTGGGCATCGCTATCATTCATACATACATATGGTACTCCGATCAATCTATAATTTACTTAGTTGAACAATTTATTTACACATTTCAATGAGTAGTCTAATATTTATTATGTTTCTATTTAAGGTATATGTATGACAAATTGATGCGGGGAACTGAATTGTGTAACCGTTTCAATTTTGTTGCTGCTTCCCGTGTCAACGCAACGTTAATATCGAAAAATCCAACATCCGTAAAGAATGATCTAGTCGATAGATTCATGGCAGCCGGCGATAATACTACACGCAGTTTGTATTTTTTACCGTTTAATTCTGGCAACGGGTTAGATTTTCTTTCTAATAATTTCATTCTAATCTATGTATATCTTTTACGTAGAAAATTTTCATTCATCTAAATTTTTGTTTATTTTACAGTGGTCACTGGGTGTTGGTTGCTATGGATCTTTCGAGACTAATAGTGTATTATCTCGATTCGTTATCGGGTGATTGGAGTAAATATCCGGGTTTGAAGAAGACGGTTGACACGTAAGTGAAATTCCCCTAAATATTCGTGTGTTATTTCTATATTTAATTATGTCTGTCAGATTGATCTCAATATACGTTTTTATTTTGTTAGGGCAATAATAAAATTTAGATCGAAAAAGAATTACCGCATTAGGAAGGACATTACCTGGGTCAGAGTTCAGGTATATATTAAGTATCTTATTTTTGCTTATAATAGTGTTTGTTTTTTTGCTTATAATAGTGTTTGTAAGACATTAACTATATATATATTGTTTGTTTTTCTGTGTAGTGTCCTCAGCAAAATAATTCGGTCGATTGCGGATTTTTTGTATTGAGATTTATGAGAGATATCATTGCGTTGAATCGTATAGACATCCCAAAAATGGTATGGAATAATAACTTAGGGTTTATTTTAATATTATCGGATAACTCATCTAATTTGTTACTAAATCATGAATATGTTTTATTCTCTTAATTGTAGTACTTTGAGGAATACAAATCTTACTCAAGAGCTCATTTGGATGAAATGAAGGATGAATTGTGTCAATTCATTGTTGATCAAAGAATCATATAGCTAGGTTGTATATTGTTGTACATATATGTATGGAATGTTGTTGTTGTATGCTGTTGTTGTATATATGTTATATATTGTTGTTGTACTTTTACTAAATCATGAATATGTTGTTGTATATTATTGATCAAAGAATCATATATTAATGTTGTATATATGGAGGATTAATGTTGTATATAAATGGATTCATGTTGTATATATCAATGGATTAATGGTGTATAACATTGGATTAAAGGATGAAATCAATATGAATTTTACACTTTTGCAGCATGCGAACAGGTTACCAATTAAATATCCACTGTTTTTCAAACAATTTTTTTAAAATAACTAACACTTTAGAGGGCGCTTTCTGTAGGAAGCGCCCTCTAAACACTTTACATTGACAACTTTAGAGGGCGCTTTGTCCAGAAAGCGCCCTCTAAACACTTTACATTGACAACTTTAGAGGGCGCTTTCTGCAGAAAGCGCCCTCTAAAGTGTTAGTTATTTTAAAAAAATAAGCGCCCTCTGAACACTTTACATTGACAACTTTAGAGGGCGCTTTTTCCAGAAAGCGCCCTCTAAACACTTTACATTGACAACTTTAGAGGGCGCTTTTTCCAGAAAGCGCCCTCTAAGGTGTCCCTTTATGGACCACTCCAGAGGGCGCTTTTTTCATAAAGCGCACTACAATGTGGCCCTTTAGACAGCGCTTTCTCCAGGAAAACAAAGCGCTGTCTTTACCTATGCCAGCGCCAGATTAGAGGGCGCTTAAAAGCGCTGTTATAGGCCAAAATAAGCGCCCTCTTTTCCCTTATTTGGCGTAGTGAACCGTTGTGAATAGCACTTACATTTTATCACAGTTTTTGTTAACAACTGTGATGATAAGTTTTACATATATTTAAACGAAGTTATCAAGCTTCAGCACCGAATAGTCGTCACCTTTAAAATAAAACCTAACATATTTCTCTTCCACACGCAGCGAACTCGTCCGCATGAGCTTCTTCGTACTATAAAGTAATCAAGTCCATACTTTTTTTTTGTGCATATGTTCTTCCATTTATCTTTGTTTTTCATACGCGTTCTTCTTTATCGTTTCATTTTGTATTACAAAGAATTTTCACTTGGTATGATTTTCGTGTTTTTTGAGTTATCTTAGTTACCATATTTGTTCCATGTATGACACTATTTACATTTGGCATATGGTGTTTTTGACTTGTAGGGTTCACAAATGGTTTGTGTTGCTATGGAGAAACAATACAAGAAGAACGCTTTTATTTTCCACAAATCTTTTCAATAAAAGGTACATTCGTGAAACATTTTATGAGCTGATATCATTACTAGAAAGAACATATTTAACCTCAATCGCAAAATGCATTTAACCTCGACTACAGAGGCGAGGTAACGAATGACGTCATGAAAAGTGCAAACTTTACCTCTCGGTTTTAAAATAACTGACGGGTATGTGAAAAGATCATGTGTTCGATCCCTTGGAAGACCTTTTTAGAATTCTGAAATGAAAAAAACACATGTCCCTTCAGTTTCATAATTTCACCGATGGGTATAACACATCTTCACCTCAGTTATGTAGTAAAACTGATGGGTAAAATAATTTTGAGTTTATTAAATCTAATGTGGATTGCTTATTTCACTAAATTCTATATTGGACATATAACTTCTCAAAATTGGTTAGAAAAATAATTATATTAACAATTATGTTATATTTGAAGAACAACTTTCATAGATTAGTGATTTTGAAACATTCTTCAACTCATCATTTATCTCAGGTTGTTTTATGGTTAAAATCTCTCCAATGTTTTAAGTTCTTTATTCAACATTTTCTTTTCTATTAATTCATTCTTTAAAGCATAAAATTTAATGCTTTGAAAAATGAACAAATATGGAAGAAAGTTAAATGAAAATTAGATGCATTGGAGAAATTTTAACAATAAAACAACATGAGATGAATAATGAGTTATAGAAAGCTAGAAAATCATTAATTAGTGTAAGATAAGTTTTAGATACAACATAATTTTGCATATGATTATTTTCAA
Source organism: Lathyrus oleraceus (assembly GCF_024323335.1). NCBI lineage: Eukaryota > Viridiplantae > Streptophyta > Magnoliopsida > Fabales > Fabaceae > Lathyrus > Lathyrus oleraceus. Next base: position 380,186,499 of record NC_066584.1, on the reverse strand, counting down.
AATTAATTTACTAGGTTATATGTTCAAAGAGGGGTTAGTGAAACAAAAAATCGATATTAGATATAATAAACTCAACTCGATGAAACAAGATGAAAGTTGCACAAAGAATCACAAAAAACATAATCTCAATATGAATATCAAAAACAAAAAGAACAAGAAAACAACAACATCAACAACAATATCAAGAACAACAACATCAATAAACAACAACAATATCAAGAACAACAACATCAATAAACAACAACAATATCAATAACAACAACGTCAATAAACAACCTCCAGGGTTTAGGGAAATAATAAGAATAATAACAACAACAGTATCAACCATAACAACAACAACAACAATAATAATAATAATAATAATAATATGACAACAATATTAGTAGTGATGTTTGACGTACCAAATCTATGAAGAAAAAGTAAAAGAAAATGATTTGAATCTCTGAAGAAGAAGTAAAAGAAAATGATTTGAATCTCTGAAGAAGAAACGAGAACACTAAACATATGACATCTTCGTATTGAAGATGATATGTGTTTATGGCTCTTATTATTTGGGGTTCTTCGTCAGGGTTCTGTTTGTGTTGTTTAGACAAATAAAACTGAATGCTACAAGCTAAAGCTATATATCAAAGAAACATTTTCACCTCAGTTGGAAAGAAAACTGAGGTGAAAAGTAACGTACTTTTAGGTTTAAAAAAAACAGGGTTCTTCCAGGAATTATACCTCAATTTTTCAATATGTGAGGTGAAATCATCGTCATGAAATGTATTATTTGTAGTAGTGTATGTTGTTGTATGTTGTTGTGGTTTTGTTGATAAATGTTGATCAAAGTTGTTGTATGTTGTTGTTGTTGATAAATGTTTCTCATAACAAGAACAAAACATTACTAAATTACAAAGTATGAGTATGGTTCACAAATGGTTTATGTTGCTATGGAGAAACAATACAAGAGGAATGAAGCTATTCTAGAAGCTTCATTGGTCTTGTATTTTTTATTCATAGCAACACAGAGTAGAATGACTTCAGTTCATTCTGAGACAAGTAGATCATTTCTTCGTCTTCATTTTCCATGCATCTTTTAAATAAAATGTATGTTCATGAAACATTTTATGAGTTGATATGTTGTTGTTGTTTTATTGATAAATGTTGTTGTATGTTGTTGGTGTTGGTAAATGTTTCTTAGAACAAGAACAAAAACATTGCTAAGTCATAAGAAAAAATCTTCTTGTGACTTAATAATCTTTTGTTTTTGTGAATCTTGCAACATTATTTTCTTATGCAGATTGGCAGAAGATCCAGTTGAGTTTATTATATCATATGTAGATTATTTATTTCACTAACCTCTTACTGAACATGTGCACTCATTTAAATTAATTTAGAAAATGATAATCTGAAAATTAAGTTATATTTGAAAATCAACTTAGATCAATCAATGTGTTTTCGAATTGCATGCATCTTGTAATTCTTCTCTCGCTCTTTAACATGTATAATTTGGTTCAATGCTCCAATTTCTTCAAAGAAAAAGCTTATTTTCTTCTAGTTTATTTTGCAAAACATCAAATTTATTGAGAAATTATGATTCATCGTCATCAGAATAATAGTCATTGTCATTTAAGATAATGATGATGATAGTGATGACGGTGAATTCGAATTACTCAACAAATTGATATTTATCAAAACTAGCCGGAAGAGAACAAACCATTGCTTTGAAGAACTTGGAGCATTGAACCAGATTCTATATGTTAAAGAGAGAGATAACTTACAAGATGCATACAATTTGAAAAATAATGGATCGTCCAAGTTGCTTTTCAAGAATAATATAATTTTTCATATTATTATCTTTAAATAAATTTGAATGGTTGTATATGTTTACTGAGGGCTAAGGAAAAATAAGAAATGCACATATTTTATAATAAACTCATACACATACCACAACGGTTATCTTTCATAATCGTGGTGAAATGTTAATTTTATTCAATTTAAATTGCAGTTGTTGGGTTTCGAACCCATGACCTAAATATATATAACAACGGTTGTTTAAGATAATCGTTGTGATATTTAGCGTGCTTCCTAGTTTACCACCACGGTCACATTTCCGTGGTGGAAAGTAACATACATACAATCACACGCTACCTAATAACTGGCGTACAAACGTCATTATATGTATTTCACAACCGTTTTCATATGTGTTTTCCATGGTAGTGACTTGAATGAAAGAAAGATGGAAATATTGAATTTATACTTAAGAGAATATGTTAATGTTATGTATTTTTCGGAATCCTAAATAACCAATTTTTAGTTTCGGTGATGTTGTTTCACAAGGTTGTAAATCTTGATGAAACAAAGTGTTGCAACTTTTCACCTTTTACCAACTATTGCAACATTTTAGAAAGCATTGCCATTTTCGAATTCAAAAAATAACAAACTGAAGTAACGACTAAAAAAAATAGGAGCAACGACCACAACCATTGGTGGCGGCACCGACCAAAGGCCTACCGCTGGCACAATTGTATGATGCCATGAGCAGTCTGATTGCTCTGATACGTCATGCCTAAATGCTTAAGTGCCGCCTACAAGGATGGCAATGACACTTCATAAAACTTCCAGTATATATATATATATATATATATATATATATATATATATATATATATATATATATATATATATATATATATATATATATATATATATATATATATATATATATATATATATATATATATATTGGAAAATACACTTCATATATATATATAATATATAGATATATTTTTGGGTTTGGAAAATACACTTCATTAAAGTTCCATTATAAATATTTCATTTGAAGGCGACATTGACATTTCATTAAAGTTTCAGCATATATATTGCCTCTGAGGGCAACAATAACACTATATTGAAGTTTCAGCATAAATATTGTCTCTAAGGGTAACAAGGACACTTTATTGAAGTTCCAGCATAAATATTTCCTCTGAGGGTAGAAAGTAAACTTCATTGAAGTTCCATCATAAATATTTTCAATATCTGCATTCATTAGTTTTTAAGACGGGTGACCCTTTAAGGATTCACATATTTATGGAAAGATGTTACTCTATTTCTAATATTTAAAGTAAAATGGTTTAAGAAATTTCGTACATTAGCGGGCCAAATGTCTCTCGCCTTATTGAATAAGAAATAGTAATTGACTAACTATAATAATATCTCAGATTAACCGAGTTCCACGTCTTAGGGATGAGTATTCAATCCAGCTCTTCGATTTTGTAGGTGCCACGAGGTAATTTCTAACATATGCGATATGGACCTTCCTAGTTAGGCATTTGTTTCCCCAAACGAGCTAGTATGACCACTTTCCTGAGCACGAGGTTGCCCTCCTGTATTTTCCTTAGAACCACTTTAGAATTATAACTTATGGCATCCTCCTATTTAGATACATATTCTCTAATAATGGAGACATCACAGGTTTCGTCGATCAAATCGGTTTCATATTTAAGTCTTTCTCGTTTTGAACTGAGTGCGCCTCTATGTGAGGCTGTTAATTTTGACCAGCAGCATGGCATTGGCGTCATAAACTATTATGAATTATCTTTCTTTGATGGTTGAATGATGAGAGGTGTCATACGACCATAATAATTCATAGAGTTGTTCGGCTCACCTCCCATTGGCGTCGTCCAAAATTTTCTTTATTCCATCCAATATCACCTTGTTCGCCAACTCAGCATGCCCGTTCTCCTGTGGGTGAACAACCTAGATAAATTTCATTTGTATCACTAGGTTTTGGGAGAAATCGACCATAATTAATCTAGAATATTGTGTGTCATTATCTTATATGATGACTCTTGGTAAGCCAAACCTGCATATGATTGGTTGCCAATAGAAATGCCAAACTCTTTCTGTCATGATCTTGGAGACGACTTCTGCCTCTACCCACTTTGTGAAGCAGTCTACTCTGATGATTAGGAACTCCAGTTAGCCATGTGCCAGTGATAAAGGACCTAGTATGTCCACACCTCATTGGTAAAATGACCACGACAACGTGATGAAGTGGAGAATTTCTGCTAGTGCGTGTTGTAAGTTAGCGTGCTTATGACACTTATCATAACTTCTAATGAATTCTGAAATATCCTTCATCATAGTGGACCAATAATAACCCGCTTTGAGCAGTTTGTGAGTAAGAGATCACCCACAAATATGAATGTTGCATGTTCTTTGGAAGACTTCACTAAGGACCAAGACAATTTTGCTCTCTTCTAGACATCTCATCATGGGGTAGCATTTTCCTATAATATAGAACTTACCATACATCGTGGTGTATTTAGTTGCGTGTTCTCTGACCTGCTTCACCTCCAGATCATGTGATAAGAGTTTTTCTAACATCAGGTAGTGTATTATAGGAACCATCCAACTTGTGGGTTGTTCAACTTCAATAGTATTGATTTCTTCTGTTTCAATATTAGGCGCGACTAGAGTTTCTTGTATGACGGTTCAATTATGTTCTGATTTCTTGGTATTGGCGAGCTCTAAGAGGAGATCTTCTCTAGAGTTTTGTTCCTTGGTCACATATGTTATCTCAAAAGTTTATAAACATTTAGATAATTCATGTACATTTTTTAGATATTTGATCAGTTGGGCCTCCTTCACATAATACTCCCTAGAGATCTAGTTCACTGTCAATTATGAGTCATTCCTAGACTTGAAGTTTGAAGCTCCCATTTCTATGGTGAGGCTTATGTCGAAAATAAGGGCTTCATATTTAGCTTGGATGATGTTAGCTTTAAACTCGAACCTCAAAGATTACTTTATTAGGAGGATGTATGCTCCCTCTACCAATATTATGGCACCACTTCCTTTCAGGTTTGAAGTGTCGTCCACTAGATATTACATATGTGGAAATTCTCCTTGCCCACTAGAAAATTAAATTCCTCTAGGAAGTTGGCTAACAATTGTGACTTGATGTTCCCTATGTGTATGTACTGGATATCGTACTCAAATATCGACGGCCTCTAGGTGTATCAATATGGGAGGTGTCTCTAGAAAGACTTTTAGATTAGTGAGTGCCTCATCGCATTCGCTCGTCCATTCAAATTTCTCATTTTTTTCAAAGTGGCAAAGAAATGGAATGCCTTATCACTTGAACAAGAAAGAAAATGAGCTAGGGTGGCTAGGTGCCTTGTTAGTTGTTAATCGTCTTTAACGCTAGAAGGGCTTCTCATGTTGATGATAGCTTGGCATTTGTTTGGGTTCTCCTCGATACCACTCATGGTTAGCATAGATCTATGAATTTACATGCTTGAACGCTGAAAGAGAACTTGGTGAGGTTTAAGTGCATTTGATTGGCTTGGTAGTTGAATTTCCCTAATACTTTCAGGGGAAAAACCTTAACATGGTGGTTTTGTTGCTCGTCTTATCACTTTAGTTTTCATTTAATTTCATTTATTGAGTTTCCTTCATCATTTCACATCATTTTTGAATCATGTTTAAATCGATTCGTTTTTAGCATGCATAAACCAATGGTTATATTTGAACTTCATCATGATGCTTTTAGTCAATTGCATGAGTTAGTGGAATAATAACCACGTGTGTTATTAATTCAAGTTAGGTGGAAATAAAAATATCAAAGTATTTTGAAAATCATGAAAAGTTGAGATTTTGTTTGCATGATTTGAATCATGTACATATCCCTACTCAAATCAGATTGAATAAAGGCAAACCAAAACTTTTCAAACACTCTTATTTGAATCAAACTTTTAACTTGATTCGAATCAGGCAGCTTTATGGTTCAAAATAGACTTTACACTTGATTCGAATCAAAATGATATGCTTCACCTCTTATTGATTTGATTCGAATCATAATTTACACCTAATTCGAATCAGACTTTACACTTGATTCGAATCATACAATTTTTTATCCAATATTCTAACCCTCTAACCCTCGCAAATTTATCTTTCCATTTTGTGTCAGGTTTTGAGTAGGGCTTTAGCAATATTATTCTTTGAAGACTATATAAGGTTGTCTGACCACTTTTGGAGCTGATTTTTTATGCCATAAAAAAATAAGAGCACCCCAAAGTTAGGAAAGACTCTAACATGTTGACATATAATTCTAAATGCCCCAACAATACATCACACAGGAATAATCTGAAAAGGAGCGATGTTTGTAGTTGCTAGAAACTCAACTTCAAATTATGTGAAAGGTATCAAGACTTCTAAATCATGAATGACATGGAGATGCGAGTAGAAATAAGGGGTAGGAAAGCCATCCATGACGACTATATTGGCCATATCCCCTCAAAGTATGGTTCCAAAATCACACAATCCATGTCTAGTATTAGAAATTTTGATTTGCCTCTGAAAAGCAACGATCATCTCCTTGTTAGAATATAGGGAGGTAAAATCTTGGACATCAAAACATTTAGCATATGTTTTTGCCATTTATTCCTGATAAGAACAGGAAGAGTAAGAAAATGACTAACAAAACTACCAGAGTTGTCGCGTATCTAAAGGCCTAATTCGTGACGTTATGTGCGTAGCCACTCTTTAAATTGCATAGAATCTAATAAGTATCGTTAATAATAGAACTATCAAATGAATATTGGAATCATACCTGCAATCATAATCAAGAACATGTGAAATAAATGCATTCTGCACCTATAAGAACTTTAACTAAATGGGTGGAAGTTTAGAATGAGAAAATGCGGAAAAAAATCAAAGGAGGAAGGTTGGGATCTTTTTATAGTGATGAGAAGTCCAAGCATATAGGTAACATATTTCCGTCCATTGAGCATCTCAATAGTTACAAGAAAGGGGAAATATTCCCCATGTCAAAAACACACGTAAGGAGTAAGGCCAAAATTTGACTTCCCGAGAAAAATCATCATCAATCACATTCAATTCAACACACCCTTTCCTCAATTTAAGTTTTATTTATCTCAATTGACTAATGCTTGATTTTCTTCAATTGAATGATGTATGATTAACCTCATTAACACTTGGTGATATATCCTAGACTTACCTCATACAAGATGAACTCGCCCCATATAAAAGGGACTTACCTCAGGTAGGTATGTCTTGAGGGTTTATCCAAATAAGAAAAAGAAGGGTAAGAATAAATCACTTTGTCCTTTCTAAACCCTTATGCTTGAGGGACTGTATATTGATATATCTATAAAGGGGTCACAGTGGACGATGTGGGAGGAAAAAGATGTAACACCTCGCCTATAACACCTTCCTGATTGCTTGTTTCCTAGATCGACTGCCTATTTACTATATGTGATGTCTCTTCCTCAAATATGTTGCACACTTATTGGATAACTTTCCCGAAGCGAAAAAAACATGGAAAGTAATGTGTCTTTAGTCAACAACAGTGCGAAAGAAGTCAGTAGGAAATTAACCACATTCTCCTAAAGAATATGAGATTAACTGTCCACTCCCACGTTCTCTCAAAAGTTATTTCTACTTTCTAGGAGTCTAAGATCTAGACCTAAAAACTCCTATACGTATCTCAACCCTAAAGTTGAGAAGAACGATCTCATTTTTACAAAGATACTACATACACAAAGTTCATTACCTTCTTAAGTGATCTTATGTGAGGTAACTCTAAATTTCAAAATAAATTCTAAAAATCTCTAACAATCCTTAATATAAATAAATTATTAATATTTATAAATAAATTATTTTAAAAAATAAAATAATATTTTTTTTATTTGTACACTTTAATATCGCAACATAAGTATTGAAATGATAGTGTAGTTTGCAAGGATATAAAAATAGAATAATATTAACAATAAATTCTATTCACACATTTTTTTTAAATAATTAAAATTTATTTGAATCACCAAATCTATTTGATATAAATCTAAGGTTGTCATGATAATAACCCTAGTCACATGTCATCTTGATAGCAAAACTCTAGACACAAACCATAAATCTATTTTTTACTAATTTAGCCCTACATTAATAATAAATAATAATAATGATAATAATAATAATAATAATAATATTCAATTACCACTATTAAAATCTCCAAATGAAAATCATTATTAAAAAAATCTTCAAACCTAAAAAATCTAAAAATCTAATCTATGATTAACTGACGGTGTAAAATCCTTTTATACTGTCAGTGTATTTCAATTAAACTCTCTCTCTCTCTCTCTCTCTCTCTCTCTCTATATATATATATATTATAATATATATATTATATATATATATATATTATATATATATATATATATATAACTTTTTTTAATTTAATAAATATAATTTCATAGTTTAGTACTAAATTTCTTTAAAATGTAAATCCCAAATAATATATAATGTTTTCATTAAATTCTTATAATTTATATCACAATTAATATATTTTTGATAAATTAATATGATTAATATTATATATTAACCGTTTTTAAAAAGAAAGAGAATTATGAAAGTTAATAGTAAGAATATATTACAGTGACAAAAAAATATCATTAGTATTAATTAGGGTTTACGTTTTTGAAAAAGTATACTTAAATAGATTTAAGTGAAAGGGTAAAATAATTTAAAATTAATGTTATTAAAAATGAGAAAATATATAAAGTTAAACTAAAATTAAAGGAGGATTGAATTAATCAAAGTTTACATTGATTAAAAAATTAAAAAATAAACGGATGAATAATTTTAAGAAATTATTTAAAACTAACTATTTAATTAAATAAATTTAATTATAAATTAAACATTATACTTGTATAAATATTTTTAAATGTCATAGATGACGGACTTATTTGATATTCATCTTTTTTTATATAAAATAAGTAATAATTTCATTTCTTTGATAAAAAAATTTAATTGAAATATTTAATTATGATAGTTACTATTTGATTCATATTGATATTATTTAAGTTGTACTTTGTATTGTTATTTTAATTCATATTTATGGTTGCACTTTTATTGATTTTATAATGATATTTAAAGGGATAGAGTGACTCACCAACATTTATCAGTTTATAGTCTTATTGTGTCTCACTAGAACTCTATTTCTCCTTATGTTTTCTTTTTTATTTTCATAATCTTCAATTTCTCTTTAGGTTTTATTTCCATTTTTTTAATCTTCTATTATATGCAGGTTTTGAAGATATTTTCGATAATTTTATTGAAAGATTGATCATAATCTTTATTTTATAAAATATTATGTGCATGTATTGAAGATATATTTGAATATTTTATCTAAAGATAGATTCTTATGTGGTAAAAAAAAATTATGTCCTATATTTGTTTTTTTGTTTTTTTTTTTTGTAATCGACATCGTAATTTTGAATTACTCTTTTGAAATGGATGGCATTGTAGAAAATAGTTTGACAATCCAGACATTATATATGAACAACAATATTATATACTTTTTCAACAAGGTATGAGACATTTAGAGCTTACCTTTTTATGAATTTGACTGTATAAGTTATAAAATTAATAGTTTTATAGCTTTCTTCTCTCTAAAGTTGATCATATTTGTTGTTTAAGGTAACATTCAAAAATCTTACATGTTGAAAATATGTTTGAAGAACTCTGTTTTTGTAGGAACTGAATATATAATATGACTAAAAATAATAAGTCTTTGAAGTATTATAGTATTTTAGAACTAGAAGTTGAATATAGTTGTGATATTTAAAGATCTAATGGTTTTGTTTTTTGTGTTAGTAAAATATCTAATATTATTGTATATTATTTTCACTTGTTGAAAATGTGTTTAAAGAACTATGATTTAGTAGAAGTTGAGGTTTGTTTTTGGTTTCAATTTCACATGTAGATTAACTATGGCAAAATATTCTTTTTTTCGTCCTGGATGTTTAGCGTTGAGTTCATTTTGGTCCCTTAATTTTAAAAAGTATCATTTTGATCCCTCAACTGTATTAAATGTACCACGTCTATCCTTTGCAGACAAAACATAATAACGATATTAAATGTGAAAGTGTTAAGATTCACGTTAGCTCCATGTAGGATGTCTTCTTCATGTGAATTAGGGTTTCGTGCATAATTCCCATTTGTGCCTACCTTCTTTACCTACGGACGCCATTTGTGCATACCTTCTTTACTGCTCATAAGTTCCCTTCATCTTCTTCAGTAGCCATCGTCTTCATAAGTTTTCTTCATCTTGTTTATATAATCTATGAATAATGGCTCATAAAAGTTCTGCTCCGTTGCAAAAGGGGTCTGGGTACGGTGGAGAAGTGAGCTACAGTTCCGAATCTAGGTTTAATTCTGCTTCTTCGAAAAATAAATGGAGACCTAACCGTTGGTGTGGTGACTTTGATGTACTAAGAAGGGAAAAACATTCATAAATTTTGGGAAGCAATTTTGGAGATTTCCACATTATAAGGTATGATTTATCTTGTTAAGTTCGCAATTTTGATTTTACACAGTGGGTAATGTTGTATGTAACCCGTGCAGGGGAATACAAGTAATGAATGTGATTATTTTGATTGGTTTTATGCTGAAGTGAAAGATGACAGGGATCAAAAAAAGAGGTTGAAAATCTTAGCAAAAGAGAATGAAGATCAACATCAGAAATTGCTTAAATCTGAAGGATTAATTGAAGAACTTGAGGGGGCTCTCAATAACACAATGAAGTGGAAGACATTTTGGAAAAATTCATTTTTTGTTGCTTTAAGTGTATTAATCTACAATTTGTTAATGTAATTGTACACTAAAATGGAATTGAATTTGTTCTATGGGATGAATGAATTATATTTCTACCTGGTATAAATAATGGTTTAATTTGTTAATGTAACATGTGCAATGTTAATGTAACCTATGCAATTGTTTTATTAGACCAATAATTGTTAATGTAACATGTGCAATTTTGTTTATCACCTGGTATAGTTACTGATTTAATTTGTCTACCAATCTGGTATAACCTAACTGGTATAATTTGTAACTGAATTGGTATAATTTGTAACTTAACTGGTATAGTTTGTTACTTAACTGTTATAATTTGTATATTTGGCCACAACAGTAAGGTTTACAAAATATGTCTTTCATTGCAGCATAAAAGAATTCCCATATAAGGGTACAAAACATAGGACCAAAACATAAGTTACATTACAGACCTAAGACAACACATTGTACCAAAACATAAGTGACATGAGTGACATTACAGACCTAAGACAACACATTGTACCAAAACATAAGTGACATAAGTGATATTATGACCTAAAACATCATAACAGAAGTGAGCCTAAAATATCTATTTTTTCTTCTTGCTTGCTTGAGATGAAGTGAGCCTAGTTGTAAGGCCTGTCGCATTTCTTGATGCAGATAACCTAGTTGTAGGGCATGGTGATCCCACACTTCTTGTTAGCCTCCTAATACTTAACTTCTTGACTGAAGTCATGGAACCCCTTGCTTTAGCCTTTCTATGAGCTTGAGTATGAGCCTGAGATTGAGATGGATGTGTATGATCCTGAGGTTCATGTGTCTGAGACTGAGCTGGTTGTGTCTGAGATTGAGCTTGAATTCCCTGAGTCTGAGATTGAGTTGGTTCATGGTTATGTCTAAGATTGAGCTTGAGTTCCCTGAGCTTGAGACTGAGTTGGCTGTGTCTGAGATTGAGACTGAGTTGGTGGATAATTGCAAGTAAGCTTGTTGTGACCATTTTTTTTGCACTTGTTGCATTTAATATGTAGTCCGGTCCTCCTTAGTTTGTGACCATTGCCATCAACTTCACCTTGCTCCAATTTCCTTTTCTTTTTTGGCCATTCTGGCATTTTTCTAAATATTGGTGGTTGCACATCATTATAGATTGCCTTTCCTAGAGGTTGAAGATATTAATAAGGTAGATGACATGGTTGTATACCTCCTGATATTTGTCTTTTTTGTATATATCTTGCATGTAACTCTCTACCTTGAAATTTTTGATTTTCATGGAAGAAATTGCATGCACACATGGCAAGGTTGTCTGCTGCCATTTCCTACATGTACAACTTTGATCTTGCAAGTTGACACTGAACTTATCTCTAGCGTTTTCAAGGTGACTAACCTCAAAGATATACTCAGCAGACATTCTGGAAAACAAGATATAATATCAGCAAACATAACATTATGATTATACAAAACAGAACATGACATTATGAGTATACCTTACAATCCACATGTTGGTATATTCACTAATCCTTGCAATCCTAATAACCAAAATATTATGAGTATATAGAACATAGAAGTTTATAAAGTATCAGAACATAGCAGTTTATAAAGTATCAAAACATAGCAGTTTGTAAAGTACCTCTTCATAATGTTGGGCAAAATGTCATCATTAGTAAGGTTTGCAAATCTCATTATATTTTTTTTGCCCACCTTTCCATTATGTATGTTTTGATTTCTTCTAGTATTGTCATTATAGGCTTAACTCTTACTTCAATAATAACACTATTGAAGGCCTCCGACATGTTGTTCAACACGATATCACACTTAGAGGTTGTCTTGAATTGATATTTGCTCCAAAACCTATGAGGTATTTATATCATGTGCTTAAACATTTCCTCATTAACATATCTCATTTCTATCATTTCCCTTTCCCAATATTGTGAATATGTTGACTTAGCAGATTTCCGTATAATCTCTTTCAACTTCTTTCCAGGAAATCTCTTCCTAAAATTGTTATAAAAAAGGCGTACGCAAAACCTCTGTTCCACACCCGGTAAAAGCTCATCCATAGCTGGAAAAAGACCCTAACAAATAAATACAAGAGATTCATTATCACAAATTCAAAAAATTATAATCATGCACAAAATAAATACAAGAGATTAATACCTTGTGTTGGTCTGATATAAAGGTATATGTATAATATTGGCTTCTACCTCCAAGATCCTCAATCAATAGTTCTAGAAACCATGTCCAACTATCTTTTGTTTTACCTTCAAAACCGGAAAAGGCTATTGGCATCATTTGATCGTTTAAGTCTACATAGTTTGAAACTCTCTTTGTAAGCTGCATAAAAAATGCACATCCTTTGGAAGTGAGGCCTATTCTCACTTACATTGTCTGGAACCGGTTGAACATTAATCTTGATAGTTGAACCATGATTTATTTTAAGGATCTCATGTGCATAGTCATAAACTCTTGTATAATATTCTAGAAAGAAACCATCAACCAATCCTTTTGCTACACACCTATCCCTAATAGTCTTAGTCTTGTTTACACCGACATTTCATTTCCTTTGGGATTTTTCCTTGATATCCCTGATTTTAAGATTTAGATTATCTTTCAAAGAGTTTTGAGTTCTTTTACTTAACCACTTTGTAGTCATGAGCTTCGCATTATATGATCTACTACAGTTATGCTTATCCACCAATTTCCTCAATTGCCAAGAATCTTCATATAGTAACTTCCCACGATATGCATTCCAATCACACCCTTCTTTACATATCACTCTTACCCTTTGTTTATCATTTTTAGAGAACCTCAAATCCCTTCCTGACTTAACTGCATATGAAGTAATTGCCTCCTTAAAATCATTCTTTATTGCAAAATAGGTTCCTAATTCCCATTTGTAGTCTGGCATGTTTTTGGACATTTTGAAAACAAGATACTTCTTCCTATGAGAGTTGCTTTCATCATCAGTTTCACACTCACTCTCCAATTCATCAGTAGTGTCGTACCCTAAATTTTGTCTATTCTTCATATGTTTTCTAGTGCTACTTTAGTTTGAATAAATGAAATGACATATTGCATAAGAGAGCATGTGTAAGGAGCACGATCATATGGTCTCGGTTTGAGTCCCAACTTTCATTTTAGCACATTTTCACTTTTACCTTTTTGGGTTTTACAAAGAAAAACAATAAAAAAAAAGTTCCTTTTTAAAAATTATTTTAAATTTTTTAGATAAATAATATTTTTATGCATTTATAAAGAAAAATGAGAAAAAAATGATATCATTTGTAAAAGGGGCAAAAATAGAAATCAATTTCTCATTTGCATATTATTCTTTGTGTTTTATTTAATTTTGAATTAACATAATTGTCCATTTGATAGTAGAATGATTATAAAAGAGACACAAGCGTGAGAGATCTTGAGTTCAAGTCCTATTATCTCTTTTTTAGTACATTTTCCCTTTTATTAGTTTTTAACTTTATTTTCTAAAAATCACAAAAAATCAAAAATTGTATTTTTCTCTTATTTATTTAATAATTTTCATTTTTCATATAAAATTCATTTTAATTTTTTTTTTCACTTTTTATCTAGAAAAATATCCAAAAATCATTTTAAAAAATTATATTTTTATAATTATTAAATATTTCACTATTTCTATTAAAAAAATCTCTTAAATTTATTTAAAATAAAAAAAAATATAAGAATAGCAAAAGAATCATTTGTTATTATAATATTAATCTAAGAATAAATAATTCAAATTGTAATCAATCTAAAATTAGCAAAATCTTCCCAACTCTTAATTCATTTTTAAATTCCAAATTTTCAAAGTTGCAGAAATACGAAATCTTTCCAAATTACATCTTTCAAATCATTCAATTCATACACAAAATCAAATCTCCATAGTCCCATATTCTACTTTTTTAACCTTGTTTTTTTTAAAGGGCAAAATTATATTTTTGAATATTTATTATTAATTTTCGTTTTTATTAATATATATTTTAAATAAATACATATATATTTTTTATTTTATACAAAAACAATAATAGTAAATAAAAATAAAAATAAAATATTTTTTGTTTATAGTTAGAAATCATTCATATTAAAATTTTGTTTTTACTCTTGATTTTGTATTTAATCCATTTTAATTACTATTTAATTTTTTATACCTAATTTTTATTACAAATATGAATATTTTTCTAACATTTTTATTATTTAACGTAGTTACTACTTTTATCTTTAGGAAAGTTTATTAGATTTTAATTTTAGAATATAATCATTATTTTTATTTTAGAATTGTTTTAATGAGAGGATTCAAATTTTTATTTTTATTTTTTATAAATTTAATAAGTTAAAATTTACTTTTAATTTAACTAGTACATTTTATTAGATTATGATTAGAATTAGATTTATTAAATATAATAAGGTTATTGTTTTTAGAAAAGATTATAATTAAGTTTATTAATTGTATTAAGATTAGAATTTTTTTTTATTATGATTTTATTTAATTAGATTAGATTAGGATGTTATTATTATAAAAAAGTTTGGTTTTTACAATATTTGAAAAGAGTTCCAAAAAATATATCCCATCAGCACACATATCATTTTCTTCATTACTCGGATTCAAAACTTTCCCAAAAAAAAAAAAAAAATCATTTCTCATCAAATCTCAATTAAGCACTCATCTATATTTTCAACTATAAATAGGAGAAGAAATTGTGAGAAGGGAGGAACCATTTTAGGAACAATTACACACCATTACACAAAGTTTTATACAGGGTTTCACACAATTCTAACATAGTCTCAAACTTTTTGCTCAAGGATCCCAAATTTTATTTTTACGTTTTAAGTCTAATGACTCTCTCTTTTTCTTGTAACTATTTAATAAATTGTTTTAACAACAATTAAACATCAATTAGAGAGAATTTCACTCGGAGTTTTTATATAAAGTTTTATAGAGTCTCAAACATTTTTTAGAGCCTTAATTTTTTCTTTTAAATTAATTGTTTTCTCTCTAGTCTTTTCTTTTATTTTACGCAAGTCATATGATGATTTCTTATGACTTTTTTTTTAATTAGTTGATTAGACATTTTCACCGAGAATTACAAAGTCATAATTTTTCCTCTTAAAATTATTTTTTACTTTTTTTTTTCAAACCACATGATGATTTCAAATGGTTTTGTTTTGTTTTGTTTTTTAATTGTAATTATACATTTCTTACTAATAAGTTACTGATATTTTTTACTAATCATTTATCTTATTGTAAATAACACTAATTAACCATAATTTTTCATCCACAATTCATAAATTCACTCACTAAAAATAGTTGCTCTTCACATTAAAATTCTAAAGTCTTCATCATCATCGAACTTTTCAAAAGAGCGAGCAAAGAATAAAAATTACAAGAAGTGTGGAGAGAAGATATAAAAAAAATGAGAATTTGTGTCTCTTTGTTAACCATGGAAATTCTCCTCCCTATAGGTTGGTCTCCACTCCTGTTTATCTCTTAGCATAAAATTTTATTATCTTAATATATGATATGCAGCTCGTGTTCAAATTGTGTTTGATGATGTGTTTAGTACTAATTAAATATTTTAAATAGCAAAAAATATAATATCAATATTTTTTTACTAAAAACATATAGCAAAGTCTTTTCTAAATTTCTAAAGACTCTATTAACTATTTCTAAGAATATTTTTTTAAACCTTAGTTAATCTTATATAAACAAAACATCATAGCATATTCCGTGTCAACTCCGGTAAAAATCATAGCTTTAACTTTGACTTTATATTTTTAGTAAGTTTTAATTCTAATACTAAATAAATAAATATTATGACAAACAAAAACATATATTTAGTTAAGGGTTAATTAAAATGGTTGGGATTATATTTAAGATAATTAAGAATGAGGACTTAAATGAAAATAAAGTAATAAAGGATAAAAAAAATATAACTAATTATGGGATATTAATTAATTTGGAAATTTTGGGTTAATCTACGGGAAAAATCAGGAATAAGATATATATCATTTATTATTTAATACTTAATATTATAATTTATTTTCCTAAATAAATAAATATTATATTTTTGCTATCAAATGAGATAATAATAAAGGGGATAAGAACATGGGATAATAATCAAAGGGATAGAAATAAGAGATAAATCAAGGAATATAAATTGAAGATAAAAATCAGGATAAGGGATATGTCATATAAATATATATTATTTATCTTCATAAATAAATTAAGTATTATATTTTTTTATAATCAATAATGAGGATAATCATGGGGTAAATCTCTAAGGAAATTTTAGGGTTTAAGGGATAAAAAATCCAGGGATAAGGGATATGGTCTTTGGGTTTCTAAATCAAACTTTTAGTATTAGAATAACTATATAATATCAACAGGGGTTATTTTCTTAAAATCAAAGTAATGAGATTTTTTGCAATCAATCAAATGGGATAAAATCAATTTAACACGCCTTAAATCATAAGTCCTCTGCCATAGTGCATTGAGGCATTTTTCTAAAATCAATTACTTCTCCATCCCCGATGCGTGAGAATATTTCAAGGGATAAAAACAACCAATCAACCAACATTTTTAAGACGAACTACGGGGCTTCGATCCTTCAATAAATTTGAGGGTATGTAGTCATAGAGTTGTAAGACTCTAGCGAGTATAATAATCAAAAAAAAAATTAGGGCTTCCCTTATTAAAATAATAAAACATTTTTATAAATAAATAAATAATTAAAAAATTGATAAATATTAAAGCAGATATTCCTTAGAAACACACTAATCCTAAAATTAGAGGAGGATCCCATTTAGTACAATGGAGGTAAGGGGTGCCTAACACCTTCCCCTTACTTAACCGACTCCCGAACCCAGTATCTCACCTTTAGTTAATATGTTTTATCATTATTTCCCTGTTCTTTATGGACGAATAAAGGATGGTGACGACTCTGTCATTTTTCCAGCCGCGACAGCTGACGACTCTGCTGGGGAGTTCTTATACTTTCTCTAAAGAAAGTCCATTCTAACTTCCGGTTTTAGGGTTTTGTGTGTTTCCTTGTTTGCTTGCTTTTATTTATTTATTTGTTTATTGCTTCTCATTTATTTATTTTCTTTTTTATGCTCCTTATTATTCTCTTATCTTATTAAACTGACATATCATTGGTGGAGATTGATACTATGTGAGAAGCTAAAACCCAAGCTCGAGGAAAAATATAAGCTTAAGTAATGGGTCATCCTGTCTCGGCCACCGGGGTTTTCATCCCGTAGGGTCTTTGGTGATGATTCCGCCCATAATAGATCAATTCAAAAGGGTTGTCATGAGAAGACCAACACTTCTTCATGATAGAACTTTGAGTTCGATCCATGACTCTAGGGACCTCTCCTAGAACCCTCTCAATTTAGGGTGACCTTATGTTATCAACCTGTAAAGATCGTTACTAAGGTCCCACTTAGACGAGACTTATTTCGATTACCGTAGGAAGGCTTGCTTCTTATCATGGTAAAACATGGGTATAATCCATGACTCTGGGACTATTATCTTACCCAAAGCTTTATATCCTACAAGTGAGGGGATTGAGTAGTCTAACCTTAGATCCAACCTAATCTTAAGCAGCCAACCTAATATAAGGCATACTTATATGACCACCCAAAAAAAAATCTTTAAAATTAAGAGACGTTCATATCATCATACCATTAGCATCAAAATAAAACTTTTAGCATACCTTAAAAAAAATTGCATACCCCATGCATTTCATGCATTTGCATGCATACACATACATTTGCATATCCTTTCCACTTCTGACCTTCCTCCAACTTTCTAGCTAGCAGACTTCCTGATACTCATGAACAAACTTAAAGGACGTCTCGAGAAACTATAGTGGGACTCAAGAAGGGTAAGTAACATTGAAGAGAAAAGGTAACCCTTTTCCATGTCGGCCACGACCTACCTAGAGCCTCAAATACAACCCTGGATGATGTTGCCTCAACAAAGTCTGCAACAGTATCTACTTCAGCAGCAGCCTCATGCGCTCCATAAATCACAACAAAGAAAGCTTGGAAAGAACTTGGATCATATACCAAAGTCTTATGGTCAATTGTTGAAGCCTTTGCTCAGAGGTGTCCTAGTGGAACTACAACCAAACAATCTTTCTCCTTATCCATATCCTACAAGTTATGACGAGAATGCCCGATGTGAGCGCAAAGTCCAAGACTTGATCAACAAAAAGCAATTGCCTTTCGAAAAAGGAGTCCTATTGGTGAACAGTCACCCCTTATCTTTACAAGTGCAAGAACTTCAAAGAAGCGTCTCATAAAGTCGATGGACCAACAAGGATGCTCGTCCCTAGGATCAATAAATATTATCATTGCCAATTGTAATTTATTTTTTGCGAAGGGTTTTTTGTATTTAAAATTTGTACTTTTTGATTAGTAATTAAAATAAAACGAGCATGCATGTTTTTTTAGGTCAATCCATTAGTTTGCACTCTCTTCTATGCCATCAGTTACCACATATATAAAAAATAAAGCTTTTCCATTTCACCTTTTACCTCTTAACAAACTTAAGAGGAGAATAATGTAATAAACAACCGAATTTGCTGATGTATGCTTTAATAGTAAGACCAGGTTGATGATGTAAGACATTGTTTCATATTCCTAAACATTAGATAAATAAGGAGTTAATCCGTAGTCAACCCCCTCGAGCCAGAAGTTGGTGTTTCTTTTTCAATTTATAAAAACCCTTAATATTAACCAGGGGCAAAGTAGTTTCAATTAAGTCAATGATGCATTCTAGTCTCAAGAGAACCAATCCATAATCACATTAGTAAGAGTTTCGAGCAACATCTTCTTCCTCACACCATTCAACATCGGGGAAAAAATGAAGACAAATCTAGCAATAGCTAACATGGTAGTAACAACCTTTGAATCAAAAGCAAAATCACACATGAGTTGTTTCAAAAAGAGTCCGCTAAGTCAAAAAAAGGAAACAACCAGAAAAATTTTGACTTAGGAAAAAGTTAAGGCATTATTTTAAGAAGAAAAAAAAGGCCCGCTAAGTCAAAAACTAAAAAGGAGTTGACTTAGGCAAAAGTTAGGGCATCCCAATGGACCATAAATTCAAAAGAATTGGTCCAAGCAAAAATAGGGATTAAAAAGCCAAAAAAACAGAAACAAGCTTGTAAGTGAAAGTAGGTGTTGTCGCCTCAAGAATCTCATTAGTGCTTGAACCATTACATATACCTCCATCATTATCTATCAAAGTTCTCTTGCAGACTAAATGCATTTATTGAGTTAATTGAATTTAGGAATGGAGAACATCAAGGAGAAGGGGTGGGATGAAATTAAAATTTGAGCCTTATATCTCTTGTTTCGTAAACCATGAACTATGCCACTTTATAACATTTAAAAGTCCTAATTGAATCTAGGCTCACTATGAAAGCATACTCGGAAAAACCGTTGTTAAACTGACTTTGAATGTTTGTTTCTAACCATATTGTTCTATCACATCTTCATTTGTGTCAACCTCATGATCATATATCATCTGTATAACCATATCCGTTTTCCATAAAAAAATTCAAT
This sequence comes from Lathyrus oleraceus, assembly GCF_024323335.1. Lineage (NCBI taxonomy): Eukaryota > Viridiplantae > Streptophyta > Magnoliopsida > Fabales > Fabaceae > Lathyrus > Lathyrus oleraceus. The sequence goes on along the minus strand of NC_066584.1, from coordinate 380,166,306 downwards.
TTCAAAAACTTGCATGAGCATGATGTTAGAATTACTTTTCAAAAAGAACTTTTTTCTCACAAATCAATACTTAGCACCAAGAAAATATCAACAATGGTCTGATCAGGAGCACACTACTTCGAGACACTCCTAACTAGGGGTAAGTCACCTAAGGCTCCTTCCAATTAGGGGGAAAATACTTATGATCCCAGGGGCACATCATCTGAAGGTCCTACTGATTAGAGGCGAAACATTTCAATATTGACACACCTATGTCAAAACACCTCAATGACCATAATGATCAGGGGTAGACTCTTTCAAGACTCTCATACTTGGGCATACCAACTCAGGGGCACAGTAAGGCTGATCACTTTGAAAGTCATCTAGTAAGAGGCATACTTTTCAAGATTCATACATTGGGGCAGTCCATATCAAAGTCATACCATAGCATTGTGGGATCCAAGTTTCTTTTCAGGAAACTCTTCTAAGAACTCCTACAAATAAGGGCAATACCCTTTAAGGCTCTAACAATCTGGGGCATGCTGCTACAAGGCTTGATCAAAAGAGACTGCTTCAAAAGAATAATTTATCAGAGGAAAATCATTCCAAGGGTCGATTAGTCAAGGATGAATCTCTCCAAGGATAATATTATGACCTGCCGTCTCAAGTGCATGGCTAAGCCGCTTCAAATTCATATTTAGGAGAATTCCTTCAAAGACTCAACAAGTTGGGGCAACTATGGGATACTACAGGGACAATCCCTTTCAATACTTTCAAGATGCACGTACAAGCTCTGCCATACATCAACAATCATCAAGTTTGAAATGAGTATCGGGAAGCCATGCTAGCGTAACACCCTACCACCTTTTCGAAAAATATCCTGGTTACACGAACAACCTCTCTAAGTCCTAACAGTCTACGACCCACCACAGGGGCACTTGTGGAAACATTCAAATCATTTTCATGCATTAATCATGTCGCCACGCTCTAGCATCAAACCATGCATATCATCTCATTCATCTAGCACGTTCCCATAACATGAATCTAACATCTACAAAAGCCTAATCCTACTTGGCACCTACATCCAAAAAGCCTGACCATTCTCGACATTTAATACCTCACAAAAGCTCAATCCTACCTGGAACCCTACAAAAAACCCATCCTCATTAACAATTACAGAACCCATCCTTCAAAAGCCACTTTCCGAAGGTCCTCTTAACTCTCCACTGGAAAAAAAATAAGCCCTATTCTCCAAATGATTATATCATCCATGGATGAATCATCTAGAACATCACATCATGCATAGCATATCCATGAATGTGGAATATTACGTCATACAAGCTCTAAACATGCATACATAACATAGGTTGAGACTTATGTCCCATCATGAGAGTCTAGATCCATCTCCAGCTAAATCAACAATAGATCTCAGTCCAAGCTTATCCTCGGATCTTTTCTCATTGTACACCCCATTGAGTCGGTCTTAAGGATAATTCCCTAGCAAGTATCCTTGGAACTCATTCTCCAAGCAGAAAATACTTAGCAGCACTATCCTCGGTATGACCTAATGGTATACAATTCCTTCACCAGATCCTTGCAAGGATTTCATAGGAGTTTCCCCGACACTTGTTCTCCTTAGGGAACCTCGTCCAGAAGCTTATTCCCCAATAGACAGTCATCTTACGTGACATCAATCTTCCCCAATGGAGACATCAAGTTCTTCGTTCAATTTCCTTTTACTCTGTTGTTCTCAGAGAACTCCCCAACAAAAGTTCTTGTTCTAGTATTATCCATGATAATATACTATTTATGGTTCTTACACCACTGTTCACTTCAGTTCTTCATCGTTGTCATCCAGTTACTTTGATTCTTACACTGTCATCATACCTTCACTTCGATTCTAACACCATTTGTTTTTTCACTTTGGTTCTTACATCGTTTGTCATCTTACTTTACAGTTCTTATAACATTGTTATTTCCTTCAGATCTTTCGGGTCTTACATTAATTTTCTTATAATGAGTTATCGATTCTTACACCGATGACAATTGAAATCTCAATCCCTAACTATACGAGTACAATTCCCCAAGTAGGAATACTTATTAGTTTTCCCTAGTAAGTAACATCTCTACAGAACCTTTTCAATAAAGAACTTCCCCATCAAACTCACTCACTATGATTCGTCAAAGGAATCTAGCCGGTAGTCAGTATTCCTGAATGATCGTTATCAACTATTGAGTGGGTCTTCACCTCCCACATCTTCAACTTATTAACCTATCCCACACAAGGGATGCGTTTCATCAAATACACCAGGGTTTTATCAAAGGGTTACACCTGGGTTTTTCAAGGGGTTCCACCAAGGGTTTCATCAAAGAGCTTTTACCAGGAGTTCCATTAGGGGTTTCATCATAAGTATAAAGGATTTTCATCCAGGGGTTCTATCAAGGGATTTTATCAAAGGAGTTTTATCAAATGGGTTCATTCAAGGAGTTTTCATCAGAGCATTATCCATCAAGGGTTCACCAGGATTTTACCAAGAAGTTTCAACAAAATATTATTATCAAGGAGTTTCATCAGGGATTTATCAGAGGTCTCACCAGGATTTTTTATCAAAGGGTTACACCAGAATTTTATCAAGGGATTTTATCAAAAGGGTTTTATCAAGGAATTTTATCAAAAAGGTTTATCAGGACTGTCATCGAAAGATTCCATCAAGGGGTTCTGCCAGAATTTTACCAAGGGGTTTCATCCAGAGTGATTGGGGTATCAATAAAGTACTACCCGATTCCCGTAAAATGATCGGATGATCATAGGAATTGTATGCAAGTTTCACCCATAAGGGTTAAAATTGATCAAAAAGGGTTTCATTAGGAGGTTTCATCAAATGTACCATTAATGGTTTCATTAGGGATTTCATCAGATGTTTATCAAAGGGGTTTCATCAGGGTTTTATCAAATGGTTCCACCAAGGTTTCACCGTGGGTTTCACCAAGGGTTTTAACGGGGTTTCATCAAAGGATTCTATCAAGGGATTCTATCTGAAGTTTCATCAAGGGGTTCTATCAAGGGGTTTCACCAGATTTCTATCATGGGGTTTCATCAAGGGATTTCATCAAAAGGGTTTTATCAAGGGTTTCATCTAGGAATTCTATTCGAAGTTTCATCAAAGGGTTCCATCAAGGGGGTCTACCAGAACTTTATCAAGGGGTCTCACCAGAGTCTCACCGGAGGGGTCTCATCCAGAGTGATTGTGATATCACTAAAGTCCTACCCGACTCCAGTGACATGATTGGATGATCATAGGAATCATAAGCAAGTGTCACCCAGAGAAGTTGAAATTGATCATCAGGGAATTAGTCAAGGGGTTCCATCAAGGATTTGTCAAAAGGGTCTCATTAAGGTCTTATCATCAGGGGTTCCATCAGAAGTTGTATTAGGGGTTTCATCAAGAGTTTTGCCATGAATTTTAATAAGAGTTTCATCAGGGGTTCTACCAGGGTTATCAAACAGCGACCGGAGAATCGTCTAAGTCCTACCCGATTTTTATAAAATGATCGGATGATCATGGGAATTGTATGCAAGTTTTATCCAGATGGGTTGAAACTGATCAAAAGGGTTCTACCGGGGTTCTGTCTAGAGTTTCACTAGGGTTCTACTCAGGGTTTCACAAGGTTTCTATAAAAAGTTGGTTTGGATACCAACGGAACGTCAGGGTTGTTCAACCTTATTAATCCCTAGAATCTACTAACTCTGTGGTCAAAATTAGAGGTTCTCCTATATATTTAATTATCTTCCATCATGAGAAGATGAAGATCAACTGTCATTATCATCTCCGATTAAAGGTAATTAAATAGGGACAGTTGTTGTACCCCAAATTGTGTCCATCCTTCATATGTTTTCTAGTGCCACTTTAGTTTGAATAAATGAAATGACATATTGCATAAGAGAGCATGTGTAAGGAGCACGATCATATGATCTCGGTTCGAGTCCCAACTTTCATTTTAGCACATTTTCACTTTTACCTTTTTGGGTTTTACAAAGAAAAACAAAAAAAAAGTTCCCTTTTAAAAATTATTTTAAGTTTTTAGATAAATAATATTTTTATGCATTTCTAAAGAAAAAAGAGAAAACAAAAATATATGGTATCATTTGTAAAAGGGGCAAAAATAAAAATCAAGTTCTCATTTGCATATTACCCTTTGTGTTGTATTTAATTTTCAATGAGCATAATAGCTCATTTGATAGTAGAGTGAGTATAAGGAGACACAAGTGTGAGAGATCCTGAGTTGAAGTCCTACCTATCTCATTTTTAGTATATTTTCCATTTTATTGGTTTCAAACTTTATTTCTATTTATATTTGCAAAAATCACAAAAAATCAAAAATTGTATTTTTCTTTTATTTCTTTATTAATTCTCATTTTTCATATAAATTCATTTTGAAAAAAATACTTTTTACTTTTTACACTTTTTATCTAGAAAAATATCCAAAAATCATTTTAAAAAGTTATATTTTTATTATTATTAAATTTCTCACTATTCCTATTAAAAAAATCTCTTAAATTTTTTTATAATAAAAAAATCTTAGAATAACAAAAGAATCATTTGTTATTATAATATTAATCTAAGAATAAATAATTTTAATTGTTATTAATCTAAAAATAGCAAAATCTTCCATACTCTAAATTCATCTTTAAATTTCAAATTTTCAAATTTGCAAAAATATAATTACCAAAATCTTCCCAAATTATATCTTCCAAATCACTCAATTCCTACACAAAATCAATTTTCTATAATCTCGTATTCTACTTTTTTAACCTTGTTTTTTTTTAAAAAGGGCAATTTTTTTTAAATATTTATTATTAATATTCGTTTTTATTAATATATTTTTTAAATAAATACATATATATTTTTATTTTTATCCAAAAATAATAATAATAAATAAAAGTAAAAATAAAATATTTTTTATTTATAGTTATAAATCATTCATATTAAAGTTTTGTTTTTACTCTTGAATTTGTCTTTAATCCATTTTAGTTACTAATTAATTTTCTATACCTAATTTTCATTACAAATATGAATCTTTTTCTAACATTTTTATTATTTAATGTAGTTACTACTTTTATCTTTAGGATAGTTTATTGGATTTTAATTTAAGAATATAATCATTATTTTTGAATAGTTTTTGTTTTAGAATTAATTTAGAATAGAAATAGAATTTAGGATTAAAATTAATTTAGTCTAATTTAGAATTATTTAAATTAGAGGATTCAAATTTTTATTTTTATTTTTTATAAAATTTAATATGTTGAAATCTACTTTTAAGTTAACTAGTATATTTTATTATATTATGATTAGAATTAGATTTATTAAATATAATAAGGTTATTGCTTTTAGAAAAGATTATAATTAAGTTTATTAATTGTATTAGGATTAGAATATTTTTTTTTATTATAATTTTATATAATCAGATTTTATTTATTTGCAAAAATCATAAAAAATCAAAAATTGTATTTTTCTTTCATTTCTTTATTAATTTTCATTTTTCATATAAATTCATTTTTAAAAAAATATTTTTTACTTTTTTCACTTTTTATCTAGAAAAATATAGAAAAATCATTTTAAAAAATTATATTTTTATTATTATTAAATTTCTCGCTATTCCTATTAAAAAATCTCTTCTACTTTTTTTTTCACTTTTTTCACTTATTATTATATCTTCCAAATCACTCAATTCCTAAAAAAAACAATCAAATTTCTATAACCCCGTATTCTACTTTTTTAATCTTGTTTTTTTTTTATTTTAATTTTTTTAAAAGGGCAAAATTATTTTTTTAATATTTATTATTAATTTTCGTTTTTATTAATATATATTTTAAATAAGTACATATATATTTTTTATTTTTATCTAAAAATAATAATAATAAATAAAAGTAAAAAAAAATTATTTATAGTTATAAATCATTCATATTAAAGTTTTGTTTTTACTCTTGATTTTGTCTTTAATCCACTTTAGTTACTAATTAATTTTCAATACCTAATTTTCATTACAAATATGAATCTTTTTTTAACATTTTTATTATTTAATGTAGTTACTACTTTCATCTTTAGTATAGTTTATTGGATTTTAATTTTAGAATATAATCATTATTTTTATTTTTAGAATAGTTTTTGTTTTAAAATTAATTTAGAATAGAAATAGAATTTAGGATTAAAAATAATTTAGTCTAATTTAGAATCATTTTAATTAGAGGATTCAAATTTTTATTTTTATTTTTTATAAAACTTAATAAGTTGATATTTACTTTTAATTTAACTAGTCTATTTTATTATATTATGATTAGAATTAGATTTATTAAATATAATAAGGTTATTGTTTTTAAAAAAGATTATAATTAAGTTTATTAATTGTATTAGGATTAGAATATATTTTTATTGTGATTTTATTTAATTAGATTAGATTAGGATGTTATTATTATAAAAAAGTTTGGTTTTTAGAATATTAGAAAAGAGTTGCAAAAAATATGTCTCATCATCACACATATTATTCTCTTCATTACTCAGGTTCAAAACTTTCTCAAAACAAAAATAGAAAGAAAAAAAATAATCATTTCTCATCAAATCTCAATTAAACACTCATCTATATTTTTAAGTATAAATAGGAGAAGAAATTGTGAGAAGGGAGGAACCATTTTGGGAACAATTACACACGTAGAAATTGTGAGAAGCATAAATTCTCCTTTTTATTAAACAATTTATTAAACTCTGGATGAAATTTTCTCTAATTGGTGTCTTTACACACGATTACATAGAGTTTTATTAAAAGTATTCATCATCATCGATATCATCGATCTTTTTAAAAGAGCGAATAAAGAATAATAATTACAAGAAGCGTGAAGAAGAAGATATAATAAAAAGGAGAATTTATGCCTCTTTGTTAATCAGGGAAAATCTCCTCCGTATAGGTTGGTCTCCACTCCCGTTTATCTCTTAGCATAGAATTTTATTATCTTAATGTATGGTATGCAGCTTCTGTTAAAATTGTGTTTGATGATTTGTTTAGTACTAACTAAATATTTTAAATAACAAAAAAATAATATCAACCTTTTTTTACTAAGAACATGTAGCAAATCCTTTTTAAAATTTCTAAAGACTATTAACTAATTTCAGAAAGTAAATTTCTAAAGAAAAAAATGCAAATCAATCTTTATAATAAATCAACTTTTTTATAAACCTGAATTGATCTTGTAAAAACAAAACATCATGGCATATTCCGTGTCAAATCCAATAAAAATCATAGCACCTAGTTTGAGAGATCGAAATATTAAAAAACCATTTATTATAGTATTGTATCAATGCATATTCCATCGTATATATAATTTTATAAAGATTTGGGGTTTAACTTTGATTTTATGTTTTTAGTAAATTTTAATTTTAATACTAAATAAATAAATATTATGAAAAATAAAAACATATATTTAGTTTAGGGTTTATTAAAATGGTGATTTTTTTACCAAAATACCTCAATTTTTCAAAAAAAATCTCAAAATAACCCTGATTTTAAAAAAATCTCAATCTACCACACTTTTAAGAGGAGGCGCCAATTGGATTGGCGTCTCCTCTTAAACTTAGAGAGGAGACGCCAATTGGATTGGCTAGGGCTCCTGGCATGTTAGAGTTGTATGTTTGTGGAATGAAAAGTTTGACGGATAGGGGGTTATGAGTAGTCGGTCTGACAATGTTGTTAGGGGTTAGATGTTAAGGCCTCTGATGTGTAAGTTGCCTGGCGTGGATCGTATAGGTACATATCCTCGGCGATAAACTCAAAATAACCGATCTGTACCAAGCCATATAGTTACGATTCAGTTTTTCTTCAGTTGGCATCACAATGTTAGTTAAGACATGGTCATGGCGGTGCTTCCATTTGCGACACTCAGATCTAGTGAAGCTTTGCCATGGGTTAAAGTTCCATTGGTCGTTAACTTTACGTAGATGCCATTCTCCTAGGTTTGTTGGGGGATCTGGGATGTGTTGAAGTATACCGAACTGCAATTTAACACGATCATTGTTGTGCATCTCCATAGTGGTGAATCTTATGATCGGTGTGCATGCAGTCCAAACGGCTACGTCTTCTTCGTTGATTTCATGGTCATGATCCAAATTTAGATATGGACGCCAAATGACCTGAAATGTGAACATGTGTTAGATTATAAATTTGGTAGAAGAAATTAACAAATTATTATGAAATAATTAGGTTAGTATCCATACATTTGTCGGTCGGAGGTGATCCAAGAGATTGCGATACTGGATAATACAGTGTCTAGGACATCTGTCATAACTTATACCACGTGTCGACCATCTGCAAAATAAAGGTGAAAATATTATTTAGAGATAATAATCGATAAAGTAAGTAAATATAGTCTATTTTAAAGAACTTACTTTTGTGCATATGGGAATGTGAAAGGGTTGTTGTTGACGGGCGCTAGGGACGGTAGTCTGGACCAACCCCATGCTTGGAGAAAAACAACACATCCAGAAAAGGTGGGTGTGTATTTGTGTGAATTCTTACATAAAGAGCTATAAAGATAAGCCAGACAAGCGGATCCCCAAATGTAACTTCCTATTCTATCTACATGTCTTATTAAAGATAAATACATAACATGCATACTAGAATCACTACCTTCGAGAAATAAAAAGGAACCAATTAAAAGCATAACGTAACACCTAGTTTTTATTATTCGAGCCTCTTCGGTCGAATTTTCATCTAAGTGTAAGTTGTTATAATATGCCTTATGGCGTGAAAGGAGTATACCTCGACCTCTTGAATTATCATCTAACAAATCAGCATCCAAGAGGTCCATGAAAATTAAATTCGCATAGTTGGTTTTTCCATTTACCGTCTTACCTTCGATAGGCAGTCCCAATAGCATGTAGACGTCTTCTAACGTCACAGTACACTCACCGGTTAGAAACCAGAATATGTGTGTCTCGGGACACCATCTTTCACATAATGCAAGAATGAATTTATTATCCACCGACCAAGACATTATTTTGCTTATATGCCCAAAACCGACGAGTTCGACATACGGTTGAATCATCGGGTCCATGTGTACGTATTCATGGACTCGAGTTCGAAACCTTGAAACATCCTATAAAACAAACATCAAAACACGTTACTTTATAAAAGATAAACAAAAAATTAAGTATCGTTATTAAAAGGTATTCTAGACAAATAAAAAAAATAATTAAACACTTACATAAGTTGCTATTTTTGCAACGGTTCCTCTGTGCGATTCACCCATTGTGAGGAGAGACATTTTGTCGAAGATGAAAGAGGTTGCTGCAGATGAAAGAGGTTGTTGCAGATGAAAGAGTTAATGTTGTTGAGGAAGAAGTGAGTGTTGGTGTGGGAAAAATGTGAGAGTTTGATGTCTATTTATAAGGTGTGACATGCAAAAGTGTGGAAGCTTGGAAAATTGTGATTGCATGTGCTAGCCAAATGAATTGGCGCACATGTGCATTTGCTACAAGCTAGCGCCAATCGAATTGGCGCCTCCCTAGGCTCATGTATGACACACCTTGACCTAGCCTGACGCATGCATGGCACTGCATGCTTGGTTACGAGGTCTGCATGCAAGACATGGTGTCGCCAATTGGACTGGCGCCCATGTGCAAGCATTACAAGCTAACGCCAATCCAATTTATGTTAGGGCTTGCATGTGTGACACGTGGCATCCCAAAGTATTGTATGCTTGACACTTCACTTCAGTCTTGCTTGCATGTTTGACACGTCACTTCTGTCTAGCTTGCATGTTTGACATGTAACTTCTGACTTGCTTGCATGTGTGACACATCACTTATGTCTAGCTTGCATGTGTGACACATCACTTCTGTCTAGCTTTGCATATTTGACAAATAACTTACCTATTTAAGTGTCTTACTATCTACATCCAAGAATCAACACAAATTCATCTGCACCAAAAAATTAATTTTCATCTGCACAAGAAATATTACAATGTCATCTTCACCAAAATATAGTATCAATGTTCACTGCAATGGTGAGACATATGAGTCTGAGTTATACGGTTTTTGTTTTCGAAACACCGATACCATCCGACTTACGATCAAGAGAAATTCAAATTTCTTGCATTTAGAAAAACAAATTGAATCCTGCATAGGATCTGGTATTGTATCAAAGATCACGTATCAAAATCCAATTTTTTTAGAACAATCAATGCAAAATTTTCCCACTGAAGGTACGGGATGATGAAGATGTTGAATATACGTTTGTTAGTCACGAACATTCTGGTTGCAACTCTATTGAGTTGTATATTACTCTTAAACCAAGTATACCATCTCAACAATCTCATATCACTAATCCAGTTGAATCTGATGAATTTGATTCAGAAAACTCAGATGACGCCAACCCAGAACAGAAGTCAACGTCGTTGATGAAGAAAAAGAAGAGACCAAGACATAGGTCGATCATATGTTGAACAACAACATTGAAGATGATGATCAACCAGCGTCATTACCTCCAAGTCATGTATATAATCCGCCTGAACATATGACAAACATAGATCTGAATGACGATGAAATCTCCAACAGTGTTTTTTATAACTCGTATCCACGATCAGAAGGCGAGTTAAAGGTGGGAGACATGTTCCGCACGAAAGAAGAATGTGTGCGAGCAATCAAAAAATTTCACATGAATAACTCTACTGATTTCACTATGAAATGCACTTATTCGAGAAGGTATGTCATCGAATGTCGTAACATCCTTTGTAAGTTTCAGTTGGCTACATCTCAAAAAAGAAAAGCGACTCTTGGGAGACAGCTTCAATAGACCCACCTCACAGTTGCATTGCAACTAACATTGAACAAGATCACCACAAATTAAGCGCTGCATTGATATGTCAAGACATTTTGCCGCTTGTTAACAAAGACCCATCAGTGAAGGTCAGTATAATAATATCTCATATCAGAACAAGATATAATTATACTCCATCTTACAAGAAAGTGTGGATTGTGAGGACAAAGGCTATTGAACAGGTATTCGGCAACTGGGAGGATTCATACAAAGAATTGCCACGGTTTTTATGGGCCCTAAAAACATACGTACCAGGAACTGTTGCAATTATGGATACATTGCCAGCATTTACGCCAGACGGAACCTGTGTTGCTGGAAATAGAATCTTTCACCGCCTCTTTTGGGCGTCTGATCCGTGCATCAAAGGTTTTGCATTCTGCAAACCTATTATTCAAATTGATGGAACATGGTTATACGGAAAATACAAGGGTACTTTGCTTATGGCGGTTTCACAAGACAGCAAGAACAATGTTTTTCCCATTGCCTTTTCCCTGGTTGAAGGTGAAACCGCTAGTGGTTGGGGTTTCTTTCTTCGACATCTCAGAACACATGTGGCTCCACAAGCCAATCTCTGTTTGATTTCTGATAGACATGCTGCCATTGAGAGTGCTTACAATAACCATGACAACGGATGGCATGATCCTCCTTCTACCCATGTCTATTGCATTAGACATATCGCACAAAACTTCATGCGTGCAATCAAAGATAAGAACCTTCACAAAAAAGTGGTGAATGATGGGTATGCTCTAACTCAACCGTCATTTCAATATTACCATGATAAAATTAGACTGTCTAATACAGATGCAGGAAGATGGGTGGATAACATACCAATAGAGCAATGGACAAGGGCATTTGACGAAGGCTGTCTATGGGGCCACATGACAACAAACCTTATGGAATGCATGAACGACGTATTCAAAGGGATTAGAAATCTACCAATAACCGCTTTGGTCAGATTAACCTATTATAGGTTGGCTTCTACCTTCGCAACCAGAGGTGAAAGATGGAGTGTAGTGTTAATGTCTGGGAAAATATTCAATGAATGTTGTATGAAAGTGATGAAAGAGGAGAGCATCAAAGCTAACACACACACGGTAACAGTTTTTGACCGTCATATGCAAATTCTCTTTCAACGTCTGTAGTAAATTCTCAAATGTTCGACATGCTTTTCATTAGAATTTGAGTATATCAGTATGTCATCGATAAACATAACCACAAATTGATCTAAATACAGATGTAATATTCTATTCATGTATTCCATGAACACTCTGGGCATATTAGACACACCAAACGACATTACCGAATACTCGTAATGACTATACCTCGTTCTGAAAGCAGTCTTCAGAATATCTTCAGGCTTCACATGAATTTGATGATATCCCGAACGCAAATATATCTTTCTAAACACACAAGCACCTACCAACCGATCCATCAGGTCATCAATTCTCGGAAGTAGAAACTTTTTTCTTGATATTCACATTATTCAGCTGTCGGCGATCCACACATAGCCTCATACTACCATCCTTCTTCTTTACTAACAACATCGGCGCACCCCGCGACGAAAGACTCAGACAAACAAACTTCTTCTCAAGCAGATCTTCCAGTTATTTCTCCAATTCACCCAACTCTAAAGCAGACATCCTATAAGGAGCCATAGATATTGAACTAGTACCAGGTACTATATCTATAACAAACTCCAGCTCATGTTCCAACGATAAATCATTAATATCATCTGGGAACAATTATGAAAAATCACTCACTACAGGTAGCTTGTCATATACGACTTTAGTCTCTACCTTCGTAGAAGCTAATATCATAAACATTGTAGTGTCTTCCTTCACAAACTCATTCACTTGCTTAGCTGTCATGAACAACTTTGGAAATGACACCTGCTTGGCAAAATAGTTGATATGAACATGATTGAACTCCAATCAGTTCATTCCAAGGATAACATCAAGGTTCCTCAAATATAGACACACTAAATCCATACCAAAACTCTTACCATAGATAGTAAGCAGACAATTCAAACAAACCCACAAAGTGAGTACCATACCTATAATTGGGGTATCAACAATCATGCTCCCATCCATAGAGGAAAATTTCAAACCCAACTTCTCCATGCAATCAAGTGAAATAAACAAATGTGTCGCACCCGTGTCAATAATAACAAACAAAGGAATACCATTTATAAAACACGTACCTCGAATAAAACGGTTAACACTAGTAGTCTCTATCCCAGACAAGGCAAAAACTTTCTCTCCTGACTGTGCTTTCTTTGGCTTCTGAAAATTGGTACTGATATGACCTATCTTTCCGTAGTTATAATCGCCTCATTTCTCTTGCAATCCACATCATGGTGACTTATCTTACCACATTTAAAGCATTTCAGAACATCATTCTTGCACTCATTAGCAATGTGGCCTAACTTGCCACACTTGAAACACTTGACATAGGTGGGAGTCACTCCCCCACTTGGCTTATTCTCATCAATAGTCCTTTGCTTCCCTTTGTCAGCTGGAGCATTGTATGGTTTTCCCCTGAACTGATTCTCCAATTTCCTCTCACCAACACTCTTATAGTGAGCGGAACGAGCCCTGCAGTCCTCATCATAGATCCTACACTTGTTCACTAGAGTAGGAAACTTGTGAATCTCCTGGTATCTAGTACCCTACTTAATCTCAGGTCGTAGTCCGTTCTCAAACTTAAAGCATTTGGATCCCTCCACAGTTGCACCATTATAATGCGGATAGAACTTCACCAACTCCTCAAACTTGGAAGCATATTCAGCAATCGTCATGTTTCCTTACATAAGCTCAAGGAATTCAACATCCTTCTTGCTACACACATATTCAGGAAAGTATTTCTCAAGGAATTGCACCCTGAACATAACCCAAGTGATCTCAGCACCAACAACTTCTAGTCTCTGGCAAGTGTTATCCCACCAGTCTTCAACTTTCTTCGACAACATATGAGTACCAAATAATACTTTATGTTCCTCAGTACATACAATTACTTGTTAGATCTTCTCGATCTCCTTGAGCCACACATGAGAACCCTTCGGATCCTACCTGCCTTTGAACGTCATCGGATTATTCCTTTGGAATTTTCCTAGCCCACGGAACTCATCACTTGCATGATTTTGTTGTCCATGAAGTGCCTGAGCCACTGACTCTAAAGCATAAGCAATAACACAGTCATTTCTTCCAGTCATTCTGCACATCATCCAACAAGTATTAGAAGAAATAGTGCATCGATAGTGTACACACACATGTCGCATACAAGGGACTCGACTACATCACAAAACCTGGACGGGCGGACCAACTAGGCTCTGATACCGCTATGTAACACCCTAAACCCCTCATGAAATTTTAATGCATTATTTAATAAAATTTACAACTGCGTAGGGTGTCATACACATCACAAACGATTCCTGCTTCATAACACGGTTTACAAAACATCACATAACACTTGTCATCGTCTGCTCACCATCACTTAGGGTATCATCGCAGCAGAATCATCATCAAATCAATCAATCATTTAACAATCGCAATTCAAGGATTTTAAATCTCATAACTTCCAACTTCATAACACATTAACAAGATGTGTAACGTTCAACTCGTCACCATTTAAAACCTCATCAAACATAACTAGTAATTTCAACAAGACAAAAGAAATTAGAGCACACATCCTCATCCCGATGTTACATTGACCAAAGCAACACCCTACTAAAATAACGATAACTAATAGGAAGCAAATCTAAGGTCTACCTTCCACTTACTGCAACAAGTTACTCGTAAGTATCTACATGATGCCCATGTAAAGTTAACATTCAAACAAAATGGGTGAGAATACACTTCAATAGTTAACAGTGAAAACAAACTGAAGTAAATCATCGCACAACATCATCATCATACACATTACTTAATCAATATCAACATACTAATTATTCTCATCCAACGACACATCAACAAACAATCAATACAGATGCAATCTCTTATGCAATATACTCAACACTGACTCAACATACATGTGGTACCAAATATGAACACTCAGGTTCATTTCACTCCTCAATCTCCACCATAGGATCAGATTCCCTCTCGGAACTAGAGCACACCAAATCGTTACCATTACCATAGGTAACGCTTCACTAATCCCCCATAATAGGAATTAGCTACTCGCACCTGATCCATCACCATAGGATTGAGGCTCATCAAAACTGGACTGAAGTCTGTACACTATGATTCATGACTCTTAATTAATATGTATTAACACATTGAGGTTCACCAAAAGGATCCCCACACACATCTAATCATTTATGCATCGCATCATTCATCATGCAACCATAATTTCAGGTTATAATGTCAATAACATCAATAAATAACAACAACTCATCATAGATGATTCAATGGAAAACAATCATATCACTTCATCCATAAACAACAACACATCATCGTATTCATTGTAACGATTTACTAACTAATCAAACAAGTCATCATAAGCATCTCTACATTTGACAATTGACTATTATGAGTGTAACTTGGCATTAGGAAGTCTATAAGCCTTTATAAATAAGTTAGAAAAGGTTTCATACTTGAAAAACAAGTTTTAAATGAAAAAGCATGCTATGTGTCGACACATACGATCCATAGAAGGAAATTTTGGCTATGTGTCGACAGATATGAGTTATAAGTTGGCATATGTGCTGCTTTTTTAAAGCATGTACGTTCTGTCCTATGTGTTGCCTTCATGTGACGACACATGACCTTCATAGGTCAACACATGACACAAAAATTTCCCAAAAATCAATTTTTAAACCATCCAAACAACCCCTCGTGTGCCAAAACTTATGCTACGAAAGTTCATCAAATAAAATCCATTTTTTCATGGTTATAACTTCCTAATTCATCATCTACTCCATATTTTTCATGAATCAACACCACATTACAACACATCATCATATTCACCATCTCTAATTTACCAATAACATAATCAAGTCAAAGCATGCAAACATCCATCAATGGCATCACACGATCAACAACATCAGAACAAACATATGAATACATCAGTACAAGAATTCCACACAATTTTATCATACAATCAGTAACTAATTTTATCATACAATCAGTAACTACAACACATGCATCAGAATTGATAATTTCAACACCCAATCCTAAGGAGGTTAAGAGTTCCTCCATCTACCCCGTATGTTTTGACACCCATTGGAGAAGTACATCTCCCCCTTACCTGATTTCCAACAAAAACCCTTTGATCCTAAAAGTTATTCTTCAACCTTAAGCCTTTGCTCTTCTCTTTGCCTCTTTGATCCAATTCTCCAAAACACATATTGACTCCGTAGGTTCCCGAATTCCCTATTTCATTCTAAAAAGACTCGTCCCCTTTTACCCTTCAACTTATCCTTGTCTCCCTTTCCCATCCTCCATATTTTCCTTATTTCCAACCTTGCCCTTAATTCCTCTACACATCTTATTTTCTCATTATTTAATTAATTAATTAAAATAAATAAATGAAAAATGTTATTTCAATCACCATTAAAATTCTTAATAATTCTAAACACTAAAGTTAAGCTTTTACTCTCTTTATACCCTTACTTCAAGGACATTCATCCTACAACCACACCAGAAACAAATACAATGTCAATCAATTCAAATAAGATCCTAAACACTTAAATTAAATCAAATAATTGAATTTGGAATGATACATATGATATGGATATCCTTGTTAGGTTAGAAGTAAGACCTTATCTTCATAATGAGGTTTATTTCCATGATGTTGCTAGTGTGACTAGTGGTTACATCATTGATCACTTATTTGAGAATCAACACATATATCAATATTAAAATACCTTAATCCAATCGCAAGCTGAAGGCCTTCTAACACTCCCTACAACTTTGTTATATACATATAATTTAATATCATATGTTATTGACTAAAAAATCTATTTTTTTTAATTTATTATATTTCATATTAAAAAATCAATAGTATAATTAGAAACATAATTGAAATGGCCTATAAAATAATTTTGTAATGCAAATAAGAAATTAAATATTAATTATTATTATTAAAAAAATATAATTTATTTCTAATATACTCGTGCTTTTGCTCGGGTGGACATTTTAGTTTTAACTAATGAAAAGAGAGTTAATGTATAGTGTTGCTAGCATTTTTTTTAGTATTATATTTATAAAAAAATTAAAAAAAATGATTGCTTCTCAATAAAGGAATGTTTGTATTTTATGCATTTTTTAATCCCTTAAAAAATTGTTCCTCCCCGGTGGATTTCCTAGTCAATTTCGTCATTCCGTAGGAATCATCACCACCATATCTTTGGTCTATCCTTCCGTGTTGAATATACTTGTCACTAAATCGTAGCGACCACTGTTCAATTCAATTTATTATTATACGCGCAATAACGTTAGACCGAATTAATTTTATAAATATTGACAAAATTATCTCTGGTGTTATGTGAATTTGATTTTTTTTTTTTAATTTTATTTACTGATCCTTAATCCTATTTTTTCTTTTTGCAGTCTTTTAGATTTTTATGAAATCATTTTTATATTACATTCTATTTGGATTATTACTTTATTAGTCTTTTATTAATAAATTCGGTTAAATAAAACTACTTGTGTGGTTTTAATATTGAGATATCTACATATCTATGTTAATTTTTTTTTCTTTTGCTATTTTTATAATTCAGTTCTCAAGTGATCAAACATAAAAAAAAAACTTGTTCTAACTATCAAATCGAGATGTTTTTATATTATTTATATTTGATATTTTTTATTTTCTACTATCAAAATCAATTGATCTTTTATAAAGAATACAAAAGTTTATATATAATAATATTGTGTTTTTTAAGCTAATGAATATTATATTTTTTAAAATAATTAATTTTATCATTGAAAATGGAATAACGACATAATTTATTATGTGTTTATATCCTTATTTTTATATAATATTGATTATATTAATGAAGGTTTGAATTTAAGATATGAATTTAATGGTGATGCACTGAGAGTGTAAAATAATTTTACACCATTATCTAATAAAGATATATCATTTTTGCCATACTATATCGATATTTTAAAATTTTCAATATGACAGTACATCATCCATTTTCTCTTAAGATATATAAACAAAAACTTTATTTAATTTGTACAAGAATGTAATTTATTAAAGACCAATGAAAGAAATTTGCTTATATCTACCGCAAGATAGTATGAGAATTGACCGTTGAATATCGATTTATTAAAACATCTTTTATTGTTGAATTTAATTTATATTTGTTGTGGAACAAATTTTTTAGTTTACACGATCATGAGTAAACAAAATTTAAATGATTAGTTTACAATGGTCAAATTTAAAGGATTACAACCATAATTTTATTAATTTTATTTTTAATTTCAAAAAAAATATTTTAGTTATAAGAATTAAGTGTCACATACATAAATAATATCATGAGCAAATATTGAGATATTCACATTTTAATTTTTTTTCTTTCACCTATATTTTTTTGAGATTAATTACGATGTAATGTCAGTGTAAAAAAATTTACACCGTCGATTCATCACCATCACCCGTTTGCATTACTTTATAGATTTTTAAAATAAAAAACAAATTTATTTTAATATCCAACGTCTATGATTAACTGACGGTGTAAAATCTCTTTTCACTATCAGTGTATTTTAATTAAATCATATTTTTTTATTCAAAAACTTTAAAATTAGATTACTTAATGTCCGTTTGAATGAGTTTTAATTTTTAAGTTTTAAAAACTATTTTGTATATCAATTTTAAAAAGAGTTTTGAAAAAAATATATGTTTGATAATTTAATTTTTGAAAATCATTTTAAAATTAAACAATATTACAACTTTGTTATTAATAAAAAGTGTATCACTTTTTCTTATTTTTTTATTCTTTCTAAATTTTAAAACTAAAAGTCAAAATTAAAAACCTCCAAAATCTATTTTAATTTTTTAATTTTTAAAACTCTATGATAGAGAATAATTTTCAAAAATAATTTTATAAAATTAAACTATTAAACAAATTTTATAATTTTTAAAATTTAAAAATTCAAAAACAATTTTACAAAACAAAATTTTAAAAAAAACTTCTTTTTTTACATATGTATTAAAGACCAATGATACAATCTTGACCAAAAAGACGACCAATGAAAACGAATTGACAATTGTATATCAATCAACTAAAAAAAATTCCTTTATTGTTTAATTTTTTTACATTGATCATGGAACAAAAAAATTTAGTTTGCACAATCTCAAATATAACATAAACATAATATATCTAAAGTATTGTAGAGTAGTGTTGTTAAATCAATTTAATTGATAGTTGCGTAGAAATACCATAGACATATAGAGGTGTACGTTTGAATTCGCAATAATATAATTTTTTTATTTTTAAATAGTAAATTTCAGTCACTAAACTACTTAATATTAAGTTTAAATGGTAGACGTTTTGACGTATCACAAATCCAATGACATTAAAGTTCAATCTTGAGAAAGCTTAGTCCAAAAATGTATGTGTCAAGACATTGATGATTTAGAAAGCTTCGGACAGACCATCGCATAAGGCATTAAATTACATGATAACGACTCTAACCATTCACATTATATAGGTCATTAGACTATTTGACAAAAAAATACTATAGGTAAATAAAATTTAAAGGCTTAAATATATTTTTGGTTCTTCTAATTTGAGCATTTTAAACCCTCAACTTTTGCATACGTGATAATGATGATTATGATAAAAAATTATTTTTAATTAACGACAAGGATGACTAGGATATTTAATTATTTAATATATTTTTTAAATAATTTAATATTTAATAATAATTTTAACTAAATTAATATTTATTAATTTTAATTAAGTTTTTTTTAATTAATTAAGTAAAATATTAAAAAGATATTTTTAGACGTAAGCCCATTTACTTAGAGTATCAATCTAACACCAATTAACAACATGTTATGTATATATGAGATATGTAAACAATTGCATTATTAGTAAAACAATCAATGTGGAATAAAAATGGTGAATAAAGTTACATAATAATTGAGTGAAGAAAAGCTTATTAGTCTTAGGGATGAAGTGTCCAAATACAAATTGAAGGAGATTTGGTAACTGCAATTCTTTTTGTTTTTTTTTTGATTTCTATTATTATATTTTGTGATTGATTGTTTTGATTTGATTGATTTGTGAATTTCAGAGACGATTCAATGCGGTTAACATTAAAAGATTGAAGGAGATTCAATGTTACAGAGGAATAAAGCATATTCAGGTGGTCTTTCAACTGCTTTGGTTGCCTAGGTGGTCTTCCAACTTTACCTTTACCCTTCACTTCCCTTTCCCCTCTACCTTTACCTTTACCTTTACCATTCCCTTTATCCTTCTTTTTACCTTTACCTTTACCCTTACCTTTACTCTTCAAGAGCCTCATATTCAGCAACTACCATGTCTTCATTGATACACACATCATCATCAGAATCATGATTAACATCCCAAGTTTCCTTTAACCCTTTATAACTTAATTTCGTGAACTCAACAAACTCACCCCCATAATGCACAATGCACTGAAAACGACTATCCATGACCTAAACAAACAATCTAAATTAGAAATAGCAGTATGGAAAATGACAAAACCTAAAAAGTTTGCATTTTTAGTAACAAAGCTATAACTATTTATACCTTATGATTCTAGATGAATAAAGTTCTTCTTCTGCTCCGTATTCTGGATAATCAATCTTTGATGGCCTAAACAAGCTACCTCAATGAGAAGTAGCAGTAAGGAAGATGGTACGAAACTTAAAAATTTACATGTTGAAGTAACAAACATATGCGTATTCGTACCTTACGATTGAAGATGGATGAAGTTTTTTTCCTTCCTCTCCGTAATGAAGCTCCGTCTTCCATGAAGCTTTCGTTTCACCTGAGTTTTAGGTCTCTTCTTCAGTGCTCAAGTTCTAGGGTTTTTTTATGAGAAGAGAGAGTGAAAATGAAAATGAGTGAAGTGGAAATGAAATAATGAAACGTTTCAGCTAGCATCCTTTTTAATTTAAAAAAATTAAATCAATATGTAATATAATAATCATGTCATCTAATAAACGCCCAACTGGAGTGCCACACATGCACAAACTAGCGAAAGTTCACAAAATTTAACAGACAGGACTAAAGTGGCTAATGGAAGTACACTTAAGGGACTTAAAACAAACGTTTAATAAATAAGAGACTAAACTTAAACCTGAAATTGAGTTAAGGGACCACATGATGCATTAAACCTTTATATTTTTATGTTGGTCTTATAATTAATATTTATTCCTTTTAAATCTTTTAAATGTATTTCCGTTAAAAGAATATTTCTCTTTAAGAATGGTTTTGTTTATACTGTCAATTAATCATAGACATTGAATGTTGGGAGAAGTTTAACTTTTTTTTTTGGAATAAAGAAAATTATATTACCAAAAAAAAAGATTATAAACAAGCTGATCCTAAGATCCAGGCCCCCAAGAGACAACAACAACTAAGGGGACAACAAAGACAAACAACAAATCAAGATATGTTACAAAACATGGCAAGTTTCCTATCAAGTTCAACATGCACACGGACAAGCTCAATGATTTCTTTACTTTGTAAATCCTCTTTGTTGCTTTCCTAAAAAATGATTATATTTCTAATTGTCAAAATCTAGTAAACAATTTTTCGCTAGCACCATCTTCAAAAGCTTCATCTTGCTTCTTTTCTCACGGGTTAGCTGGCTGACCCAATGGTTTACACCCACCCAGTTTATCATTTGCTTCCAAATGTTTTTGGTTACATCACATTCAAAAAATAGATGATTATAACTTTTCTGCAGGCCACAATACACGCAAAGGCCATCAGTAATAGTTCTAAATCTCTGCAATTTGTCTTTAGTTGGTAATCTGTTGTGACATGTCATCCAAAGGGTGAAGACAACTCTAGGCCTAGAAAGGTTTCCAAAGAAGAACTTCCTTCACGTCACTTTGGGCTTGCTTCCTCTCAACATTTGATACATTAACTTGGTCTTGTACCTACCAACATCTTGGAAATCCCTAAATATATCAGAGTTCATAAGAATATATTTATTCTTAAAGATTTCTTTTAGGACCCAAGAGCAATGAGTAGCCGACTGCTACACTATAACATCCACCCTTTTCATATAGTAAGTGTGAATCCAATGAATCCACAACTTATCCTTGGCCCATATTATGGTGGAAATGGGATTCCCCAAATGTTCATCAATTGGATATTGGCTTATGTCACCACTGTGTCCTATAGATTTTCCATAAATGGTGTGCATTTTGGTATTCTCAAAGCTAAAAGAGGGTTGAGACAGGATGATCCAATCTCTCCCCTTTTATTTGTTCTTATTATGGAGTACCTGCACAGAGTTCTTCGGGGGCTAAATTCCAATCTAAACTTCAACTTCCACCTTAAATGTGAGAAGTTAAAAATCATCAATCTTTTCTTTGCTGATGATATCCTCATTTTTGTGAGAGGAGACCTTGACTCTATGAAGTTGATTATGAAGAAAATCAAGGATTTATCTGCTGCTACTGGTTTATATATTAGCAATCCCAAGAGTAAATTTTTCCTCGGAGGAGTAGATATAGATACTCAAAGTCTAATTCAACAAGAAATAGGGTTTGGCATTGGTGCATTGCCTTTTAGGTATTTGGGAGTGCCCTTGGATAATAAGAAGCTCATTGTTGCTCTTTGCCAACCTCTGATTGAAAATATGTTGATTAGGTTGAACCATTGGAGCACAAGGTTGTCATTTTTTCAATTGCTAACTACTAGACGCATATATTTCGTTTGTGTAGAAACTTTATGTGGACAAACAAAGATAGTGCTAGAAAAAAAACTCTTATTTCTTGGGATCATGTGTGGGATCCTATTGTTGCAGGTGGGCTAAACACTTGTGTTGCCTTTTCTATTTACTCAAGAAATCACACTTCTCTATTTTGCAGTTTTATTTTTAATTGTAAAAAGTTTTACAAAGGCCTCTATGTCATTTGATTAACAAGTGTTTGAATCTTATGAAAAAAAAAACAGAATAAGAGGCTATCCGTTGAGAAGAAATTATCAACTTTGTAAATTTTAGATCAAAGTTAAAATTACGGCCTTGATGATGGTGGTTAATGTTTAAAAGAAAAACTTTGGTATGTTTAAAATAATTGGTAATTCAATCCTTTATGTTGTCAATGGTATACGATGTTTTCTCTCGTGAGAGACGTTAACAGGTCTTTCATGTGAGAGACTTGGATTTTCTTTTTTTTTCTTTTCAGTTTTTAACCATTTAGCGAAGGTTTTAAACCCCCGTAAAATTGAAGTGTTTATTATTATTATTTGTTTCCAACATTGGAATTTCGTGGGAGTTTAAAACCCCCGCTAAATGATTGAAAACCAAAAAAAAAAGAAAAATATAAATTAAAATTTTGCAGGAATTTAAAACTGCCACTAAATAATTGAATACAAAGAAAAAGACGCAGAATGTTTACTCATGTAGGTGAGAGACCTATTAAAACCTCTCACTATAGCATGAGCCATGATACACCGTTGCCTGATGTTATTCTTAAACTTATTTAGTTGAGTTCTTTAAATTTGATTTTTAAACGTTAAATATTTTGATGCATAATTGAGTTTTCGAATTTATTCTTTACACTTTTTATATTGTGATAATAAATTTGTTTTAATAATACTTTTATTGAATTTATCAAAAAACTATATGAGAAAAATTAAATATTTTAAAAAAGAAAATGTTTTTTTAAGGGTCAATATTATTAATAATGACCACTTAAATACAAAATGTGAAACTATTTGTTCACAATTCAAGAAACACATATCAAGAAGTACCAACGAAATAAAGTTAATGAAAAAACATTAAAACCTATATACACCGATGAATTAAACCACCACAAATTTGTACCATAGTTACATTTTTCTTTCTCAACTTTTAACCACCTCAAACAAGAATTTTACTTTATCAAACCAATGATCAAACGACTTCCTTTAGAGTATAAATTTAATTTTATAAAAATTGAGTTAGATTTTTACATAAACATCTCATCAAAGTTATGCATAAGTTTTATTTTAAAAATAATTAAATATAAATTTATTCCTTTTTAAAAATTAGGTATGAAAATCGTTAATTGAAAAAGAAAAAGAAAAAGAAAATCTAAATCGTGACAAAAACAAAATTGACTACTAAAAAAAATTTCATTCAATGGATGGCTCCTAACCGGTATATATAGAGACACCAATGCAAGAAGGATGGTCAGGTCACAGATAAATCCTCGAAATTACGATTTTATCCCTTGAAACTTCATCTATTCTAGAGAGAGAAAAATCCCAAAGAAAACAAGAACAAGAAGAAAAGGAAAACTTGGTTGTGTGAACTGTCAAATGCTGGCGACTGATTTAAAACGCGGTGGCGCTGCCACGGCGGTTTAAGATCTTCAGTTACCCGAAACTATTTTCCACCACCGTAAATGGGTTCCGGTCATATTATCGGCGGAGGAAGTAGCGTCGGCGGTGGCTCTAATAACAGTGGTAGTAATAATAATAACGGTAGTTGTTGTGATATGAGTATGAAGTGTTGGTGTAGGTGGAGATTAGAGAATCAACACTACTATAGCCGTTTTTTCTCTTCTGGTTTCGTTTTCTTCTTTGGTTGTTTCCTTTTGTTTGGATCGATTGCTAGCTTTTATGGTTGGCTTGCGTTTTCTCCTTCTGTTCATTCCGCTCTTTCCCCTTTTGGTTGTCAAGATGACAATGAGGGTTCTTGGTCTATTGGGATTTTCTATGGTGATTCACCCTTTTCTCTCAAACCTATAGAATCTGTAAGTTTCTTCTATCTTTCTATCTCTCTGTGTGAGTGTGTGTGTTTAGTTTATGGTTATGTGTTAATGTTTAGTGTTTTTTAATATTAAAGATCAGTTTTTTTATATACCGTTGTTGTTTATTGTGAATTATGGTGTTGGGAAGTGATCAGTGAGAAATTTTATGAATTGGGTGTGGGGTTTTGTTCTATGGAAGTGACTATGTTTTTGACTGTTTGCAGTCGAATATTTCGAACGACGATAGCGCTGCTTGGCCGGTTGCTAATCCTGTAGTGACTTGTGCTTCTGTTTCTGATGCTGGAGTTCCAAGTAATTTTGTTGCTGACCCTTTTCTTTTTATTCAGGTAAGTAATTGTTTCTTGTCACCGTTCTGGTGCTTTTTTATTTGAGGAAATTGTGTATCTGGTGCTTTGGATTCTATGAGATAGTTTAATGTTTATTTTGTTCCTTTTGTGTCTTTTTGGCTGGCAAAAAACCTCACTATTTTTATATGTATTGTTGTTTACTTTGCCAGGTCAATGTTTTGATACAAACAAACACTAATCTCCAATAAATTAAAGTATGATATTAGAATGTTGAAGGGTATAGTGAGAGAGAATACTTTGTGTTATAATTATTATTTCTCCTGATAATCACATCATGTGTTGAGAAATTAATTAGATGAAAGTTTTTCGGTTGGTGGGGTTAGTGAGATATCTTATTGTTCTTGTGTACAAGGTCCTGTTCTTAACTGTAAGGTTGTTGTAGGTCATTGTTGTGTCAATTTTAGATAGAATGTTACGGCAAAATTGGTTTTACCGCTAAGAAGCGCATATCGGTTCGGTAAATATTATGAAATGTAGATTCAATACTCACTCATATCTCCATCTATATATTGAAGTGATTTTTCAAAGTTTTAGCGCCATCACTTAGTTGATAAACTATTAATAACCGGTGTCTTCTTTTCTAGATATACAAAAAAACAGTAGACCTTGCAGTTGTGTGTTTGTATTGTAAAAGGAAAAATAAAGCTGGTAGAAATAGATACTATTAATGCAGATAGTGTCTAGAATTGTTGCATATGAACTTTATTTTATCAAATTTATATCTTAAATTTACATTTTGATTGAACATGTACGTAGTAACTTATATGAACTTTCTTGCTTTGGACCATCATATTTTGATAGAATTAACAGATTTTGTTTTGGAAAGGGAATAAACATTGTGATGACCAGAAAGTGAAACTTCGTTTTAGAAACTTCCATTTGAAACTCTTTTCCTAATTTAGGAACAAAGATGAACAAGTATTAATTTAGTAACATGAAATTGAACTATTTTTTCTACGAGGGTCAACAATTATGTACTGTGATCACTAGTGTTTAGGCTTCTAGAAAATAGTATAAGTCATTTTATCAGTAGCTCCTGGCAATACTAATTCTGCAACCAAATATTTCCTGCATTATATACAGTTTTTTAAGGTATAGTCCTGTAAAAATGGTGATAGTCCAGTAAAAAATGATGATAGTCCATAGAGTAGACTTTTTATCCCGTTGATTTTAAGAGACCTTTTTCGAATACAAAGGTAGAATTATTTTTAAAAGCCGGTAAATGTCCAAATGTACACATAAAGAACATGCATGACTATTTTTAATAAATGACACGTGAGTGATGCGAAATATTAATGGAAAACTCATTTAATCACATGATTGAGTTGTTCAAAGTTTTGGTATTTTGTTTTTTTATATTAATTATCTCTGTATTAACCTATAAGCTCATGCTGTTGGCATTACAATCCAGGGAGATACTTTTTACCTGTTCTACGAGACAAAGAATTCAGTCACCATGCAAGGTGATATAGGAGTTTCAAAAAGTACTGATAAGGGAGCAACATGGCAACAATTGGGAATTGCCTTGAGTGAAGACTGGCATCTTTCTTATCCTTATGTATTTCGGCATGATGGCCAGGTATTGTTTCCCTGAAAAATTATGTTTTGTGAATATAATGTTGGACCGAACTGTACTTCATTTCATTGTTTCAATCATAACTTTACAGATATACATGATGCCCGAGGGGAGTCAAAGAGGAGATCTTCGTCTCTACAGAGCAGTTAACTTTCCTTTGCAGTGGAAATTGGAAAAAGTCCTTATAAAAAAGCCGCTTATTGATTCCTTTATCATTGACTATGATGGAAAGTATTGGCTTTTTGGCTCGGATCATAGTGGTTTTGGCACCAGGAGAAATGGGCAGTTAGAGATTTGGCATAGCAATTCACCTCTCGGTCCTTGGAAACCTCACAAGAAAAATCCTATTTATAACATTAACAGGAGCTTGGGAGCTCGCAACGGGGGCAGGCCGTTTAAATATGAAGGAAATCTTTATCGTATGGGTCAGGACTGTGGTGATACATATGGGAGACGGGTGCGTGCTTTTCAGATAGAAACCCTTACTGCTGAAGAATTCAAAGAAATTGAAGTACCTTTGGGCTT
Organism: Lathyrus oleraceus; assembly: GCF_024323335.1. Classification (NCBI taxonomy): domain Eukaryota; kingdom Viridiplantae; phylum Streptophyta; class Magnoliopsida; order Fabales; family Fabaceae; genus Lathyrus; species Lathyrus oleraceus. The sequence goes on along the minus strand of NC_066584.1, from coordinate 380,139,102 downwards.
TGTTGAGTCAAACAAGAGTCAAAATGCTTGGAATGGTGCTAGATACCATCACTTAGATGCCCAACGTCTTCCCTCTGGTGGTTGGATTGGTGTAATGGATGGGGACCGTGTTCCTTCTGGAGATTCACTCCGACGGCTCATGGTTGGTTGTGCTTCTGTTGTAGTCGCTGCTATATTCATTGTGCTATTGGGTGTGTTACTCGGGTTTGTGAATTGTATTGTCCCTCTCCATTTGTTCATTCATAACTCAGGGAAGAGGAGTCCAACTTCTTTGTCTTGGGAAAGGCCAAATGCATTCTCTTCAAAAGTAAGACGGTTCTGTAGCCGCGTGAACCGAGCCCCAACGTTTCTCCGAGGTAAGATAAAGCAAAATGCTTGTGCTAGGAGGGTTATTCTTACTATAATTTTTGTAGTTGGGGCTGGATTGATGTGCATAGCGTTCAAAAACATTTATGGTGGTAACGGTTCAGAAGAACCATATCCATTGAAAGGTCAATACTCGCAGTTCACATTATTAACAATGACCTACGATGCTCGTCTCTGGAACCTGAAGATGTATGTGAAACATTACTCAAGATGCTCTTCTGTGTCCGAAATAGTTGTGGTGTGGAACAAGGGAATCCCTCCAGAACTGAGTGATCTAGATTCAGCGGTACCGGTCAGGATTAGAGTAGAGGAAAAAAACTCACTAAATAACCGATTCAAGGACGACCCGTTGATAAAAACTCGAGCAGTCCTTGAGCTCGACGACGACATTATGATGACATGTGATGATGTTGAGCGAGGCTTTAATGTCTGGCGTCAACATCCTGACCGGATCGTCGGATTCTATCCCCGGCTTATTGCCGGGAGTCCATTAAAGTACAGGGGAGAAAAATACGCGCGGAGGCATAAAGGCTACAACATGATTCTCACTGGTGCAGCTTTTATCGATTCAAAACTAGCTTTCAAGAGGTACTGGGGCGATGAAGCCAAACAAGGGAGAGAAACTGTGGACAAGTTATTTAACTGCGAAGACGTTCTTTTGAATTATTTGTATGCGAATGCAAGTTCTTCATCAAGGACAGTTGATTATGTGAAACCAGCTTGGGCAATCGACACCTCAAAGTTCTCTGGTGCAGCCATTAGTCGCAACACGAAGGTGCATTATGAATTGAGAAGCAACTGTCTGATGAAATTTTCAGAGATGTATGGAAGTATAGCAGATCGAAAATGGGGATTTGACAGTAGAAAAGATGGTTGGGATGTATAGTATTGTGGACTAATGGAGTGATTTTTCTTAATAGTTAGGTTTTTGATGTAAACCTTTGTATTTTTATTACATCTTTTAGGGGGTTTTCTAAATGGTTGTGTCTGCAACATGTAAATTTGGTTTTATAATGGTTTTTAATGTTTTAGTTTTAATTTATTTGAAAATGTATCTACGCCTTGTGATGATTGGAACATAGGAGTACACGAGTGTTTCCTGAAGACATTCCTTAGAAACTGTAATTCTTTGTTTTTATTTTTTTTTGTAAAATTAGAAACTGCAGTTCTAATTATAGGGATTCTAATTCTTTTTGGTTTTTTTTAACTGTCATGGCATGCAAAAAGCTATGAATGCTCCCAAAATCATTCATTTACTTTTCACCGAAAATACACTTCTTTTTGCAAGGGCGAGAGGTCCCGAACACTCGGGTTCTCACCAAATATCAAGAAGTTAATTAGCGAGCTTTGATAAATTCGAAGTTTATTTTAGTCAAAATCTATCAATACACGAAGGAAATATGATATGTAACAAGATAGGAGTAAGTGTTGTGACATCTCATTTTAGGCCTCTAGATTATCTTTAGCATATCGAAGAAGGTTGTATTCTGTTTTGTCCAGAACCGTATTTGGAAGAAGCTCAAGGGTTGGAAGAAGAAATACTTATCGAGGGTTGGGAATGAAACTCTCATCAAAGTTGTATCTCAGGCCATTCCAAATGAGGTCTATGAATCAAGGTTTTCATAGAATTTAACAAAGCTTTAATGGGAAGAAATGCTTGAGAATTTTATCTAACGAGACTTCTCTACTTTCAAGAGTTTTAAATGACTTTCCTAGAGAAAACTTCATGAAGGCTAAAACATGATACCGACCTAGTTACGCATGGAGAAGTATGATTCACACTTGGGATGTTTTGATATGGGCATGAGATGAGTTATTGGTGATGGGATCCATGTTAAGATTTGGTCAGATCTTTTGCTTCCAACAATTTCTTTTTTGGAGTTTGGAGTCCTGATATAAAAAAAACCCTAAATCTTAATATTATAGGTAAAAATATTCTTAATCAAATTTAATGTCACGATAACAGTATTTAAATACACATTTAATAATTTTAAATTTGTGTGAGATTTGTCCAAGATATGTATAAAGGTGCATCGAAGTAAAGAAAAAAACAAATTTTTGTTTGAAACACTTGACTGAATTGTCGGACATATGTGTTACGAGTGTCATACGGATGTCAACCGTTGATTTAAAGATTGTCGAAACAAAGAAAAAAAAGCATTTTTTAGTGGACATTTGTAGGACTTTTTCGACACTTTTTTAATTTTTCTAACATTATTCGTACGTGTGTCATACAAGTGTCGGACACCGCGACCAACAAGGATCGTGTTCCTTATGGAGAAATATGGTTCACACTTAGGATGTTTTGATATGGGCATGAGGTGACTTATTGGTCATGGGATCCATGTTAAGATTTGGTGAGATCTTTGGCTTCCAACAATTTCTTTTTTGGAGTTTGGAATCCGGTAAAAAAAAACCTCAATCTTAATGTTATAGTTAAAAAAGTTAAAAATATTTTAATCAAAATTAATGGTTTGATAACATTGTTTAAATACACAATTTTAAATTTGTGTGAGATTTGTCCAAGATATGCATAAAGGTGTATCGAAGCAAAGAAAAAAAATAAATTTTTGTTTGAAATACTTGAGTGAATTGTCGGACATGTGTTACGAGTGTCATACGAGTGTCAACCATTAATTCAAAGAGTGTCAAAACAAAGAAAAAAAATTATTTTTTAGTGGACACTTGTATGACTTTTTCGACACTTCTTTGATTTTTCTGACACGTATCGTACGTGTGTCATACAAGTGTCGGACACTGCGACCACCTACTTCTTAAGATGTACGTGTTTCATAGAGCCTTGTAGCCTATGTTTGAAAATTTGAGAGTTTACGAATTGTAAGATCTTACTACCAAGAGAAAAATATGTTCATGTATGTATTACTAGATACATATGCTCAAAAATCATATAGAAATTCATAAATTCGCAATCATAACTATAAACTCATAAGTTCATTATCATAATCACAAATTTAAAATCAAAACATAACCGTAAAAACTAAGTTTAAAATGAAAATTATTTCATAGTGGAATCAAAGTTAATAGAAAAAAGAGGAGGTAGAGCTTGTTGTGATGGTCGTGAGCTTCAAATGCGATGGAGATGGGCCTGACACGCAAGGTTAAAACTTCAATGCTTAGGTCAATATGAAAGTGAAAAGTGATGTGAGAATGATAATGGATTTTAATACCTAAGAAATGACATGTTTTCTTTCTTAAGTACGAGAAGCGGGTAGCAATTGAAAACATGTGGTGAGGCGTTGATTGCGATCAACCATTACATTAATTTGGGTGGTTGGTAGGGACTCATGTGTGAGATGTTTGTTCAGAGAGGGAAAATGAGTTTACCTTTCCGCATTTTATCTCTTTTACTTTGCTATTAGGCCTTTATCCTCGGGCCTCTGTAGGTGACCTAGAACAGTTGTCCCCTAAGCCATTGCTTTAGCCCAGGACGATGGTACTCTTACTCAGACACAAAATCTATACATTAGAAGTCTTCGATGGGACGTTGATGCTCTTGGGAATATGTGCATTATATGCATTTCTTGTAAGAGGTGACGTTTTGCTGGGAGTGACTGTCACGTCTTCCTACACTAGCTTGTGATGATGCTTACTCTCCTTTAGAGCACTTGAGTGTTTTTTTAATAGTTTTTTTAGGAAATATCAGCCATTGGTGGTGCGTAGTGGATTGTACGTTCCTCAGTGGATGAATAAGGTATAAAAGGATTTTGAAGCGTCATTTTTACCTTTTATGCTATCGACTATCTCCAACAGAGTTCTTTTTGTTTCCTTTTTCCTTTTTCTCTATGAGTGCCCTTGTTATTGCATTTGATCAAGTTCATGCAACCTTGTTCGTTGATACTGGTCTTGCATGTTGGATTTATCCATGTTCTAAGATAAAGTTTAAAATTTTATCTTTTGCTTTTGTTCCCATTTTTTAGGGTTTTCAAAATAGTGAACCACTTAATTTCTATATTTTTCCTTGAGAGAGTTTCCTTTATTGTTGGCATTTTTATTCATGGAGATTGTATTAACCTTGACCAAAAAGGCATGTAAGGATATCTCAGGTTATTGGGTGGATCGAGACATATTGGGAACCATTTATGCCTTTGTTCGTGAGGGCACTTTGGACCAGGCTTCTATTGATGTGGATACTTCATTTGATTGAGGGGTATTTCTCCTTGACTAAGATAAGAGGGTATGCATCCAATATGATGAGTGTACCATTCCATTATGTTCTAGGCCGAACATATTGATCCTGACCGACCACTTCAAAGGAGTTGCAATCCTTGTAAAATCTTCTCACTGCACGAGAATTATCCTACTGATGAATACAAAGGATCCAAACCTCAGGTGCATCAAACGACTCTCCACGATCCACACCTAACAAATAACAAGTTTGTTATTTTTATCTACTATATAAAGAGAGCACGCCAATTCAAGTTCTCAGTTTCAAATTCAATTTCAATCCACTCTTTTTCCTCATATACTGACTTGAGCATTGGAGTGCTAACCTTACATGTCATACCCATCTCCGCCACATCGGAAGCTTAGATTTTCTATTACCTTCGATCTTCACTTCATTTATGGTTCCAATACAGAACAATGGCGCTGCCCGTGGGAATCAACTCATAGTTCTTGCATTTCCATGATTTCAAATTCATTATTCGATTCATACGTTTGTAGCCTTCTTAAGTCATCAAATCGAGAGCACTCAAAATCAAACATGAAGACTCATCGTGTCCGATCCAATCATGCATCATTTCAACTCTGATTTCTTGAATATCCAAATCTTTAATTCTTACGTTTATAAGTAATGGCTGGATCCATAGCTACACGTCCCGCTGCTGCACGAGAAGTCACCATTGTCGTGACTCAAACAATGATTAATCAACCACCTCCACCTTTGTAAGGTGTCGTGAATCTAGGAACAAAGGTTCTGTTACATATGCATCTAGTCCATGCTCCTTAGGTAGTTGGATATGTCCAACTACCTTCGATTGGACCTCCGATCCCACCTCTAGTTTCATAACCTGAAGCCTTACCTGGATTCCAAATCCTACAACCTAACCTAAGATTGCAAGGCGCCAACGAGTTGCTGAATAACATGTACAACATCATTCGACAACATAATTTGCTAGAAATAGAAGAAAGGTTGCTTCGCCTCGAAGAAAACCTCCATAGTACTCCTCCAAGAGAAAACACCATTCAAGAGGCTGTATTAAGGGTAACTCGAACCGCCATCCCCGAGCTGACCATGACAAAGAAAGATAAAGCGCCCCATTTAAAGAATCAATAGAGGAGCAAGAAGCATCAAAGTCCTCCGTAAAGCTTCAAGGGAGATCGAGGCAACCACGTTCCTCCCCCAAATCATGCAGAGAATCAACCATAAAAAATAGCAAAAACATCCTCTATGCTCACGGATTTTGGAAAACAAAATACCAAAATCCATGGAGAAGCCATCGAATTTTTTTATTTTAACCCACCCCTTTTTCGTGACGTTCTTCAGTCCTATGTTCAGTTAATTCAACACGCGCATTCATCTTCTAAGAGAGTCCGATGGTGTAAGAGTGAAGATGACGATTTTCTTGAAATAGCAGTCACATTGTTTTGTTTTTATCATGGATGTTGGTGACCCTTTGATTCTTGATATGGTTGTCACTGAATCTTGTTTTTCTTCTTTTTTGATTTTCTGCTTTTTGATCCCTAACTTTTGCCTGGACCGCTTCTTTGAAGCTTTTAATCCACCGTGATGCCCTAACTTTTACCTAAGTCTCCTCTTTGGGGGTTCGACTTAGCGGTCTTTATTTTTCTTTTGATTTTTTCTTTAGGTTGATTTTTTTTGGAAAAACTCTCGGGGAGCTTGTTCTTTTGGTTTGGAAGGCTTGTGACTTCCATTTCATTGGTTATTGAGGAACAACCATCATAACCTTTGGATTCTTCATGATTCATTCGAAACTTCAGAACATGTGCGAAGAATATCATGTGGTTGATCCCCAGACGAGATGTTTCATTTTGTAATTCGAATGCGTAGTCAGATTGACTGGACACTACCTTGCCCTGGGTTAAGCGTAATGGTTTTTAGATCCGAAAGAAACACCTACTTTTAGGCTCAAAGTGGTTAACTAGGGACTAAATCATTATATCTCTAGTGTTTGAGAATTTGAAACAATGCATGTACATCATCAGTAGGATTTTATCCGAAAGCATACCGTTAGCAATTACAGATATTTCATTTTCGCCATCCTCCCTCCAATCTTTGCTAAAACAATAGTTTGATAAAGAAAGTGAAGTGGAGAATTTTTTTGTGTTTTTTATATTTGCAGTAAATGAGAGAAGAATACAAAAAGGTTAGTTCAAAACATGCATGCTCATTTCATTAATAATAAGATTAGCGAACAACAATGTTTAACAACAAACAATATTTAACAGGAAGAGAAATTATAAATGCAAATGATAAAACAACCCTATGATCGATAACTTTGAGGACACACCTTCAACGTGGCCCACTAGTTCTAGGGCAACCTGTAGCGGGGTTTTCGTTACCTTTAGGTTTATTGACTAAACCAAAAGTCAACATACAATTCGAGTCGCCACCGCACTTTTATTTGTCCAAAGGAAAGGTAAGAAGTTTTTCAAATAAAAAACTAATAAAAATGTCAGAGATCTAGGTAAGGGGGCTGGTTATGAAATGAGAAGGTTTTACGCACCCAAAACATCCTTAGTACTCTAAGGGAACCCTTTTTGCAAATATGTGTTGTAGGTTGGTATTTGTGAAAAGATTTGTGCAAACAGATTGGAGGGATGAGAAGAGAATATATTATATTTACAAGTTTTGTTGTTTGAATTGGTGAACCCATTGCCTACGTACCATCACAAGGGAGGATTAAAACCTCGTAGTTTATGGTAAAAATCTCAAAGATTGGTGAATTGATTTGATCAAAAGCCTTAAGGTCTTTTGTTATCAAAGGGAGAAAACTCAACCTAAACCAACAATCCACCATGTGAGGAAGGCTTCAACATGCTAGTGAAGGGTTAACCCTATAATAAGCATGGAAGACTTATAATCCAACCACTAAGGACGAGGTGAGATTTACATCAACCATTACGATAACTCAAACCTATGACTATTGTTTTTGAAAAGGTTTTAATAAGGTGGCCATTGGAACCACAAAAACAACTTGAAATGAGTTATATTTACAAGTTGGGTTTATTTACAAAATGAAGTCAAAGTTGGATTAAGATTTATTCGCAATGAGTATTGATTAAAAGAGTTTTGAAAAGTCAAAGACTTAAGGCCTAGGTTTCTAATTTTAAAACAAAGTCAAAGTTTGAAGAAAAGGTTTTGGATGAAGGTGAGAAAAACAAGAAAGGGGGGTTTGAATTGTTTTTGGAAAATAAGCGCTTTTTCAGAATAAAACCACACAAGGAATTTATACTGGTTCGCTTATAACACAAAGCTACTCCAGTCCACCCTACCAAGGTGATTTCGCCTTCAATAAGGACTTAATCCACTAATCTTGAAAGATTATTACAACCAACGTCTAAGAGAAAGATCTCTTAGTCCTCTCAAGTATACAGACTGCGCAGAGTCACTTGAGGAAATAAAGTAATAGATAAAAAAGACTTTGTAATCTAGAGTGCTTCTAGGATAAAGCAAATATTACAACAGTAAGAACAAAAGAATGTTTCACGTTCTAAGCAAAAGCTTTGTGAAAGATTGAGAGAGAGAGAAGAAAGAGTTTATGCGTGTTGGTATGTCTCTCAATGCTATTTGCTGTCCTTTATATAGAGATGAAGGGACCGTTGAAATTGATGGCAGATATTTAATCTTGAATAGGAATTAATGCCATAACTTCTGTTGTTTCTTTCCAAAGCAACTTTGTCTCCCTGAATAACTTCTTTCCAATAATAGTTCCTTTCCATTTAATTTCGAAGTTGACGTTACTCTTTCTGATTTAGGAAATCCATAATCAAGGTCTATGTGACTCTGTTAATTTGAGATCTTGCTATGTGGATTCGGAGCTTCTGATGTTTTGATCTCTTAAGGTTCTGATGATGTCTTCAGATGACGCTGAGAGCTTCTGGAATTTAGATATACCTTTGTTCAGAGTCAGAACTTCTAGAGCGTACTCCTTGTTCAAATGCCTCTGATGTTTTTGTTGTTTTGATCAGAGTTAGAACATCTTGAGTGCGTTACTACTTCAGATGCTTCTGATAATTTGTATCTGATATGATTCTGTATCTGATGACGCAATCAGATTCCTTTCTTTTTGTTTAGATTCCTGCACACTTAGAAACTTTTTGTTAGAGTGTCATTTTTGGTTTCGTCCTTTGTTATCATCAAAATCTTGGAATCTGTTGTAGAACAATTTTTGTTCTTACAATCTCCCCCTTTTTGATGATGACAAAACAAACTCAATTAGCAGATGAAACATTAAAAAATATCAAATCAGATAGAAGTGAGCTCCCCCTGAGATAGGCTAGGGAGTTCAGAAGTTCTTACCAGAGCTTCCAAGCAATGAAGTTTCTTGATACCTTCTGCAATTTGTTAAGTCCAGTGTTAGAAGAATTTATTTTTAAGGAATAGTATGTTTGCAGAGTGCTTAAGGTATTAGACAATTTTTCATCAGAGCTATATTTGATTTCTCCCCCTTTTTGTCAGAATCAAAAAGACTTAAACAAAATAATCAACAAAACATTGTATATATTCAGATAACAGACATCAGAGATAAGGGCAAGAAAAACAAACATCAGAAACAAAGATAAGCAAGGCAACAAGCAAAAGATCCTAAGTGCCTAAGGGTTGGGAGGAGGAGGCATTCTCTAAAGCAGTTGAGTCAGCAGGTTCTGGATATTGTCGTTGACGGTGTCCTGTTTGTCCATTCTGGTTTTGAGTTCCTTCTGGTCTTTCTGAAGTTCTTCAAGCGTCTTGAGAACCATAGGAATGACAGTAGAGGACTCCCCCTGAGTCAGAGCACTCTGTTTTTCAGCAGCTCTGGCTTCAGCTTCTGCAGCTGCCTTTGCTTCAGCTTCAGCAGCAGCAGCGTCAGCTAGAGCTTTGGCCTCAGCTTCCTTGGCCCTTTGGATTTCTGCTTGTCTGGCTCTTTCTTCTTCTTGCCTTCTGGCTTCTTCTTCAGCTTCTCTGGCCAGACGCTCCTGTAGTCTTGCCTCAGCATCTGTGATGAAGTCGTTTCTGACTTGCTCAGAGATGTGCTTCAGCTTGAAGGCCTCAGAAGTCATCCAGCCAATGACTCTGTTCCAGTGTGTCCTTACAGAGTCAGGATCATCACTGATGCCAGAGTTTATGGTCAGAGACTACTGACCTTTTGTACTGAAGCCCTTGCGAACAGCATAATGGCTTCCGCTAGGGTAGGCAAGGAATGTTCAGGTTCAGATGTTTGAGGTGGAGAGGTTGGAGGGCTTAGGTTTAGTGTTTGAGGATCAGGTTCAGGTTCATCGGAAGGTTTGGAGGGATAGTGTCAGAGGTATGAAGGTCAGAGGGTTGAACTTCAGAAGGAGTGATGGTTGGTTGTTCTGTGGGTGGTGAAGTTACTTCAGGTGGAGGTTGTGTTGGTTGTTGAGAGGCAAAGTTTTGAGCCTGAAGTTGGGCTAGGGTTGGAGAAGTTGGGTCAGAGTGTTCTGTATCTGAGAAAATGATAAAATAGGGAGGTGATTCTGGGGCTGAAGATGAGGAAGTGGTTTGATTTAATTGTTCAGCTTCGGGTAGGGGTAAGGAGGTATTGGCAAGGTTGAATTTGGGTAAGGGTTGAGAGGTTCTGGTGGTGGAAGGAGGAGTTTCAGAGGTGATGTAGATGGGTGTAGGTAGAGGAGTAGAAGAAGCCAATGGTTGTGCAGAGGGAACAGTAGAGGTAGACTTACCAGAAGATTCTTGCAGAGGTGCTGGAGGTCTTGATTCAGAAGATTCTCCTAGCTTTGCTCTCTTCGCTTTTGAAGACTTCTCAGATGGACCTCTTTTGAACTTCACGAAGTCTGGTTCTGAATCTAGCAGATCGTCTAATCCGAAGTCTGAGATGTCCACTCCTTCATCCTTCAGACGTTGGAGATAGTGGAGGATTGCCTCTTTGGGTTCATTCTTGTAGAACCTTGCGAGACCATTTGGCATATTCCTCTGATCTTTTAAAGCTTCCCAAGAGGTGTCCAGCGTAGGTTTGACTTGAATCTTCTTCAGAATTCCCATGCTCTTCAGATTTCTGGAGTTCAGAGGCCTTCCAGTATCTATTGCCAAATCTTCCATGAGTTTGTTTTTCTCCAGATGATCTACGAGCCCATTTTCTATCAGAACATCAGAGAGAAGTCTTCCCAGAGGGATGTAGGTTCTGGGTTTCATGTTGTTCCTGGTCTCTCGTACGGAGTCTCTGAGATATTTGAAGAGGAGGGCTGGGAGGCAAAGCTTCAGACCCTTATGAATACAGTACAGAATACACTTCTGATCTGTATTGATGTAATCTGATGAGTTGGATGTTGGGCGATGATGAATAGTTCCCAGAATGATCTTGAGCCACACTCGGAGATTCTGATGTAGTTCTTTGTTCTTTGATGGGTTGCCTTCTGTGTTGTGTTTGAAGATAGTGGGGTTGATTTCATGAGCAATGTACTTTGACCTAGGATTGATGTCATAAATCCTTCTTCCTCCAGCTTTCTCCATGTTTAGCAATGAGGCTATTGACTTTTCAGTAATCACGATTTTTACCCCCAAAACGTAGGAGACGATGAAATGGTCGTCAGCGTCAGCAAACCTCCAGAATTCCTTGATGAGGTTTGGGTAAACAGGGCCATAGAGCCGTTGAAAGTAGTTTTCCCAACCTTGTTGACGGAGTTCTTCAGTTAGGTCTACTCCATTCCTCTTCATGTTGTTGAAATCCACAAGAGATTCACACAAAACTTCCAGTTTTTCAAAAGGAGTTGCAAGATTGATGTGAGCCTCACGGTCAAGAATATGAGGCTCCTTGTAAACTGGTGTTATGGTTACGCCTGTAACTGTTGGAGTAGGAGTGCTTGTGCTTTGAGCTGCGTTGCTGGAGTCCATTTGTTGAGAGTAGTTGAATACTGATTGTTGTTGAGAATCCATTGATGATGAAGAACAAGATGAAGATGAAATGCTTGCAGAAATGCCTGAGAGAGCTGGTTTGAGAAAGTGAGTGAGAGTGAAGTGTGTGCACAATGTGAGAGAAGTGTTTATATACTAAAACGAACTGCATGCAAAACGACACAACAATCAGAGTTTAGCACAAAAACCAAGTTAGCACGCTTAGAGGGAGAAATGATTATGGCTCATTAATGAATGTCTAATCCCAACAGTATGCACACTGCTCGAGGAGATCTCAAACGTCTGTCCTTTGAGTTTCTTCTGGACAACTGTCTAGAAGTTCCAAGGTTAGACGCAATTCACTCCACGTGTTGATGTATCTGATCTTCAGGAATACCAAAGGATTGGTTCCTGGAGATTTCTAACTCCGATATCTTCTTAACTTGGTAGGAGTATCAGAGTCAGAGGCAGAAGCTCATTTGTTTTTGTCAGAGTCTCATTTTACATTTTCAGAGGCACAATTTATTCAGGGCAATTTTGAATGTTCAGATTTTCTAAGATAAAAATAAATCTATCTTCAGCTAAAGGCTTAGTAAAGATATCTGCCCATTGATGATCTGTATCAATGAACTTCAATGTTACTATCCCTTTCTGAACATAGTCTCTGATAAAATGATGTTTTATTTCAATGTGCTTAGCTCTGGAGTGTAAAATGGGATTCTTACTTAAACAAATAGCAGCAGTATTATCACAGAAGATAGGAATGTTACTCTCTAAGATTTGCAAATCTTCTAACTGATTCTTCATCCAGAGCATCTGAGTTGTGCACAGTGATGCTGAGATGTATTCTGCTTCTGCAGTTGATAGAGCGATAGTTGACTGTCTTTTGCTGGCCCAGGATATTAGATTATTTCCTAGGAGCTGACAATTTCCAGATGTGCTTTTTCGTTCCAATCTATCTCCTGCATAATCTGCATCACAGTAACCCGAAAGTCTATACTCTGATGTTTTCTCATACATCAGGCCCAGGTTAGGAGTTCCTTTCAGATATTTGAAAATTCTCTTAACTGCTGTTAAGTGAGTTTCTCTAGGATCTGATTGGAATCTGGCACATAGACAGACACTAAAGAGAATATCAGGTCGAGTAGCAGTCAGATAGAGAAGGGAGCCTATCATACCACGATAGAGCTTCTGACAAACCTTTTTACTGACTTCTTCCTTTTCAAGAATGCATGTTGGATGCATGGGAGTCTTTGCAGAGTTGCATTCAGCCATGTCAAATTTCTTCAGAACATCTTTTATGTATTTGCTTTGATGAACGTACATGACTTCTGAAGTTTGGTTAATTTGAATTCCTAGAAAGAACTTTAGTTCTTGCATTAAGCTCATTTCAAATTCTGCCTGCATTAACTCAGAGAATTCTTGACAAACAGAGGCGTTAGCAGAACCAAAAATAATATCATCAACATATATCTGACATATCATGAGATCATTGTTAAGGTTCTTACAGAAGAGTGTGGAGTCAACTTTCCCTCTGATAAAATTGTGTTCCAGAAGAAAGTTACTTAAACGTTCATACCAAGCTCTGGGAGCTTGTTTAAGTCCATATAAAGATTTTTTAAGTTTAAAAACATGTTCTGGAAAATTTGGATTTTCAAAACCTGGAGGTTGGTTGACATACACTTCTTCTGATATATAACCATTAAGGAATGCGCTCTTGACATTCATTTGATATAATTTAATAGAATGGTTAATGGCAAAAGATACAAGAAGACGAATAGATTCTAACCTTGCGACTGGAGCAAAGGTTTCATTGTAGTCAATACCTTCTTGTTGACTGTAACCTTGAGCTACTAATCGAGCTTTATTTCTGACGACTTCTCCTTTCTCATTCAACTTGTTTCTGAATACCCATCTGGTTCCAATAACATGAGTGCTTCTGGGCTTGGGAACAAGATCTCAGACATCATTCTTTGTGAATTGATCTAACTCTTCTTGCATAGCTGAAGCCCAGTCGTTATCTTGAAGTGCTTCATCACAGGACGTAGGCTCGATCAGAGACACTAGTCCCAGAGGCGTTTCTTCAGAGGTCCTGAAGGTAGATCTGGTTCTGACAGGTTCGTCTTTGTTGCCCAGAATCAAATCTTCAGATACGTTGATGCGACTTTTAGCTTTCTTTGGGATTACTGGGGAATGAATTTCCTCAGAGTTCTGAGTGGCAGTTGCTTCTGGAGCTTTATTAGATCCTGCAAGATTGATTTCTAAATCTACAAAATTTTCAACTAGCTTTGACTTTTCAGGGTCAAGCTTATCGTCAAATCTGATATGAATTGATTCTTCCACAATTTTGGTTTCTGTATTGTATACTCTGTAGCCTTTAGAGCGTTCTGAGTATCCTAACATAATACCTTTCTGTGCTTTGGAATCAAACTTGTTCAGATGATCTTTAGTGTTTAAAATAAAGCAAGAACATCCAAATGGATGGAAATATGAAATGTTTGGTTTCCTTCCTTTACACAGTTCATAGGGAGTCTTTTCCAGAATAGGTCTTATGGAGATTCTATTCTGAATATAACACGCTGTATTTACAGCTTTGGCCCAAAAGTGCTTAGCCACATTCATTTCATTGATCATGGTTCTGGCCATCTCTTGGAGTGTCCTATTCTTCCTCTCTACAACTCCATTTTGTTGTGGAATTCTAGGGCAGGAGAAATCATGGGATATTCCATTAGAGTCAAATAATTCCTCAAAATATTTGTTTTCAAATTCCCCATCATGATCACTTTTGACTTTAATAATTTTAGAGTCAAATTCATTTTGCACTTTGGAGCAGAAACTAGTGAATACAAAGTGTGACTCACTCTTGTGCTTTAGGAATTTCACCCATGTCCAGCGACTGAAATCATCAACAATGACTAGTCCATACTTCTTTCCATTGACTGATGCTATTTTCATAGGACCAAATAAATCAATGTGAAGAAGTTCCAGAGGCTTAGAGGTGGTAACAATAGTTTTCTTTTTGAAAGAAGTTTTTGAAAATTTTCCTTTCTGACATGCTTCACATAGAGCATCTGAAGAAAACTTCAGTTTAGGTAGGCCTCTGACTAACTCGAGTTTATTTAGCTGAGATAGTTTTCTCATGCTAATGTGGCCCAAGCGTCTATGCCATACCCATTGCTCTTCGTGAACAGACATCAGACATTTCACATTTTGTTCTTTTAAATCAGAAAGATTAATTTTATAAATATTGTTTTTCCTCTTGCCTGTGAATAAGACATAACCATTGTTTTGATTTATGGCTTTACATGTTTTTTGATTAAAGATCACGTCATAACCGTTATCACTTAATTGACTTATGGATAACAAATTATGCATTAATCTTTCCACGTAAAGGACATCAGATATAGAGGGAAGAGTACCATTACCAATAGTTCTGGAGCCTCTGATCCTTCCTTTCTGATCTCCTCCGAAGCCTACAAATCCAGCGTCTTTATGTTCCAGGCTTTGGAACATAGACTTTCTTCCCGTCATGTGTCGCGAGCATCCAAAGTCCAGGTACCATGACTAGTGTTTGAACTTTGCTGCATAGGATATCTGCAACATAAACAATCTTATCTTTTGGTACCCAGAGTCTCTTGGGTCCTTTCTGATTAGTTTTCCCAGAGTTTCTTATAACTTTGGGTTTTCTAGCATTTTCAAATTTTTGTTCTTGTGTGTGTGTGTAGTGATATGAAAATGGAGATTTGAGTTGGTCACTAGTAGAAGTTTTATCTTCCTTAGGATCATACCCAATTCCCTTTTTATTGTTTTGACTGACTCCATAAATCATGGATGCCATCACACTCCTTCCTATCCCATTTTTCAGAAATTCTTGAAAGGCTTCTTCGTATTTATAAATTATCGTATTTGAAGTCTGTGGAGCTTGAGATAACGCTTCTTCCAGTTCTAAACGATTTTTATTTGCTGCATCTCTTTGTAATGTTAAAGATCTGATTTCATCTTCTCGTTTTAGAATTGTCATCTCAAGTTTGCCACATTCTTTAAATTTTTCTTCAAGACAGCCTTTTATTGCTTTAAACTTTTGTTTTAATTTCTGATATGAGTTAAGAGTTTCTGACAAGCATGATTCTAGATCAGATCGAGAGATTTCAGAAAATACCTCTTCAGATTCTTCATCTGAACTGTTCCTGGATGTGGTAGCCATGAATGCCACATTGGCCTGTTCATCAGAGTCAGATTCTGATGAGTCAGATTCACTATCATCCCAGGTAGCCATTAATCCTTTCTTTGTCCTGAAGGTATTTTTCTTGAAACTTTCTTTTCTGGAACTATCTTTCTTTAGCTTGGGGCATTCATTCCTGTAGTGACCTGTTTCTTTACATTCATAACAAGTAATATCTTTGTTAGTTTTACCTTTTGAGGTTGATTCTGATCGATCCCCTCTAGGTTTTGGTCTTCTGAAGTTGTTGTTCCTCTTTTTCCAGAGCTGTTTAACTCTTCTGGTCAGGAGGGACAATTCTTCTTCCTCATCAGAATCTTCTTGTTCAGAGTCATCTGCATCTTCTGTCTCGGCCTGGAATGCTTTGGTTCTGTCAAATTTGCGTCTTTCAGATCTGGACTTTAATGCTACAGACTTGTTCTTCTTTTGAGGTTCGTCTTCCTCTAGTTCTATCTCATGGCTTCTGAGAGAACTGACAAGCTCTTCAAGACTGATATTGTTCAGATCCTTAGACAGCTTCAGAGCAGTGACCATGGGCCTCCACTTCTTTGGCAAGCTTCTGACTATCTTTTTGACGTGGTCTGCAGTTGTGTACCCTTTGTCTAGAACTTTGAGACCTGCAATAAGAGTTTGGAATCTG
The DNA here is from genome assembly GCF_024323335.1 of Lathyrus oleraceus. Classification (NCBI taxonomy): domain Eukaryota; kingdom Viridiplantae; phylum Streptophyta; class Magnoliopsida; order Fabales; family Fabaceae; genus Lathyrus; species Lathyrus oleraceus. The sequence continues at coordinate 380,122,830 of NC_066584.1, read as the reverse complement.
GAGAACATTACCTCTATGGCTTCGTCATCCTCCATTTTGAAGGCTTCATATTTTTGGATAAGCGCCAGAGCCTTTGTCTCTTTGACCTGAGAGTTTCCTTCATGAGTCATCCTCAGAGAGTCAAGTATATCTTTGGCTGTTTCTCTGTTGGTGATCTTTTCATACTCGTTGTAAGATATAACATTGAGAAGTTTGGTTCTGGCCTTGTGATGATTTTTGAAAACTCGCTTCTGATCATCTGACATCATACTTCTGGGAACTTCAACTCCATCCTCTGTGACAGGAGGTTTGTATCCATCTGTGACAATGTCCCAGAGATCAGCATCATAGCCTAGAAAGAAGCTCTCAATCCTATCTTTCCAGTAGTCGAATTTTTCTCCATCAAAGACAGGAGGCTTAGCATTGTAACTGTCTCTTTCATTTGTGTTGGCCATGGTTTTTCTCATTCTGGATCTCTCTACACTGTTAAGTGTTTGATTAGAAAATCAATAACAGAGCCGAAGCTCTGATACCAATTGAAGGTGAGAAAAACAAGAAAGGGGGGTTTGAATTGTTTTTGGAAAATAAGCGCTTTTTCAGAATAAAACCACACAAGGAATTTATACTGGTTCGCTTATAACACAAAGCTACTCCAGTCCACCCTACCAAGGTGATTTCGCCTTCAATAAGGACTTAATCCACTAATCTTGAAAGATTATTACAACCAACGTCTAAGAGAAAGATCTCTTAGTCCTCTCAAGTATACAGACTGCGCAGAGTCACTTGAGGAAATAAAGTAATAGATAAAAAAGACTTTGTAATCTAGAGTGCTTCTAGGATAAAGCAAATATTACAACAGTAAGAACAAAAGAATATTTCACGTTCTAAGCAAAAGCTTCGTGAAAGATTGAGAGAGAGAGAAGAAAGAGTTTATGCGTGTTGGTATGTCTCTCAATGCTATTTGCTGTCCTTTATATAGAGATGAAGGGACCGTTGAAATTGATGGCAGATATTTAATCTTGAATAGGAATTAATGCCATAACTTCTGTTGTTTCTTTCCAAAGCAACTTTGTCTCCCTGAATAACTTCTTTCCAATAATAGTTCCTTTCCATTTAATTTCGAAGTTGACGTTACTCTTTCTGATTTAGGAAATCCATAATCAAGGTCTATGTGACTCTGTTAATTTGAGATCTTGCTATGTGGATTCGGAGCTTCTGATGTTTTGATCTCTTAAGGTTCTGATGATGTCTTCAGATGACGCTGAGAGCTTCTGGAATTTAGATATACCTTTGTTCAGAGTCAGAACTTCTAGAGCGTACTCCTTGTTCAAATGCCTCTGATGTTTTTGTTGTTTTGATCAGAGTTAGAACATCTTGAGTGCGTTACTACTTCAGATGCTTCTGATAATTTGTATCTGATATGATTCTGTATCTGATGATGCAATCAGATTCCTTTCTTTTTGTTTAGATTCCTGCACACTTAGAAACTTTTTGTTAGAGTGTCATTTTTGGTTTCGTCCTTTGTTATCATCAAAATCTTGGAATCTGTTGTAGAACAATTTTTGTTCTTACAATCTCCCCCTTTTTGATGATGACAAAACAAACTCAATTAGCAGATGAAACATTAAAAAATATCAAATCAGATAGAAGTGAGCTCCCCCTGAGATAGGCTAGGGAGTTCAGAAGTTCTTACCAGAGCTTCCAAGCAATGAAGTTTCTTGATACCTTCTGCAATTTGTTAAGTCCAGTGTTAGAAGAATTTATTTTTAAGGAATAGTATGTTTGCAGAGTGCTTAAGGTATTAGACAATTTTTCATCAGAGCTATATTTGATTTCTCCCCCTTTTTGTCAGAATCAAAAAGACTTAAACAAAATAATCAACAAAACATTGTATATATTCAGATAACAGACATCAGAGATAAGGGCAAGAAAAACAAACATCAGAAACAAAGATAAGCAAGGCAACAAGCAAAAGATCCTAAGTGCCTAAGGGTTGGGAGGAGGAGGCATTCTCTAAAGCAGTTGAGTCAGCAGGTTCTGGATATTGTCGTTGACGGTGTCCTGTTTGTCCATTCTGGTTTTGAGTTCCTTCTGGTCTTTCTGAAGTTCTTCAAGCGTCTTGAGAACCATAGGAATGACAGTAGAGGACTCCCCCTGAGTCAGAGCACTCTGTTTTTCAGCAGCTCTGGCTTCAGCTTCTGCAGCTGCCTTTGCTTCAGCTTCAGCAGCAGCAGCGTCAGCTAGAGCTTTGGCCTCAGCTTCCTTGGCCCTTTGGATTTCTGCTTGTCTGGCTCTTTCTTCTTCTTGCCTTCTGGCTTCTTCTTCAGCTTCTCTGGCCAGACGCTCCTGTAGTCTTGCCTCAGCATCTGTGATGAAGTCGTTTCTGACTTGCTCAGAGATGTGCTTCAGCTTGAAGGCCTCAGAAGTCATCCAGCCAATGACTCTGTTCCAGTGTGTCCTTACAGAGTCAGGATCATCACTGATGCCAGAGTTTATGGTCAGAGACTTGACCTTTTGTACTGAAGCCCTTGCGAACAGCATAATGGCTTCCTCTAGGGTAGGCAAGGAATGTTCAGGTTCAGATGTTTGAGGTGGAGAGGTTGGAGGGCTTAGGTTTAGTGTTTGAGGTTCAGGTTCAGGTTCATCGGAAGGGTTTGGAGGGATAGTGTCAGAGGTATGAAGGTCAGAGGGTTGAACTTCAGAAGGAGTGATGGTTGGTTGTTCTGTGGGTGGTGAAGTTACTTCAGGTGGAGGTTGTGTTGGTTGTTGAGAGGCAAAGTTTTGAGCCTGAAGTTGGGCTAGGGTTGGAGAAGTTGGGTCAGAGTGTTCTGTATCTGAGAAAATGATAAAATAGGGAGGTGATTCTGGGGCTGAAGATGAGGAAGTGGTTTGATTTAATTGTTCAGCTTCGGGTAGGGGTAAGGAGGTATTGGCAAGGTTGAATTTGGGTAAGGGTTGAGAGGTTCTGGTGGTGGAAGGAGGAGTTTCAGAGGTGATGTAGATGGGTGTAGGTAGAGGAGTAGAAGAAGCCAATGGTTGTGCAGAGGGAACAGTAGAGGTAGACTTACCAGAAGATTCTTGCAGAGGTGCTGGAGGTCTTGATTCAGAAGATTCTCCTAGCTTTGCTCTCTTCGCTTTTGAAGACTTCTCAGATGGACCTCTTTTGAACTTCACGAAGTCTGGTTCTGAATCTAGCAGATCGTCTAATCCGAAGTCTGAGATGTCCACTCCTTCATCCTTCAGACGTTGGAGATAGTGGAGGATTGCCTCTTTGGGTTCATTCTTGTAGAACCTTGCGAGACCATTTGGCATATTCCTCTGATCTTTTAAAGCTTCCCAAGAGGTGTCCAGCGTAGGTTTGACTTGAATCTTCTTCAGAATTCCCATGCTCTTCAGATTTCTGGAGTTCAGAGGCCTTCCAGTATCTATTGCCAAATCTTCCATGAGTTTGTTTTTCTCCAGATGATCTACGAGCCCATTTTCTATCAGAACATCAGAGAGAAGTCTTCCCAGAGGGATGTAGGTTCTGGGTTTCATGTTGTTCCTGGTCTCTCGTACGGAGTCTCTGAGATATTTGAAGAGGAGGGCTGGGAGGCAAAGCTTCAGACCCTTATGAATACAGTACAGAATACACTTCTGATCTGTATTGATGTAATCTGATGAGTTGGATGTTGGGCGATGATGAATAGTTCCCAGAATGATCTTGAGCCACACTCGGAGATTCTGATGTAGTTCTTTGTTCTTTGATGGGTTGCCTTCTGTGTTGTGTTTGAAGATAGTGGGGTTGATTTCATGAGCAATGTACTTTGACCTAGGATTGATGTCATAAATCCTTCTTCCTCCAGCTTTCTCCATGTTTAGCAATGAGGCTATTGACTTTTCAGTAATCACGATTTTTACCCCCAAAACGTAGGAGACGATGAAATGGTCGTCAGCGTCAGCAAACCTCCAGAATTCCTTGATGAGGTTTGGGTAAACAGGGCCATAGAGCCGTTGAAAGTAGTTTTCCCAACCTTGTTGACGGAGTTCTTCAGTTAGGTCTACTCCATTCCTCTTCATGTTGTTGAAATCCACAAGAGATTCACACAAAACTTCCAGTTTTTCAAAAGGAGTTGCAAGATTGATGTGAGCCTCACGGTCAAGAATATGAGGCTCCTTGTAAACTGGTGTTATGGTTACGCCTGTAACTGTTGGAGTAGGAGTGCTTGTGCTTTGAGCTGCGTTGCTGGAGTCCATTTGTTGAGAGTAGTTGAATACTGATTGTTGTTGAGAATCCATTGATGATGAAGAACAAGATGAAGATGAAATGCTTGCAGAAATGCCTGAGAGAGCTGGTTTGAGAAAGTGAGTGAGAGTGAAGTGTGTGCACAATGTGAGAGAAGTGTTTATATACTAAAACGAACTGCATGCAAAACGACACAACAATCAGAGTTTAGCACAAAAACCAAGTTAGCACGCTTAGAGGGAGAAATGATTATGGCTCATTAATGAATGTCTAATCCCAACAGTATGCACACTGCTCGAGGAGATCTCAAACGTCTGTCCTTTGAGTTTCTTCTGGACAACTGTCTAGAAGTTCCAAGGTTAGACGCAATTCACTCCACGTGTTGATGTATCTGATCTTCAGGAATACCAAAGGATTGGTTCCTGGAGATTTCTAACTCCGATATCTTCTTAACTTGGTAGGAGTATCAGAGTCAGAGGCAGAAGCTCATTTGTTTTTGTCAGAGTCTCATTTTACATTTTCAGAGGCACAATTTATTCAGGGCAATTTTGAATGTTCAGATTTTCTAAGATAAAAATAAATCTATCTTCAGCTAAAGGCTTAGTAAAGATATCTGCCCATTGATGATCTGTATCAATGAACTTCAATGTTACTATCCCTTTCTGAACATAGTCTCTGATAAAATGATGTTTTATTTCAATGTGCTTAGCTCTGGAGTGTAAAATGGGATTCTTACTTAAACAAATAGCAGCAGTATTATCACAGAAGATAGGAATGTTACTCTCTAAGATTTGCAAATCTTCTAACTGATTCTTCATCCAGAGCATCTGAGTTGTGCACAGTGATGCTGAGATGTATTCTGCTTCTGCAGTTGATAGAGCGATAGTTGACTGTCTTTTGCTGGCCCAGGATATTAGATTATTTCCTAGGAGCTGACAATTTCCAGATGTGCTTTTTCGTTCCAATCTATCTCCTGCATAATCTGCATCACAGTAACCCGAAAGTCTATACTCTGATGTTTTCTCATACATCAGGCCCAGGTTAGGAGTTCCTTTCAGATATTTGAAAATTCTCTTAACTGCTGTTAAGTGAGTTTCTCTAGGATCTGATTGGAATCTGGCACATAGACAGACACTAAAGAGAATATCAGGTCGAGTAGCAGTCAGATAGAGAAGGGAGCCTATCATACCACGATAGAGCTTCTGACAAACCTTTTTACTGACTTCTTCCTTTTCAAGAATGCATGTTGGATGCATGGGAGTCTTTGCAGAGTTGCATTCAGCCATGTCAAATTTCTTCAGAACATCTTTTATGTATTTGCTTTGATGAACGTACATGACTTCTGAAGTTTGGTTAATTTGAATTCCTAGAAAGAACTTTAGTTCTTGCATTAAGCTCATTTCAAATTCTGCCTGCATTAACTCAGAGAATTCTTGACAAACAGAGGCGTTAGCAGAACCAAAAATAATATCATCAACATATATCTGACATATCATGAGATCATTGTTAAGGTTCTTACAGAAGAGTGTGGAGTCAACTTTCCCTCTGATAAAATTGTGTTCCAGAAGAAAGTTACTTAAACGTTCATACCAAGCTCTGGGAGCTTGTTTAAGTCCATATAAAGATTTTTTTTAAGTTTAAAAACATGTTCTGGAAAATTTGGATTTTCAAAACCTGGAGGTTGGTTGACATACACTTCTTCTGATATATAACCATTAAGGAATGCGCTCTTGACATTCATTTGATATAATTTAATAGAATGGTTAATGGCAAAAGATACAAGAAGACGAATAGATTCTAACCTTGCGACTGGAGCAAAGGTTTCATTGTAGTCAATACCTTCTTGTTGACTGTAACCTTGAGCTACTAATCGAGCTTTATTTCTGACGACTTCTCCTTTCTCATTCAACTTGTTTCTGAATACCCATCTGGTTCCAATAACATGAGTGCTTCTGGGCTTGGGAACAAGATCTCAGACATCATTCTTTGTGAATTGATCTAACTCTTCTTGCATAGCTGAAGCCCAGTCGTTATCTTGAAGTGCTTCATCACAGGACGTAGGCTCGATCAGAGACACTAGTCCCAGAGGCGTTTCTTCAGAGGTCCTGAAGGTAGATCTGGTTCTGACAGGTTCGTCTTTGTTGCCCAGAATCAAATCTTCAGATACGTTGATGCGACTTTTAGCTTTCTTTGGGATTACTGGGGAATGAATTTCCTCAGAGTTCTGAGTGGCAGTTGCTTCTGGAGCTTTATTAGATCCTGCAAGATTGATTTCTAAATCTACAAAATTTTCAACTAGCTTTGACTTTTCAGGGTCAAGCTTATCGTCAAATCTGATATGAATTGATTCTTCCAAAATTTTGGTTTCTGTATTGTATACTCTGTAGCCTTTAGAGCGTTCTGAGTATCCTAACATAATACCTTTCTGTGCTTTGGAATCAAACTTGTTCAGATGATCTTTAGTGTTTAAAATAAAGCAAGAACATCCAAATGGATGGAAATATGAAATGTTTGGTTTCCTTCCTTTACACAGTTCATAGGGAGTCTTTTCCAGAATAGGTCTTATGGAGATTCTATTCTGAATATAACACGCTGTATTTACAGCTTTGGCCCAAAAGTGCTTAGCCACATTCATTTCATTGATCATGGTTCTGGCCATCTCTTGGAGTGTCCTATTCTTCCTCTCTACAACTCCATTTTGTTGTGGAATTCTAGGGCAGGAGAAATCATGGGATATTCCATTAGAGTCAAATAATTCCTCAAAATATTTGTTTTCAAATTCCCCATCATGATCACTTTTGACTTTAATAATTTTAGAGTCAAATTCATTTTGCACTTTGGAGCAGAAACTAGTGAATACAAAGTGTGACTCACTCTTGTGCTTTAGGAATTTCACCCATGTCCAGCGACTGAAATCATCAACAATGACTAGTCCATACTTCTTTCCATTGACTGATGCTATTTTCATAGGACCAAATAAATCAATGTGAAGAAGTTCCAGAGGCTTAGAGGTGGTAACAATAGTTTTCTTTTTGAAAGAAGTTTTTGAAAATTTTCCTTTCTGACATGCTTCACATAGAGCATCTGAAGAAAACTTCAGTTTAGGTAGGCCTCTGACTAACTCGAGTTTATTTAGCTGAGATAGTTTTCTCATGCTAATGTGGCCCAAGCGTCTATGCCATACCCATTGCTCTTCGTGAACAGACATCAGACATTTCACATTTTGTTCTTTTAAATCAGAAAGATTAATTTTATAAATATTGTTTTTCCTCTTGCCTGTGAATAAGACATAACCATTGTTTTGATTTATGGCTTTACATGTTTTTTGATTAAAGATCACGTCATAACCGTTATCACTTAATTGACTTATGGATAACAAATTATGCATTAATCTTTCCACGTAAAGGACATCAGATATAGAGGGAAGAGTACCATTACCAATAGTTCTGGAGCCTCTGATCCTTCCTTTCTGATCTCCTCCGAAGCCTACAAATCCAGCGTCTTTATGTTCCAGGCTTTGGAACATAGACTTTCTTCCCGTCATGTGTCGCGAGCATCCAAAGTCCAGGTACCATGACTAGTGTTTGAACTTTGCTGCATAGGATATCTGCAACATAAACAATCTTATCTTTTGGTACCCAGAGTCTCTTGGGTCCTTTCTGATTAGTTTTCCCAGAGTTTCTTATAACTTTGGGTTTTCTAGCATTTTCAATTTTTGTTCTTGTGTGTGTGTGTAGTGATATGAAAATGGAGATTTGAGTTGGTCACTAGTAGAAGTTTTATCTTCCTTAGGATCATACCCAATTCCCTTTTTATTGTTTTGACTGACTCCATAAATCATGGATGCCATCACACTCCTTCCTATCCCATTTTTCAGAAATTCTTGAAAGGCTTCTTCGTATTTATAAATTATCGTATTTGAAGTCTGTGGAGCTTGAGATAACGCTTCTTCCAGTTCTAAACGATTTTTATTTGCTGCATCTCTTTGTAATGTTAAAGATCTGATTTCATCTTCTCGTTTTAGAATTGTCATCTCAAGTTTGCCACATTCTTTAAATTTTTCTTCAAGACAGCCTTTTATTGCTTTAAACTTTTGTTTTAATTTCTGATATGAGTTAAGAGTTTCTGACAAGCATGATTCTAGATCAGATCGAGAGATTTCAGAAAATACCTCTTCAGATTCTTCATCTGAACTGTTCCTGGATGTGGTAGCCATGAATGCCACATTGGCCTGTTCATCAGAGTCAGATTCTGATGAGTCAGATTCACTATCATCCCAGGTAGCCATTAATCCTTTCTTTGTCCTGAAGGTATTTTTCTTGAAACTTTCTTTTCTGGAACTATCTTTCTTTAGCTTGGGGCATTCATTCCTGTAGTGACCTGTTTCTTTACATTCATAACAAGTAATATCTTTGTTAGTTTTACCTTTTGAGGTTGATTCTGATCGATCCCCTCTAGGTTTTGGTCTTCTGAAGTTGTTGTTCCTCTTTTTCCAGAGCTGTTTAACTCTTCTGGTCAGGAGGGACAATTCTTCTTCCTCATCAGAATCTTCTTGTTCAGAGTCATCTGCATCTTCTGTCTCGGCCTGGAATGCTTTGGTTCTGTCAAATTTGCGTCTTTCAGATCTGGACTTTAATGCTACAGACTTGTTCTTCTTTTGAGGTTCGTCTTCCTCTAGTTCTATCTCATGGCTTCTGAGAGAACTGACAAGCTCTTCAAGACTGATATTGTTCAGATCCTTAGACAGCTTCAGAGCAGTGACCATGGGCCTCCACTTCTTTGGCAAGCTTCTGACTATCTTTTTGACGTGGTCTGCAGTTGTGTACCCTTTGTCTAGAACTTTGAGACCTGCAATAAGAGTTTGGAATCTGGAGAACATTACCTCTATGGCTTCGTCATCCTCCATTTTGAAGGCTTCATATTTTTGGATAAGCGCCAGAGCCTTTGTCTCTTTGACCTGAGAGTTTCCTTCATGAGTCATCCTCAGAGAGTCAAGTATATCTTTGGCTGTTTCTCTGTTGGTGATCTTTTCATACTCGTTGTAAGATATAACATTGAGAAGTTTGGTTCTGGCCTTGTGATGATTTTTGAAAACTCGCTTCTGATCATCTGACATCATACTTCTGGGAACTTCAACTCCATCCTCTGTGACAGGAGGTTTGTATCCATCTGTGACAATGTCCCAGAGATCAGCATCATAGCCTAGAAAGAAGCTCTCAATCCTATCTTTCCAGTAGTCGAATTTTTCTCCATCAAAGACAGGAGGCTTAGCATTGTAACTGTCTCTTTCATTTGTGTTGGCCATGGTTTTTCTCATTCTGGATCTCTCTACACTGTTAAGTGTTTGATTAGAAAATCAATAACAGAGCCGAAGCTCTGATACCAATTGAAGGTGAGAAAAACAAGAAAGGGGGGTTTGAATTGTTTTTGGAAAATAAGCGCTTTTTCAGAATAAAACCACACAAGGAATTTATATTGGTTCGCTTATAACACAAAGCTACTCCAGTCCACCCGGCCAAGGTGATTTCGCCTTCAATAAGGACTTAATCCACTAATCTTGAAAGATTATTACAACCAACGTCTAAGAGAAAGATCTCTTAGTCCTCTCAAGTATACAGACTGCGCAGAGTCACTTGAGGAAATAAAGTAATAGATAAAAAAGACTTTGTAATCTAGAGTGCTTCTAGGATAAAGCAAATATTACAACAGTAAGAACAAAAGAATATTTCACGTTCTAAGCAAAAGCTTCGTGAAAGATTGAGAGAGAGAGAAGAAAGAGTTTATGCGTGTTGGTATGTCTCTCAATGCTGTTTGCTGTCCTTTATATAGAGATGAAGGGACCGTTGAAATTGATGGCAGATATTTAATCTTGAATAGGAATTAATGCCATAACTTCTGTTGTTTCTTGCCAAAACAACTTTGTCTCCCTGAATAACTTCTTTCCAATAATAGTTCCTTTCCATTTAATTTCGAAGTTGACGTTACTCTTTCTGATTTAGGAAATCCATAATCAAGGTCTATGTGACTCTGTTAATTTGAGATCTTGCTATGTGGATTCGGAGCTTCTGATGTTTTGATCTCTTAGGGTTCTGATGATGTCTTCAGATGACGCTGAGAGCTTCTGGAATTTAGATATACCTTTGTTCAGAGTCAGAACTTCTAGAGCGTACTCCTTGTTCAAATGCCTCTGATGTTTTTGCTGTTTTGATCAGAGTTAGAACATCTTGAGCGCGTTACTACTTCAGATGCTTCTGATAATTTGTATCTGATATGATTCTGTATCTGATGATGCAATCAGATTCCTTTCTTTTTGTTTAGATTCCTGCACACTTAGAAACTTTTTGTTAGAGTGCCATTTTTGGTTTCGTCCTTTGTTATCATCAAAATCTTGGAATCTGTTGTAGAACAATTTTTGTTCTTACATTGGATTGGTTAGAGTGGAGAGAAGAAGAGAAGAGCTACTCCTAAAGCAATATAAAGATGAGAGGGTAAAGATAAACCCTTGGAGTTCCTTTTCTTGGAATCATAAAGATGATTCAAGATGCTCATTTCCTTTGGACTTAGCACATAAACAAGCAATCACACAATTTGAATTCAAGCTCCTAGGATCTCCATTTGGCTTGTCTCTTAACTTGGCTACTCATGACAATGGTCCTCTTTTCACAATCTCAAGGTGGGATCCCTATCACACAAGAACAAACATCAAAAAGTTCACAACACAATAAGGGGAATGGACAAAGAATGAGTTTGGAATGAGAAGTCCTTTAAGATTAACTTGGAATTTTAGCATTCTAAAGGCATGAGGCCTAGTTGCTCTTCAACAATTTAGCATTCTAAAGGCATGAGGCCTAGTTGCTCTTGAACTCCTTTAAGCATAGGTAAATCCTAATTCTAAGTCCTTTCTCCTTTTGCATTTGGTTCACACAAAACAAACACAAAGCAAACACAAGATAGCAATATATTTATATACAATAATCGGCTCAAATGAGCAAAAAGAAAAAAATGACATAGACATAAAATATGTGCTCAAGTGAGCAAAGGGAAAAACAATATGAATAAATGAGCAAGAAATAAATGGCATTAAAAGTAAAGAGCAAGAAATTAAATGCTCAAATTAAAGTTAGTAATTAGTGAAGTTATGTTAGCTTGTCATAAGACAATGTATCGCTATGTTAAGCAATTGTAAGTGGACTAATGTAGTAGTCACACCTATCTGAGGCCGGTCAATAAAAATATAGGCAAAGAACACAAGTTAAAGATCATGACTAGTAAGCCAAACTCCACAAACTTGCCATGCCAAAACAAAAGGGGAAGGGCCTTGTATGGACTTTAGGTTATTTGCTTGACCAAGAAGCAACCTATCTTGGACACAAAATAACTCACTTGATCATGGATCAAGTTGAGTTTGGTTTGGATCAAAGAAGGTTAAACCTCTCATTTGTCAAGACCAACCTTAAGACATTAACTCATTGGCCAAATGATGAAAAGAATGGGATGAAGAAGAAAGGGAATGGAAAAGAAGACAAGTATCAAGTCCAATTGATCAAATGTGAATCAAATCATCATAAATCAATACCAACAGAGAAGAAATGAATATTACAAGTTAACAAGTTAATGAGATTTTTTTGGTATTTTTTGAATTAAAATAAAATGCAAATAAAAAATAATCAAATAAGGTCAAACCTCAAATTCAATTCAAATTAACTTCAACAAGTCCAATTAAATTCTCATAGGTCTAACATGGTCAAACAAACTTTGACTAATTTTCTCAATAATTTTGGAAATCAGAAAGTATTTAAAAATAATTAAAAACAATAAAAAAAATAGCACAAAATGGATTAAAATCTCAAATAAATCTCAAATCAAATAAGAAATTGATGAGACTATTTTTTGTTGATTCATCATGATCCATAGATGCTAGGAAAATATTTTTTGGATTTTTCAAATATCAGAAAGTATTTTAAAATGAATTAAAACTATTAAAAACCAAATAATTCACAAAAAATATTAAATGAAGTCACAAAAATAATTAAAAATCAAAATATGAAACTAGATTTTTCAAGAAATTTTTTGGAGTTGGTCTCATATTTTTATGACTTCAAATAAATTTTTTACGAATTTTTGAAAATCAATTGAATTAATTGAAAATAAAAGAAAATAGAAATAAAGGAAAAATGCGCAGCCACTGGATGAGGTTCATTAATTGACGTGGCAGCCAAGAACGGTCCAAATGTGAGGGCGCATGGTGTGACCAAGTCAAACGCGTGGCAAAATGAGTTAAATGAAGTACACGTAATGGATGCACACGATTAAAATGTGAGAACCAAATCCAAAGACTGTGGATGTGTACACGTGGTGATGGTGGTGGAAATCACCATCTTCTCCGGTGGACCAACCAATTCCGGCCACCAGTTGCAGATAAATTTTTCTTATTAAAAATGGAAAATAAGGACATGAAAATGAAGCTTGTGTGATGGAGATGACCATTGTATCTATGGATCTTCCTCACTCTTCCTATGTTAAGAGAAATGTGAAGTGGAAGATCATGGTGTTCAAACTGAAAGTGCACGAAATGGAAAATTGAAACCACCATTGGCTTGCCTCAAGTGTGAGGACTTCAGAAAATCACACAAACAAGAGAATACTACATTGAATTGCAAGTTCTAGATCCAAAAAGTTTGAAGGTATACCTCTGAATTGAAGCTCTTTAAGCCACGAAACCTTCAAGATCTTGACTCCTCTTTACTCTAGGGATGCAGTGGAGATGATAGGCTAAGGAATTGAGCTTTGAAAATCAACTAATGATGTTGAATTTCAAGCTTGAAAGTGAGAAAATTTTCTGGAAAATTCCGTTGGTATGGATATGGTTTCAATGCTGCAGCGTTTCAGATCTCCAAAAGGTTCCTGAATGAATGAGAATGAGTCCTTATTTATAGTTGAAATTGGTTGTGCATCATGCTTCCCTCGTGTGCATGGCATTTGAAAATGGATATGCATGGGCCTGTTCAGGCGTATGTGAGGCCCAATGATGAGTGCAAGACCATGCTGAGTTCATATGGAATGGATTTAGACGTGCAACTTGGAGGGAACTGGCTTGCATACACAAATTTCATCATGAAATGTCAAAATGCACATAAATGAAGAGCTCTTCTAAACTCACCAATGGTAGGTCCAAAAAAGTAATGTGAGTAATGGTTAGAACGCCCTTGAAATAAGGAACAAAAGTCATGATGGGCACAAACTCATTTGGAATTTGGAAATTATTGAAAACTGGCTGTGAAAATTTAGGTGCAAAACATGTTTAAGTCACCTTTGAAAATTTTCACCAAAAGTAAGCCTATTCAAACCCCTCTGTTTTCATGATGAAAGCTTCAAATGGAAACACCTCCAACATCAAAGTTGTATATCCTTTCAACATGATCAATTTAGACTCAAATTTTGCATCATTTGGATTTTCTAAGACAAAGTTATTGGCATTTGAAGTTGGGTACTTTTTCAAATTCAATGACTTAGGTCCAATGTGACCTATAATGGTTTTTATTATAACATGTATTTATTTTATGATTATGAAATTTTGTCCAACATAACATTTGAATTAGACATCTCAAGATTTACAATGCATTTGGTATCACCTCAAAATCGTAAAAATTAAGGAAGTTATGCCCTTGGTAAGTTGACCTAAAATTAGGGTTTCAGTCAAAAATGACCTATAATGTTCTGAAATGAATGATGACCTTCCAGGTTTCAAATGTATTTTTGATGAACATGAAAGTTGTTCATATGGTTCTTAAGAATATTGTTTTGCATGGGGTCATATTCATTTGACAAACACATCAAAAGTTATATCTCATTGGTGCTCAACTTAGTCAGATGACTTGACTGGTTAACTTCTCAAGGCCCAAACTTCCACTCTTGATGAATAAATGATTGAGGATCCTAAAATAGGCTCACATATGCATAAAATGATGAATTAAATAACTTACCTTGATTAAATTTGATCATAGGTTGAGGTTGCTTCATGGGCAAGGCACAATTAAAGCACAGTTGAAATTAGGGTTTCCTTGGGAAACAAACCCCAAGTCCTTTGGGTTATCTTGATAAAATTGGCAAATTTAGATACTTGGGAGACATATATGATGATTAGGAGCTTTGTGTACCATTGTCATGCTTTTACTTATCTTCATCTAGCCATTGCATTGGGCTTAGGAGCCTCCTAGGAGCATTGGAGCGTATGATCACTTGAGCTTCAAAACAAAAAGAGTTAGTGACATATTTTTGTGCTTTTGGTTATTAATCAAATAAGAAAAGCAATAATATACAATACAAGCATGCTTGATGGTCTCAAACCACTCACACAAGTCCCAACCCTAGGGTTAAGGAGCCAAACATGTTATGATCCTTGAGGCAATGCACTTGTGCAATAACATGATGCCATGAGGGATCTTAGGGTCAAAATTAGGGTCTTACACAACCTTCTCATGCCTGATCTACTGCCTGGTTGACCTCTTTCCGGCCCAAAGGTTGATGTCTTCGTCAAGATCAATATGATATCCTCCAAAGTATTCTCTTTTGGCCTCTTCACAAGATGCAACCCTTTTGGACTTATCTCCCAACTCTTATTTGTTTGCATTCATGTGGGTGGTGGCCTCCCATGATGCTGTTTCAACGGTCATGTCAAGAAATAAGGATATTTCATCTATCGTAGGCCTGAACTTCTCGTTGTGGTACATGCTCCCCAAGAGGTTTTTTGTCTTTTCTCTTTGTCAGGCCTTTGGTTTAAACCATATAGGCTTGGATCTTCCTTCTTGATCAGCTTTTGAAATTTGCTCTGAAAGCTTTTGCATTCGTCGACACCATGCCACACAGTTTCACTGTGGTACCCACACTTAACATTCGAGTTGTCTTATTTAAGGACTAGGCATTTATAATTGATCAACTCTTAAACTTTACCCTTGAATGGCCAATAACCTTCAGTAGAGTGCTCTATTGACCCTGTCGCGGCTGGAAAAATGACAGAGTCGCCACCATCCTTTATTTGTTTCTAAGGAACAGGAAAATAATGATAAAACCTATATACTAAGAGTGAGGGGCTAAGTTCGGGAGTCGGTTAAGTAAAGGGAAGATGTTAGACACCCCTTACCTCCATTGTACTCAATGTGACCCTCCTCTAATTTTAGGGTTAGTGTGTGCTTGAGATGTTTGCTTTAATATTTATTAATTGTTTAATTATTTACTTAGTTACAAAAAAATTGTTTTATTAAAAAATAAAATTTATTAAGAGGAAAACATAAAAAATGTTTTTGATTATTATACTCGCTAGAGTCTTACAACTCTAAGCCTACATACCCTTAAATTTATTGAAGGATCAGACCCCCTTAGCCGGTCTTAAAAAATGTTGGTTTGTTGATTGTTTTTATTCCTTAAAAATTTCTCACGCATCGAGGACGGAGAAATAGTTAATTTTGAAAAATGCCTCAATGTACAAGGGAAGAGGACTTACAGTTAGAGGCGTGTTGGGTTTGATTTTATCCCTTGATTGTTTATGAAAAAAAGAGTTTTTAATTTGTTTAAGAAAATAAATTAGTGATCATAATTAGGTATTATACGTAACCCTTGAAAACCCCAGAGTTTTATCCCATATTTTATCTCATGTCCTTATCCCATTTGATTTGAAAATATAATATAATTTAATTAAGAAGATTAAATAAGATGTAATAAGATATATCCCCTATCCCGATTTTATCCCTACTTTTCATCCCTTAATCAGAGAAGTTATCCATAATTTCTATCCCTTAAAACCTTAGAAATTATCCCGAATTTTATCACATGTTTTTTTATTCAATTAACCTTAATATAAATCCCTAATTTCGTTAAATTATAACATCACAACTAATTAAACAAATTAATCCCAATTTAATGAATCAATCCCCCAAATAAATGAATTAAACCATTAAATCATGAATAATTAAAATTTAGAAAAAAAACCTAATTGCTGGTTTGAATGAATTAATCCCAATATTTTTAAATTAATAGTTAATTAACTAAAATAATTTAAAAAAAAAGGGGGTGTATCTTGAACTAGATTAGTAATGGGCCACTAAATGGGGGGGGGGGGGGGAGGATTTGAGCCCAGCGCGCTCGGGGTCCACCAAGGAGAGTCAACAGTTGACTCTCAATTGAGGACGTCAGATGGATTGACTTGGGGAGTCCACATGATTTCCCGAGGGTCGCTGGACCAGGTTACCATTGGCAGTAAACCAAACAGAGGGGCAAGATCCAAAGTTAAAGTATGCTCATCGCATGGCCATCAGGGGGCCACACGTCCTCCATCAAGCAACAAATGAAGGGAGTATATGATTTAGTTCTCTTCAGAACTCTCATTTCTCTTGTTTCTTTCTCTCTCTAAGTCTAGCTCTCTCTCAAAGCCTCTCTCTCTCTACTCTCAACCTCTCTCTAACCCTACCCTGAATCCCTCACCACCGACCACCCCCTTTTCCAGAAAACCACCACCAAAACCATTGAACCCTTCAATTTTCCGGTTAAATTTCAACCGGAAAACTCAAACATTCAACCTTCCAACCCAGGAATCCCCGTACCCCACAAGAACCCTTCTGAAATCCCCGAAACCTAACCTAGAAACTTCCTAAAAGAAGAACCCTAACCTGGGTTCATGATAAACCCTAACTCCAAAATCCGGAATTAAAGAATCCTAGGGTTCATCTGATGAACCCTGACCCTAACCGCTATGAACCATAACCCTAAAAATTACCCATAAGCCTTTATATAACCCAAATCGAACCCCAAATCACATCAAACCCATCCTGAAAAACAAATCAATTATTCTCTAACCCTTAACAACAACCAAACATAAACAAAACCTAAGTCTATCATTCCATAGATCTAGAACCAATCAAACACAAATATGTGAGTTGAAATAAAGAAAGGCAAAGGCAAATTATATCCAACCAACCTACGGAGATGAGAGGTTCTCTGGTGTAAAAAGGTAACATCTTTGGCCCTCTTCCTCTAATCTGATTCCCTTCTTTTCTACTTCTTCTAATCCCTTCTTTTTATTTTGTTGTGTGAGGTCTTGCTGGTTTGTGATGGATTTTAAGCGCATAAAAATTAAGGTTTCAATATGAAACCCTAATCTCAGTTTGACTCAACTTTGATTAAGGGCTTGGAAATTGCAGAAGAATCAATTTTTAGGGTTTTTTATTTCCCGTTCATCTCAATTCCTCTTGTATTTATAGATTAGATTTTAGGTTTAGAATTTAATTTAATTTGATTTAGTTTAGGAAATTTTTAGAATTTGATTGTAATTTTTGATTTTGTTTAGAAATAGAAATTAGGGCTTGTAAATTGTAACTAAAACTATGATGTACTTGGTATGGATTTGATTTGTATTTCATGATTTGGATGTAAATGGAAGGTTTGGATTGAATTGCATATTGAATTTTTTTGATTTGCTCTGATTTTAATTTTGGTGCAAATTAGGGTTTGATTTGGGGAAGAAGGAGATGGATTAGGGCTGCTGAGGATGGACCTGGGTCAACAGTTTGACTCAGTTCAAATGATGAACATGGGTCTTACCTGACCCAGTTAGAACTCGGGTCATTAGGTTACTCACCTAACCCAATTGGAATGGGCCTGGACCGATTTCAAACAAATGGACACAGAGCAATCCCATTTTTATTATTAAACATTAATTTAATTAATTTAATTAACATCCAATAATAATAATATAAACTAAAATAGTCCTATTAATCTAATCTAAATAACTTAATTATAACTCAATTAAAAACTAGTTAATTTAATAACACAAATTAATCAACATTTTATTAATTTAATTACATAAAAAATCAATTTTTTTTGTCCCTAAAATTAATCAATGTTTAATTAATCTAATTAATCCTATGTAAAATAACCATTATATAAACAAAATTTAAATAATCAGCAACCAATCTAATTCATCTGATAATATTAATCTACTTAAAACAATAGTTAATCAAAATGGGATCAGGGACTTAAAAAAGTCAAAATGGTTTCCCTTCGACTTTTTAGGTCATTGGTGTTAGAACAAGATTTTGATTCTGTAATATATCTCTAAGTTTTGATGATAACAAAGAATGAAACAATTTGGTACCCTAACAATTTTTCTTAAGTGTGCAGGATTCTAAGTTAAAATGACCCTGATAAGTCATCTTCTGATCATCAAGAAACGAATATTTGGCATCTGAATTAGTCCTAGAAACACTGACCCAACACAAAGAGAAATCAGATATGACTTCTAACAAGAACACATCTGAGGAGCAATCACTTGAAGAATCTGAAGCTGAAGTTCAAGCTCTGATTCTGAAGACTCTGCAAGAGATACCTGAAGACTTTGCAAGAGATACCTGAAGACTCTGCAAGAGATATCTGAAGACTCCAACTCTGAAGACTCTGCAAGAGATATCTGAAGACTCTGATCATGCTCACTATGACATATGCTTAACACGCCATCAGATATCACCTAATCAGAAACTTACGATGGAAGTATTCAAATTGTAGGACAAGTATGTTTAAGGAAACAATAGATTATACTCCAAGACTGCTATGGAAAGGACAATAAATTTACTACCTTTAACTCCCAGAGCTGGCACGAAATCTCTATTGATATCCCCCAACGATATCATTTCAAGTGCTATAAAAAGGTCTCCTTACAACCTGCTGAAAACATAACTTTGATACAATAACATTCTCATACTCTAAATACATTTCAACATTATTGCTGTAAGAAATAGTTTCCATACAAGAGCTATTGCTCAATTTTGTGTGGTTTTATTTCATTATTCTTAAAGTGTGTTTATACTGCTTATCTAGAAGCATCTAACCAAACACTTGTAATTCTTGAAATTGTTTGTGATTCCTCAAGTGACTTGTTTAGGTCTGTAGACTTGAGAGGGCTAAGAGGTTGTTGAACTCTTAGATGATTTTTGTAATCTATTGAGATTAGTGGATTAAGTCCTTATTGAAGGTGAAATCACCTTGGTTGGGTGGACTGGAGTAGCTTTTGTTTCTTTTGTAGGTAATGTGTGCATCCACCAATGTCTCATCAAGCTCACAACTAGGGTTTGAGACCCTTAATGCAAGGAGATCAATCAAGAGATGGTTCACATTTATTCTAGACATCATATTTGGATCCCCATGATCTTCATTTATCATTTTGATTAAGAAATCATCAAGAGTTTGAAGCTTGTTGGCCTTGGAAGCCCTCATTCATCTGGGTATCTTGTGTCACTTCCTCAACAAGTTTCTTCAACATTTGGTCAAGTATTTCAAGGGATACTTCATTATACACCATTTTATACATATATGATCCTCCATGAGTCCAATATATCAAGATAACTTCAAGTTTGCAAGTTGGTTCATGGTGGTTAACTAGAGAAAGTCAACAAGTCAAAACCGGGGTTCCCTAGACCCTATCTCCTACAATTTTTATCATATGAAAATGATTATAAGATAAAAATTACTCCTTATAACATTACAAACAACTTTCATGTGGAGGTCAAGAGATAGTTTTGCTTGAAAAGTCATTTTTTATGGTGAAAGATTATAGGTCATTTTGTTTGAACCCTAGTTAGGAGGTCAACTTCTAAGGACCATAACTTGCTCAATATTTATGATATGAAGGCCATACAAGTTTCATGATCAATTTCAATATTTCTTCTCCAACTTTTATTTTTTTAGAAACTTCAAATTCAACTTGAAAAGGCATGTGCCAAGAGGAAACATTATAGGTCATTTTGGGCCATTACCATTGAACATGAGATTTTCCTCAACTTCTAAAATGCATAACTCCTTCAATCCAAATCCAAATGAGGTCAAATTTGTGACCATATTGAATAGTCTTGAAATAGCTATAACTTTTATGAAGGAACGTTTTCCATTTGAAGCCCATAGCAAAAGTTATTCAAGGTGGAAAAAGTGCACATTTGACTTGGTACTTAGAAAAATTTCAATTATGTTTGATTTCCCAAACTTCCACCTCAATATTCATCATTATCCAAGCTTCAAATGGAAAAGTGTTCAACATGAAAGTTGTTCCTATTGATCTCACCTTTCCAAAAAGTCCAAAATCATTTCATTTGGACAAGGATTAAATAACTTAGGCATGGCTTTTCTTCAAGGTTCCATTTGGATGAATCTCATTACCGTTTCCTAATTCCAATTGCCTGACTTCATGACACACTTTAAGCATTTCTCATGATTAATTTTGTACCTTTTGACATCACTTCATGGGCTTATCACACACCCATGCATCCATGCAAGTGAGAATTGTTATTTTTGGCATTTTGATGGAAGTGTGTGGAAATCAATTGCCTAGCCTATAAATACATTGCCTCATGCTCAGAACTATGGACACCTTGCCCAAGCTTTGATCCTGCAACCTTACCCTTCATCATTAGAGGATAAACTTGAAGGTTTTCAATTGAAAATCGAGTTTCAATTTCACTTATGCTTTGAAGTTGAAACTTCAAGAACCCAAGCCATTCTTTGATCCAATTCACTTCCTACAAGCTTCTGAAGTCAAGCCAAGGCCAATTGGAAGCAAGATCAATCAAGATACAAGCTCCTCGAATGTGATTTTTCATAAACTTTCTCTCTTCGATTCTCTATCAATTCTTCACGATTCTCTTTGATTTTTGGTTGGCTGAAGTCCTACCAATGTAGGCAACAAGATTGAGTTGTTTTGAGGTCAAATTAAGGTAACTCAGTTCATGATCCTCAAAATTCAAATCCCTGTATATTTCAATATACTTGGAATCGGAAAAAATTAAGGCCATATTCGAGCTCCTGAGCATTTTCTCTTTGAAATAGAGTCCTTGTTTTTCATTTTTCATTAAGTTGAAGGTGGACCATTCCGCTGAGGTTCACCGGAGAAGATGACCAGAGCCCTAGCTCCGGTGGTGTGTTGGCGTGTCCAGAACCATATTATTATCATCTCATGTTTTAATCTCAGCATTTCCTTTTGATTATCAAGTGTGTGGTGCAGTTGACTGAGGTGTTTGTGGAACGTGCGCGCCTGGCCATCAGATCTGCCATCTCAATGAATGAGGGAGATCTGATGGCCCTTTTTTTTATATTTTCTTTTTATTTCTGATTTTTCATTTAATCCATTTTTTTGTTTAATTCATTGAAATTTCATTTTTAATCCAAAAAATATGGGACTTTGACAAAAAATCTTTAAATATTTTTCTCTTCCATATTCTGAATTATTATTTTTAATTAATTTTGATATTTTTCATGAATTAAATGTTTTTGTGCATATTTTTAATTGTTTAAAAATACTTCTGACTTTTCAAAAATAGTGAAATTTTTTGTCCAAGGTCCTTTGACCTAGGATAAATCCCTTGACCATTTATTTGGTGTTTTGAAGAGATTTTAGGTTTTGACCAATTTAAAATATATTTTAATTCATTTTTAAATTGATTTTTAATTGATTAATTGCTTAAAAATGTTGTTGAGCCATTTTTATGGTCATGTGATGTTTGACTTTCTGTTTGGGCCTTGGTCAAGGTTGATTTAACTTTTGTTGGATCAAAACCATTGGATTTAGGGGATTGTAAGACCCAATATTTGACCCTAAGATCCCTCATGCTATCTCATCATATGCATTAGCTTTGGGATCACACCTTGGCATCATCCTTACCCCTCATTCATTGGGTTTGCATTGGAAGGGTCATCAAGCACATTTGATTGTATCATACTTTTATTTTCATTATTTACTAACCAAAATACCAAAAATATGTCAATGTATAGTTTACTTCTTTTGTAGGTAGTGTGTGTGTTCACCCATGCTCCATAAAGCTCATATCTAGGGTTTGAGACCCTGAATGCAAGGAAACTAACCAAGAGATAGTTCACAATGACTCTATACATCATATATGGATTCCCATGATCTTCACATTTAATTTTGATCAAGAAATCATCAAGAGTTTGAAGCTTGTTTGCCTTGGAAGCCCTAATTCATCTGGGTATCTTGTGTGACTTCCTCAACAAGTTTCTTCATCATTTGATCAAATATTTCAAGGGATACTTCATATTACATCATCTTATGCATATATGATCCTCCATGAGTCCAAAATATCAAGAGAATTTCAAGTTTGCAAGTTGGTTCATGATGGTTTATCAAATAAAGTCAACTAGTCAAAACTGGGGTTCCCTAGACCCTATCTCCTACAATTTTTATCATATGAAAATGATTCCAAGATAAAATTTACTCCTTATGACATCCAAACAACGTTTATGTTGAAGTCAAGAGCTAGTTTTTCTTGGAAAATCATTTTTTATGGTGAAAGATTATAGGTCATTTTGTCTGAACCCTAGTTAGGAGGTTAACACCTAAGGACCATAACTTGCTCAATTTTTATTAGATGAAAGCCATTAAAATATCATGATCAAATTCAAGATGTCCTATCCAACTTTTATTCTTGGAAGAATTTCAAATTCAACTTGCAAATACATGTGCCAAGAGAAAACATTATAGGCCATTTTGGTCCATTACCATTGAACAAGTCATTTTCCTCAACTTCTAAAATGCATAACTACTTCATGCCAAATCCAAATGAAGTCAAACTTGTGACCAACTTGAAGAGGTTTGAAAGATCTACAACTTTGATAAATGAAATTTTTCCATTTGAAGCCCATAGCAAAAGTTATTCAAGGTGGAAGAAGTTACATTTGACTTGGTACTTAGAAAATTTTCAAATATGTTTGACTTTCCAAACTTCCACCTCAAAACTCATCATGATCCAAGCTTCAAATGGAAACTTGTTCAACATTAAAGTTACTCCCCTTGATCTCACCTTTCCAAAAAGTCCAAGATCATCTCATTTAGCCAAGAAATTAAGGACTTGCGCATGGGTTCTTTTCAAAGGGTCATTTGGAGGGATTTCACATTCACTTTTCAATCTCCTTTGCATGACCACATGACATGATTTCAGCATTGCACATTGGTAATTTTGGACTTGATAGCATCATTTGATTGGCCTATCACACGCCCATGCAAGCATGCAAGGAATTTGCTATTTTTGGCCAATTTTGGAAGTGTGTGAAAATCAAATGCATAGCCTATAAATAAGACCCTCTTGGCTCATAATTAAGGACCTCATGCCCCAGATTTGAACCTGTAATCCAAACCCTCACCATTAAAGGATAATCTTGAAGGTTTTCATTTGAAAATTGAGCTTCAAATCTCATTCTGTTTTGAGATTGAAATTCCAAGAGTCCAAGCTTTTTCTTGATCCAATTCAACTCCTACAAGCTTCTGAAGTCAAGCCAAGGTCAATTGGAAGCAAGACCAAGCAAGGTTGAAGCTCACTCGAAGGTGATTTTCTAGAATTTTCAACTCTTTGATTCTCTCTCAATTATTCACTATTCTTTGTGATTTTGGGTTGGCTGAAGTCCTACCAATGTAGGCAACAAGATTGTGTTGCTTTGAGGTCAAATCGAAGCAACTCAGTTCATGATTCTCAAAATTCAATTCCCTGTATCTTTTTATATACTTGGAATTGGAGAAAATTGAGGCCAAATTCGAGCTCCTGAGCATTTTTCCTTTGAATCCATGTCCTTGTTTTTATTTAAGTGTAGGTTGATGGTGGACCAGTCCGGTGAGGTCCACCGGAGAAAAAGACCGGAGCCCTAGCTCCGATGATATGCTGGCTTACATCCTGACCATCTAATCTATTTGAAATGTTTTAATCTCAGCCTTTCCTTGTGATTACCAAGCCTGCAGCGTATTGACTAAGGTCTATTATGGAATGCGCACACTTGGCCATCACATCTGCCACCTTAATCAATGAGGGAGATCTGATGACCCTTGTTTTTTTTTAATTTTATTTTAATTTCTGAATTTTCATTTAATCCATCTATTTTGTTTAATTCATAATAATTTCATTTTTAATCCAAAAAATATGGCACGTTCACCAAAAATCTTTAAATATTTTTCTCTTCCATATTCTGAATTGAAATTATTTTTTGGATTAATTTTGATATTTTTCATGAATTAAATCTTTTATGCATATTTTTAATTGTTTAAAAATACTTATGACTTTTCATAAATCATGAATTTTTTTGTCTAAGGGCATTTATCCTTGTTTGACCTAGGATAAATCTCTTGGCAATTTATTTGGTATTTTGGAGATTTTAGGTTTTGACCAAATTAAATTATATTTTAATGCGTTTTTAAATTGATTTTTAATTGATTAATTGTGTAAAAATTATGTTGAGCCATTTTTATGGTCTTATGATGTTTGACTATTTGTTTGGGCCTTGGTCAATGTCGATTTGACTTTTGTTGGATTAAAACCATTGGATTTAGGGGATTTATGAAATGTACATTTCATCTCCCAAAATGAATGAATGGTTTTAATTTGACAAAATTCCTCCCATGACCAATTTGTGTTTCTTTCATTCCCCTCCCTCGTTATCTTCATCCTTATTCTTTCCCATTCCCTCATTTGACCAATGAAATCTCTAATGTCTTAAGGCTAATTGGTTCATCAGTGACCTTGTGTCAGATGAACCAATACAAGTATGACTGAGATAAGTCCATCCCTCTTGATCTTTTCTTTTAGTATCTGGTATGTTTTAGGAGTTTGGTTCACTATACCAAATATCTAACATGCATTAACACCTAAATTTCTATTGCCCGACCTCAGATAATTGTGACTTTCTACATAAGTCCAATTACGATTGCTTAACATAGAGCTAAATTTGACCCTAATGGCATACCATTCTAGTAAGTGAGATTGTAAGTCTCCCATTCTTCATGTTATTGTGTGGAAACTTGACCTTTTTTTCCTTTCATGAGAGCTAGTGGCATACTTATTGAATTATCCAAGTTGGAGTCCTTCTCATGGAAGATGTCTTGGTTTAAGGATTCATGCTTGTGAATGGATGGTTGAGTGTTCTCCAAAGAATGACTTAATTAATTAAAAAAATACCACTAACCTTTGACTAATATTTGACTAACTCTTGTTAATATTGCTTTACTTTTAAGTCATTTACTTTATGCAATTCAAATTTCAGTCATTTATCATTCATTGCCATTTACATTTCATTTAAATTGTTTATGTTTATGTCATTTTCCCTTTGCTCATTTGAGCCATATCTTGTGATTGTATATACTTGTTTGTGTATTTTGATTTTTGTTTGTGGTCTTAGGACCTTAAAATACTTAATAAACAACAAAAAACCCTAAAAAAATGTTTGGTGGACTGTTGATCTTGATATGAATTTTTGGACTTAGGATTAGGCAACATTCCCTGTGCAAAAAGGACTTGGCCAATGCCAACATTTTGAGACTGAGTTATTGTAAACTGAGCCTTCATCTGATGCAAGCCTTGGATCTTGTTTGATTTCATCTGTTACTCTGTCTTTATGCTAATTGTTATTTTGACCTTGTGTCTGATGCTTTGCTTTGAGTTGATCAAGGAATAATTCATCTGGTACATGAGAAGACAAAGAAGACGGCTAGCTATGGGATTTGCTTGCTTGGATATTGTAAGACCCTAATTTTGGCCCTAAGATCCCTCATGGCATCATAACATTGCATTTGCATAGCCTCAAGGATCATAAGCATCTTGGCTCCTTACCTTTGGGTGGGATCTCTCTTGTAAGTGGTTTGAGATCACCAAGCATGCTTGAATTGTATATCATTGCTTTTCTCATTTTTTATTCACCAAAACAAAAGCACAAAAATATGTCACTAACATTTCTTGTTTGTAGCTTGAGCAATCATAAGATCCAAAGCTTCTAGGAGGTCCTTTGTGCATTGATATCGTCAATTTAAGATGAAAGCAAGCATGGTAATGGTTCCCAAATCTCTCATCCATCAAATATGCCTCCCAAGTATCTCAATTAATCATTTTGATCAAAGCAAGTCAAGGGGTTTGAGGCTTGTTTCCCAAGGAAACCCTAATTCATCTGATCATCAACAATGCCTTGCTCATGAAGCAACCTCAACCCATGGTCAAATACAATCAAGGTAAGTTCTTTAATTCATCATTTTATGCATATTTGAACTTATTTGAGTGCCCTCAATCATCAATTCATCAAGATATGAGTTGTGGACTTGAGAAGTTGATCAGTCAATTCATCTGACTATTTTGAAATATACTGAGACCTAACTCTTTATGTGTTGGTCAAATGGAGATGACCCCAAGATTAAATATGTTCTTAAGGACAATATTAACAACTTTCATGTTCATAAAAAGTTGATTTGAAGCTTGGAAGGTCATCATCCATTCCAAGACATTATAGGTCATTTTGACTGAAACCCTAATTTTGGGTCAACTTCCCAAGAACATAACTCATTCATTTTTCATGATTTTTGGATGAGACTTAATGCATTGGAAATCTTATTGTGTCTACTTCAAATGTTATGTTGAGAAAAATTGCAAAATCCCAAAATAAATACATGTGATAATGCAAAACATTATAGGTCACTTTAGACCAAATGCATTGAAATGTGAAAAAACCCAACTTCAAGTGCCCATAACTTCTTCATTAAAAATCCAAATGA
The DNA here is from genome assembly GCF_024323335.1 of Lathyrus oleraceus. NCBI lineage: Eukaryota > Viridiplantae > Streptophyta > Magnoliopsida > Fabales > Fabaceae > Lathyrus > Lathyrus oleraceus. The sequence goes on along the minus strand of NC_066584.1, from coordinate 380,096,056 downwards.
TGCAAAATTTAAGTCCAAATTGATTTATTGGAAAGATCTACAACTTTCATGTTGAAGATTTTAGCATTTGGAGCTTGCATCATTGAGACAGAGGGGCTTGAACATTGGCCAAATTTGGAAACTTCACATATGCATGTTTTGCACCCTACACTTCAAGCTCAAATTTCATTAATTTCCAAGGCCCAATTGGAGTTTTGATCAACATAGCATTTGTTCCTTATGCAACAAGCTTTCTAACCATTACTCATAAGGTTGCATTTAGAGTTTGGAAGCATCATTTTCGAAGACATGAAGAATTAGGTGCATTTTTGGAAGTTCATTTCAAACACATTGCATGAGCTGTTAACATTCAATCTGCACGTCCATTTCTCATTTGGTGATGTATAGCAATCAATTCCAATTAGAATTGGGCCCTCCATGCGCCTGTACAAGCCCATGCATGGAGGCCCTCTTCTCCCATGCACACTTTGTTCATGCACTTTCAGATGGCTTTGGCTATAAATACATGGCATGTGAGCTCTCATTCTTCAACCTAATGGCGCCTAAATCCCTGCTGAATTGAATCCCCACCCATACCAAAGGAACAAATATCATTTTCCTCTAAAAAATTAAGATCTAGAATTCAGTTTCCTTGACTGTTTTCTTAAGATCTAAAGTTCCTAGACCTCTTCACCTTGATCCATTGAAGCTTCTGTTTGCAAAAGGAATCAAAGATTGTGACTCAATTCTTCACAAAACAAAGGTTTTGCTCAACTGAATTTTGCTTCGAATCTCATCATACATTGCTCCATTTGCCTTGATCTTGTGTTGTCTGAAGTCCTTTGTATAGGGGCATCATTATTGTGTTCTTAATTGTTGAAATCGAGCAAGTTCAGTTGAACACCACCAAAGTTCCATCTCTGATTTCTCTCTTAATAGGGATCTAGAGTGGAATTGAGTGGCATAGGAGTGATGTACATCATTCCACCTTTCGAATGGTGTCTGGATCGTGCATTTTAGTTAACATTTTTTGACCTGCAATTTTTTATCTCCACCGGAGCTAGCCGGAGAAGACGGTGGCGCTGGCCACCGTCTGGTCTCCAGATCCAATTGTGGCCGTCCATGTTTATTTCCAGATCTAATCTCAACGGTCCAAACTTATGACTTATTTTAATTCAGCGTGTGGTGGCATTGACTGTGGAACACGTTGGACGCGCGCTTATGGATGCTTGGATCTGCCAAATCAATTAATGAGCTCAGATCCAAGGGCTCTCGCTTTTCCATTTATTTTAATTCTGATTTTAATTTCTATTTCATTTTTTTATTCCATTTCATTTTCTAAAATTCATATCTCTTTTATTATTGGTCCAAAAATTATGGGACCAATTGCATTATTTCTCTTTTATTTTCTATTTTCTAAAAATGATTTTTAATATTTTTTATTTTATCATTTGCTATTTTTTAGTAATTTTCTCTCTTCTGGTTATTTTTAATTCATTTTAAATAGTTTTTGATATTCAAAAAATACAAAAATATTTTCTCAACCTCTTTGAATGATGATAAATCTATGAAAAATATTCTCATCAATTTATTAATTGATTTGAGATTTATTTGAGATTTATTTGAGATTTTAGTTGAATTAGGTTATTTTTATTCATTTTTAATTGATTAAAAATAGTTTCTGACTTTTAAAAATGCTGAAATTTTTTGTCAAACTTTGTTTGACCTTGTTGAACTTGGGATAATTCACTTGGACTTTTCAAAGTTGATTTGAAGTGAGTTTGAAGTTTGACCTTTCTTTAATATTTTAATTCAAGTTTATTTTTAAATATTAAAAATGCCAAAAATATTTTGTTTATTTCTTGACCTCCAATCTTCGTCTTGCTTCTGTTTTCTATTGTTTGATCTTCCATATCTTTGGTCAATATTTGTTGATTGGTACATTCCATTTCATTTAATGCATTTTAATTCTTCATTTCTAATTCTTCATCTTCTTCTTCTTCTTCTTTTCTTTTTTGATCAATGAGTTAAAGATTGGTGGTTAGCATTGATTAGGGAGGTTTAATCTTCTTTGATTCAAATCTAATTCATCTTGATCATGGATCAAGTGAATGGCTTTGAAATAAGGATAGATTGCTTTCTAAATCATGCAAAGGACCTAAATCAATACAAAATCATTTCTCATCTTCTTTTTGTTGGTGTAAGCCCTAGAGGCCAATACTTTTGGTACTTGTATCGAATTATTTATTAATAATAAAAGGCATTTTCTTTATTATGGTTGATTAATAAAGTACCTGGAATAGATAGTCCGTTTAATGTATTAAGTGTGACTTAATCATGAGAGCACATTAAACATAAGGACACTATTCTTAAAGTATCTGTAGTCGAGCTTTAGTGTGAAGTGGGATAACATTAAAGCATTAAGACTATTATGTTTGTAGACTGATGATCACATCTCATGGATCATGGATAAAGAGTTATCAAGTCTTAAACATAGGTATGAATATTAGGAGTAATATTTATACCGAATTGACCCGCTATGAGAATACTATATAGAAAGTTATGCAAAGTGTCATAAGTTATTCTCATGGTGATAATAGTGTATACCACTCTTCGACCTGAAACCACTATGGATCCTAGATGTAGAGTCGAGTGCTTTATTGCTGATCCAACGTTGTCCGTAACTGGATAACCATAAAGACAGTTGATGGGTACTCCACAAAGCATGCTGAGGGACATGAGTGTCCTAGATGGAATTTTCCCATCCTGCGTAACAGGATAAATGTCTATGGGCCCAATATTGAACTGGACAAGGGTGACACGGTCTATACCTTGTGTTCAATATAGACATAAGGGCAAAGGGGTAATTATACACATAATTATTATCACGGGAGGTTTTGTCAGATCACATGACATTTTCGTGACTTGGGTAGCAGTGATGTGTTGCTAGATACCGCTAACTGTTTATTATGTTAAATGCGTGATTTAATATAATTGCCAACGTTGCGAAAACCTACAGGGTCACACACAAAGGACGGATTGATGAGAGATAGAGTAACTAAGGAACATCGTAAGATACAGTGCACTTAAGTGGAATACGAAATATGGTAAGGTACCAAATACTTAAGTGATTTTGGCATGTTATGAGATATGGGCCAAAATACACTTAAGTGGGCTTTTTAGCTTGAAGCCCACACAAGTGGTTCTATAAATAGAACCCTTGGGTAGAAGCATTGTCACTCCACTCAAACTCAAACTCAAGTGAAGACTTGGAGTTTCGTTTCCCTCTCTCTCTCTCACTCAAAGCCTTCATCCGTACCAGCTAGCACTGAGATTGAAGGAATCCGTTCGTGTGGACTGAGTAGAGACGTTGTCATCGTTCAACGTTCGTGATCGCTCCGTGGATTTGTATCCAAGGTTTTGATCGTTACAAGAGATATGCACCAAAGGTTTGAATCGCCACAAGAGGTAACGATTCTATCACTGATCATGCCCATTCGTAAGGATCACTAAATGGAGAAATTTTAAATTCCGCTGCGCCTTGGATGGCAATTCTCCTTCAGTGGTATCAGAGCCACTTACGAAACCATGAATCTGATAACTGTTCTTTGTTCTGTATTAATATGATTAAAGACAGAATGAATCAAAGATTAAATTGAGATCGATCAAGTCATATATGTGATATATGTAATCCTGATGCAAAATACATTATATATGATATAGTGTTCTCGTTTCGTTCATTCAAACACTCAATGGTTGTTTTCCTTTGAGCGATCAATGGTCATTTGCTTCTTGATCCGACATTAGTATGGTGAAGCAATGACGTGTTGATCAATCATACTGAATCAACAATCGAGATATGTTTGACGGCCTGAAATTGGTGCATCAGGGTTAGTGACGGCACAAGGGTTGTGTTGTCAGAGAGTTATGTGATTGGGGTTATGACTGCACAAGAGTTATGCTTTCTAAAACACTTTTTGGAACAGTGTTAACCGGTTAACGCATATGGTTAACCGGTTAACGCAATACGAAATAATTTTTTTTAATTTTTCAAACAGTGTTAACTGGTTAGCGCATATGGTTAACCGGTTAACGCAAGACGGAAAACAGTTTTCCAAGACATTTTCAAACAGTGTTAACCGGTTAACGCATTTGGTTAACCGGTTAACGCGAGGCAGAAAACAATTTTTGAACAGATTTCAAACAGTGTTAACCGGTTAATGCAAGGAAAAATTCACCCGTTCGGCTAACTCAGTGCTTTAAAAGTATCAAGTGTTGATGCGAAAAGCGACATTGATTTTAAATGAATTGTTCATTAAAATGTGGTGATCGGTCGTCGAGATTTAATTTGATTTTAATTAATTAAAGGAATTAATAATAATAATAAAGTGTTTATTATTGTCTTGTGGTGATCGGTTATGGCCTCAGTCTTCCTTTATTTTGTTTTGGGTTTTAAAATACGACCTGCGTGTCGTGCCTCTCTCTTAATCTCCCAAATGTAACTTCTTTTCTCATCTCACCCCCTCGTATGTAAAACGAGTTTCTTTTATGTAATGTAATGATATGAAGAAAGCAAAGAAGTCAGTGCCAAAGGAGGACAACCTTGAAGATCTTGCTTGGAGAAGCTTAGATCGTTGTTAGGTTAGCTTAGGTTATCTCATTGGCTTGGGAGAACAATTGCGTTAGGGGCCATAACTGTTTCATTATGTTTGTATGTATGTTGATGCATGTGAATGTATGTTGATGCATGTGAGAGACGGTTTATATGATAAACAAGCCGGTGAGATCATAAAAAATTGCAATTCCCTCAAAATAAATATTAAGTTTATGCTTTCCAAGTTTTAACACTCATCAAGACTAGTATCGAATAATGTAGGTTTCGCCTACGCGAGGTGCATGTTCTATATTAGTAAGGTGTGATGGGATAATTGTAATATCCAACTGTTAAAACAATGGGTCAAACTTAACTAAACAAATTATAATAAGATTATATATATGTTTAGAAGCAAGAGTTGGGAATGATCCATATGATGGATTGAAATAAGGAGTTATTCACCCAACTGAAATTTTCGAGAATTGTATGAGATACAATTGGAAGGAGTTCCTACCTAAATAACCTAGTTTTGTGTAATCCGCCTACGCGGACTTAGAACGAAGTGAAATATGGATCTCGACCCACTAGAAAATCTTCCAACGGGATTTTTCGAATCAAATGATGAGGGCCATTTGTTTTGAATAAAATAGTGGGAGCATGTTTAATTAAAGGCCTAATTAAATATGTCAATGATACTTATATTTTCATTAATCCTTATGTAGATAACCATGACAACAAACACCTCTAACAACATATTGCGATCAAACCTTGAGAAGGAAAAATTGTCTGGGACAAATTTTCTGGATTGGTACCGAAACATGAGGATTGTCCTCAAACATGATAAAGGGAAAGGCAAGGAAGTTGCCAACCCAAACCCACTATTGCTGCTTTGAAGCCTAGTGGAAGCATAGAAAAAGAAGGCACCTGCTTCCATTGCGGTAAGACCGCACACTGGAAGAGGAACTGCCCAAAGTACCTGAAAGATAGGAAGAATGGAGTAGAGACTCCAACTTCAGGAATTTTTGTTATTGAAATTAATTTATCTACTTATGCATCATGGGTATTAGATACTGGATGTGGTTCTCACATTTGTACAAATGTGCATGGACTAAAAAGGAGTAGAGATTTGGCAAAAGGTGAAGTCGACCTACGAGTTGGCAATGGAGCAAAGGTTGCTGCCTTAGCCGTAGGAACTTATGAATTGACTTTACCTAGAGGTTTAATAATTCAGTTAGAGAACTGTTATTATGTACCAGCAATTAGCAGGAATATTATTTCCGTTTCTTGTTTGGACAAGTTCGGTTTTTCATTCATAATAAAGAACAATTGTTGTTCAATTTATTTGAATGATATATTCTATGCTACTGCTCAAATGAACAATGGATTATATTTCCTTGATCTTGAAATGTCAGTTTATAACATTAATACTAAAAGGATGAAACCTAATGAGTTAAATCCAACTTACCTTTGGCATTGTTGATTAGGCCACATAAATGAGAAACGCATTTCCAAACTCCATAAAGATGGACTGTTGGACTCTTTTGATTATGAATCATATGAGACATGCAGATCTTGTTTAATTGGAAAGATGACAAAGTCTCCATTCACAAGAAAAGGTGAAAGAGCTAATGATCTTTTGGCCCTCATACATACTAATGTATGTGGACCACTGAACATACCAGCCAGAGGAGGTTTTCAATACTTCATCACATTTACTGATGATTTCAGTAGTAATGGTTATGTGTATTTAATGAAACACAAATCAAATAAGAATCCTTCAAAAAGTTCAAAGAATTCAAGAATGAAGTACAAAACCAACTAGGTAAGAATATTAAAACTCTTCGATCAGATCGAGGTGGTGAGTATTTAAGCCTAGAGTTTGATGACCATCTGAAAGAGTGTGGGATCCTATCCCAACTCACTCCTCCTGGAACACCCCAATGGAATGGTGTATCTGAGAGAAGAAATCGAACCCTGTTAGACATGGTCCGATCCATGATGAGTCACGCCGATCTTCCAAACTCCTTTTGGGGACATGCGCTGTTGACAGCAGCTTACACACTTAACCGTGTTCCATCCAAAAAGGTTGAGAAGACACCATATGAGATATGGAGTGGTGAGAAACCACATATGTCTTACATGAAGATTTGGGGTTGCAAAGTTTATGTGAAACGACAAATTTCAACTAAGCTTGAGCCCAAATCTGACAGATGCTTATTTGCGGGGTATCCTAAAGAAACAAGAGGATATTACTTCTACAATCCTTCTGAGGGCAAAGTGTTTGTCGCTCGAACTGGAGTTTTCCTAGAAAAGGATTTTATTTCCAAAGGAACCAGTGGGAGGAAAGTAGAGCTTGAAGAAATTCAATAATCACAAAGCATCGATACACCTATGGAGGAATTAGAGCAGGAAACACAAGTGGTTGTGGAAGAGCAACCTGCTCAAGTAGAACAAGACCAGCGTAGGTCAAGCAGGATACGTCACCTACCTGAGAGATATGGATATCTCATAACAGATCAAGGTGATGTATTACTCATGGATCAAGATGAGCCTGTGACCTACCAAGAGGCCATAACTGGTCCCGAGTCTGAGAAGTGGCTAGAAGCCATGAAATCTGAAATGGATTCCATGTACACAAACCAAGTTTAGACCTTGGTAGAGCCTCTTGTAGGAGTTAATCCTATAGGATGCAAGTGGGTCTTCAAAAGGAAGACTGACATGGATGGTAAGGTACATACCTATAAGGCAAGACTGGTTGCAAAAGGATATAAACAAATTCATGGTGTTGACTATGATGAAACCTTTTCACCAGTTGTAATGCTTAAATCTGTTCGGATTTTACTTGCTATCGCTGCATATCATGATTATGAAATATGGCAGATGGATGTCAAAATTGCTTTCCTTAATGGGAATCTTCTTGAGGATGTGTACATGACACAACCTGAAGGATTTGACATACCAGAAGAAGCCCAAAAGATATGTAAGCTACAAAGATCAATCTATGGATTGAAGCAAGCTTCCAGAAGCTGGAATCTTCATTTTGATGAAATGGTAAAACAATATGGATTCATCAAGAATGAATATGAGCCTTGTGTCTACAAGAAGGTTAGTGGGAGCATGATCGTGTTCCTGGTGTTATATGTAGTTGACATATTACTCATTGGAAACGATGTCCCTACCCTGCAACAAGTAAAGACTTGGTTGGGGAAATGTTTTTCTATGAAGGACCTAGGTGAAGCAGCCTATATATTAGGAATCAGAATCTATAGAGATAGATCACGAAAACTGCTTGGCCTAAGTCAGAATACATACATAGACAAAGTGCTGAGACGCTTTAATATGTATGATTCCAAGAAAGGATTCATACCTATGCAACATGGCATGTGTCTATTAAAAACACAATCCCCTTCAACTAAGGTAGAAAGGGAACGCATGAATAAGATTCCATATGCATCTGCAATAGGATCTATCATGTATTCCATGTTATGTACTCGACCAGATGTCTCGTATGCTTTAAGTGCAACGAGTAGGTACCAATCTGATCCTGGTGATGCCCATTGGGTAGCTGTCAAGAATATCCTTAAGTACTTGAGAAGGACTAAGGACTCATTCTTGATATATGGAGGTCAGGAAGAATTGGCTGTAATTGGTTACACCGATGCTAGCTTCCAGACAGATAAGGATGACTTTAGATCGCAATCTGGTTATGTGTTTTGCTTGAACGGTGGTGCTGTGAGCTGGAAAAGTTCAAAGCAAGATACAGTTGCTAATTCTACAACCGAGGCCGAGTATATTGCTGCCTCAAGTGCAGCAAAGGAAGCTGTTTGGATCAGGAAGTTCATTAGTGAACTTGGCATAGTCCCTAGCGTTGTGGATCCCATTGGTCTCTATTGTGATAACAATGGTGCTATCGCACAAGCTAAGGAGCCTAGATCTCACCAACGATCTAAACACATACTTAGGCGTTATCATCTCATTCGAGAGATAATAGATAGAGGAGATGTGAAAATATGTAAAGTACCTACACTTGACAATATTGCTGACCCACTGACAAAGCCTCTTGCGCAGCAGAAGCATGATGGCCATACTAGATCAATGGGCATAAGGGGTATGCCTGATTGGCTCTAGTGCTAGTGGGAGATTGTTGGTGTAGGCCCTAGAGGCCAATACTTTTGGTACTTGTATCGAATTATTTATTAATTATAAAAGGCATTTTCTTTATTATGGTTGATTAATAAAGTCCCTGGAATAGATAGTCCGTTTAATGTATTAAGTGTGACTTAATCATGAGAGCACATTAAACATAAGGACACTATTCTTAAAGTATCCCTAGTCGAGCTTTAGTGTGAAGTGGGATAACATTAAAGCATTAAGACTATTATGTTTGTAGACTGATGATCACATCTCATGGATCATGGATAAAGAGTTATCAAGTCTTAAACATAGGTATGAATATTAGGAGTAATATTTATACCGGATTGACCCGCTATGAGAATACTATATAGAATGTTATGCAAAGTGTCATAAGTTATTCTCATGGTGATAATAGTGTATACCACTCTTCGACCTGAAACCACTATGGATCCTAGATGTAGAGTCGAGTGCTTTATTGCTGATCCAACGTTGTCCGTAACTGGATAACCATAAAGACAGTTGATGGGTACTCCACAAAGCATGCTGAGGGACATGAGTGTCCTAGATGGAATTTGCCCATCCTGCGTAACAGGATAAATGTCTATGGGCCCAATATTGAACTGGACAAGGGTGACACGGTCTATACCTTGTGTTCAATATAGACATAAGGGCAAAGGGATAATTATACACATAATTATTATCACGGGAGGTTTTGTCAGATCACATGACATTTTCGTGACTTGGGTAGCAGTGATGTGTTGCTAGATACCGCTCACTATTTATTATGTTAAATGCGTAATTTAATATAATTGCCAACGTCGCGAAAACCTACAGGGTCACACACAAAGGACGGATTGATGAGAGATAGAGTAACTAAGGAACATCGTAAGGTACGGTGCACTTAAGTGGAATACGAAATATGGTAAGGTACCAAATACTTAAGTGATTTTGGCATATTATGAGATATGGGCCAAAATACACTTAAGTGGGCTTTTTAGCTTGAAGCCCACACAAGTGGTTCTATAAATAGAACCCTTGCGTAGAAGCATTGTCACTCCACTCAGACTCAAACTCAAGTGAAGACTTGGAGTTTCGTTTCCCTCTCTCTCTCTCACTCAAAGCTTTCATTCAAACTGTAGCACCTAAAATTTGCCCCCTCATTCATGCATTCATTTTTAGGTCATTTAACATTTCATATTGCATTTCATCATATCAATCAGAATTAGATCCAAGAAGCTTGAATATCATCCAAGACACTTTGTGGGTTCTATCTGGGTGATCAGTCAACACAAGGAAATGGCTTGAGATACTTCCAACATGTTCAAATAGGGTCTATTCATCATTCAAAACGCTAATCTTGAAGGAGCAAAAGTCTATTCCTGAGCTGTCATGCTCGCTAGGCGAGCAGCGTGGCTCGCCTAGCGAGTTTGAACTGTCATGCTCGCTAGGCGAGCAAATTCTTCGCTAGGCGAAGCGCACGCGTTTTGAAAAAATATAACAGAAAAATCTTGGACTTGGACCTCTCTCATTTGAGCCCACAAAGCTACGAAAATCAAATTATAAATTCTAAAATTTCAGTAGAACAAACCCTAAGAACAGAGCTGGAAGCGGTGAAAGCTGAAAACACTTTGAAGAACTCATTGGCACAAAATCACCTCTCATATAAACCCTAACATTGCTCTGCAAACCGACAATGCAATTCAATTTCATTCAATCTCTCCAATCAGGTTTGCCCTTATTTCCATTACTTTATGCTTTCAATTTGAATTTTCTGAATGTATGCGGTATTATGGGTGAATTTGGAAGAGTGGGTATCGTTAGGTTTTGCATGTAGGTTTAGATGTGCATGAATGTGTAGAATAATGCCTTGAACGTTTAATCACTTCGTTGCTGAGACGGATACCATAGGGTTTGGGGCTTCTGAAATCGTACTATTATCAGAGAAGAACCCAGAACCCGCAGGCATTCGCTAGCTCATCGCTAGGCGAGCCTGCAGCGAAGCTTCGCTAAGCCTTCGCTAAGCGAAGCAGTAGCGATCGCGACAGTAGCTGATTTTTTTTGTTTGCTCTCCAATCTGTTTCATGCTTTGTTATGACATGCTTTCTATTGCATCCGGGCACATGTTTTAGTATGTATGTCATGTCTTGATGTGTGGATCCTTACCCCCTGACTTTGAGTTTTGATACCCTTTTGATGCATTTGTTTGACAAGAGGTTTAGGCCTCCTATCCTAGGGTATTTTTGTGAACTTTTGTGAACTTTAATGGCATGATTCATGTGGTTATATTTTGATTCTTATTTGGTGCAACTCTTGATTGCACCCCATCTTGTTTTTCTAACCTGTTTGTTGAGGTTTTGTGAGGGCTCACATGACTCTTGAAGAGATAGCTTGCTTGGTATTCCACTTTATTTGTGGGATACCATTTGGAGGTTTATTCCGATTGCTTTGCTGACTTGTTTTCTTTGATGGTGCTAGCTTGAGAGATCTCCGGGTTTCTTATTTCTTTAGTTGCTGTTACTTCGGATTTTTATCCGTGTGGTAGATCTCTTGATCCTTTTACATCTTTTCAGCATTTTACCGCTTTCTTAGCTGGAAGATCTCGATAGGAGGCAATGTTTTGTGTGTTTACTTTTGTGCCCAAATACCTCCAACAAGAGGCACCAGTGTTAAAGACCTCCATGAAGAGGCAATTGACGGATAAAAGGGATTAGTAGTCAATCCCCCGTTATTCAGTGTGTCGTTCTTTATGCTCACACTACGTGTCGATGCTTCAGAACAAAAGCCCAAGATCTTTTGTCCGGTCAGTCAGTGGAGAGGGTTCCACCTTTCTGAATCCCCACTTTTTGTCATGAGCTCACCCTGTCCAGGGTTAAGAGCTATGAGGTCTTATCCTCATTACCCATTTGATTTGCTCACCCTGACGTTCAATGTCAGTGGTTAAGAGCCCATTTGATTACCTTTTCTATGGCTTGTTTGTCGAGGTTGATATGACCCCTCTTGACTAAAGCCCTACCCATTTATGCTTGAGCCAATTTGTTGGCATTTTACTTTATGCATGTTTGTTTTGTATGGCGTGATCGTCTCCCCATAGGATTGCTAGGCTTCGTATAATCTCTCGTTTGCATGTCAATTAGGTAGCACGGTTCCTTCGTCTAGGACTTCCTTTTTGCGTGAGCATTCCTAAAACACAACAAACTCATTGATTTTTCTTCTCCTAAGAACACGTTAACTCCTTCTACTACAGGCGAGTAAGTCTCCAAAGGTCGAGCATCCGGTAGATTGCGTAGTAATGTCGTTCATCTAAAAAACACAAAACAAACAAAAATAGGTTAGCCGAACTACGACTTGCTCTGATTCTCATTGCAGATGAGATACGTAGGCATAAGACGCGATGTCTTAGTGAGCACACTCCTCTTTAACCCAATAGGTCAGCCTAGCTACGAAGACTCTGATTCTCATATTCAGATGAGATACGTATGCAGTGGATGCGGCATCCGTGCGAGTCATTTTCCTTTTGACCCCTCTTTTAGTAAATAGTACATTAGATAAACCCACACCCTTTAGACAAGAACAACAAGAGTGGATCCCGTAGAGTACTACAGATGCGTAGGGGTGCTAATACCTTCCCTTCGCATAATCGACTCCCGAACCCAAGATTTGGTTGCGAGACCTTGTCTTTTCCTTTCCTTTTTCCAGGTTTACTTCGAGCGTTTCCTTTCCCCCCTTTGGGATAAATAACGCGCGATGGCGACTCTTCTGTCATTTTTCTTTCTCGCCGGTTGTTTTTTCGCATAATATATTTTTTAGGCTGCGACAGCTGGCGACTCTCCTGGGGAACTTGTTTCCCTAAGCGAGTCCCTCCTAGCTTTTGTAGGTTTCTTGTTTGTTGGGTGTTTATTCTTTTGTATAGTTATTTACTTTCAGCATTTATCTGCTTTATCTTATTGTATTATGTACATATGTTGTATCTGCTGTTGGGTTGTTTGTTTGTTGGGGTGGGATGTTCCATGAGTGATAAGCCCACTACCCAGGCTTGAGCGTACACACAGGTTTTAGAGTGGATAGTCATGAGGCTTGCGTGGCATGTTGCTACGTTAAGTCGTTCATGAAGACCCACATCCAGACGAGGTTTCTTTTGGATATATTCTGTCCCATGGGTGTTCCATAACGGCAGATGTTCCTCTAGAAATCGTCGACTTTGGTGACCATTTCCCGAGAACTCAGTCGAGGCCTCTCCTCTGAGACGCGATTATGTTAGCTCTGGTGGGTGCATTCTCGCTGCTCAATCCGAGGACCCCGAGACTGGGAACTTGCTTTAGGATGTTCTGTTGAGGGGAGTCAGTGGAGGTCTTTTATCCCGTAATAATGCCAAACCTTCAGTGGTAAACGTATTATTCTCGACTAAGGGCTGAAGCTGACGAACTTTTGTTCTTAGAACCTACCAGTGAGGGGCGGGCTAAATTCAGGGAACCTTAACCTCCAACCAACCCGGTTTTGCGGAGCAGAGTTTTGATCTTGTATTATATTCCTCAGTGGGTTTCTCTTCAGACAGTGCAACCCGGCAGATGTTCAAGCAGATACAGCAATCCTGATTCCCATGTCACTGCATTGCATCACATCATTTTGCATTCATATCATTTAACACAAGTTTATCTATTCCCAGGGGTTCATATCTTCTTCTTGATTCTAGTCGGGGTTTTTCTTACACTGTTTATAAAATGTGAGACTGGAATCAAGAGGGTAGAATGCTCTTTGGAATTGATAAACATGTCATTGCATTTGCATATCCATCAACATGTCTTGCATAACAGGTACTGCCGCAGTGTTCTCAGTTGTTTGGTGTTCCACTAGCAGGATAGCTGATTCAGGAATTCACCGGTACGGTACCCGCAGAAACCACCAGAGAGCAATGGAAAGCCTACAAGCAGAGCTCGCCGAGATGAAGATTCGCATGAATCAGTTCATGGATGTGGTTCAAGGGGTGGCTCAAGGACAGCAAGAGCTCAGGCAGATGATGCAGAGGAATCCCGCCACTACTCAACTAGAGACGTTGATGGATCCTCCAGCTGGAGAGGTTAACGGACCCAGTGGATCGGGGCCTACCCCGATCCCACATGTCAACTCCGGTCAACAACCCACCCATGATGATCAGGAGGATCAGTTCCCCTTGTTTCAGGAGGACTTTGGCATGGGTCATGGTATGGACCCTATGTTTCGGAGACTGAAAGAGAGGTTGAAGACAGTGGAAGGACAGAATCCTCTGGGAGTAGACGTTGCTGACTTGGGATTGGTGCCAGGCGTGAGGGTGCCACCGAAATTCAAGGTCCCGATATTTGACAAATACAGTGGCAACTCTTGCCCAAAGACCCATGTGCAAGCCTATTTCCGTAAAATGGTTGCATACTCTGACGATGAAAAGTTGCTTATGTACTTTTTCCAGGATAGCCTAGCTGGGGCATCCCTGGAATGGTATATAAGGCTGGACAGAGCCCACATCCGCTGCTGGAGGGATTTGGTTGAGGCTTTCGTGAAGCAATACCAGTACAATGCAGACATGGCTCCGGACAGAACTCAACTTCAGAATCTGTCTCTTAAAAGCAATGAGTGCTTCAGGGAATACGCTCAACGCTGGAGGGAGACGGCTTCCCGTGTTCAACCTCCTATGTTGGAGAAGGAAATGGCTAACATGTTCATGAACACTTTGCCCGGACCTTACTTGGAACGCCTGGTGGGTTGCAATGCCTCCAATTTTGCTGATATGGTCTCTACCGGTGAGAGGGTGGAGAACTACTTAAAGACATGTAAGATCCAAAATGGGGTTGGATCATCTTTGGGGTCAAAGAAGCCGTTCTTAGAAGGACAGAAGAGGAGAGAAGGGGATGCAAATTTTGTGTCTTCTTATCAGAGCAGAGGTAACCGAAGAAATAACTTTCAGAATTACCATCAGCAACCTTATGTTGCGGCTGTGACCATTCCGGCTGCAGCACCACTACAACAACAACAACCACAACGTCACCAAACTCAGTACCAACAACAACAACCGGGTAACAGACCCGCCTATCAACAGAGGCAAATGATGATGGACCGGCGTTTCGACACTCTTCCAATGTCGTACGCTCAGTTGCTTTCTAGTCTTTAACAATTACAACTTGTGCAGTTACGCACTCTGGCTCCTCCTGTTGGTAGGCTTCTGGTGGGTTACGACGCCAACGCTAGGTGTAGCTTCCACTTTGGGGCACCTGGCCACAATATTGAGAACTGCAAAGCTTTTAAGCACGTAGTTCAGGACCTCATATATTCAAAGGCCATCGACCTTGCACCGGCTCCTAATGTCGTCAACAATCCCATGCCCCAACATGGTGGTGCAAATGTTAATATGATGGAAGGGGAAGCCAGATCCGTCAAAGATGTGTTGAAATTGAAGACTCTGTTGTTGGAGATTAAAGACTACTTACTGAAGGCCGTTGTTTTCCCTGGTTGTGGGAAGGGTTGTATGGATTGTGCTACTCAGAGTGGAGGTTGTTTGAAGCTACAACAGGGTATCCAGGACTTGCTTGACGAAGGTACCCTCCAGGTTGAAGATTTGTCTGTCCAAGAGTCTGTGGAAGGGGTTGAGGAAGAGGTGTTTGAAGATGCTACGGATGAATTCACAGATGTTGTTCCTGCTGATTCTGTAATTCGTAATGATGTATTTAATTTTCCCCATGTTGTTGCTGATATCCCAAACAATGTGGTTGATTCTGATGTAATTGAACTTGATTCTGATGTTTCGGATGTTTATGTTTCAATGAATGAGATTTCAGAGTATGACTATGATGTTGCTACTATCACCATTTTCTACCCAACTAATCAGATCAATGTACCAGAAGCGCAACCGGTGCCACCAGCGCGACCGTCCATTATGACTATCACAACCCCTGGTCCTTTACCTTTCACCAGCGAAAGGGTTATTCCTTGGCATTATGGGGGGAATGTGTACATGCACGATCATGGGGTAGAACGGCCACTAAAGGTAGAAGAGGGTCAGAAGTTTGAGCTTGAAGTTGAAGGTCCCGCAGTGGACAATGTTGGTGGAATCGGGCGATTCACCAGGAGTGGTAGACTGTTCTCACCACCCGTTACCCAAACTGATAGTGCTGATGCTGCGGCAAAAGCCAAAGGCAAGCAAGTCGTGAATGAGGGTGTCTCTACACCCTAGGTTGGTTCTGAGCCCACTTTTGCGAAGGATGTGGACGAGCTTTTGAGAATTATAAAGAAAAGTGACTACAAGGTAGTCGATCAGTTGATTCAGACTCCGTCCAAGATATCCATTCTCTCACTCCTATTGTGTTCGGAGGCGCACAGGGAGGCACTGCTGAAAGTCCTAAATGCTGCATATGTGCCTCAGGAGATCTCAGTAAACCAACTGGAAGGAATCGTTGCAAATGTTCATGCAAGCAACGGGTTGGGTTTTACTGATTCTGACTTAACACCAGCTGGACGCAATCATAACAAGGCTCTGCACATCTCGATGGAATGCAGAGACACCGTGTTATCTCATGTTCTGGTGGATACAGGTTCCTCTCTCAATGTGCTACCCAAGAGAGCCCTGTCAAGGTTAGAAGTAGAGGGTTTGGTCCTGAAGCCTTCAGATCTTATTGTGAGAGCCTTTGATGGTTCTAAGAGGTCGGTGTTCGAAGAGGTAGAATTGCCAATTCAGATTGGATCACAAACCTTCAACATCGTCTTCTATGTGATGGATATCAGTCCTTCCTATAGTTGCCTGCTGGGTCGTCCTTGGATCCACAATGCTGGGGCAGTCTCTTCAACTTTACATCAGAAGATTAAGTTCCCAGTCAATGGAAGGATTATCACCGTCTGTGGTGAGGAGGATATTCTGGTCAGTAACCTGTCTACATTCAAGTATGTAGAGGTAGAGGGTGAATTTCATGAGACCCTATGTCAGGCCTTTGAGGCAGTTCAGATCAAGGACGCAGCTCCGGTGGAAGAAGTTAAAGCGGGTGCCTCTATCTCGTCCTTCAAGCAGGCGCAGGCCTTGGTAGATTCGGGCGTTGCCCCCGGCTGGGGACGTCTGTTGGTGTTACCAATGAAAGAAGACAAGTTCGGGATTGGGTATCAGCCAACTCTGACTTCTACAACTTCAGCGCCTCAGACTCGTTAGGGGCCGATTACTTTCTCCAGTGCTGGCATCATTCAGTATGGCCAGGTCTCTGCGGTCTATGATGAAGATGGGGATAGTGATTGCGACATCGATTACTGGGTACTTCCGAGGATCTCGGGTGACGTTCTCCGCAATTGGTCTTCTGAAGAGATTATCCAAGTCACTCTTCTTAAAGAGTAATTTTCTTTGTTTATTCATGCATATCCAAGTCTTACGTTCCGCCCAGGGCGTAATGACTCATTGTAGGGCTCATCTATGTGAATACCTGCATTTTTTTATCATCAATAAAGGACGTCTTTTTGCACTCAAATATTTCATTCACTGTCTTTCTATTTTTGCAGTTTTCAAAAATCAAAAAATATCTGGCAATGTTTTGTTTAGTTTTCATTCTTTTTCACACTCATAAGCATATACCATCACTCATGCAGATGCACGTCACCGGATCCTATTGATAACGGTTCTGCTATGGCTCGCTTCGACTTTGAAAATCCGATCTTTCAAACTGAAGAAGAGGGTGATGAAGACTGTGAACTCCCTGAAGAACTTGCCAGGTTATTAAAACAGGAGGAAAGGGTCATTCAACCGCATCAAGAGTCTACTGAAGTGATTAATCTCGGCACCAAGGACGCCAAGAGAGAGATCAAGATAGGGGTTGCTTTGGAAGATAATATGAAGAAGGGGCTGATTGAATTGCTGCAAGAGTATGTTGACATCTTCGCTTGGTCTTATCAGGACATGCCCGGGCTTGACGCAGACATTATGGTACACCGTTTACCTCTCAAAGAGGATTGTCCTCCGGTCAAGCAGAAGCTCAGAAGAACGAGACCAGAGATGGCTGTCAAGATAAAGGAAGAAGTTCAAAAACAATTGGATGCAGGGTTTCTAGCAGTCACCACTTATCCGCCATGGGTTGCAAATATTGTTCCAGTACCTAAGAAGGATGGAAAGGTACGGATGTGCGTCGACTACCGGGATCTGAACAAAGCTAGCCCTAAGGATGATTTCCCATTACCTCACATTAACGTTTTGGTGGATAGCACGGCTCAGTTCTCGGTATTCTCCTTCATGGATGGCTTTTCTGACTATAATCAAATTAAGATGGCACCAGAAGACATGGAGAAGACAACATTCATAACCCCATGGGGCACCTTCTGCTACAAGGTGATGCTGTTTGGTCTGAAAAATGCCGGAGCAACATATCAACGAGCGATGGTGACTCTTTTCCATGATATGATTCATCATGAAATCGAGGTTTATGTTGATGATATGATTGCCAAATCTCAGACAGAAGAAGAACATTTGGTGAATCTGCAGAAACTGTTTGAGCGTTTGAGAAAATTCAAGCTGAGGCTTAATCCGAACAAGTGTACTTTCGGGGTGAGATTTGGAAAACTGCTAGGTTTCATTGTTAGCGAAAAAGGGATTGAGGTGGACCCTGACAAAGTAAAAGCAATACAGGAAATGCCTGAGCCAAGAACAGAGAAACAAGTCTGTGGTTTCTTAGGGAGGTTGAACTACATTGCAAGGTTCATCTCTCACCTAACAGCCACGTGTGAGCCAATTTTCAAGTTGCTAAGAAAAGATCAGGCTATCAGGTGGAATGATGATTGCCAAAGGGCTTTCGAGAAAATAAAAGAGTATTTACAGAATCCTCCTATCCTTATGCCTCCGGTCCCAGGGAGACCGTTGATTATGTATTTAACAGTACTAGACAATTCCATGGGTTGTGTTCTCGGTCAACACGACGAGACAGGTAGGAAAGAGCATGCCATCTACTACCTGAGTAAAAAATTCACAGACTGCGAGTCGAGATACTCAATGCTTGAAAAGACATGTTGTGCACTTGCATGGGCTGCTAAGCGATTGAGACAATACATGCTGACTCACACAACCTTATTGATCTCCAAGATAGATCCAGTCAAGTATATATTTGAGAAGCCAGCTCTCACCGGAAGGGTTGCTCGTTGGTAAATGGTACTGACAGAGTACGACATCCAGTATACATCCCAGAAAGCCATCAAGGGGAGTATTCTGTCAGACTATCTTGCTCAACAGCCGGTTGAAGATTATGAGCCGATGAAGTTTGATTTTCCAGACGAAAACATCATGTTCCTCAAGATGAAAGACTGTGAAGAGCCAGTTGTTGAGGAGGGACCTGATCCAGACGAAAAGTGGAATTTGTTGTTCGATGGGGCTGTCAATGCCAGAGGAAGTGGAATTGGTGTTGTCATTACTACTCCGAAAGGTGCCCACATGCCTTTCACCGCTCGTCTGACTTTTGAATGCACCAATAATGAAGCTGAGTATGAAGCATGTATCTTGGGTATTGAGCAAGCCATTGATCTGAGAATCAAGACTTTGGACATCTTCGGAGATTCAGCTCTAGTGATTAATCAAGTAAATGGTGATTGGAACACCCTCCAGCCCAATCTGGTCCCTTACAGAGATTACACGAGAAGATTGTTGACTTTCTTCACAACAGTAAAGATGTATCATATACCTCGTGATGAGAATCAGATGGCAGATGCTCTTGCCACTCTATCCTCCATGATCAACGTGATTCGGTGGAACCACGCTCCCAGGATCGATGTGATGCGCCTCGACAGGGCCGCGTATGTGTTTGCTGCTGAACTGGTAGTTGACGACAAGCCCTGGTATCACGACATCAAGTGCTTTCTGAAGAATCAAGAGTACCCTGCAGGGGCATCCAACAATGATAGAAAGACTTTGAGAAGATTGGCAGGCAGTTTCTTCTTGAACAAAGACGATGTTCTGTATAAGAGGAACTTCGACATGGTTTTGCTCAGATGCGTGGATAGACACGAAGCAGATATGTTAATGCAGGAAGTTCACGAAGGCTCCTTCGGTACTCATGCTGGCGGACATGCAATGGCTAAGAAATTGTTGAGAGCGGGTTATTACTGGATGACCATGGAATCTGATTGTTTCAAATATGCTCAGAAGTGTCATAAATGCCAGATTTATGCTGATAAGGTACATGTGCCGCCAAATCCTTTGAATGTGATGTCTTCGCCGTGGCCTTTTGCTATGTGGGGCATCGATATGATTGGAAAGATTAAGCCGACCGCCTCCAATGGGCATCGTTTCATCCTTGTTGCCATCGACTATTTCACCAAGTGGGTCGAAGCAGCATCATTCGCGAATTTCACCAGACATGTGGTTGCCCGATTCATTAAGAAAGAAATCATTTGTCGTTATGGGGTTCCCGAAAGAATCATCACTGATAATGGTTCTAATCTCAATAACAAAATGATGAAGGAGTTGTGCCAGAACTGTTGGTGTAAGCCCTAGAGGCCAATACATTTTGGTACTTGTATCGAATAATAAAAGGCATTCTCTTTATTATGGTTGATTAATAAAGTCCCTGGAATAGATAGTCCGTTTAATGTATTAAGTGTGACTTAATCATGAGAACACATTAAACATAAGGACACTATTCCTAAAGTATCCGTAGTCGAGCTTTAGTGTGAAGTGGGATAACATTAAAGCATTAAGACTATTATATTTGTAGACTGATGATCACATCTCATGGATCATGGATAAAGAGTTATCAAGTCTTAAACATAGGTATGAATATTAGGAGTAATATTTATACCGGATTGACCCGCTATGAGAATACTATATAGAAAGTTATGCAAGGTGTCATAAGTTATTCTCATGGTGATAATAGTGTATTCCACTCTTCGACCTGAAACCACTATGGACCCTAGATGTAGAGTCGAGTGCTTTATTGCTGATCCAACGTTGTCCGTAACTGGATAACCATAAAGACAGTTGATGGGTACTCCACAAAGCATGTTGAGGGACATGAGTGACCTAGATGGAATTTGCCCATCCTGCATAACAGGATAAATGTCTATGGCCCCAATATTGAACTAGACAAGGATGACACGGTCTATGCCTTGTGTTCAATATAGACATAAGGGCAAAAGGGTAATTATACACATAAGTATTATCACAGAAGGAATTGTCAGATCACATGACATTTTCGTGTCTTGGGTAGCAGTGATGTGTTGCTAGATACCGCTCACTGTTTATTATGTTAAATGCGTGATTTAATATAATTGCCAACGTCATGAAAACCTACAGGGTCACACACAAAGGACGGACTGATGAGAGATAGAGTAACTAAGGAATACCGTAAGGTACGGTGCCCTTAAGTGAGTTATAGAGCATCGTAAGGTACGATGTACTTGAGTAGAATACGAAATATGGTAAGGTACCATGAGCTTAAGTGATTTTGGGCATATTATAAGATATGGGCCAATATACACTTAAGTGGGCTTTTAGCTTGAAGCCCACACAAGTGGTTCTATAAATAGAACCCTTGTGCAGAAGCAAAAATTTGCGGTTGCATTCTTTTCGTTTTCAATCTCTCTCTCTCTCTCTCTCACTCAAAGCCTTCATTCGTACCAGCTAGCACTGAGATTGAAGGAATTCGTTCGTGTGGACTGAGTAGAGACGTTGTCATCGTTCAACGTTCGTGATCGCTCCGTGGATCTGCATCAAAGGTTTTGATTGTCACAAGAGATCTGCACCAAAGGTTTCAGTCGTCACAAGAGGTAAATATTCTATCACTGATCATGACCATTCGTAAGGATCTCTAAAGGAGAAAATTTTAATTTCCGCTGCGTTTTGGACCGCAATTCTCCTTCAGTGGTATCAGAGCCACTTACGAAACAATGACTCGGATAGCTGTTTATTTTCTGTATTAATATGATTAAAAGACAGAATGAATCAATTAATTAAACGAGTAATTAAATTTGGCATCATGAGTGTACGAGTTGGATGATTGATGTTGACTATGCTTCGGAATCCGACATTAGTATGGTGAAGCAGCGATACATCGATCGTCCATAGGTTACACAATTGAGACCGATCAACTTATATATGATATAAGTAATCCTAATGCAAAATACGGTATATGTGATATATTGTTTCTGTTTCGTTCATTCGAACACTAAATGATTGTTTTCCTTTGAGCGATCAATGGTCATTTGCTTCGGAATCCGACATTAGTATGGTGAAGCAATGACCTGTTGATCAATCATACTGAATCAACAATCGAGGTGTGTTTTACGGTCTGAAATTGGCGCATTAGGGTTGGTGACGGCGCAAGGGTTGTGCCGTCAAGGAGTTGTGAATTTAGGGCTTTTTGGAAGAGGTCCGTAGACTGTTTCAAAGTCCTATTAGTTTGGCCGCGTGAAGCTCGTGTGACGAGCGTAACAAGCGTAACAAACTGGATGCGTGACGGTCGTAACACGCCCATGACGGTCGTCACACTCACATTGCCTGTGACAGTCGTCACACTCCCAGAGTTAAAATTTTGGGGTTCCTGTTTTGTGACCGGGCAGCGGAACCCCCGGCTAACTCTGCGTAGTGTGATCGGTCGCCGAAATTTAATTTGGTTTTAATTAATTAAAGGAATTAAAATTTAATAATAACAATGTGTTTATTATTATTGCCTTGTGGTGATCAGTTATGGCCTTAATTGTCCTTTATTTTGTTTTGGGTTTTTAAATACGACCTGCGTGTCGTGCCTCTCCTTTTGATCTCTTAATGTAACTTCTTTTCTCATCTCAAACCCTCGTATGTAAAACGAGTTTCTTCTGGAATGTAATACTGTGAAGAAAGAGAAGAAGACAATGTTATGAAGAAAGAGAAGAATTCAAGATCAAAGGAGGACAACCTTGAAGATCTTGCTTGGAGAAGCTTAGAGAAGAATTCAATACTAAAAGAGGACAACCTTGAAGATCTTGCTTGGAGAAGCTTAGATCGTTATTAGGTTAGCTTAGGTTCT
The DNA here is from genome assembly GCF_024323335.1 of Lathyrus oleraceus. Classification (NCBI taxonomy): domain Eukaryota; kingdom Viridiplantae; phylum Streptophyta; class Magnoliopsida; order Fabales; family Fabaceae; genus Lathyrus; species Lathyrus oleraceus. The sequence continues at coordinate 380,073,367 of NC_066584.1, read as the reverse complement.
CTCATTGGCTTGGGAGAACAATTGCACTAGGGGCCATAACTGTTTCATTGTGTATGTATGTTGATGCATGTGAATGTATGTTGATGCATGTGAGAGACGATTTATATGATAAATAAGCCGGTGAGATCATAACAATTGTAATTCCCTCAAACTAAAATATTAAGTTTATGCTTTCCAAGTTTTAGCACTCATCAAGACTAGTATCGGATAATGTAGGTTTCGCCAAAGCGAGGTGCATGTTCTATATTAGTAAGGTGTGATGGGATAATTGTAATATCCAACTGCTAAAGCAATGGGTCAAACTTAACTAAACAAATTATGATGATATTATATATGTTTGCTTTCCAAGTTTTAGCACTCATCAAGACTAGTATCGGATAATGTAGGTTTCGCCAAAGCGAGGTACATGTTCTATATTAGTAAGGTGCGATGGGATAATTGTAATATCCAACTGCTAAGACAATGGGTCAAACTTAATTATAATAATATCATATATGTTTTAGAAGCAAGAGTTGGGAATAATCCATATGATGGATTGGAATAAGGAGTTATTCACCCAACTGAAATTTTCGAGAGTTGTATGAGATACAACTGGAAGGAGTTCCTACTGATCGCTCGACTGGGTGAGTCGAGAATGGGATACAAACTGCAAGTGCACAGTTCTATCGCGTAGTTTTAAAAGATATCGATCCCACAGGGACTTATGAATCGATATACCGTTATCTAAGGTTACTACGTAAATCTAAGGTGAAAATGTTTGATTGTTTGGGGAAAAACTAAGAGCTAAACTAATATCTAGATTAAATATCAATAAAACGGATATCGGTATGTAGTTCGTCAAAACTAGGGAATCAAGTCTTTGTCGGTTTCTTGGTTTTAAAATGAATCGTTTCGGTTAACTTCATTGGTTAAAGGTTCTATCTCAAACTCTCGCTCTGTTGAATAAACCATGATTTTATATTAATGTTGCTGTCACTTATAATTAAGTCAAAAACCATATTTTGAAAACAATAAAGTTGCAGAAACTCTTTTTAAGAAAATACTGACCGTTTTAAACACCCTTATCTCAAACTCTCGCTCTGTTGACTCAGGTTATATAATTAAATCCAAATGCTTAACTCTCGTCCTCACATCCAATCTTTAAAAATACTTTTTGGAAAAGGTCAGAATTTAATTAACTCTAAAACTTGCTCTCGCCCTGATCTAGAATTAATGCCTAACTTACACTGTCCAGTTAAAATCTCAAACTCTCGCTCTATTGATTTTAACTTCTTTATGTCTTTTACTTTTGTAAAAAATCTTGTTATTAAACCTGTAAGTTGAAACCGTAAAAAGATTGATTTTGATTTTAAGTTTAAATAGACCGACTCAGTCTTGATCCCTTATTCTGCTTACTTTACATACCGATACCTAGGCAAATTAGCCAGACATGCTAAATAAATAAGAATTTATATCATGCATAAACAGACTCATTCCAGGCAGGCAATATGAATAAACAATAGAATAAAACATTAAAAATTAAATAACAATTAAAGAACCTGAATGCGTAATACAATGGTCTTGAACACTCCACCACAAGCCGGTAGGATTTGTTCTTGGATTCTTCAATTAGACAGTAAATTAAATCAAGGAAATAAAACTGGAATATAACGTAAGGTTAAATCCGGTATAAAGTTGCACAATAGTTTCCGGTGTAGAAACTATTATGCGAAAAATATCTAAAAGCTAAAACTGGAAAGGTAAATTTGCAAGGAAAAAGAATGTAAATCTTGCAAAAGAAATAAATAAAATAAACAATGCTAAGTTGCTGGAAAGGAAGAAAAATAAGCAAAGGCGTGAAAAGAAAATTTGGCAGAGCTTCGGCAAACTGAGCGTGCAAAAACTGAGACTTTTTTAGGTTTGTGAGATGGCTATTTATGATAGCCTTGGTAACTGCCTTCCGTTTCCCACGAGTCTTCAGCATGGCTAAATACACGGCGTGGGCATAGGACACGAACTCTCTCAACGTTCTTCTTCAATTCTTCTGAGAGCGTGACTTGCGCCAAAAAGCTAGTGGAATGGTGTGACGCTCGTCACACCATGTGTGACGCTCGTCACAGGGATGCTTCTAGTGTGACGCTCGTCACAACCCTTGTGACGCCCGTCACAGGCACAACGTGCGCTTTCTTTTTGGGCTGGGCTTGGTCTTTGATATTTGTTTCCTTTTTACTCCTTTCTACACCTCCTTTTCTTCCCTTTTTCACTTTTGCTTCAAAATGGATACCTGACATAAATAGAAAAGAAATACTGCATAATATCTGATAAAATGGGATAAATTAAAGTAAATGATAATATAATCTAATTGAATTAAGTCTTCAAATGTGATATAATTTCATGTTATCAAACTCCCCCATACTTAAATCTTTGCTTGTCCTCAAGCAAAATTCAGTATAGAACTTGTTAAAAGTTTTAGCCAGATGAAATTTCAAAGCACACATCAATTCGTACTAGGTTGCAAATGGATTTTTGTTTAGGAGGACTCGAGTTTAATCTTGACATCAACAACTACCGTTACAACTTAGATAACCCTACTTTATGCCAATCAATTCAAGTACCCTATGATAGCTATCCTGGTTCCTTTAGTCTTATTTCACCCGCTTTCATTCTAGCGAAATCACATTAAGTCCTTTATCTTTTCGCGCACATAGTGGAGTAACCGGTTAGTGATTATGATCCGCTTTTAGCTAGAAGTTCTGGTACATAAGTCGGATAACTTCATCATTCAGCCCATTGCAAATTGCGGGGGATCGAACCGTAGTCCGCCCTACCAAGTTCAGCACCAGATACCTGCTGAACCAACTCATAATGGATCTTTCGTATTGTGCTTTTGCATGATCTGCAACCTTTAGATTAAATGATCTGGTAAGGATCACCTAATTTACTTAGTGCATTTCTTGATATATTTATATATCTTAGGTTACTTTGGGGATCATTCACTTATATTCATCGGCCCTCCACGTAGTTTGCTATTAAGATGGTGCTGACTTCTGTATAAACTACTTGGGGTTGCCATAGAACTAAAAGTTCAAGGAATCAGTATAATAGGTACTTATCCTGCTTTAACATATTGAGGTTCTCAGAGCGTTGTTATGGTAATGATTTTGTTTTGATTTCACTCAAATTTTATAAAGTAAGCAACCTTTATACTTATTGGGTGTGTTAAAATTTTTTTTGTTATGGCTCAAGAAAATTGAGGGGAATAGATAATAGAAAATTTTTTCACACTTAGGAACTTAACTTAAAATAAATTTTTTTTTTTTTTTTTTTTATAGGGAAAAAAAAAGGGAAATAACGATGAAAGGGAGAGTACATACTTGAAAAATGAGAATGGAAAGAATATTGTTTCCCCCCCATACTTAAACTAAACATTGTCCTCAATGTTTTAAGGGAAAGAAATACAAAATGGAAATGAAAAGAAAAAGGAAATATAACTAAGGCTGCCTACCGCCTCTGGTTCTTGGACCTGGTGATCTTTGACGTATGTCTAAGTTGTCGAACCTGCTGAACAATTCAGTAAACCGCTGGTCGGTTATGGCATTCCGAGCGTCCTGTTGCTGTTGCATTTGACGCATCATCTGCATCATCTCTGCATTCTGTGCCTGCATGCCATCAATAGCATCCATAATGTCGTCGTTGGTCGCAGGCCTTCTTCGTCGACGACGTTGGGAGGATGGGCCGGCTGCATTACGGGAAGGGTTGAGCGGGACTGATTGTTGTGTTGGCGGATGGTCACCTTGTTCCATTTCTTCAAACTCATCAGTTTGCTGGTTTGTTTGTGAAGGCTCGGTGGTTTCAGGAGCGCTAAGATCGTAGAGGTGGCGGTCGGGGTTTGTGACATCAGTTAGGGTGGTATTGGGTAGCACAACACTCGGGACTGCTTGGTTGTTCACCATAAGATAATAGCCTCCGCCTACTCTGTTTTTAATCAGGCGGCTAGAACGGCAATAGCTGATATCCATAGACAGGGGAGGTAGGGATTCTAAAGTTTGGAGTCTATCCCCTAGGTTCAGGCCAAGTGCTATGGAGGTTATTAATCCACCAATTATAAAGGGTTGCCGGCCTCTAGCACATAAGGTGCGGATATGATGAAAGAGAAAGGAGGCGGCGTTTACCTGGGCTTGCGGTTCGAAGACGCACTGGAGGAAAAATAACTCCTTTGAGTTGACCTTGCTGTTGTTTGGTCTACCAAAAACTGTGTTTTGCAAGATACGGAGAAAATAACGGATGGTGAGGTTATGGATGTGGGAGAGAAGGAGTTCTTCCCAGTTGTAGGTCTCTATACCGGAAATTTTCTTAAAAAGGGCAAAAACGCCAACTGTGTTCCAGTTTAGGTCGGGAGGGATTCTGGGGTAGACTTGGCCTTCTGTGGTAAATTGTAGCATGGTACTCAATTGGTTTTGGGTTAGAGAGTACTCGGTGTTAAACATGCGGAAGGTTGCGGTACCGGTCAGAAATTCACCCTCACCGGCGGGAGTGGTGTAGTCGTAAGAACTTAGGAATTCTAAGGTTAGGGAAGGGTAGGTGGGTTGGTTATGAGTGCAAAGGAAGGTTAAATCGGCTTTACGGAGCATCCACTCGATACCTTGGAGTAAGCCTAATTGTTGTAAACAAGTTAAATCGGGGTACCTGGTGGAAGCGACGCCTCGCTGCTGGAAGCGCTCGAATTGCTCTTGCTGATAGTTGTCATCTCCGGATCGGAAGATGATATTTCCGAAATTTTGATTTCCCGCCATTGTGATGAATTTTTGAAGGGATGATTTGGAAAGAAAAAGAAATGTATTTGATATGAGAGAATTGTTTTGTGGTGAATGAAGGAAGTTTTGGTAGGTATTTATAGGAGAAGGATTGGAAGGTAGAAAGAAAAAGTGGTTGAAGAGTAATTAAGTGTGGTAAACGAAAAATGAATGGGGAAGGTAAAAAATTAAAGTGTAACGTTCGTCTCCAACGGCTCCCTAACGTTCACATGTCTGAGGGGCGTTACGCTCGTCACAAGGCTGTGACGTTCGTAACAGGCGTTTTGCGTGCCGTTCGTCATGGAGTGTGTGACGCTCGTCACACAGTCCTTTTTGGCAAGGCTTCAGTAGAATTACTTTGGTAGCGTATTTTAATGTTTCATTTTGCTTATGATCATTTTTAGTCTGCAGTTTTAATGTATTGTGCACGCTTACTTGCTTTGTATAATAATAATAGGTAACAACAGTAGAGCATAATAGCCATTGCATAATAAAATTAACTAAACAGCTTCAATAAAAATGATCATAATGTATTACAGGGAAGGAAAATAATGAAATGAAATAGAAATAAACATGAATTCAAATAACATTAATGAAAAATCTAGCCTAAAACTAAATAACTTAGAAAGAAAAATAACTAAATTCCATCTATCTTCGGATCTCTGGCCGGAGGAGCAAAAGAGTTAACATGATGCCGTAACATACGTAACTGACTTGCCGTGCTGCTCATGTATTCTAGGATTTCAAGTCTCAAGCTGTGGAAATCTTCCCTGAGGGCGTCTTGTTCTGACATCAAGGCTTCAATGACGGTTTTAATATCTGTTCCTGGCATATGATGTCGGAGATCAGGCATGGCTGATTCTTCGGTCAGGGCAGGCTGAGGGGAGGATCAATATCATAGTAGCCGGAAGGTGTCTGAGGGTCAGATTCAGCAAGAGAGGTATGGTCAACATAGTGCTCATAGTCATCACAAATCTCATAGTCCTGGATGGATTCAGTGGATCCAGCAGGAGTTGGGGTTTCATTCAGATTATAGAGCCAGTTCCTTTGGTTGTGAACACTAGTTCTAGGATCGGGCATGGTGAATAGGCAGAGAACCTGGTTATCAATAATAAGCTCGAACTCATCAGACCCTATGTTTGCTATAAACATAGTGTTGAAGAGGAAAGGTATACTCATAGTAGTAATGCCACAAAAAGGGCTAAGGTCAAGCATAGGCTGACGTAATCCAATAGCATTACCTATCATAGTGATCAAACCGCCTATTCTAATGGGTGCTCGCTCATCCTGGATAAGGTGGTCCAAATTAGCTAACATAAAAGTAGCACCGTTTACTGGACGGTTCTGGGAAGCACAAAATATGATGAAGAGTTCATCACGTGAAACTGAAGTACTATTTGGCTTCTTCCCAAATAAAGTGTGGGTCAGGATCTTATGGAAATAGCGAAAAGCCGGGTTATGTATGTTTCCAGAGAGAAACTCATGTTCCTCGGGCTCATCATTTCCAGTCAGCTTACCCCAAAAGTGTTCAAGCTCTCTATATTCAAAAAGTTCTTCCTGGCTTACAGTGAATGTATCAAAGGAGGTAGGAAAACCCAAAAGGTTGGTGAAGTCTCTAATATTAAATTGGTACTCCATATTGAACATTCTGAACTGGATAAAACCTCTGCTAATTCCTTTTCCATGGCTAGGTAGATAGATTAATGAACTAAGGAATTCTAGTGTGAGTCTCCGGTAGGTGGTGAAATGTCTCAGGATAGGGGAGGTCTCCCATCCTATCTGATTCAGCAAAAACAGGACACTCTGTCTCAGTCCAAGGGCAGTCATAGCCCAATCATCAGCATATAAACTAGGTAGCATCTCTCTAGCGGCTAGTTCTTCAAACTTTCGTTTCTGAGCCATTCCTCTGAACTTGATACCCATACGATCAGAATGTCCCATCTGGTTAGTGTTAGCTAGAGAAAAGAAACATGAGTTTAAGTCAGGATTTGGCCAAATGCCGAAAGAAGAAAAGAATTATTATTATTATATATATATATATAATTTTTTTTCTTTTTGAATAAATCAATAATGAATACTAAATAGAAATTAAAAGAATAATTAAGAGAAAAATAGGGAATTGATAATAATAATAGAATAATAAAATAACAAATTAATTTGTGGGTTGTCTCCCACTAAGCGCTTTGTTTAAATGTCGCAAGCTCGACAAAAAAAACTGTTAAATATAGTCTATGAGTCCTGGGGGCGTTTCGTCTAAGTGTAGAATCTGCGAATCCTCGTTGGTTTCCGCATAGTGATAATGTTTCAGACGTTGCCCGTTTACGGTGAACGGTTCTGTAGATTGTCCTTTTATTTCTACCGCTCCACTGGGAAAGATTTTAGTGATATGAAAAGGTCCTGACCATCTGGATCGTAGTTTTCCCGGGAATAACTTTAGTCTAGAGTTAAATAAAAGTACTGCGTCGCCTTGCTTGAAGATTTTCCTTGATATACGCTTGTCATGCCATTGTTTTGTTCTTTCTTTATAGATTTTGGCATTTTCATAGGCGTCTCTTCTGAGTTCCTCTAATTCGTTTATGTCAAGGATTCTCTTTTCACCGGCGGCTTTATAATTCAAATTTAAATTTCTAATAGCCCAATAGGCTTTATGTTCTAATTCTACCGGGAGGTGACAGGATTTTCCATAAATGAGCTTAAATGGGGTCGTCCCTATGGGAGTTTTATAAGCAGTTCGGTATGCCCATAAAGCTTCTGGTAATTTCAATGACCAATCTTTCCTTGAAGTGGCGACCGTTTTTTCTAGTATTTGCTTGATTTCTCTGTTAGATACTTCCACTTGTCCACTGGTTTGAGGGTGGTAAGGTGTTGCTATCCTATGTCTCACTCCATATTTAAGTAGTAGTTTTTCGAGTACCTTGGATATAAAGTGTGATCCACCATCACTGACTACTATTCTTGGGATGCCAAATCTCGGAAATATTATATTTTTAAAGAGTCTAGTTACTACTCGGGTGTCATTTGTTGGAGAAGCTATAGCTTCGATCCATTTTGATACGTAGTCAACTGCCACGAGTATGTATTTGTTACCGAAAGAGGATGGGAAAGGTCCCATGAAGTCTATCCCCCACACGTCAAAAATCTCTACTTCCAAAATACCTTTTTGTGGCATCTCGTCACGTCTAGATATGTTTCCCGTGCGTTGACATCTGTCACACTCCTTAATAGCCGCATGTACGTCCTTCCATATAGTTGGCCAATAAAAGCCAGCTTGTAGGATTTTAGAGCAGGTCTTGGATGTACTTGTGTGTCACCATAAGGCGCAGAGTGACAGTGTTGGATTATATTTTCTACCTCTTCTTCGGGTATACATCGACGGAAAATACCATCGGGGCCTCTTTTGAAAAGTAAGGGATCATCCCAGTAATAGTGTTTTATGTCGTGGAAGAATCGTTTCTTCTGCTGGTAAGATAAAGTAGGTGGAACTATTCCGGCAGCTAAATAATTGACTAGATCAGCGTACCATGGTATGACAGATATAGCTAAGGTGGTTTCTACTTGCATGTCGGAGTTGTTCTCTTCCAAAGTAGCTATGAGTTTATCATACGAGAAATCATCATTAATGGATGTTCTTTCTGGTTCAAGGTTCTCAAGTCTAGAGAGATGGTCTGCTACTACGTTTTCAGTTCCTTTCTTGTCCTTGATTTCTAAGTCGAATTCTTGCAGTAACAAGATCCATCTTAGGAGTCTAGGTTTAGCATCCTTTTTTGTTAAAAGGTACCTGATAGCAGCGTGATCAGTGTAAACTATTATTTTGGCTCCTACCAGGTAAGAACGAAATTTATCTAGCGCAAATACCACTGCTAGGAGTTCTTTCTCGGTTGTGGCATAATTCATCTGTGCTTCATCCAGGGTTCTGCTAGCGTAATATATAACGTGAAGCTTTTTATCCTTTCTTTGTCCTAAAACAGCACCTACAGCATAATCACTGGCATCGCACATTATTTCGAATGGTTCATTCCAGTCTGGTGTCTGCATAATGGGTGCGGAGATCAATGCTTGTTTAAGAGTTTGAAATGCTTTTAAACAGTTATCGTCGAATATGAATTCAGCATCTTTCATCAACAGTCCGGTTAAGGGTTTAGTTATCTTAGAGAAGTCTTTGATGAATCGTCGGTAAAAACCGGCGTGTCCTAAAAAGCTTCGTACTTCTCTCACAGTTCTTGGGGGTTGAAGATTTTCGATTACCTCTATTTTGGCTTTGTCTACTTCAATTCCTCTGTTCGAGATGATGTGTCCTAAAACAATGCCTTCTTGTACCATAAAGTGGCACTTTTCCCAATTAAGTACTAAGTTTACTTTTACACATCGTTCCAGAACTCTTTCCAGGTTTTCAAGGCATTCTTCGAAACTTTGTCCGTATACAGAAAAGTCATCCATAAATACTTCCATGATGTTTTCGAGAAAGTCGGCGAATATTGCCATCATGCATCTTTGAAAAGTTGCAGGGGCATTACACAGACCAAACGGCATTCGTCTATAAGCGAAGGTACCAAAAGGGCATGTGAATGTTGTCTTTTCTTGGTCATCAGGGTGAATTGGTATTTGAAAGAAGCCTGAATAACCGTCTAAATAACAGAAATGTGAATGTTTAGCTAATCGTTCTAACATCTGGTCAATGAATGGTAAAGGGAAATGATCTTTTCGGGTTGCTTTGTTTAGTTTCCTATAATCAATGCACATTCTCCATCCCGATTCGATTCGTTTAGTTATAGTTTCTCCTTTTTCGTTTTCAATAACGGTTATGCCTCCTTTCTTTGGTACAACGTGTACAGGACTAACCCATTTGCTATCAGATATAGGATATATAATACCTGCTTCTAATAACTTGGTTATTTCTTTCTTTACTACCTCACTTAGGATCGGATTTAGTCTTCTCTGGTGTTCCCTAGAGGTTTTACAGTCTTCTTCTAACATGATGCGGTGCATACAAATAGAAGGGCTTATTCCTTTGAGATCGGTGATGTGGTATCCTAGTGCGGTTGGATATTTTCTTAAGATATGTAGGAGTTTTTCTGTTTCGAGTCTTCCTAGATCTGCATTAACTATCACAGGTCGTTCAAGTTCTAAGTCTAGGAATTCATATCTCAGATTTTTGGGAAGTGTTTTCAAATCAGGGGTTGGTTTGTTAAGACACTGCGTAGGATCCGGTGTTATTGCTAGGCATTGTTTAGATTTGTCCTCTAAAAGATAGTCTGATGATTTGTCTTCTCCTGACTCTGCTTCTTTTATGCATTCATCGATGATATCCATGAAGTAACATGTATCTTCTATTGCAGGTGCTTTCAAGAATTGGGAAAGAATGAATTCAATTTTCTCTTCACCTACTTCGAAGGTGAGTCGTCCTCGTTTTACGTCTATGATTGCACCGGCAGTTGCTAAGAATGGTCTTCCTAGTATAATAGGTGTCGTATCATCTTCTCTAATGTCCATAATTGTGAAGTCAGTGGGAATGTAAAACTGACCTATGCGTACGGGAACGTTTTCAAGGATTCCTACAGGATATTTGATGGAACGATCTGCTAATTGCACAGACATTTTGGTCGGTCTTAATTCTCCCATTTCCAGTTTCTTACATATGGATAAAGGCATAACGCTAATTCCGGCTCCTAAATCGCATAAGGCTTTGTCGATGACAAATTTTCCTATGTGACAGGGTATAGAGAAACTACCCGGATCCTTGAGTTTAGGGGGCATGTTTTGGATTATAGCGCTACATTCGGCAGGGAGTGTAACGGTTTCGCTATCCTCAAGTTTCCTCTTATTAGAAAGAATTTCTTTTAAGAATTTAGCATATGAGGGCATCTGCGTGATAGCTTCGGTAAACGGAATTGTAACGTTTAATTGTTTAAGGAGATCAACAAATTTTCTAAATTGGCCTACATCTTTGGTTTTAACAAGCCTTTGAGGGTAAGGTATAGGTGGTTTGTAAGGTGGTGGAGGTACATAAGGTTCCTTCTTTTCTAGGGTTTCCTTATTACTCTCTTCCTTTTCCTTAGGTTCACTTTCCTCAGTAGATTTCTTAGGGTTTTGGTTTTCTATCCTTGGGTCAGACGGTCCTTCCACTTCCGTTCCACTTCTCAATATAATTGCATGAGCTTGGCTTCTCGGATTGGGTTGGGGCTGTCCAGGGAATGTACCAGTTGGTGCAGCAGTAGGTGCTTGTTGTTGAGCTACTTGAGATATTTGCGTTTCTAGCATTTTGTTATGGGTAGCCAGGGCATCTACTTTGCTTGCTAGTTGTTTAAGCTGTTCGCCAGTGTGTATGTTCTGGTTTAAGAAATCTTTATTGGTTTGTTGTTGGGAAGCTATAAAGTTTTCCATCATGATTTCCAAGTTGGATTTTCTAGGGGTATTATTGTTAGGATTCGGTTTCTGATATCCTGGAGATATAGATGGGGCTTGATTTGGAGACTGTCCAGGTGCGTATAAAGCATTATTACTCTTATATGAGAAGTTTGGATGGTTCTTCCAATTTGGGTTATAGGTATTCGAATAGGGGCTTCCTTGAGCATAGTTTACTTGCTCTGCTTGGATTCCAGTCAAGAGTTGACATTCCGCAGGAGTGTGGCCTTGGATTCCACAGACCTCGCAATTCTGAGTTATAGCAACCACGGCGGCTGGAGGTGATACGTTTAAACTTTCAATTTTCTGGACCAAAGCATCCACTTTTGCATTGACGTGATCAAGGTTACTTATCTCGTACATGCCAGTTTTCGGTTGAGGTTTTTCCACATTCGTTCGTTCGGTTCCCCATTGATAGTGGTTTTGGGCCATGCTCTCGATAAGCTGGTAAGCATCAGCGTAAGGTTTGTTCATTAGTGCACCACCTGCAGCGGCGTCTATTGTTAACCTTGTATTGTATAAGAGACCATTATAAAATGTGTGAATTACTAACCAGTCTTCCAAACCATGGTGTGGGCAAAGTCTCATCATGTCTTTGTATCTTTCCCATGCTTCGAAAAGAGACTCGTTGTCTTTCTGTTTAAATCCGTTTATCTGGGCTCTTAACATAGCTGTTTTGCTTGGTGGAAAATATCGGGCAAGAAAAACTTTCTTCAACTCGTTCCATGTGGTGACTGAGTTGGAAGGGAGAGATTGAAGCCATCTTCTAGCGCTATCTCTTAATGAGAAAGGAAAAAGACGAAGTCGAATTGCCTCTGAAGTGACACCATTAGCTTTAACAGTATCAGCGTATTGAACAAATACGGATAAATGAAGGTTTGGATCTTCGGTAAGATTTCCAGAGAATTGGTTATGTTGCACAGCCTGCAACAACGAAGGTTTAAGTTCAAAGTTGTTTGCTTCGATTGCGGGCGGAGCAATACTTGAATGCGGTTCATCTTGCGATGGAGCGGCGTAATCTCTAAGAGCACGAGCTGGTTCTGCCATCTCGGTTAAAGAAGGAAAAATGTTTTTGAAATCTGGAAGGTTTATAGGAGGGAGATTGTTTTCAGCACGATATTCCCGAATTCGTCGTAAGACTCGGAGATATAGTTCGATATCGTTGATTCGTAAATAGAGCGGTTCGCCTTGAGAGCGAGTGCGTGGCATACAAATCAACGAAAGAAAGAAAATAGAAGAAAAAGAAACCTTAGTCTCTACAGCGTAACGGAAGAGTTACGATATCGATTGAATAAAAGTCCCCGGCAACGGCGCCAAAAACTTGATCGCTCGACTGGGTGAGTCGAGAATGGGATACAAACTGCAAGTGCACAGTTCTATCGCGTAGTTTTAAAAGATATCGATCCCACAGGGACTTATGAATCGATATACCGTTATCTAAGGTTACTACGTAAATCTAAGGTGAAAATGTTTGATTGTTTGGGGAAAAACTAAGAGCTAAACTAATATCTAGATTAAATATCAATAAAACGGATATCGGTATGTAGTTCGTCAAAACTAGGGAATCAAGTCTTTGTCGGTTTCTTGGTTTTAAAATGAATCGTTTCGGTTAACTTCATTGGTTAAAGGTTCTATCTCAAACTCTCGCTCTGTTGAATAAACCATGATTTTATATTAATGTTGCTGTCACTTATAATTAAGTCAAAAACCATATTTTGAAAACAATAAAGTTGCAGAAACTCTTTTTAAGAAAATACTGACCGTTTTAAACACCCTTATCTCAAACTCTCGCTCTGTTGACTCAGGTTATATAATTAAATCCAAATGCTTAACTCTCGTCCTCACATCCAATCTTTAAAAATACTTTTTGGAAAAGGTCAGAATTTAATTAACTCTAAAACTTGCTCTCGCCCTGATCTAGAATTAATGCCTAACTTACACTGTCCAGTTAAAATCTCAAACTCTCGCTCTATTGATTTTAACTTCTTTATGTCTTTTACTTTTGTAAAAAATCTTGTTATTAAACCTGTAAGTTGAAACCGTAAAAAGATTGATTTTGATTTTAAGTTTAAATAGACCGACTCAGTCTTGATCCCTTATTCTGCTTACTTTACATACCGATACCTAGGCAAATTAGCCAGACATGCTAAATAAATAAGAATTTATATCATGCATAAACAGACTCATTCCAGGCAGGCAATATGAATAAACAATAGAATAAAACATTAAAAATTAAATAACAATTAAAGAACCTGAATGCGTAATACAATGGTCTTGAACACTCCACCACAAGCCGGTAGGATTTGTTCTTGGATTCTTCAATTAGACAGTAAATTAAATCAAGGAAATAAAACTGGAATATAACGTAAGGTTAAATCCGGTATAAAGTTGCACAATAGTTTCCGGTGTAGAAACTATTATGCGAAAAATATCTAAAAGCTAAAACTGGAAAGGTAAATTTGCAAGGGAAAAAGAATGTAAATCTTGCAAAAGAAATAAATAAAATAAACAATGCTAAGTTGCTGGAAAGGAAGAAAAATAAGCAAAGGCGTGAAAAGAAAATTTGGCAGAGCTTCGGCAAACTGAGCGTGCAAAAACTGAGACTTTTTAGGTTTGTGAGATGGCTATTTATGATAGCCTTGGTAACTGCCTTCCGTTTCCCACGAGTCTTCAGCATGGCTAAATACACGGCGTGGGCATAGGACACGAACTCTCTCAACGTTCTTCTTCAATTCTTCTGAGAGCGTGACTTGCGCCAAAAAGCTAGTGGAATGGTGTGACGCTCGTCACACCATGTGTGACGCTCGTCACAGGGATGCTTCTAGTGTGACGCTCGTCACAGCCCTTGTGACGCCCGTCACAGGCACAACGTGCGCTTTCTTTTTGGGCTGGGCTTGGTCTTTGATATTTGTTTCCTTTTTACTCCTTTCTACACCTCCTTTTCTTCCCTTTTTCACTTTTGCTTCAAAATGGATACCTGACATAAATAGAAAAGAAATACTGCATAATATCTGATAAAATGGGATAAATTAAAGTAAATGATAATATAATCTAATTGAATTAAGTCTTCAAATGTGATATAATTTCATGTTATCACCTACCTAAATAACCTAGTTTTGTGTAATCCGCCTACGCGGACTTAGAACGAAGTGAAATATGGATCTCGACCCACTAGAAAATCTTCCAACGGGATTTTCCGAATCAAATGATGAGGGTCATTTGTTTTGAGTAAAATAGTGGGAGCATATTTGATTAAAGGCCTAATTAAATATGTCAATGATACTTATATTTTCTTAATCCTTATGTAGATAACCATGACAGCAAACACCTCTAACAACATCTTGCGATCAATCCTTGACAAGGAAAAATTGTCTGGGACAAATTTTCTGGATTGGCACCGAAACCTGAGGATTGTCCTCAAACATGATAAAAAGCTCTATGTCTTGGAGACACCTGTTCCTGAAGAGGAACCTCCTAGTTCTGCACCTAAGGCAGAAAGAGATGCTTATAAGAAGCATGTCGATGATGCCAATGAAACTGCTTGTCTCATGCTAGCTACCATGAACTCAGAATTGCAAAAGCAACATGAGAACATGTCAGCGTTCGATATGATCGAACACCTGAAGCTGCTCTATCAAGAGCAAGCAAGGCATGAGAGGTTTGAAGTTTCAAAAGCCCTTTTTCAAAGCAAGTTAGCTGAGGGAGCCCCAGTAGGTCCCCATGTACTCAAGATAATTGGGTATGTGGAAAACCTTGAGAGATTGGGTTTTCCCCTCGAAAAGGAACTTGCGACTGATTTGATCTTGCAATCGTTGCCAGATAGTTTTAGTCAATTTGTCCTAAATTTCAATATGATTGATATGGACAAATCTCTTCCTGAACTGCTCGCCATGTTAAGAACTGCCGAGCAGAATCTGAAGTCAAAAGGGAAGTCCATTCTGATGATCGGAAATGGAAAGAGACAGAACAAAAGGCCCACCAAGCAGGGTGATAAAGGGAAAGGCAAGGAAGTTGCCAAACCCAAACCCACCGTTGCTGCTTTAAAGCCTAGTGGAGGCATAGCAAAAGAAGGCACCTGCTTCCATTGCGGTAAGACCGGACACTGGAAGAGGAACTGCCCAAAGTACCTGGAAGATAAGAAGAATGGAGTAGAGACTTCAACTTCAGGTATTTTTGTTATTAAATAAATTTATCTACTTCTGCATCATGGGTATTAGATACTGGATGCGGTTCTCACATTTGTACATATGTGCAGGGGCTGAGAAGGAGTAAAGATTTGGCAAAAGGTGAAGTTGACCTACGAGTTGGCAATGGAGCAAAGGTTGCTACTTTAGCCATAGGATCTTATTAACTTTACCTAGTGGTTTTATAATTCAGTTAGAGAACTGTTATTATGTATCTGCAATTAGCAGGAATATTATTTCCATTTCTTGTTTGGACAAGTTTGGTTTTTCATTTATAATAAAGAACAATTGTTGCTCAATTTATTTGAATGATATATTCTATGCTACTGCACAAGTGAGCAATGGACTATATGTCCTTGATCTCATAATGCCAACTTATAACATTAATACTAAAAGGGTAAAACCTAACGAGTTAAAACCAACTAGGTAAGAATATTAAAACTCTTCGATCAGATCGAGGTGGTGAGTATTTAAGCCTAGAGTTTGATGACCATCTGAAAGAGTGTGGGATCCTATCCCAACTTACTCCTCCTGGAACACCCCAATGGAATGGTGTATCTGAGAGAAGAAATCGAACTCTGTTAGACATGGTCCGATCCATGATGAGTCACTCCGATCTTCCAAACTCCTTTTAAGGACATGCGCTATTGACAGCAGCTTACACACTTAACCGTGTTCCATCCAAAAGGGTTGATAAGACACCATATGAGATATGAAGTGGTAAGAGACCACATATGTCTTACATAAAGATTTGGGGTTGTGAAGTTTAGGTGAAACGACAATTTTCAACTAAGCTTTAGCCCAAATCTGACAAATGCTTATTTGTGGGGTATCCTAAAGAAACAAGAGGGTATTACTTCTACAATCCTTCTGAGGGCAAAGTGTTTGTCGCTCGAACTGGAGTTTTCCTAGAAAAGGATTTTTATTTCCAAAGGAACCAGTGGGAGGAAAGTAGAGCTTGAAGAAATTCAAGAATCACAAAGCATCGACACACCTATGGAGAAATTGGAGCAGGAAACACAAGTAGTTGTGTGAGAGCAACCTGCTCAAGTAGAACAAGACCAGCGTAGGTCAGGCAGGATACGTCACCTACCTGAGATATATGGATATCTGATCAAGGTGATGTATTACTCATGGAATTTTCGTTTTGATGAAACAATAAAACAATATGGATTAATCAAGAACGAAGATGAGCCTTGTGTCTACAAGAAGGTTAGTGGGAGCATGATCGTATTCCTGGTATTATATGTAGATGACATATTACTTATTGGAAACGATATCCCTACCCTGCAACAAGTAAAGTCTTGGGTAGGGAAATGCTTATCTATGAAGGACCTAGGTGAAGCAGCCTATATATTAGGAATCAGAATCTATAGAGATAGATCATGAAATGCTTGGCCTAAGTCAGAGTACATAGACAAGGTGCTGAGACGCTTTAATATGAATGATTCCAGTGGTTATGTGTTTTGCTGAAATGGTGGCGCTGTGAGCTTGAAAAGTTCAAAGCAAGATACAGTTGCTGATTCTACAACCGAGGTCGAGTATATTGCTGCCTCAAATGCAGAAAAGGGAGTTGTTTGGATCAAAAGTTCATTAGTGAACTTGGCATAGTCCCTAGCATTGTGGATCCCATTGGTCTCTATTATGATAACAATGGTGCTATCGCACAAGCCAAGGAGCCTAGATCTCACCAACGATCCAAACACATACTTAGGCGTTATCATCTCATTCGAGAGATAATAGATAGAGGAGATGTGAAAATATGTAAAGTACCTACACTTGACAATATAGTTGACCCACTGACAAAGCCTCTTGCGCAGCAGAAGCATGATGGCCATACTAGATCAATGGGCATACGGGGTATGCCTGATTGGCTCTAGTGCTAGTGGGAGATTGTTGGTGTAAGCCCTAGAGGCCAATACATTTTGGTACTTGTATCGAATAATAAAAGGCATTCTCTTTATTATGGTTGATTAATAAAGTCCCTGGAATAGATAGTCCGTTTAATGTATTAAGTGTGACTTAATCGTGAGAACACATTAAACATAAGGACACTATTCCTAAAGTATCCGTAGTCGAGCTTTAGTGTGAAGTGGGATAACATTAAAGCATTAAGACTATTATGTTTGTAGACTGATGATCACATCTCATGGATCATGGATAAAGAGTTATCAAGTCTTAAACATAGGTATGAATATTATGAGTAATATTTATACCGGATTGACCCGCTATGAGAATACTATATAGAAAGTTATGCAAGGTGTCATAAGTTATTCTCATGGTGATAATAGTGTATTCCACTCTTCGACCTGAAACCACTATGGACCCTAGATGTAGAGTCGAGTGCTTTATTGCTGATCCAACGTTGTCCGTAACTGGATAACCATAAAGACAGTTGATGGGTACTCCACAAAGCATGCTGAGGGACATGAGTGACCTAGATGGAATTTGCCCATCCTGCATAACAGGATAAATGTCTATGGGCCCAATATTGAACTAGACAAGGATGACACGGTCTATGCCTTGTGTTCAATATAGACATAAGGGCAAAAGGGTAATTATACACATAAGTATTATCACAGAAGGAATTGTCAGATCACATGACATTTTCGTGTCTTGGGTAGCAGTGATGTGTTGCTAGATACCGCTCACTGTTTATTATGTTAAATGCGTGATTTAATATAATTGTCAACGTCACGAAAACCTACAGGGTCACACACAAAGGACAGATTGATGAGAGATAGAGTAACTAAGGAATATCGTAAGGTACGGTGCCCTTAAGTGAGTTATAGAGCATCGTAAGGTACGATGTACTTGAGTAGAATACGAAATATGGTAAGGTACCATGAGCTTAAGTGATTCTGGGCATATTATAAGATATGGGCCAAAATACACTTAAGTGGGCTTTTAGCTTGAAGCCCACACAAGTGGTTCTATAAATAGAACCCTTGTGCAGAAGCAAAAATTTGCGGTTGCATTCTTTTCGTTTTCAATCTCTCTCTCTCTCTCTCTCTCACTCAAAGCCTTCATTCGTACCAGCTAGCACTGAGATTGAAGGAATCCGTTCGTGTGGACTGAGTAGAGACGTTGTCATCGTTCAACGTTCGTGATCGCTCCGTGGATCTGCATCAAAGGTTTTGATTGTCACAAGAGATCTGCACCAAAGGTTTCAGTCGTCACAAGAGGTAAATATTCTATCACTGATCATGACCATTCGTAAGGATCTCTAAAGGAGAAAATTTTAATTTCCGCTGCGTTTTGGACCGCAATTCTCCTTCAAGAACTTCAACATTCAGCATCACAATTCTTCCCCTTATCTCCCTAAGATGAATGACGCTGTTGAGGCAGCAAATAAGAACATAAAGAAGATTGTGCAGAAGATGGTCGTTACGTACAGAGATTGGCATGAGATGCTACCCTTCGCCTTGCATGGGTACCGTACTTCAGTACGTACATCGATCGGGGCAACCCCTTACTCCCTTGTCTATGGTATGGAAGCAGTCCTACCTGTTGAAGTGGAGATTCCTTCTCTAAGAGTCCTGTTGGATGTCAAGTTAGATGAAGCTGAATGGATTAGGACAAGGTTCAATGAGTTGAGTCTCATCGAAGAGAAGCGAATGGAAGCCATTTGTCATGGGCAGTTGTATCAAAGTCGGATGAAGAGAGCCTTTGATTGGAAAGTGCGTCCTCGATGCTTCCGAGTCGGAGATTTAGTGTTGAAAAGGATCCTTCCTCCTCAGACAGATCACAGGGGCAAGTGGACTCCTAACTATGATGGACCGTATATTGTCACCAAGGTTTTTGATGGTGGAGCCTTAATGCTTGCAACTATGGATGGTGAAAACTTCACTTCCCTTGTGAACTCAGACGCAGTTAAAAAATACTTCGCATAAAATAGACCCGCTGGACAATAAAAAGAATAGTCCATGCAAAAAATGGGCATCCCGACGAACCAAGAAAATGAAAAGGTTCGGAAAAAAATTAGGGAGTAAAAATGAAAAGATTGTACACCCGGTAAGTTGAAAACCTGAAAGGGCAACTTAGGCAAAAATGGGTATCCCGGTGGATTGAAAACCCGAAATGGCGATCCAGGCAAAAGTTAGGGATTAAGCGAATGACTGCGTTCTGAGTAGTTCTGAATCTAATCCCATGTCGATAACTGGAAACTTTCGAAAGGTAGGAAACATTCCAATCACTCTTTTCAGAAAGTCGATCATCTGGAGGATCTTGAAGACGAGCGAGTCATAGCGGAATTGAAACCCGATAGAAATCCATTTCACGTTGCCATTAGATTAATTTCTGTTTTTTTATCTTTTGTGCGATTACCTCTTTCCAGGGATTGCTTCCTGATGTAAATTCCTATTCAAAGGCCATTCAATCAATAAATTCATGTTATTAAGTACATCTCTGTGTTCATTTTCATTTTACTGTTTTGTGTGCAAAAATGACGTCCGAATTTTTGATAAACATTGCATCATGAAACATAAGAGCTTTACAGGTACGTGCTCAATAAACATTGAAAATTGCTGTAAATTTTAAGTGCTTGGGATCGTCTATTCATAACAGGTACACTCGGGGCGTTTCCTTAAGGTCCCCATCAAATGATCGCGGATGTTTTTCCTCAACAGTTGGAATTTAGTATCTTATCCCTGCAGAGCTAATCAGAGCATTGGATTCTTCAATCCCCAGCAGGCTCTCACTATTGTACTCCCCCAAGCATGTGTTTCAGACTGTACACTCCCCAGTAGAGTTGACAGTGTCAGACTGTATATCCCCAGAGGAGTTGACAGTGCCAGACTGTATCTTCCCAGCGGAAGCGGCTGCTCCTCAGAGTCGATGTCAGATCGATGATCTCGACGCTAGATCCATGGTCTCTTTCCTTGAAGCAGAATCTCGGTACCGTATCGGTGTTTGCTTCCCCTGCTGAGTCGTCTCTCTCGCAGATTATGGTTTCCAGAACCATTATCGCTTTCCTCAACAGCAAGTTTTCAGTGTCATTCTCTCCTCAGTCAAAGCCTCGGTATTTTGTTATTTGCAGAACACCGTGTGGCGGGTCATTTCCCCACAGAGTTCTTTATGTTGTACATCTCCAACAGCCTTGCCAGGGTCTAGAAGATGGTGATCATTTTCTCACCAGAATTCCTTGCCTCAGCTTGGCGTTCTCTCTAATCAAGCATTTCGCATCCCTGCATGTAGAATCATATCGCATTACATCCTCCCAAATTGCGTAGCATTTCCACTTTCGTGGAGCATTACGCCATTGAAAGTCAAACATACGCATGTAAAGCATAAGGCATTCTCAGTAGCCCAAGTGATGAGCCAGAAGTTGTTTCTAGTACTCATACTGAAGATTGTTCATGACTTGCCTTTATTATTCCCAGCAAGGGTCATTGGCCCACGCGCCACCTCTATTATCATTTTCCTTATTTCTGCCGATACTGACAAGCAGGAAATTTTTCGGCGTTCAGGCCGATTTTCCGATGTTCAGATCGAAGAAGTTTCCGACGTTCAGGTCGACGCAACTTGTGGCATTCAGGCCAGTTTTTCCGGTATTCAGACTGAAGTGGCATTCAGGCCAATTTTCCGATGTTCAGATCGAAGAAGTTTCCGACGTTCAGGTCGACGCAACTTGTGGCATTCAGGCCAGTTTTCAGGTACTCAGACCGAAGTGGCATTCAGGCCAGTCTCTCGGTGTTCAGACCGATATTAATAATCTCATATCTTCTGATGCTCAGATCGAAGTCATTTCCAGTATTCAAACTGATAAGCGGCATTCAGGCCATGGTTATTTCTGTGGTACCATTTATTTTGGTATCCAGGTTAACATTCTTTTTCGGTATTCAGACCAACTCTCACCGTACCAGACGGATTCTTCTTTCAAGACCACCTCTTTGCCGATTATGACAGGCATTGTTACTTCACTTCACTTAAGTGCAAATTTTCAGGCTTTTATTGTATTCAATCCCTTGATACCTCGAAAGTGCGAAACCCGCTGCTATCTTCTTTTCGGGTCTCTAGTTGATTGAATAGGGGCAGCTGTAGCACCTCAAATTTGCCCCCTCATTCATGCATTCATTTTTAGGTCATTTAACATTTCATATTGCATTTCATCATATCAATCAGAATTAGATCCAAGAAGCTTGAATATCATCCAAGACACTTTGTGGATTCTATCTGGGTGATCAGTCAACACAAGGAAATGGCTTGAGATACTTCCAACATGTTCAAATGGAGTCTATTCATCATTCAAAACGCTAATCTTGAAGGAGCAAAAGTCTGTTTCTGAGCTGTCATGCTCGCTAGACGAGCAGCGTGGCTCGCCTAGCGAGTTTGAACTGTCATGCTCGCAGGCGAAGCGCACGCGTTTTGAAAAAATATAACAGAAAAATCTTGGACTTGGACCTCTCTCATTTGAGCCTACAAAGCCACGAAAATCAAGTTATAAATTCTAAAATTTCAGTAGAACAAACCCTAAGAACAGAGCTGGAAGCGGTGAAAGCTGAAAACACTTTGAAGAACTCATTGGCACAAAATCACCTCTCATATAAACCCTAACATTGCTCTGCAAACCGACGGTGCAATTCAATTTCATTCGATCTCTCCAATCAGGTTTTTGCCCTTATTTCCATTACTTTATGCTTTCAATTTGAATTTTCTGAATGTATGCGGTATTATGGGTGAATTTGGAAGAGTGAGTATCGTTAGGTTTTGCATGTGGGTTTAGATGTGCATGAATGTGTAGAATAATGCCTTGAACGTTTAATCACTTTGTTGCTGAGACGGATACCATAGGGTTTGGGGCTTCTGAAATTGTACTGTTATCAGAGAAGAACCCAGAACACGCAGGCATTTGCTAGCTCATTGCTAAGCGAGCCTGCAGCGAAGCTTCGCTAAGCGAAGCAGTAGCGATCGCGACAGTAGCTGATTTTTTTTGTTTGCTCTCCAATCTGTTTCATGCTTTGTTATGACATGCTTTCTATTTCATCCGGGCACATGTTTTAGTATGTATGTCATGTCTTGATGTGTGGATCCTTACCCCATGACTTTGAGTTTTGATACCCTTTTGATGCATTTGTTTGACAAGAGGTTTGAGGCCTCCTGTCCTAGGGTATTTTTGTGAACTTTTGTGAACTTTAATGGCATGATTCATGTGGTTATATTTTGATTCTTATTTGGTGCAACTCTTGATTGCACCCCATCTTGTTTTTCTAACCTGTTTGTTGAGTTTTTGTGAGGGCTCACATAACTCTTGAAGAGATAGCTTGCTTGGTATTCCACTTTATTTGTGGGATACCATTTGGAGGTTTATTCTGATTGCTTTGCTGACTTGTTTTCTTTAATGGTGCTAGCTTGAGAGATCTCTGGGTTTCTTATTTCTTTAGTTGCTGTTACTTCGGATTTTTATCCGTGTGGTAGATCTCTTGATCCTTTTACATCTTTTCAGCATTTTACCGCTTTCTTAGCTGGAAGACCTCGATAGCAGGCAATGTTTTGTGTGTTTACTTTTGTGCCCAAAGACCTCCAAGAAGAGGCACCAGTGTTAAAGACCTCCATGAAGAGGCAATTGACGGATAAAAGGGATTAGTAGTCAATCCCCCATTATTCAGTGTGTCGTTCTTTATGCTCACACTACGTGTCGATGCTTCAGAACAAAAGCCCAAGATCTTTTGTCCAGTCAGTCAGTGGAGAGGGTTCCACCTTTCTGAATCCCACTTTTTGTCATGAGCTCACCCTGTCCAGGGTTAAGAGCTATGAGGTCTTATCCTCATTACCCGTTTGATCTGCTTACCCTGACGTTCAATGTCAGTGGTTAAGAGCCCATTTAATTACCTTTTCCATGGCTTGTTTGTCGAGGTTGATATGACCCCTCTTGAGTAAAGCCCTACCCATGTATGCTTGAGCCCCTTTGTTGGCATTTTACTTTATGCATGTTTGTTTTGTATGGTGTGATCGTCTCCCCATAGGATTGCTAGGCTTCGTATAATCTCTCGTTTGCATGTCAATTAGGTAGCACGGTTCCTTCGTCTAGGACTTCCTTTTTGCGTGAGCATTCCTAAAACACAACAAACTCATTGATTTTTCTTCTCCTAAGAACACGTTAACTCCTTCTACTACAGGCGAGTAAGTCTCCAAAGGTCGAGCATCCGGTAGATTGTGAGTAACGCCGTTCATCTAAAAAACACAAAACAAACAAAAATAGGTTAGCCGAACTACGGCTTGCTCTGATTCTCATTCCAGATGAGATACGTAGGCATAAGACGCGATGTCTTAGCGAGCACACTCCTCTTTAACCCAATAGGTCAGCCGAGCTACGAAGACTCTGATTCTCATATTCAGATGAGATACGTATGCAGTGGATGCGACATCCGTGCGAGTCATTTTCCTTTTGACCCCTCTTTTAGTAAATAGTACATTAGATAAACCTACACCCTTTAGACAAGAATAACAAGAGTGGATCCCGTAGAGTACTACGGATGCGTAGGGGTGCTAATACCTTCCCTTCGTACAATCGACTCCCGAACCCAAGATTTGGTTGCGAGACCTTGTCTTTTCCTTTCCTTTTTCCACGTTTACTTCGAGCGTTTCCTTTCCCTCCTTTGGGATAATTAACGCGCGGTGGCGACTCTTCTGTCATTTTTCTTTCTCGCCGGTTGTTTTTTCGCATACTATATTTTTTAGGCTGCGACACGTACCAGCTAGCACTGAGATTGAAGGAATCCGTTCGTGTGGACTGAGTAGAGACGTTGTCATCGTTCAACGTTCGTGATCGCTCCTTGGATTTGTATCCAAGGTTTTGATCGTTACAAGAGATATGCACAAAAGGTTTGAATCGCCACAAGAGGTAACGATTCTATCACTGATCATGCCCATTCGCAAGGATCACTAAATGGAGAAATTTTAAATTCCGCTGCGCCTTGGATGGCAATTCTCCTTCACTTTTTGGCATGGCAAGTTGTTGGAGTTTGATTCACTAATCAAGACCTCTAACTTGTGTTGTTGCCTACATTATTATTGACCGGCCTCAGATAGTTGTGACTTCTACATAAGTCCAATTACGATTGCTTAACATAGCGCTAAATTTGCCTTATGGCCCACTAACTACTAACACTAACCATTAACCATTAACATTTACTCCTTGCTCTTTACTTTTATGCAATTTATTATTCTTGTACATATTATTCATTTGCTTTTCCTTTTGCTCATTTGAGCACATGTTTATGTTAATGCAATTTGCCTTTTGCTCACTTGAGCATATAACTGTGTATATATTATTGTCCTTGTGTTTTGTTTTGATTGTTGTGGACCAAATGCAAAGAAATGGACAAATGGACTTAGTTTCTAGGACTTTCCCTATGCAAATTGGAGTAAAATGACCTTAATGTTGAAGATGGATTAGAAGAACCAAATCTTTAAACTCACTCTTGTCCATTCTTGATTTGCTTCATGGAACTTTTGATGTGTGTGCTTTTGTGCTAGAGAATTCCATGAGAGCTCAAATTGAAGAACCATTGCCATGTTCATCCAAAGTGAAAGATACAAGATACATTGAGGATCTCTTAAGGAGCTTGTTTTGATTGTGTTGATTGCTTGAGCTTACTATTATTATGCTTGCATATTCCAAAGGATGGGAGCTACTTGGATCATCAATATGATCTCAAGAGAGGAACTCCATTTGTGGTCTTGTTTCTTATCCCTTATCTCTTGTATGATTAGGACTTTAGCCATTCTTCTTCTTCCCTCCACTCTAACCCAATCCAAAACTTTTGTGCAAACATTTAACACTTCTATTCAAACATTAGAAACCTAAGCCTTATGCTTTTGATTTTCAAACTTTCTTTTCATAACACTTATTTTGAATTGAACTTCTAAGTCAACTTTGACCATGTTTTGTACATACTTTTCATTGGTAAATACCACTCATGCAAATACTTTTATGGTTTCAATGGCCACTCTCTTAATCAAAACTTTTTCATAACCTTTAGCTATTAGGTTTGAGTTATCCTTGAGGTAGATGTAATACTCACCTATATCCTTAGTGATGGACAATGAGTCTTCCTTGCTTATTGTAGGGTTAACCCCTCACTAGCATGTTGAAGCTATCCTCACATGGTGGATTTGTGGTTTTAGGTTGAGTTTTCTCCCTTGGATAACAAAAGACCTTAAGGCTTTTGGACCAATCAATTCACTAACTCATTTTGAGATTTTTACCCCGAACTACGAGGTTTTGATCCTAATCTTTTTTAAGATGGTACCTAGGCAATGGGTTTATCCATTCAAACACAAATTGTAATTAACTTGTATATTCTCTTCTCATCTCTTCAATCATGTTTGCACAAATAAATTTTCACAAAAATACCAACCTTACAACAAATGTGAAAAGGGCTCCCTAGGAATACCTAGGATGTTTTGGGTACCTAGGATCTCTGACATTTTTACTAGTTTTTGATTCGATAAAACTTTTAGGTTTTTGTTCGCTTTCTAACCATTCCTTTGGATAAATAGAAGTGCGGTGGCGACTCGACTTGTATGGTTTACCTTGGATTTAGTCAATATCTCTAATGGTAACGAATACCCTGCTACTGAAAAGTGGCGACTCTGCTGGGGAAAACGATTTGCCTAGTGGGTTTTTCCTACTTTTCAATTTTGTTGTATTGTTGTGTATATTATCTTGTGACATATTTTTGTGCAATTTGGGATTACTGTGTTGTATGTAATGATTGAATTGCTTGAATATTAATTCCTTGTATGCTTGGTGATTTTTGTGAGATGAGTTCTATACCCGAACTCGAGTGCACTTAGGATAGGAGAATGGCATAGTCTTGTTGACTTGTGTGAAGTTATTCCTTAGCAAGTTGACTTGCAAGTCCATTCACTTGGTGGAGGTCATGTTGGGATCAATAATGTCACACAAGTAGTTGTGGTTAGACATTACTCTTTCCAATATATACCTTAGAAGCCAAGGACCTTAGTTTACCAAGCCCATCTTGGCCTATTCTTAGGATGTAGTGTGAAAGTAGTTCAAGTGTAAGATTTGATACGATTGTTACTCGATACTACACTCATAAGAGTCTCTCTTAAGAATATTTTTGGAATACGAGTAGTCATTTATCCGATAATATCCAAAAGATGGGATGATGACTATGGGAACCTCTTGTACAACATGTTTGGCAGGTTTAAACCCTAGTACACTCCCTTTGGGTGGTTCTTAACCGAGACTCCATGCTCGTGACTTGCAACAAACCCTTGATTCGTGGTTGATCCGTTCTTATATCCTTAATATCAATGGAACGTGGGTGTTGATAAGGTGTAAACCATAATCCACCAAAATGGATGATTGATATTAAGGATGGCATGATCCATCCCATGACCTTTGTTTGGTGTGCTTTGCTTGATCCTTGAGTGTGGTTGTTGCATTCATGCATTCATGCACCCATTTCCATCCATATCATCAATAATGAGAAATTTTCAAGGAACTTAAGAGGTCTATTTGCAAATTTTCAGACATGGAAAGACAAAGAAGGAATACAAAGAAGTACGGTTTTAGACAACCCGACTTGAAAGAGCTAAGGATTTTGACATCCTATGTATTAGATCCCTTGGGTTTCAAGGCTCGTTTTGGGAAGCTTTTATCTATTCTGACTACTCAAGTGGACGAAGGATTGATGAGTGTATTGGTGCAGTTTTATGATCCCTTGTACCGTTGCTTCACATTTCCGGATTTTCAGCTTCTGCCTACGCTTGAGGAGTATGCCTACCTTGTGGGTATACCTATTCTAGACCAGTTGCCGTTCAGTGGCTTCGAGAGTGTTCCTACTTCTCAAGAGATAGTTGCTATGTTGCATATAGATGAATCTATGGTTGGTGCTCATATGACTACCAAAGGTGGAATTCAAAGTCTTCCTTCTGAGTTCCTCATTGCTCAAGCTACTATGTATGGGAAGGCCATTAGTGAGGACGCCTTTGAAGCCATATTTGTGCTTCTCATCTATGGGCTAGTGTTATTCCCCAACATCGACAAGTTCGTGGATGTGAACGCCATTAGGATTTTCTCTACTCTTAATCCCGTTCCGACTCTGTTGGGTGACACTTACTTTTCTTTGCATATGAGGAATGCAAAGGGTGGTGGTACCATTGTGTGCTGTTTGCCTCTGTTGTACAAGTGGCTTATTTCTCACTTGCTGCAGACAGTCGCCTTCAAGGAGAACAAAGGATGTCTACGGTGGTCCACGAGACTTATGTCTCTCACCAATGATGATATCTTTTGGTACAACCGTGTGTATGATAGTGTGCAGATTATCGACTCTTGTGGTGAATTCTCCAATGTGCCTCTTCTTGGTACATGTGGGGGGATTAACTACAACCCTATTTTAGCACGTTGTCAGTGTAACACCCCAAAATTTTCCCTCCTTATTCACGCATTCATTTTTAGGTCATTTAACATTAGATACATTGCATTTCATCATGTCAATCAGAATCAGATCCAAGAAACTTTATTTAAAAAAAAAACGAAAAAAATATATAAAAAAAAATTAATTAAATAAAAAAAATAAATAAGTAAATAAAAGAAAAATTTTTGGACTTGGGCCTCTCTCATTTGAGCCCACAGGTCCACAAAAATCAGGTTATAAATTCAGAGTTTCAGTGAAACAAAATTCCATTCTATTCCTATTACCCTGGCTGGAGGAAAAAGATAGTGAGAGAAGCTCTAACAGAGTTCAGAGCAACCTCCAGAGACTGAAGGGAACTCATCTGCAAAGAATCAATTCCCTCTCATATAAACCCTAAGATTGTTTTGCAAACCCAACCGGGCAATTCAATTTCATTCGATCTCTCCAATCAGGTTTGCCCTATATTCATCATCTTTATGCCTTCAATTTGAATGCTCTGAATGTATGAGGTATTATGGGTGAATTTGATACCCTTTTGATGCATGTGTTTGACAAGAGGTTTAGGCCTCGTACCCTTGGTTGCTTTTTGTGAGCTTTTTGTGAATTGAAAGGGCATGATTCATGTGGTTACATTTTGATTTGGGGGCAACTCTTGGTTACCCTATTTTGTTTCTCTAACCTGTTTGTTGAGTTTTGTTTTGTGAGGGCTCATATGACTCTTGCAGAGATGGTTTGCTTGGTGTTCCACTTTATTTGTGGGATACCCCCTGGAGGTTCATTTCGATTACCTGTACTGACCCACTTTCTTTGATGATGTTAGCTTGGAAGGATCTCAGGGTTTATCGTTCCTTTAATTGTTGTTACTTCGGATCTTTATCCGTGTGGTACTTTTACATTTTCCCGTATTTTTACCGCTTTCTTAGCTGGAAGACCTCAATAGGAGGCAATGTTTTTGTGTTTACTTTATGCAGATTGCTTTGTCCAGGACTCCTTTTGCATGAGCGTTCCTAAAACGCAAACAAACCCATTGATTTTTCTTCTCCTAACACGTTTACTCCTTCTACTATAGGCGAGTAAGTCTCCAAAGGTCGAGCATCCGGTAGATTGCGTAGTAATGTCGTTCGTCCAAAACCCAATCCGTAACCCCGTAGTTAGCCGAACTACGACTTGCTCTGATTCTCATTCCAGATGAGATACGTAGGCATAAGACGCGATGTCTTACCGAGCACAATTATCCCTAACCCCTAGGTCAGCCGAGCTACGAAGACTCTGATTCTCATATTCAGATGAGATACGTATGCAGTGGATGCGACATCCGTGCGAGTCATTTTCTTTTGACCCTTTTTGTTAGTAAATAACACATTAGATAAACTCACACCCTTTAGACAAGAACTATAAAAGTGGATCCCGTAGAGTACCACAGATGCGTAGGGGTGCTAATACCTTCCCTTTGCATAATCGACTCCCGAACCCAAGATTTGGTTGCGAGACCCTGTCTTGTCCTTTCCTTTTTCTAGGTTTACTTCGAGCGTTTCCTTTCCCTCCTTTGGGATAAATAACGCACGCTGGCAACTCTTCTGTCTTTCTTCGCCGGTTGTTTTTTTTCGCATTCCATTTTTCAGGTTGCGACAGTCAGCTTGGGTTCCCCCTAAAGGATAAACCCAATAACATTCTGTTAGAGGGTGTGTTCTTTCGGGAGGGTAAAGATCCCCAGGGCTTGAAGGGCAGGATGGTCCACGCTTGGCGCAAGATCCATAGGAAAGGGAGGAAGGAGCTGGGTCCGAAGAACTGTATCGTTTTGGAGCCTTATACTTCTTGGGTTAGGAGGAGAGCTTCCGAATACCTCATGCCTTACGAGTATCCAAGACCTACACCATTGGTTGTGGCTGGACCTTCAACCCTCCCTAACCAAGGAGTAGAGGAGTTGAGAGACGAAGACCGTTCACGTGCTTGGATCCATGAACGAGAGGAGTTGCTTCATCAGTTCAAGGAGAAGGATGCTTTGATAGAGTTCCTTGAGCATCAGGTTATTGATGATCCTGATGATGCATGGACTTCTCTACTTCCTCGGTCTTTCAAGTTTTGGAAAAGGAAGTATGATCGACTTGCCAAAGAGAAGGCAGATATGGAGGCAGCCTACGAGAGGGAGGTGAAGAGGCTTCGTGCATCTTATCTTCCTGTGTCTAGAGCTTTAGATGACTGCTTCTAGGGATCCATAGGATGTCCATTTTCCTTCTCTCTTATATTGTATTTGGTTACCAATGCTGTACTTCTTTGGTGTAAAAATATTTTCCAGATATTATTGGAAGAGATATTTCCATATGTCATAAATGTTTAATATTTCCAATATTTGCAAATAGAACTCTAAAAGTTCCTCTGATAAATAAAAACAAATCATATGCACAAGCATTGCATACATCATGTGCATAAGCAGGTTTTGCTCCAGGCTTCTTGTTCTATGGTCTAACTATGTGTTCTTCATTTGTTTCAAAGACAAGCTGAATCACCGGTACTATACCAGAGCCAACATTTCAAGACTAATGGATCATTTGGAACAAGAGAACCGCGAGTTGAAGGAAGAAATGGCCAGATTGACTGCCCTGATGGAGTCATTCATGGCTGCCCAGAGTCAGTCTTCTCCGACACCTTCAACTCCTCCCCAGAGGACAGTCATTTCTGAGATTGTCTCTTCAACTGTGCCTACGGCCAGCGCACACTTTTCTCCAACGGCCATGCCAGCCGGATTCCTGTGGGGGATGCCTCATAATTTCATGCCTGAGGGTCCTGCACCACTTTTGCTTCTCTGTCGGCATCTAGCCCGATCCTTGTTGTTCCTCCTCCTGTCGTGCATACTATGCCCAGAGTAGACGACACCATCTATCATTCTGAGCCGTCTGAGGGCCCAGATGTCTATGAAAAGATGGACGCTATGAACGATCAATTTCTTGAGCTCCGCAAGGAATTGAAAACCCTTCGAGGAAAGGATCGTTTTGGCAAGTCTGCTACCGAACTTTGCCTAGTTCTTAATATGAAGATCCCTGTGAAGTTCAAGGTCCCTGACTTTGAAAAATACAAGGGAAATACTTGCCCTCTCAGCCACCTGGTCATGTATGCTAGGAAAATATCGACTCAGACCGACAACGACCAACTGCTCATCCACTACTTTCAGGACAGTTTGTCCGGTGCTGCCCTACGTTGGTATATGGGCTTGGACAGTGCGAACATCCGATCCTTCAACGACCTTGGCGAAGCCTTCGTCAAGCAGTACAAATATAATATGGATATGGCTCCCGATAGGGATCAATTGAGGGCCATGTCTCAGAAGGACAAGGAAACATTCAAAGAGTACGCCTAGAGGTGGCGAGAGGTGGCAGCACAGATCGTGCCCCCGCTAGAAGAGAAAGAGATGACCAAGATCTTTTTGAAGACCTTGGGTTCTTTTTATTATGAGCGGATGATTGCCAGCGCTCCTTCTGACTTCACCGAGATGGTGAACATGGGGATGCGACTGGAAGAAGGAGTCAGGGAAGGACGCCTGACCAGAGAAGGCTCTTCTACCAAGCGGTATGGGACGTTTGGGAAGAAGAAAGATGGTGAGGCACATGCTGTGACCTCCCATATGAAACCAAGAAGACCCTCTGTGAGGAGGAAGACCGTGCGTCCCGCCGGTAACCAGCACCAGGTGGCTCATATAGCACCTGTTTTCAGAGATAATCAACAATATCAGCAACACAACAATAATCAGCAATAACCACATCCGCAATATCAAAAACAACAGCACCGTCCTCATCAGCAGGCCTACCAACCTCGAAACAGTAATCAAACCAGCACAAGTTACGAGAGGAAAAGGGTCACCTTTGATCCTATTCCAATGACATATGCAGAATTATATCCCTCTTTGATAGAGAGGAAGTTGATTACGCCATGAGACCCACCGGCTATACCTACTAACCACCAGTGGTGGTATAAGCCTGAATTGTACTGTGTTTATCATTCCGGTGCTCCCGGCCACGACGTGGAAAATTGATACCCTCTGAAGACCAAGGTTCAAGACCTTGTAAGATGTGGTATTCTGTGTTTCGAGGACGTAGGTCCTAACGTGAAGAAGAACCCATTGCCCGAGCATGGGAAATCTGTCAACATGGTCCAGGGCTGCCCTGGCAAGTACAAAATCAAATATGTCAATCATATTCGACAATCTCTGGTCGAGATGCATCGTTTGCTGTGTGATTATAGTCATTACGAGCACGACCATGATAGGTGTCGAGTTTGTTCTGTTAACCAAAGAGGTTGTCGCCAGGTGCGTAAAGATGTTCAAGAAATGCTGGATGAGGGAGTCATTGAGATCCTTCAAAACAGAAATGTTGACGAAGATGTTGATGAAGTCAACGTAATTTCTCCAGTATTCCGGATCCCTGAGCTTGTTATCATCAAGTATGATGGTAGCAAGCAGAAGGTTTCTCTTGCTTTGACCATTAAGCCAGCCGGCCCTGTACCGTATTCTTCTGAGAAGGCGGTCCCCTATCTCTACAATGTTGTAGCATTGGAGAACGGGAAAGAGGTGCCCCTGCCCTCTTCATCAGTTGTTAATATTGTCGACGTCACCGGCCTGACCCGCAGTAGTCGTGTTTTCTCGGCTCCGCTAAAGCCGCAAGCTGATGCTCGAAGGAATGACATCGCTGATTATGCTGAACGCCCGATTGGGAATGCTGTGAACGCTCCGAATCCGGCACTTGTTGCTAAAACTACCTCTACGTTGAAAACTTATGTCTCTGTTGGCCCGAGTGGCAATACGAAGGAAGACTATGATGAGATGTTGAGGCTCATCAAGAGAAGTGAGTACAACGTTGTAGATCAACTTCTACAAACGCCATCCAAAATCTTTGTATTATCCTTGCTGATGAATTCAGAACCACACCGAGAAGCTCTGCAGAAGGTGTTGGATTTGGCGTATGTGGATCACGACGTCACGATTGAACAATTTGACAGTATTGTTGTAAACATCACCACTAGTAACAATTTGAGTTTTTGTGATGCTGATCTCCCCGAGGAGGGAAGAGACCACAACCTGGCATTACACATATCTATGAGCTGCAAAGATGACACCATGTCCAATGTGCTGGTGGACACTGGGTCATCATTGAATGTATTTCCAAAGACCACTCTTGCAAAGTTATCATATCAGGGGCCTCCCATGAGGCAGAGTGGAGTAGTTGTGAAGGCTTTCGATGGGTCTCGCAAAACTGTGATTGGAGAGGTTGATCTCCCAGTCAAAATCGGACCAAGTGATTTCCAGATTACCTTCCAGGTTATGGACATTCACCCATCGTATAGTTGTCTCTTAGGCAGACCATGGATTCACGAGGCAGGTGCCGTGACATCCACACTACACCAGAAACTGAAATTTGTGGAGAATAAGAAGCTGGTGGTGATAGGGGGAGAAAAGGCTCTCCTGGTTAGCCATTTGTCTTCCTTTTCTTATATAGATGTTGAGGATGAAGTTGGAACGTCGTTCCAAGCTTTATCTATTGCTGAGCCTATTAAGCAAGGAACTTCTTCATTTGCTTCCTATAAAGATGCAAAGTTGGCCATTGAGCATGGTGCAACTGCTGGATTGGGGCAAATGATTGAGTTGGAATACAACAAATCCCGGGCTGGCATAGGCTATTCTTCTGGTGTCTTCAACAAGCAAGGGCTGTTCAAAAGCGGTGGATTCATCCACACCGGTCAGGATGAAGAGGCTACTGCCATTCTGGAAGAGGACGAAGAGGATTCTAGCAACTTCATCATCCCTGGAGGGATCTACAATAATTGGGTCGTTGTTGATATTTCGACAGTTATCCATAAGTCAAAGTAATGTTCATTGTGTTTAAAAACCCTTCTCCCATGCCAAAAGGAGAAGTGATGACATTGTTGGCGCATAAATGCAATGATATTTTCATGCAATAAATTCATGTTAAATGTTTGTTTTTCCAATTATTTTCCCTTTTCGCTTTTGCATGAAATTGGTGATCACATAAAACCCTAAAAATAAGAAAAAAATCAATCTTTTCATCTGTATAATGATTTGCCTTGCTTGAATTCTAAAATCTTTTATATCCAAAATCATTATGCAGGTTGATCAAACCCATTGAACGTAATGATCCAACACCATCTCCCAACTTTGAATTCCCTGTATTTAAGGCGGAAGAAGATGATGTTGAAGAGATTCCTAACGAGATTACCCGTCTACTTGAGCATGAAGAGAAGGTCATTCAGCCGCATCTTGAGAATCTGGAAACAGTCAACTTGGGGTCTGAAGATTGTGTGCGAGAAGTGAAGATTGGGGCACTCCTGGAAAAGTCTGTTAAGAAGGGGTTGATTGAGTTGCTACGAGAATATGTCGACGTCTTTGCCTGGTCATATGAAGACATGCCTGGTCTGGATACTGATATTGTGCAACATTTCCTGCCTTTGAAACCTGAGTGTGTGCCTGTAAAGCAGAAACTCAGAAGAACTCATCCTGATATGGCAGTAAAGATCAAAGAGGAAGTTCAGAAGCAAATTGATGCGGGGTTTCTGGTGACTTCTACATCTCCTCAATGGGTGGCCAATATTATGCTTGTGCCTAAGAAAGATGGAAAAGTCTGAATGTGTGTGGACTATAGAGACTTGAACAAAGCTAGTCCGAAAGATGATTTCCCTCTACCACATATTGATATGTTGGTAGATAATACAACTAAATTCAATGTCTTCTCATTTATGGACGGATTTTCCGGATATAATCAGATCAAAATGGCACCTGAGGATATGGAGAAGACAACATTCATCACACCTTGGGGAACATTCTATTATCGAGTGATGCCCTTCGGTTTGAAGAACGTCGGAGCCACGTATCAACGAGCTATGACTACCTTGTTTCATGATATGATGCACAAGGAGATCGAGGTATATGTTGATGATATGATCGCAAAGTCAAGAACGGAAGTTGAACATGTAGAGCACTTGTTGAAGCTTTTTCAGCGTTTGAGGAAGTATAAACTTCGTTTAAATCCTAACAAGTGTACATTTGGAGTCCGTTCCGGCAAGTTATTGGGCTTTATTGTCAGTGAAAGAGGTATTGAGGTTGATCCTGCCAAGGTCAAAGCAATACAAGAGATGCCTGCGCCTAAAACTGAGAAGCAAGTCCGAGGTTTTCTTGGTTGCTTGAATTATGTTTCCAGATTCATATCCCACATGACTGCCACATGTGCGCCGATATTCAAGCTCCTCCGGAAAGATTAGTCTCATGATTGGACCGAGGATTGCCAAAAGGCCTTTGATAGTATTAAAGAGTATTTGTCTGAGCCTCCGATTCTGTCCTCGCCTGTGGAAGGGAGACCATTGATTATATATCTGACAGTTCTTGAAGACTCGATGGGTTGTGTTCTTGGTCAGCAAGACGAATCAGGAAAGAAAGAGTATGCTATCTACTACCTGAGTAAGAAGTTCACCGATTGTGAGTCTCGATACTCAATGCTTGAGAAGACATGTTGTGCTTTGGCTTGGGCTGCTAAGCGCTTACGCCAGTATATGTTGAATCATACAACTTGGTTGATATCCAAAATGGATCCAATTAAGTATATCTTTGAGAAGCCTGCTTTAACTAGGAGAATTGCCTGTTGGCATATGTTGTTATCTGAGTATGATATTGAGTATCGAGCTCACAAGGCGATTAAAGGTAGTATCTTGGCTGACCACTTGACACATCAACCAATTGAGGATTATCAGTCAGTTCAGTATGACTTCCCAGATGAGGAGATTCTGTATTTGAAAATGAAAGATTGCGATGAGCCTACGCTCGATGAAGGGCCAGAGCCTGGTTCCAGATGGAGTATGGTGTTTGATGGCGCTGTAAATTAATATGGAAATGGTATTGGGGCAGTGATTATTACTCCTCAGGGCACACATTTTCCTTTTATAGCAAGGCTAACTTTCAAATGCACGAATAATATGGCAGAGTATGAAGCTTGTATTATGGGATTGGAAGAATGTATTGATCTTAGGATCAAGTATCTTGATGTTTATGGTGATTCGGCCCTCGTTGTTAATCAGATTAAGGGTGAATGGGAAACGAATCAGCCTGGCCTCATCCCATATAGAGATTATAAGAGGAGGATTTCAACGTTTTTTACTAAGGTTGACTTCCATCATATTCCTCGAGATGAGAATCGGATGGCAGATGCTCTTGCTACACTTGCTTCGATGATTGTGGTTAGACTTTGGAATGAAGTTCCCAATATCACTGTGATGCGCTTGGACATACCAACTCATGTATTTGCAGTAGATGAGGTACAAGATAATAAGCCATGGTATTATGATATCAAATGCTTTCTGCAGAGCCAGATTTACCCGTTTGGGGCATCTGTGAAAGATAGGAAGACCTTGAGGAGATTGTCAGGCCGTTTCTATCTCAATGGCAATGTGTTTTATAAGAGGAATTTTGACATGGTTCTGCTCAGATGCGTGGATAGACACGAAGCAGACCTGTTAATGACTGAGGTCCATGAGGGTTCATTTGGTACTCATTCCAATGGACATGCCATGGCTAGAAAGATGTTGAGAGTAGGCTACTATTGGCTGACAATGGAGTCTGATTGCTGCAAATATGTGAAGAAATGCCACAAGTGTCAGATTTATGCAGATAAGATTCATATTCCCCCGACACTTCTGAATGTGATTTCATCACCATGGCCTTTCTCCATGTGGGGAATTGACATGATTGGCATGATAGAGCCGAAAGCGTCCAACGGTCACAAATTTATTCTCGTAGCAATTGATTACTTCACCAAGTGGGTTGAATTGGTATCGTATGCAAACGTGACCAGGCAGGTGGTCGTGAAGTTTATCAAGAATCAACTCATATGTCGTTATGGTGTGCCAGATAAGATCATTACTGATAATGGATCTAACTTGAACAACAAGATGATGAAAGAGTTGTGTTGCGAGTTCAAGATCGCACATCATAATTCTTCTCCTTACATACCCAAGATGAATGGGGCTGTTGAAGCTGCTAATAAGAATATCAAGAAGATTATCTAGAATATGGTTGTTACGTACAAAGATTGGCATGAGATGTTGCCATTTGCTTTGCATGGATATCGTACGTCTGTCCGCACTTCAACAGGGGCAACCCCTTTCTCTCTTGTTTACAGCATGGAAGTTGTACTCCCAGTAGAGGTGGAGATCCCATCAATGAGAGTCTTGATGGAAGCCAAGTTGACTGATGTTGAATGGGTTCAGAGTCGTTATGACCAGCTGAATTTGATTGAAGAGAAGAGATTGACTGCCATGTGCCATGGTCAATTATATCAGCAAAGGATGAAGAAAACCTTTGATAAGGAGGTCAAGCCTCGTGTGTTCCAAGAAGGTGATCTTGTGCTCAAGAAAGTCTTGTCTTTCGCGCCCGATTTCAGGGGCAAGTGGACTCCAAACTATGAAGGTTCATATGTTGTCAAGAGAGCCTTTTCAGGCGGTGCTTTGATACTTACAACTATGGATGGGGAGGATTTCACTCGTCCTGTGAATTCAGATGCAGTCAAGACATACTTCGCCTAAAAATAAAAACAGAATAGCTCGCTAAGTTGAAAACCCGAAAGGGCGACTTAGGCAAAAATGAGCATCTCGGTGGATTGAAAACCCGAAAGGGCGATCCAGGCAAAAGTTAGAGACATAAAAAATGAATATGTATCCCGCTAGATTGAGTACCTCACCCTGGGGCAATCTAGGCAAAAATTGGGGATTTGGCAAGTAACTGCATCCCGACAAGACTTTGTCCTACAAACTGTCATCCGTCGGAGATTCTCGCTCAGTCATCGTCAACTGAAACTTCAAATACATTAGATTCAGAGTTGGTGGAGAAATGGTCATTATGTTCAATGTAGCCCTTTTCCAATATATATCACCAATTTCAAATTTGTAAAGATCTATGGAGTCTTGCCATTTGCAGACTATCATTCCATCAAATAAATTTGAGCCTTTATCCAATTATTTGCACTCTTATTTGTTTCTATTTAACAAATGTTTTGCATGTTTTAATTGAGAAATATCATTGTTTTAAATAATTAAAATTTTCATAACTTGTTTTTAAACAAAGTGAACATTCACAATGATAAAGGATACTAGGGATGTCTTAAGTGCTCTCCCAAAGATAGTATGATTCTCAACAGGGTAAGACATTTGTTCATATTCCTGGCATGACTGTATCCTCTTCCTCCGGAGCCTTTTGTGGTTTTGATCCCGAGTAGAGTGTTTGGTAAAGATATTCATCCCGCCTTCCTTCAGCAGAGTAGTGATCCTTCCTCCTCAGCAGATGTGATCTCTTTGGTAGGGCAGTATTTGGTGATCTTTGGAAGTTTCTGATTGATGATTGTTCCCCAGAGATCCATCCCCTCCTCTGATAATTTCCCCGGTAGAGTTGCTTCTACGGCGGAGTTCATCTGTGCGATGATCCTGTCCCCAGTTGGAATGGTTGATATGCATTCCCTTGCAGAAATCTTTGTTTCCTGGTATCTCTTGCCCCTCATCAGATTGGATATTTTCCATTGGGCCTGGCTTTCTCTCTTGAGATGTAGTACCGGATGTTTGTTCATCGTTTGTTGAACCTGTTTGTGTTAGAAATGTCTGTTTGTCAGCATTCATTATACGTAAACCACGCATATATGAATAATTTTAACATTCTGATATTCATGTTGCATTCTTTGCCATATATCTTTGTTTGTTATCTCCTGCTAGTTGGTAATATGCTTCCCCCAAGCAGATGTTTGTGTTTGATCTCTCCATGTAGAGTCAGCCCCATAAGCAGAAAATGTTTATCCTTTCTTCCACAGTCCCCACCGAGTTATATCCTTGTGGATGATGGTTGTTTCTGTTTCCTCCTAACACATGTATTAGGATGGAATTCCCCATTGAGTTATATCCTCATAGGGACAAGTCTTGTTTCATCGTGCCTCTCTAGTTTGATCCTAGATTGGCTTCTCGTGTCTTTTTTCCTGCGCTTCCCCGTAATTTAGATGAATGATTGCTCAGTAACCAGTAATTATCCATTTTTTCCCCGGCAGAGTCTGTGGTTTTCTACCCTTATACCGGTAGTTGTAAACCCTATTTTTTATCCCTTGTAGAGTTAACCTTATTTTGTTCATCCTAACCGACGACGGTTACTCTTCCGTGGTTTTCTACCCAGTATCTGGTAGATGTAATCCCCTCCTTGACGGTTATCTTTATCCAGTATTCGGTATTGATATTCCTTCACCCCTTTTTGAGCATATTGTAACACCCCAAAATTTGCCCTCCTCATTCATGCATTCATTTAGCATTTCATATTGCATTTCATCATGTCAATCAGAATTAGATCCGAAAAAAAAATGGAAAAAAAATGAAAAAATAAATAAATAAATAAAAATAATAATTTTTCACAAAAAAAATAAATAAATAAAAATAATAATAAAAAAATAAATAAAACATAATAAAAATTTTTGGACTTGGGTCTCTCTCATTTGAGCCCACAAAACCATGAAATTCAGTCTATAAATACCAAGGCTTCACTTGGGAAAAAGGAAGAGAAGCAAAATACTCTGAGGTTTCCTTGGAACAAAACCCTGAGGAAAAAGATAGTGAGAGAAGAGCTAACAGAGTTCAGAGCAGCCTCCAAACCCTGAAGGGAACTCAACTGAACAGAATCACCTCTGCCTCACATAAACCCTAAAGATTGTTTTGTAAACCTCACGGGTGCAACTCAATTTCAATCAAGCTCTCCAATCAGGTTTGCCTTTATTCCCATTACCTTTTTCTTTGAAGTTGAATACTCTGAATGTTTGAGGTATGATGGATGAATTTCATTAGGTTTTTACCCACGGGTTCATAATTATGTATGAATGTATAAATAATGCCTTGAATGCTTAATCGTTTAATTTCTGAAGTGTATGCCACAGGGTTTGAGGTTTCTGAAACCATACTGTTATCCATGAAAAAAATGCTTATGGTGTTTCACTAACCCTTTTGTTGAGTTTTTGTGAGGGCTCACATGACTTTTGCAGGGATAACTTGCGTGGTTTCCCACTTTATTTGTGGGATAACCCCTGGAGGTTCATTCCGATTACCTGTACTGACCCACTTTCTTTGATGATGTTAGCTTGGAAGGATCTCAGGGTTTCCCATTCCTCTAATTGTTGTTACTTCGGATCTTCATCCGCGTGGTACTTTTACATTTTTCCCGCATTTTACTGCTTTCCTAGCTGGAAGACCTCGATAGGAGGCAATGTTTGTTTTGTGTTTACTTTATGCAGGTTCCTTTGTCCAGGGTTAAGAGCTATGAGGTCTTATCCTCATTACCCTTTTGCATGCGCGTTCCTACAATGCAAACAAACCTTCATTGATTTTTCTTCTCCATAACACACGTTTACTCCTTCTACTACAGGCGAGTAAGTCTCCAAAGGTCGAGCATCCGGTAGATTGCGTAGTGACGTCGTTCGTCCAAAACCCAATCCACAACCCCGTAGTTAGCCGAACTACGGCTTGCTCTGATTCTCATTCCAGATGAGATACGTAGGCATAAGACGCGATGTCTTAGCGAGCACACATCCCCCAACCCATAGGTAGCCGAGCTACGAAGACTCTGATTCTCATATTCAGATGAGATACGTATGCAGTGGATGCGACATCCGCGCGAGTCATTTTCATTTAACCCTTTTTTTTTGGTAAACAGCACAAGATAAACCACACCCTTTAGACGAAAACTACAAAAGTGGATCCCGTAGAGTACTACGGATGCGTAGGGGTGCTAATACCTTCCCTTCGCATAACCGACTCCCGAACCCAAGATTTGGTTGCGAGACCCCGTCTTGTCCTTTCCTTTTTCAGGTTTACTTCGAGCGTTTCCTTTCCCTCCTTTGGGATGAATAACGCACGGTGGCGACTCTTCTGTCTTTTTCTTTCGCCGGTTGTTTTTTTTTGCGCACTGTATTTTTCAGGTTGCGACAGCTGGCGACTCTGCTGGGGACTAAGAAGTTGACCTCTTGCTGGTCCATCTTCCCTAAGCGAGTCCCTCCTAGCTTGTGTGATTTCTTGTTTATTGGGTGTTCATGCTTTTGTACATTTATTTGCTTACCTGCTTGCATGCATCTGTTGTATCTATTGGATCTGTTTGTTTGTTTGTTGGGATGGGATGTTCTATGAGAGATAAGCCCATTACCCAGGCTTGAGTGTACACACAGGTTTTAGAGTGGATGATCATGAGGCTTGCGTGGCATGTTGCTACGTTAAGTCGTTCGTGAAGAACCACACCCAGACGAGGTTTCTTTTGGATATATTATGTCCTACGGATGTTCCGTAACGACATGGTGTTCCTTTAGAAATCGTCGACTCTGGTGACCATTTCCCGAGAACTCAGTCGAGGCCTCTCCTCCGAGACGTGATTATGTTAGCTCTGGTGGGCGCATTCTCGCTGATCAATCCGAGGACCCCGAGACTGGGAACTTGCTTTAGGATGTCCTGTTGAGGGGAGTCAGTGGAGGTCTTTTATCCCGTAATAATGCCAAACCTTCAGTGGTAAACGTATTATTCGCGACTGAAGGGCTGAAGCTGACGAACTTCTGTTCTTAGAACCTACCAGTGAGGGGTGGGCTAAATTCAGGAAACCTTAACCTCCAACCAACCCGGTTTTCTGGAGCAGAGTTTTGGTCTTGTATTATATTCCTCAGTGAATTTCTCTCCAGGCAGTGCAACCTGACAGATGTTCAAGCGGATCCATCAATTCTGATTGACATGCCTTTGCATTGCATAACATCATCTGCATATTTGCATCCAACATCTCATGCTTATTCATTTGCAGGGTATTCCCTTTCAAAAGGGGGTGCCTTAAAACTGAACAAGCAGTGCATCGCATACCATGCATATTAACCCTTGTCTGTTTTGCAGGTGTCACCGCAGTGTCTAATGTTTGTTCCCTGTATCAGGCAGTTATTGGTCCCAAGCGAGTCCACAGGTACCCGACAAAGGAAAATCGTCCACAGCTAGCGATGGACCAAGTACAGAAAGAGCTGGCTGATATGCGTGAAAGGATGGATCAGTTCATGACATTGATGACTGGTATGGCAGAAGGCCAAGAAAAGCTGAGGGAATTGGTTGAGCAACCGAGACCCGATCCGGAGGTGGAGATACCAAATGCTGAGGGAAACCCTGGTAACCCTGGGAACGCTGATAACCCTGTGAACACTGGTAACGCGGGTAACGCAAATGCTGATGGAAACCCGGGTAATGTTGGCAACACAGGGAATGTTGGAAATGGTATTGGCGGAAGGTACAATGTGAATCAAGGAATTCGGATTAACGGGCGCCCCGTTACTGAAGATTATCAGTGTGATCAATTTTCTTTGCACGACGAGGCCCTCGAGACCACTCGCCGTATGGATGAGCTTGCTGAGAAGCTCAAATCTTTGGAGTCTCAAAATTCCTTAGGCTTTGATGTCACAAATCTTGGTCTGGTTCAGGGAGTAAGGATTCCTCACAAGTTCAAACCCCCTACTTTTGAGAAATACAACGGGGCTTCTTGCCCACGCACTCATCTCCAATCTTATTGGGAAGGTTGGGAGCTCACACGGAAGATGAAAAGCTGTGGATGTACTATTTTGAAGACAGTCTAACTGGAGCTTCTCGTGAATGGTATTCTCATTTGTCTCGTACTACCATCAAGAGCTGGAAAGACTTGGCAGAGGCTTTTGTCAAGCAATATCAATACAACTTGGACATGGCTCCAAATCGGACCTTGTTGCAAGGTATGTCTCAGACTGCCAAGGAGACCTTTAGAGAATATGCTCAGCGTTGGAGACAGATTGCTGCGTCCGTCCAACCCCCTATGTCTGAAAGGGAGATGGCGGACATGTTCATGAACACTCTTCAAGGCAATTATATTGAGAGATTGGCTGCTTGCCCGTCAATCAGCTTTGCAGAGATAGTAATTGCTGGAGAAAGAATCGAGAGTCTGTTGAAGATGGGCCGAATTCAAGACAATAGTGCTTCCAACTCATCAGGTCCCAAGAGACCGTTTGCTGGTAACGGTCAGCGAAGAAAAGAAGGCGAGGCAAGCGTTGTGTATGCCGGCAGAGGCAGGGGTAGAGGACGCCCTAATTATTATCAAGATCAAGTGGCCGCAGTCACTATTCCAACACCTGTTCCTCAACCGCAATATCATCCGCAACAACAACCCAGGTACAACAATCAACAACAAGGAGGTAATCCGGGTCAGCAGAGACACTATCAACAACGTCCAAGGCAGACGGACCGGGTCATCGAGCCAATCCCAATGCCTTATTCAGTATTACTTCCCAAGCTGATTGACATGAATCTGGTTACGTTGAGAACTCTGGCCCCACCAATCGATCCCAATAATTTGCCTAGAGGTTATGATGTCAACGCCAGATGTGCTTTTCACTCCAACGCACCTGGCCATACTACAGATAATTGCAAGGCTCTCCAGTTAAAGGTACAAGATTTGAGAGATGCCCAGGCTATCAATTTTGCTCCGGTGCCTAATGTTATCCAGAACCCGATGCCGGCTCACGGCGGGCAGAGGATTAATGTTGTTGATAGTGGGGAAACTTTGAATTTGGTTTCTGATGTGACTAAGGTGAAGACTTCGCTATCGGTGGTTAAAGACCGACTTCTGAAAGGACAGATTTTCCCGGGCTGTGGGGAAGAATGCAGAAATTGTCAAGCTGCCGAAAACGGATGTGACAGTTTGAGAAGGGGTATTCAGCAGCTGATAGATGAAGGTTGTCTTCAGTTCGATCAGGCCCGTCCGGTGAAGAATGATGTATCGACGGTGACGTTTTATTTCACTCCTGAAGAAATATATGTTCCCGAGAGACTCGCTCCGACAACAATATATTTCCCAGAAAGTACAGAACCAGCAGCGGTGAACATCGAAAGTTCAGCACCAGTCGCAATTTACTCTGACAGCCCTCAACCGACTTTGGTTGGTCCAATCACCATCACGGTACCAGGACCTGTTCCGTATGAGAAAGACAGTGCTATCCCG
This sequence comes from Lathyrus oleraceus, assembly GCF_024323335.1. Lineage (NCBI taxonomy): Eukaryota > Viridiplantae > Streptophyta > Magnoliopsida > Fabales > Fabaceae > Lathyrus > Lathyrus oleraceus. The sequence goes on along the minus strand of NC_066584.1, from coordinate 380,029,569 downwards.
TGGCACTATGGGGCTGATATCTACTGCCAGGGGCAGAAAGTTAACGAAGAAGACATTGACATTGGTAGCTCCGCTGTAGACAATGTTGGAGGGGTTGGTGGCTTCACTCGCAGTGGACGCCTATTTGCACCATCAACATTACGCGCGAATACTGAAGCCGAGGCAGCTGCCAAGGCTAAAGGGAAACAGGTATCCACCGAAGAGGTTACTACTGAGGAAGATCCTCCTAAGACCGCATTCGAGAAGGAAGTGGATGAGTTTATGAGGATTATCAAGAAAAGTGACTACAAGGTAGTCGACCAGCTAAATCAGACACCCTCAAAGATCTCCATTCTCTCACTATTGCTGTGCTCTGAGGCGCACAGAGCAGCCTTGTTGAAAGTACTGAATATGGCCTATGTTCCACCGGAGATAACTGTTAACCAGCTGGAGTCGGTAGTTTCCAATGTAAACGCTAGCCGGGGGCTAGGTTTCACCGATAATGACCTGACATCTGAGGGCAGGAATCACAACAAAGCCTTGCATATCACAATGGAGTGCAAAGGGGTGATGCTTTCCCATGTTTTGGTTGATACAGGCTCTTCTCTGAATGTTCTTCCAAAGAAAGCCTTAATGAAGTTGGATTGCGATGACACCATCCTGAGGCCAAGTAACTTAGTTGTGAGGGCTTTTGATGGCTCTAAGAGAGCTGTCTTTGGCGAAGTTGAGTTGCCAGTTAAGATTGGACCGCAGGTGTTCAAGAGCACCTTTTATGTGATGGATATCCAGCCTGCCTACAGCTGTCTGCTAGGTCGGCCTTGGATTCATGCTGCCGGTGCTGTTACTTCTACCCTCCACCAGAAGCTCAAATATGAACTAGAAGGTCAGATCGTCACTGTATGTGGTGAAGAGGATATTTTTGTTAGCCACCTGTCTACATTTAAGTATGTAGAGATGGATGGCGAGATGCATGAGATGCTGTGTCAGGGCTTCGAAACTACAAACATCAATGAGGTCGCGCCCGAAGCTGTCTTTTCACCTGAGTTTGAGAAGGTCGGGACTTCTATCTCTTCATACAAGCAAGCTGTCGAAGTGGTTAAAGCTGGTAATGCCCAAGGCTGGGGCAAATTTGTGGAGCCAGTCATCAAAGAAGACAAGTTTGGATTGGGGTATGCTCCGGGATCTCAGAAGAATGAAACCGGTACTCTCTCCAGCGGGGGTTTGGTTTCCCCCACATCGTCAATGCTGCAGATGAAGACAAGGCTGACAGCGACTGTGACTTAGATAGCTGGATTCGCCCGTGTGTCCCGGGAGAAAAGCTCGACAATTGGTCGTCTGAAAAAACCGTCCGGGTTACTCTACTGAAAGAGTGATTTTTATTGTTTTCCTTTATTACATGCATAATAAAGTCTTACACTTTGCCCAAGGTGTAACGGCTCATTTGTAGGGCCATCCATTTAGTTACGTTTCGCAATTATTTTTATCATCAATAAAGGACGGCTTTTGCAAACAATTTTGTGTTCTCTTTCTTTCAGTTTTTTTTACTTTTACAAAAAAAAATGGCAATGTTTCTTTTTTCGTTTTTCCTTTCTTTCAAAAAAAATCTCTCATTCTAAGGTAAAGCATGATCCTCCATCATGCAGAGCCGACCACTCGGATCTCACTGCTAACGACACTGCTATGGCCAAGTATGACTTCGACAATCCTATCTATCAAGCCGAAGAAGGGGCTGAGGAAGATTGTGAATTGCCTGAAGGGTTAGCCAGATTGTTGAAACAGGAGGACCGAGCTATTACACCTTATCAGGAGGTGGTTGAGACCATCAACGTTGGTACCGAAGACGACAAGAAAGAGATCAAGATCGGGGCCAGTCTACAGGCCGAGAGGAAAGACCGTTGATCATGTACTTGACTGTGTTAGAAAGGTCAATGGGTTGTGTGCTCGGTCAGCATGACGAGTCAGGTCGAAAAGAGCATGCAATATACTACCTTAGCAAAAGTTTACCGACTGTGAACAAAGATACTCATTGCTCGAGAAAACTTGCCGCGCTTTGGCATGGGCTGCTCGCCGACTAAGACAGTATATGTTGACTCACACGACTCTATTGATATCAAAAATGGATCCAGTCAAGTATATTTTTGAAAAGCCATCACTTACCGGAAAGGTTACTAGGTGACAAATGATACTGACAGAGTATGACATCCAATACACTTCACAAAAAGCCATCAAGGGAAGTGTCTTGTCAGACTATCTTGCAGAGCAACCGATTGATGATTACCAACCTATGAGGTTTGACTTTCCTGATGAGGACATCATGTTTCTCAAATCGAAAGATTGAGAGGAACCACTCCCGGAGGAGGGGCCTGACCCTGAATCCAAATGGGTTATGATGTTTGATGGGGCGGTCCACGTCAATGGTCGCGGAGTTGGTATAGTGTTGATCACACCGGAAGGGGGTTCATATGCCATTTGGTGCCAGAATAACTTTTCCCTGCACCAACAATGAAGCCGAATACGAAGCTTGTATCCTAAGACTTGAGGAAACCGTCAATATACAGATTAAAACCCTGGATGTATACGGGGATTCAACTTTGGTCATCAATAAAACCAACGGGAAATGGTGCTATGCTGGAACTACGTACCCAGAATTGACGTATCTCGGTCAGAGACGAATGAAGAAAGCATTTGGTCAGAAAGTGCGCCCTCGGGGGTATCAAGTCGGTGAATTGGTACTCAAAATATTTCTTCCTCCCAACACAGATCACAGGGGCAAATGGACACCGAACTATGAGGGTCCGTACGTGGTTAAAAGGATTTTCTATGGCGGAGTTTTGATGCTAACAACCATGGATGGCGAAGGATTCCCGTCCCCTATTAACTCAGACGCAGTTAAAAAAAAATACTTCGCATAAAATAGACCCGCTGGACGATAAAAAGAATAGTCCAGGCAAAAAAAGGGCATCCCGACGAACAAAAAAAAAAGAGAATAAAGAGGTTCGGGCAAAAATTAGGGATATAAAAAAAGAGTACACCCGGTGAGTCGAAAACCCAAAAGGGCGGCTCAGGCAAAAATGGGTATCCCGATGGATTGAAAACCCGAAAAGGGGGCGATCCAGGCAAAAGTTAGGGAATAAGCGAATGACTGTGATCTGAGTTCATCAGTGTTATATCACCGTTTCATTCAATCCGGCAATCTTCGAAGGTTAAAGATCGACTAATCATCCACTTCAGAAAGCAAGATGAGCAGAGCGTCTTGAGGACATACGAGTCATAGCAGAGTCGAAACTCGGTGGGACCCCGCATCCCAGTTGCCATTAGGATAGTTCTCTTTTTATAGCGATCACCTCTTTTCAGGGATCAGCTTCCTGATACCCTCGCCTATTCCTGGCACAAATTTTCTCCCCAGTAAGAGTCGAATAATTCAGTTAAAGAGCCTCTTTATTTTTCATTTATCAGTTTGTTTGCAAAAATGTCCGAATTTTGATAAAACATATTGCATATGAACATAATGGTGGCTTTTGCAGATGATTTGCACAGGAAACATTTAAAATTGCTTTGAATGTGCTTAATCCCGAACGGTGAATTCAAACCGAGTAATTCCCCCGAGGCATACGTGTATTTTTGGTTGCAGGTCACAGGAACCGGATGCCAAGTCATGAATCCTCATCCCCAAGCGGTTGACAAAGTCTCTCCTCAGCAGAGCATGTTCCCCAACAGAGTTGACAGTATCCAGACTGTCTATCCCCAGTAGAGTTGACAGTATCCAGACTATATATCCCCAACGGAGTTGACAGTGTCAGACTGTATCTTCCTAGCAACAGCGGAGTGGTTGCATACCCAACGGACAAGAGGGTGGTGTTCCCAGTGTTCATCTCATCCCCAGCAGATTATTTCTAACAGATTTGTTAATCCCCAGCTTGAGGGCGATTAGCGAGTTCATATCCCCAGCAAAGGTCGTTTCCTACGACATTTCCCCAAGAAGTGTTTTCCCCACAGACTCTCCTCACAGAGCCTCGCCGAACAAAGTTTCCATAGTTGATACTCCCCCCGCAAGGTCAACTTTTCAAGCAGCCAATTATTTTTGGTGGCTCATTGGTCCCGGCAGACGGATCATTCCCCACAGAGCGTTCAAGGATTGATACAGCGATCTGTTCCCTACCGGAGTTTGCTTCCCCAAGCAGATTTCTTTTTACACCATGCATAACATTTGCATTTGCATGCATATCATATCAAGCATACACATAAGCTGATAAACAGGTTCTTCCAAGCAGACTGAAGAATTACTTTACAACCAAGGTCATGAGATCCAGCCAGAGGATCAAGCGTGAGTGATCCAGCCTGAGGGTCGTTTTGAAGATTCAGCCTGAGAATCGTTTTCCAGTGATCCAGCCTGAGGGTCATTTTGAAGATTCAGCCTGAGAATCATTTCCAGTGATCCGGCCTGAGGTCATTTTGAAGATTCAGCCTGAGAATCGTGTTCCAGTGATCCAGCCTGAGGGTCATTTCGAAGATTCAGCCTGAGAATTGTGTTCCAATAAGCCAGCCTAAGGCTCAATTTGAAGATTCCCCAGTGAAGTCGCCTACAAGCTTTATTTCCCCAGCAAGCCCAAGTCTAATTGAGGAGTCGTTACAACATGTTCTAGCCCGAAGAATATGTACGAAGCCCAAAAGTGGAATATTCTCGAAGCTGCATATCTAATATGAAGGTTGGGTGTAGATTTCAAAAGAGGGTCAACCAGCGCATGCCTCAAATGCGGGATCCTAATGATGGGAATTTATCATCAAAACAATCCAGATCTAGCCAGAAGATCGAAATAGATTCAGCCAGAGAATCGAAACAATTCAGATCTAGCCAGAAGATCGAAGTAGATTCAGCCAGAGAATCAAAGGAAATAGATTCAGCCAGAGAATCGAAACGAAGGAGATCTAGCCAGAAGATCGAAGAAGATCTAGCCAGAAGATCGAAGTCAGGTCTAGCCCGAAGACCGGAAATAGATTCAGCCAGAGAATCGAAACAATTCAGATCTAGCCAGAAGATCGAAGTAGATTCAGCCAGAGAATCAAAGGAAATAGATTCAGCCAGAGAATCGATACGAAGGAGATCTAGCCAGAAGATCGAAGAAGATCTAGCCAGAAGATCAAAATCGTATCCAGCCCGAGGATCAAAATTAATATCCAACCAGAGGACTAAATTGAGTATAGGTTCAGCCAGAGGATCGAAACTCCAGATTAAGCCAGAGGATCGGAAGAAAAATAAACAGCACGGTGTATTTCCGCGTTTTTGTGGTGTTCTCGGAGCGCAAATTTTCGGTCTGTCTTTGGTATTCAATCACAGCTCACCCCGTTTGTCTGATAAGCTGTTCGCTTTCATCCTACTCGGTTTAGCTGATGATTGAATAGGGGCAGTTGTAACACCCCAAAATTTGCCCTCCTCATTCATGCATTCATTTAGCATTTCATATTGCATTTCATCATGTCAATCAGAATTAGATCCGAAAAAAAAAACGAAAAAAAAAGATGGAAAAAAAAAATAAATGAAAAAAAAACGAAAAAAATAAAATAAAATAAAATAAATAATTTTTTACAAAAAAAATAAATAAATAAAAATAATAATAAAAAAATAAATAAAATATAATAAAAAATTTTGGACTTGGGTCTCTCTCATTTGAGCCCACAAAACCATGAAATTCAGTCTATAAATACCAAGGCTTCACTTGGGAAAAAGGAAGAGAAGCAAAATACTCTGAGGTTTCCTTGGAACAAAACCCTGAGGAAAAAGATAGTGAGAGAAGAGCTAACAGAGTTCAGAGCAGCCTCCAAATCCTGAAGGGAACTCAACTGCACAGAATCACCTCTGCCTCACATAAACCCTAAAGATTGTTTTGTAAACCTCACGGGTGCAACTCAATTTCAATCAAGCTCTCCAATCAGGTTTGCCTTTATTCCCATTACCTTTTTCTTTGAAGTTGAATACTCTGAATGTTTGAGGTATGATGGATGAATTTCATTAGGTTTTTGCCCACGGGTTCATAATTATGTATGAATGTATAAATAATGCCTTGAATGCTTAATCGTTTAATTTCTGAAGTGTATGCCACAGGGTTTGAGGTTTCTGAAACCATACTGTTATCCATGAAAAAAATGCTTATGGTGTTTCACTAACCCTTTTGTTGAGTTTTTGTGAGGGCTCACATGACTTTTGCAGGGATAACTTGCGTGGTTTCCCACTTTATTTGTGGGATAACCCCTGGAGGTTCATTCCGATTACCTGTACTGACCCACTTTCTTTGATGATGTTAGCTTGGAAGGATCTCAGGGTTTCCCATTCCTCTAATTGTTGTTACTTCGGATCTTCATCCGCGTGGTACTTTTACATTTTTCCCGCATTTTACTGCTTTCCTAGCTGGAAGACCTCGATAGGAGGCAATGTTTTTGTGTTTACTTTATGCAGGTTCCTTTGTCCAGGGTTAAGAGCTATGAGGTCTTATCCTCATTACCCTTTTGCATGCGCGTTCCTACAATGCAAACAAACCCTTCATTGATTTTTCTTCTCCATAACACACGTTTACTCCTTCTACTACAGGCGAGTAAGTCTCCAAAGGTCGAGCATCCGGTAGATTGCGTAGTGACGTCGTTCGTCCAAAACCCAATCCACAACCCCGTAGTTAGCCGAACTACGGCTTGCTCTGATTCTCATTCCAGATGAGATACGTAGGCATAAGACGCGATGTCTTAGCGAGCACACATCCCCCAACCCATAGGTAGCCGAGCTACGAAGACTTTGATTCTCATATTCAGATGAGATACGTATGCAGTGGATGCGACATCCGCGCGAGTCATTTTCATTTAACCCTTTTTTTTGGCAAACAGCACAAGATAAACCCACACCCTTTAGACGAAAACTACACAAGTGGATCCCGTAGAGTACTACGGATGCGTAGGGGTGCTAATACCTTCCCTTCGCATAACCGACTCCCGAACCCAAGATTTGGTTGCGAGACCCCGTCTTGTCCTTTCCTTTTTCAGGTTTACTTCGAGCGTTTCCTTTCCCTCCTTTGGGATGAATAACGCATGGTGGCGACTCTTCTGTCTTTTTCTTTCGCCGGTTGTTTTTTTTGCGCACTGTATTTTTCAGGTAGCTACACATATCTCCCAGTAACCAGTGATATGTCTCCTGGATTGTTGTCTTTGTCAATGTATCCCCAGCGGGTCATCTTTCATTTGCCGATTGTCGGTAATGATTGTTTCTCTTTTGATCCGGTCATCATTTTATACCTAGTTGTTGGTATCCTGATGCCCCTTTTCTTTTCGGTTGATTTATCCTTTATTAACCCAGTAACCGGTTGTGGATAATCTTCCATGCGAGTATGTTATCTATGTTCCGAAGGTAATAGATAATGTATCTCATGCGCTCTTTGGTCGAAGTCTTTTGTCCTTCCCCAATCGAGTAAGATTCGTACCCCTTTTGTGGAATCGAATGCCCGTCCTGTAAGTCGAGTTTGCTTCTCAAACCTTCTTTTGGACGATGAGTGTCTTGGAAATATTCCCCAATTCACGCTTGGTCGGTCACCTATTATATGCCCAGTAACCGGTATCCCTGGTGTTCCTTCCTTTCTGCTCCCTATTATGACTTTTTGTCCCCTGTGGAGTCAGACTTCCCTGAGTTGAATATACCTTTTTAGGTTTTCCTCAGATGATTTTGGATTTTTGATATCTCTCACCCTTATACCGGTCTTAGATATTCATTCTTCCCGAGCATGTTTTCCTTCCACCCTTATACCGGTGTTTCGGATCACATGTCTCTTCGAGCTTATTACCCAGTAACCGGTAATACCTCATTCTGGTGTTCCCCAGCGAGGTCCCTTAGTGGATTCTCCCCATCCGAGTACGGATTTTCATCCGAAGTATCCTTTGTGGATAATTCCATTGTATTGGTATATTCCCCAATACATGCGCCTTTGAGTCAGCTCGGGTCCTTCCATTGATTTATTTTCATGGAATCTCTCTCGTGTCTCTCAGTAAATCTAAGTCGTGACCTGCTCACGCAATTTATTATCTTTTCTATCCCCATAAAAGTCTCAGAGTCTCTGTCCCATGGAGTGAATTACTCATATGGATTGTCGGTTTCTCCGGATTTCTTTTCTTCTTTGTGGACACATATCCCCACAAAGTATTACCCTTTTGCATACATACATTTGCATCATGAGGTCTCTTAGGGACCAAAATTCGTCTCTTTGTTATTATTTAAGCCCATTCTACCTCGTCGAGACGAAGATTTTAACCTTCACTTCTCCGGCTAGAATGACCTTAAATAGGGGCATCTGTAGGACCCTAATTTTGGCCCTAAGATCCCTCATGGCATCATAACATTGCATTTGCATAGCCTCAAGGATCATAAGCATCTTGGCTCCTTACCTTTGGGTGGGATCTCTCTTGTGAGTGGTTTGAGATCACCAAGCATGCTTGAATTGTATATCATTGCTTTTCTCATTTCTTATTCACCAAAACAAAAGCACAAAAATATGTCACTAACATTTCTTGTTTGTAGCTTGAGCAATCACAAGATCCAAAGCTTCTAGGAGGTCCTTTGTGCATTGATATGGTCAATTTAAGATGAAAGCGGGCATGGTAATGGTTCCCAAAGCTCTCATCCATCAAATATGCCTCCCAAGTATCTCAATTCATCATTTTGATCAAAGCAAGTCAAGGGGTTTGAGGCTTGTTTCCCAAGGAAACCCTAATTCATCTAATCATCAACAATGCCTTGCTCATGAAGCAACCTCAACCCATGGTCAAATAAAATCAAGGGAAGTTCTTTAATTCATCATTTCATGCATGTTTTAACTTATTTGAGTTCCCTCAATCATCGATTCATCAAGATATGAGTTGTGGACTTGAGAAGTTGATCAGTCAATTCATCTGACTATTTTGAAATATATTGAGAACTAACTTTTTATGTGTTAGTCAAATGGAGATGACCCCAAGAGAAACAATGTTCTTAAGGACAATATGAACAACTTTCATGTTCATCAAAAATTGATTTTAAGCTTGGAAGGTTATCATCCATTCCAAGACATTATAGGTCATTTTGATTGAAACCCTAATTTTAGGTCAACTTCCCAAGAACATAACTCATTCATTTTTCATGATTTTAGGATGAGACTTAATGAATTGGAAAGCTTATTGTGTCTAATTCAAATGTTATATTGAGAAAAATTTCAAAATCCCAAAATAAATACATGTGATAATGAAAAACATTATAGGTCACTTTAGACCAAATGCATTGAAATTTGAAAAAGCCCAACTTCAAGTGCCCATAACGTCTTCATTAAAAATCCAAATGATGCAAAATTTAAGTCCAAATTGATCGTCTTGAAAAGATCTACAACTTTCATGTTTAATATTTTAGCATTTGGAGCTTGAATCATTTGACACAGAGGGGCTTGAACATTGGCCAAATTTGGAAACTTCACATATGCATGTTTTGCACCCTACACTTCAAGCTCAAATTTCATCAATTTCCAAGGCCCAATTGGAGTTTTGATCAACATAGCATTTGTTACTTATGCAACAAGCTTTCTAACCATTACACATAAGGTTGCATTTAGAGTTTGGAAGCATCATTTCCGAAGACATGAAGAATTAGGTGCATTTTTGGAAGTTCATTTCAAACACATTGCATGAGCTGTTAACATTCAATCTGCACGTCCATTTCACATTTGGTGATGTATAGCAATCAATTTCAATTAGAATTGGGCCCTCCATGCGCCTGTACAGGCCCATGCATGGAGGCCCTCTTCTCCCATGCACACTTTGTTCATGCACTTTAAGATGGCTTTGGCTATAAATACATGGCATGTGAGCTCTCATTCTTCAACCTAATGGCGCCTAAGTCCCTGCTGAATTGAATCCCCACTCATACCAAAGGAACAAATATCATTTTCCTCTAAAAATTTCAGATCTAGAATTCAGTTTCCTTGATTGTTTTCTTAAGATCTAAAGTTCCTAGACCTCTTCACCTTGATCCATTGAAGCTTCTGTTTGCAAAAGGAATCAAAGATCGTGACTCAATTCTTCACAATCCAAAGGTTTTGCTCAACTGAATTTTGCTTCGAATCTCATCATACATTGCTCCATTTGCCTTGATCTTGTGTTGTCTGAAGTCCTCTGTATAGGGGCATCATTATTGTGTTCTTAATTGTTGAAATCGGGCAAGTTCAGTTGAACACCACCAAAATTCCATCTCTGATCTCTCTCTTAATAGGGATCTAGAGTGGAATTGAGTGGCATAGGAGTGATGTACATCACTCTACCTTTCGAATGGTGCCTGGATCGTGCATTTTAGTTAACATTTTTTGACCTACAATTTTTGATCTCCACCGGAGCTAGCCGGAGAAGACGGTGGCGCTGACCACCGTCTGGTCTCCAGATCCAATCGTGGCCGTCCATGTTTATTTCCAGATCTAATCTCAACAGTCCAAACTTATGACTTATTTTAATTCAGCGTGTGGTGGCATTGACTGTGGAACACGTTGGACGCGCGCTTATGGATGCTTGGATCTGCCAGCTCAATTAATGAGCTCAGATCCAAGGGCTCTCGCTTTTCCATTTATTTTAATTCTGATTTTAATATCTATTTCATTTTTTTATTCCATTTCATTTTCTAAAATTCATATCTCTTTTATTATTGGTCCAAAAATTATGGGACCAATTGCATTATTTCTCTTTTATTTTCTAGTTTCTAAAAATGATTTTTAATATTTTTTATTTTATAATTTGCTATTTTTTAGTAATTTTATCTCTTCTGGTTATTTTTAATTCATTTTAAATAGTTTTTGATATTCAAAAAATACAAAAATATTTTCTCAACCTCTTTGAATGATGATAGATCTATGAAAAATATTCTCATCAATTTATTAATTGATTTAAGATTTATTTGAAATTTTAGTTCAATTAGGTTATTTTTATTCATTTTTAATTGATTAAAAATAGTTTCTGACTTTTAAAAATGCTGATTTTTTTTGTCAAACTTTGTTTGACCTTGTTGAACTTGAGATAATTCACTTGGACTTTTCAAAGTTGATTTGAAGTGAGTTTGAAGTTTGACCTTTCTTTAATATTTTAATTCAAGTTTATTTTTAAATATTAAAAATGCCAAAAATATTTTGTTTATTTCTTGACCTCCAATCTTCATCTTGCTTCTGTTTTCTATTGTTTGACCTTGATCTTCCATATTTTTGGTCAATATTTGTTGATTGGTACATTCCATTTCATTTAATGCACTTTAATTCTTCATTTCTAATTCTTCATCTTCTTCTTCTTCTTCTTTTCTTTTTTTATCAATGAGTTAAAGATTGGTGGTTAGCATTGATTAGGGAGGTTTAATCTTCTTTGATTTAAATCTAATTCATCTTGATCATGGATCAAGTGAGTAGCTTTGTATTAAGGATAGATTGCTTTCTAAATCATGCAAAGGACCTAAATCAATACAAGATCATTTCTCATCTTCTTTTTGGCATGGCAAGTTGTTGGAACTTGGTTCACTAATCAAGACTTCTAACTTGTGTTGTTGCCTATATTATTATTGACCGGCCTCAGATAGTTGTGACTTCTCTACATAAGTCCAATTACGATTGCTTAACATATCGCTAAATTTGCCTTATGGCACACTAACTACTAACACTAACCATTAACCATTAACATTTACTTCTTGCTCTTTACTTTTATGCAATTTACTATTCTTGTACATATTATTCATTTGCTTTTCCTTTTGCTCATTTGAGCACATGTTTATGTTAATGCAATTTTCCTTTTGCTCACTTGAGCACATAATTGTGTATATATTATTGTGCTTGTGTTTTGTTTTGATTGTTGTGGACCAAATGCAAAGAAATGGACAAATGGACTTAGTTTCTAGGACTTTCCCTATGCAAATTGGAGTAAAATGACCTTAATGTTGAAGATGGATTAGAAGAACCAAATCTCTAAACTCACTCTTGTCCATTCTTGATTTGCTTCATGGAACTTTTGATGTGTGTGCTTTTGTGCTAGGGAATTCTATGAGAGCATAAATTGAAGAACCATTGCCATGTTCATCCAAAGTGAAAGATACAAGATACATTGAGGATCTCCTAAGGAGCTTGTTTTGATTGTGTTGATTGCTTGAGCTTACTATTATTATGCTTGCATATTCCAAAGGATGGGAGCTACTTGGATCATCAATATGATCTCAAGAGAGGAACTCCATTTGTGGTCTTGTTTCTTATCCCTTATCTCTTGTATGATTAGGACTTTAGCCATTCTTCTTCTTCCCTCCACTCTAACCCAAGCCAAAAAATTTGTGCAAACATTTAACACTTCTATTCAAACATTAGAAACCTAAGCCTTATGCTTTTGATTTTCAAACTTTCTTTTCATAACACTTATTTTGAATTGAACTTCTAAGTCAACTTTGACCATGTTTTATACATACTTTTCATTGGTAAATACCACTCATGCAAATACTTTTGTGGTTTCAATGGTCACTCTCTTAATCAAAACTTTTTCATAATCTTTAGCTATTAGATTTGAGTTATCCTTGAGGTAGATGTAATACTCACCTATATCCTTAGTGATGGAGAATGAGTCTTCCATGCTTATTATAGGGTTAACCCCTCACTAGCATGTTGAAGTTATCCTCACATGGTGGATTTGTGGTTTTAGGTTGAGTTTTCTCCCTTTGATAACAAAAGACCTTAAGGCTTTTGGACCAATCAATTCACCAACTCATTTTGAGATTTTTACCCCGAACTACGAGGTTTTGATCCTAATCTTTTTTAAGATGGTACGTAGGCAGTGGGTTTATCCATTCAAACACAAATTGTAATTAACTTGTATATTCTCTTCTCATCTCTTCAATCATGTTTGCACAAATAGAAGTGCGGTGGCGACTCGACTTGGATAAATAGAAGTGCGGTGGCGACTCGACTTGTATGGTTTACCTTGGATTTAGTCAATATCTCTAATGGTGACGAATACCCCGCTACAGATATGGATATCTTTATTTGATGCCTTGATCTTCATGATGTATGGATATTGCTAATTGCTTATAGATTATTGCTTGATTCAAAGTCCAAAGGGAAAGTGGGTTTTCTATATGACATTCTTGTTTGTTGGATTGCATCCCGTTCGTCAGATCTTTTCAACTCTTAACTTTTAATTTATGTGCTTAGGATAGCCACTTCATCTTCTCCCACTTCTTAAATTTCAAAATCTCCCCCCCCCCTTTTCAAAAATATTCTTTGCTCGTGATTTCAAACTTATACCTTATTTTAAATAGAAACTTTGGCCTTATGCCATTGAATTTTTTTACCTCTTTCTTAAATCAAATTTGTAAATAAACTTAATCATTTTGACTTAAAATTTCAAAAGACAAAAAAAACTAACAACTTAATTCAAATTTTTTGCCCCTTTGTTCCCTTTTTCATTTAAACTTTTGATTAAAAGCAATTCACCAACTTTGAAATTTTTACCACGAACTACGAGGTTTTGATCCCTCATTTTTATGTTGGTACATAGGCACAAGTCTGAAGGTCTTATCAAACAAAAAAATATAATAAATAAATTCTTTTCTCATCCCCACACTCTATTTTTATCAAACACCTTTTATACCAAAAACACATACACACATAAAAAAGGGTTCTCTAAGAGTACCTAGGACACTTTGGGTACTAACACCCTCCCTTTGTGTAACCTACCCCTTTACCTGTAATCTCTGGCATTTTATTAGTTTTGATTTAAAAACTTCTTATCTTTGGGTTTTTTTTCGTACTTTTCCCTTTTCCTTTGGAAACAATAAAAGCGCGGTGACGACTCACGTTTTATTGACGTCAATTTTATCCATAGCTTGATGGTCATGAATTTACCTCTACATAAATTAAGTTGCGACTCTGCTGGGGAGTAGTCCTCAGTGGGTTTAGCCTGCCTTTTATATGTATATATTTTATATTTGATGTTTGTATATATTTGTTTGTGTGATATAATTTATCTGTTGTGCTTGTTGATCTCTGAGTGGTGAGATAAGTTCTAACCCGAGCTTGAGTGCAATTAATATAGGAGGATGATATAGTCATGTTCAACTTGTGCAGAGTAGTCCTTAACAAGTTGGCTTGAGACCCATCTACTCAGTGGAGACCCTTCTGGAGTTACTAATGTCACGCAAGTTATTTGTGGTTAGGCATTAATTTCTCTAATTTGGGGTCCGAGAAGCTGAGGACCGTAGAACATTTAACCCAACTTGGCCTATTTAGGACGTAGTGCGGAGACTATTTAGGTGTAGACCTGATAATAGTTGTTACACGACACTACACTCAGACGAGTTTCTCTTGAGAATATTATGGGATGATGAGTCAATCATCCTAACCTATAATATCCGATAGATGGGATTAAGACTCTGGGAACTTTGACAGAACATGATCTACAGGTTTTTATCCTTAGTACACTCCTTTGGGATGGCTCTTAACCCGACTCCATGCTCGTCACTCACAATGAACCCTTTGATTCTCGGTTAATCCGATCAAGTCTTGTCAATATCAATGGAGCTTAGGTGTTGAAAAGGTGAAAACCATAATCCACCAAAATGGATGATTGATCTTGATGATGACTTGATCCATCCCTTAACCTTTGTTTGTGTTTGCCTTGTGTGTGATATCTTGTTTGTGATTGTTGCATTCATGCATACATGCGCATCATAACATTCATCACAGAAAAGTAAATTTAAAGGAATCGAGGTCTTATTTGCAAATATTTTCAGACCATGGATTGTGGACGAAAGAACACTAAGAACTATGGTTTCAAATGTCCTGATTTGAAAGAGCTAAGGAAGTTGTCATCCTTTGTATTAGATCCCTTAGATTTCAAGCAACATCATGAGAAGCTTTTGTCTGTGTTATGTACTGATGTGGTTGAAGGACTTTTAAGTGTTTTGGTTCAGTTTTATGACCCTCTCTACTGGTGCTTCACTTTCCCTGATTATCAGCTTGTGCCTATGTTAGAGGAGTATGCCCATCTTTTGGAAATACCCGTATCTGAAAAGGTACCTTTTAGTGGATTGGAGGAGATTCCCAGATCTCATATCATAACTGAAGCTCTTCATTTGAAGAAATATGAGATTGATGCTCATTTGGTGAAGAAAGAAGGTATTCTTGGGTTGGCTTCTGAGTTCCTCATTGGAAAAGCTACTGTATTTGCTCAAGCCGGTAGTATGGATGCTTTTGAAGCCTTCTTTGTATTGCTCATCTATGGTCTAGCTTTGTTCCCCAATGTTTACGGTTTTGTTGATGCTAACGCCATTATAATTTTCTTGATTGGGAATCATGTTCCTACTCTGTTGGGTGACATGTATTTCTCTTTGCATTTGAGAAATTCTAAAGGTGGTGGGACTATTGTATGTTGTGTTTCTCTTCTGTACAAGTGGTTTATTTCGCACTTGCCTCAGATGCCTGCTTTTTTGGAGAACAAACAATGTCTACGGTGGTCCTAGAGACTTATGTCTCTCACTAATGATGATATTGTTTGGTATGATTCTGCGTTGAGTAGTGTGGATATTATTGACAGTTATGGTGAGTTCTCTAATGTGCCGCTCATTGGTACATAAGGAGGAATCAACTACAACCCTGCTTTGGCGCATCGTCAACTTGGGTTCCCCTTGAGATACAAACCTAATAACACTCAGTTAGAAGGTCTTTTCTATCAAGAGGGTAAATATCCCCAACATTTAAAGCAAATGATGATACATGCTTGGCATAATGTACATAAGAAAGGAAGATCCAAGTTTGGTTCGCGCAACTGTGTAGCTTTGGAAGCTTACACTATTTGGGTGAAGAAGAGAACTTTGGAGCTTAAGATGCCATATGCTTATGAAAGACCTATGTCTTTGGTTGTGGCTGAGCCAAAAACTCTCCCTAACCAAGATATAGAGGAGTTGGAAGATGCAGTCGCTAAGATGAAGCAAGAGAGAGATATGTGGGAAGAGCGGTTTCATGCTTTGAGCCGAAAGCATGAAGAGTTGCAGCTTGAGTCGAAAGACAAAGATGCGCTTATTGAGATTCTTGAAGATCGAGCAGTAAAGAGACAGAGAGAGCTAGAGAGTCTATCCACCTCTAGCATGCCCCAACCTTCTGGTGCTTGGAAGAAGATTGTTGATCAGCTTATCCTTGAGAAGGCTCAGATGAAGACATCCTTTGAGTCCGAGATTCGACGTATCCAAAGAAAGTACACGCTCGCATCCAGATCATCTGATACTGTTTCTAAGGGATCCTTAGGATGATTAGTTTCCTTTTCTCTTGTATTCGTACTTCGGTTTCTGTAATTGTACTCAGTGTAATCCTTCTAAATTTTATGAATAAAAAGAGATTTTATGGTTAATTAAATTGTACTATTGTTATTATTTGAATATATTTGCAAACGAGACTTCATATATTCCTTGAAATTAAAAACAATCAAACACATTGCATTTCGTGCATCATTTGCATAACAGGTTTTCTTCCGCCAGATATCTTATTGGTTATTCTTCTGTGCTTCAGCCAAGCTGACTCATCGATACAACACTCGCGCTAATCAACCAAGGATAATGGAGCATCTAGAGCAAGAGAATAGAGAGTTGAAGGATGAGATTGCCAGGTTAACGGTGCTGATGGAGTCTGTCATTGCTGCACATAACCAATCTTCACCAACTCCTGCAACTCCTCCCTGTTGTTGCCAGTCAATCTGGTTCTTCTATACCTGCTGGATTCCCTTGGGGAATGTCATCCAACTTTATGCCTAAAGGGTATGCACCCACTTTTGTCTCTCTGCCGGCATCTAGCCCGGTCATGTCAGTGCCACCTCCAGTTGTTCACACTCTGCCTTGTGTTGAGGACACTATCTACCATTCTGAGCCATCTAAGGGTCCAGACGTGTATGAGAAAATAGACGAGATGAAGGATCAGCTCCTCGAGCTACACAAAGAGTTGAAGACTTTAATAGGAAAGGATTTGTTTGGGAAGAGTGTTGCTGAGCTCTGCCTGGTCCCTAATGTCAAGATCCCGATGAAGTTCAAGGTCCCTGACTTTGAAAAGTATAAAGGGAACACTTATCCGCTAAGCCACCTTGTGATGTACGCCAGAAAGATATCTACTCAAACTGATAATGATCAGTTGCTGATGCACTATTTCCAAGACAATTTAACTGGTGTCGCTTTGAGATGGCATATGGGTTTAGACAGTGCAAGTGTTCGTACTTTCAACGACTTAGGTGAGGCCTTTGTTAAGCAGTACAAGTACAACGTGGATATGGCGCCCGATAGAGACCAGCTGAGGTCTATGTCTCAGAAGGATAAGGAGATATTCAAAGAATATGCCCAAAGATAGAGGGAGTTGGCTGCCTAAATTAGTCCACCTCTTGAGGAGAAAGAGATAACGAAGATCTTCCTAAAGACATTGAGTTCGTTTTATTATGAACGCATGATTGGAAGTTCCCCTAATGACTTTACCGAAATGGTAAATATGAGGATGAGGCTAGAAGAAGGAGTCCGTGAAGGACGTCTGTCTAAAGAAGAAGCATCATCTATCAAGAAATATGGTAGGAGTTTCTCCAAGAGGAAGGAGGGAGAAACTAATTCAGTGTCTATGGGGAGGCAGATGAGGCCTCATGTCAGAAAGAGTTCTCAACCTCGTCAACATCAACATCAAGTTTCATCAATAATTCCTGTATTTTCCAACAATTCTAATCAATCAGTTCTGATTCAGCGACAACAACGCCAACAACAACCACAACAAAGAACCAACAACAACAACAATAATAATCAACAAAGTTTTGAGAGGAAGAAGGTCTCCTTTGACCCTATTCCTATGTCGTAGGTCGAATTGTACCCGTCCTTGGTTCTCAAGACCTCATTCAACCCAGAAATCCTCCGCAAATTCCTGAGCCACTTCCATGGTGGTTCAAACCTGAACTTCGTTGTGCTTTTCACCAGGGAGCCCTTGGCCATGACATAGAAAACTGCTATCTGTTGAAGTATGAAGTACAAAACCTTGTGAAGAGTGGGATGATGTCCTTTGAGGACAAAGCGCCTAATGTGAAAGCTAATCCATTGCCTGCTCATGGTAATACTACTGTCAACATGGTGGACGGCTGTCTAGGGAATTTACGATGTACGACGTATCTGTAGGTCGTTGGTGGAAATGCATAGAACCTTGTGTTTGATCAGTGATTGTGAACATGACCATGATGGTTGTGTAATCTGTAGCGTAAACCCCCGTGGGTGTATGATTGTCAAGAGAGATATCCAGAAGTTGATGGATGAGAATGCAATTCAGGTTCAACAGTTAAGAGATATAGATGATATAAATGTGATCGTGCTAGTATTCAAGACCCCTGAGCGGGTAGTTATCCAGTTTGATAGCAACAACAACAACAATGTCAACAGATCGGTATCGCCGTTGGTAATATGGTTAGCGGGTCATGTTATGTACTCATCCAAGAAAGCTGTGCGATATCAATACAACGCCACAATGATAGAAAATGGTCAAGAGGTTCCTCTACCAGTTGCAGACTCTATGGTGAAATTTGTTGATATTGCAAAGGTGATCCATAGTGGTCGTGTGTTTGGTCCGGTTTTTCTGAAAGAAGTAGAAGATGTTGCAGCAAGTAAGAAGGCAGAGATTCTAGTAGCGAATCCAGTTAGTACTTCAGTGTGTCAGTCTGGTGAATCCAGCAAAATAAAGACTAATGATGATGATGAAGTGTTGAAATTAATCAAAAGAAGCGAGTTCAATATTGTGGAGAAGCTGCTCCAAACTCCATCAAAGATCTTCGTGCTGTCACTATTGATGAACTGTGAGGCACATAGGGAGGCATTGCAGAAAGTGCTCGAGCAGGCTTACGTTGAGCATGATGTGACTATGGATCATTTTGACCACATAGTTGCCAATATTACTTCTTGCAATAATCTGAGCTTTTGTGTTGAAGAGCTTCTTGAGGAAGGTAGAAATCACAATTTGGCGTTGCATATTTCGATGAAATACAAGGAGGACGCTATGTCCAATGTGTTGGTTGAAACAAGTTCATATTTAAATGTGCTTCTGAAATCAACTTTGTCAAGACTTTCTTACCAAGGCTCCCCAATGAGGTACAATGGCGTGATTGTCAAAGCGTTTGACGATTCTCGAAAAACTGTCATTGGTGAAGTGGACCTTCTAATGAAGATAGGTCTGAGTGATTTCCATATTACTTTCCAGGTAATGGATATCCACCCGGCTTACAGTTGTTTATTAGGGAGGCCATGGATTCATGAAGCAGAAGCTGTGACGTCTACTCTACACCAGAAGCTGAAATTTGTGAAGAACGAAAAGCTTGTCGTTGTTGGTGGAGAGAAGGCATTATTGGTGAGCCACTTGTCATCTTTTACTTATGTTGAAGCTGAGGAGGAGGTTGGAACTCCATTCCAAGCCTTGTCTATTGTTGAGGAGAAGAAAACTGGGGCACCCATGTCTTCTTTAAAAGATGCATAAAAGGCTATTGAGGCTGGTAGCATTGATCAGTGGGGTCGTATGATAGAGATTACTGAGAACAAGAATAGGGATGGATTGGGATTTCAACCAGGGCCGTTCAACGTCAGAGCTGAAGTTATGCAACCAAGTTTCCACAGTGGAGGGTTCATTCATGGGAATGATCAAGACCCAGCTGTTGTGATTGAAGACAGTGACGATGAAGACGAAGTTTGCGCCAACTTTGTGACGCATGGCCAGGTTTGCAACAATTGGGTTGTTGTTGATGTTCCTACTATTATTCATCGCTCTAAGTAATTTGTTTTTCATTTTTAGGAAAAATCATTCTCCTATGCCTAAGGGAGAAGCGAACATTGTTGGGCATTTCTATTATTATCATCAATAAAAGACAATTTTATTCATCCACATCTATGGTGTTTTATGTTTACCTTTTGCTTTTCTGAAAATGGTAATCACAAAAAACATAAATAAATAATAATCTTCCATCTGCATAATATTTGGTCACAATTCACTTCTCTAAAATCAAAATATCAAATCATTATGCAGGTTGGTTCCCAAACCCATTGAATACAATGATCCTACTCCCTCTCCAAACTTTGATTTCCCTATGTTTGAAGCTGAGGAAGAGATTGATGATGAAAAAGTATATGATGAATTATCTTGTTTACTTGAGCACGAGGAAAACGCCATTCAGCCGTTTGAAGAACAAATTGAATTAGTCAACTTGGGTTCCGAAGATGATGTGAAGGAAGTCCATATTGGGTCTTAATTGTGTCCAGAAGCTAAGAAGGGGTTGATTGATCTTCTTCGAGAGTATTCTAATGTGTTTGCTTGGTCCTATCAGGACATGTCTGGTTTGGATTCTGAGATTGTGGAGCATAGATTGCCATTGAAGCCAGAATGCTCGCTGATCAAGCAGAAGTTAAGAAGAACTCATCCTGATATGGTAGTTAAGATCAAAGAGGAAGTGAAAAAGCAGATTGATGATGGTTTTATTGTAACCTCCGAGTATCCATAGTGGGTGGCCAATATTGTGTTTGTTCCTAAGAAAGATGGAAAAGTCCGCATGTGTGTTGATTATAGATATTTGAATAAGGCTAGTCCGAAAGATGATTTTCCTCTGCCACACATTGATATGTTGGTAGACAATACAACTAAATTCAAAGTCTTTTCATTTATGGACGGATTTTCCGGTTATAATCAGATCAAGATGGCACCTGAAGATATGGAGAAGACATTCATTACACCCTGGGGAACATTCTATTATAGAGTAATGCCTTTCGGTTTAAAGAATGCTAGTGCAACAGACTAGAGAGCTATGACCACTCTTTTTCATGATATGATGCATAAAGAGATTGAAGTTTATGTTGATGATGTGATTGCCAAATCAAGTGATGAAGAAGAACATGTTAAGCATTTGTTGAAGTTATTCCATCATTTGAGGAAGTACAAACTCCGCTTGAATCCCAATAAGTGTACTTTTGGTGTTCATTCTGGTAAGTTGTTGGGCTTTATTGTCAATGAGAAGGGTATTGAAGTTGATCCTTCCAAGATCAAAGCAATACAAGAGATGCCTGCGCCCAAAACTGAGAAGTAAGTCAGAGGTTTTCTCGGCCGCTTGAATTATATTTCAAGATTTATATCACATATGACTGCCACATGTGCGCCTATATTCAAGCTTCTTTGGAAACATCAGTCTTATGATTGGATCGAGGATTGCCAGAAAGCTTTTGACAGTATCAAAGAGTATCTGCTTTAGCCTCTAATTCTGTCTCCGCCTGTTGAAGGAAGACCCTTGATCATGTATTTGACTATGCTTGATGAGAGTACGGGTTGTGTTCTTAGTCAGCAAGATGAATCTGGAAAGAAAGAGTATGCAACTTATTACCTTAGTAAGAAGTTCACCGACTGTGAGACTCAGTATTCTATGCTTGAGAAAACATGTTGTGCATTTGCTTGGGCTGCTAAGCGTCTGCGCCAGTATACGTCAAAATCATACTACTTGGTTAATATCCAAAATGGATCCAATCAAGTACATACTTGAGAAGCCTGCTCTAACTGGGAGGATTTCCCGATGGCAGATGTTATTATCTGAGTATGATATTGAATACCGATCTCAAAAAGCTATTAAAGGTAGTGTCTTGGCTGACCGTTTGGCTCACAAACCGATTGAAGACTATTAGTCAGTGTAGTATGATTTTCCCGATGAAGAGATTTTGTACTTGAAGATGAAAGATTGTGATGAACCATTGCTTGAAGAAGGGCCAGAACTTGGTTCCCGTTGGGGCATGGTATTTAATGGAGTTGTTAATTCATATGGTAATGACATTGGGGCAGTGATTATTACTCCTTAAGGCACTCATTTTCCGTTTACAGCTAGGTTGACTTTCAAGTGTACAAATAATATGGATGAGTATGAAGCTTGCATTATGGGGCTTGAAGAGGCCATTGATCTCAGAATAAAATATCTAGATGTCTGTGGAGATTCAACTTTGGTTGTGAATCAGATCAAAGGTGAATGGGAGACGAATCAACCCGGTTTGATACCATATAGAGACTATGTGAGGAGGATTTTAACTTTCTTTACAAAGGTTGAGTTCCATCATATCCCTCGAGATGAAAACCGGATGGCAGATGCTCTTGTAACGTTGACTTCAATGATTATGGTGAAATTTTGGAATGAAGTTCCTAATTTGTCTATGATGCGTCTTGATAGGCCAACTCATGTATTTGCTGTTGAAGAGGCCAGAGATGAAAAGCCGTGGTATTTTGACATCAAGTGTTTCCTCTAAAGTTAGATTTACCCGCTTGGGGCATCTTTGAAAGATAAGAAAACTTTGAGGAGATTCGCTGGCAACTTCTATCTGAATGGTGATGTGTTTTACAAGAGAAACTTCTATATGATTTTGCTCAAATGCGTGGATAGACACAAAGCAGACCTATTGATGACTGAAGTCCATGAAAGTTCCTTTGGTACTCATTCCAATGGACATGCCATGGCAAAGATGTTGAGAGCAGGTTACTATTGGCTGACAATGGAATCTGACTGTGGCAAGTTTGTAAAGAAATGCCACAAGTGTCAAATTTATGCAGACAAAATTGATGTTCCTCTAACACTTTGTAAGACCCCAATTTTGACCCTAAGATCCCTCATGCTATCTCAAAAAAATGCATTATCATTGGGATCACACCTTGGCATCCTCCTTACCCCTTATTCATTGGGTTTGCATTGGGATAGATCACCAAGCATCATGTGATTGTATCATACTTTGTATTTTATCATTTTTACTAACCAAAATACCAAAAATATGTCTTTCTATAATCTAACTCTTTTGTAGGTAGAGCATGTGCTCACCTTTGATCCATCAAGCTCACATCTAGGGTTTAAGACCCTCAATGCAAGGAGTTCAATCAAGAATTGGTTTACTATGGCTTTAAGTATCATATATGAATCCCCATGGTCTTCATATGTTATTTTGATCAAGAAATCATCAAGAGTTTGGAATTGGTTTGCCTTGGAAACCCTAATTCATCTGGGTATCTTGTGTAACTTCTTCAACAAGCTTCTTCACCAATTGATCAAATATTTAAAGGGATACTTCAAATTCCATCATCTTATGCATATATGATCCTCCATGAGTCCCAAGAGTCAAGATAATGGTAAGCTAGCAAGTTGGTTCATGGTGGTTGACCAGAGGAATTCATCTGATCAAAACTGAGGTTCCCTAGACCCTATATCCTACAATTTTTGTCATATGAAAATGATTCCAAGATAAAATTTACTCTTAATTACATTCAAAGTAACTTTCATGTTGAGGTTTAGAGCTATATTTGCTTAGAAAGTCATTTTTTAGGGTGAAAGATTATATGTCATTTTGTCTAAACCCTAATTTGGAGGTCAACTTCCCAAGGCCATAACTTTCTTAATTTTTATGAGATAAAATATTTCAAAGTTGAAAAATTAAATTCAAGATATCTACTTCAAGTTTTATGTTTGGAGTAAGAGCAAATTCAACTTTTATATGCATGTGATATAAGGAGACATTATAGGTCATTTTGGACCAATGCCATTGAACAAGTGATTTTCCTCAACTTCAAAAATGCATAACTCCATCATATTAAATCTAAATGAGGTCAAATGTGCGACCATTTTGAAGGAAATTGAGAGAGCTACAACTTTTACGAAGGAACTTTTCTCATTTGAAGCTCACATAAAAAGTTAGCTAAGGTGGAATAAGTGAACATATAGCTTGACACTTAGAAATGTTTTTGACATGTTTGATTTTCCCAACTTCCACCTTAAAATTCATCATGATCCAAGATTCAAATGAATAATTGTTCAACATTAAAGTTGTTAATCTTGATCTAACCTTTCCAAAAAGCCCAATTTCATCCCATTTGGACAAAGTATGAGTGACTTGCGCATGGCTTGAACTTGGATGACCATTTGGCACAATTGAACTTGAAACTTTCATACACAATTGCATGGCTTACCAATGTGACTTCAGCAATGTTTGTACTCATTTGTGGACCTGAAGATATGATTACATGGTCCTATCACACACCCATGCACCGATGCAATGTACATTGCTATGTTTGGAACTTTGATTTCAAGTGTGCATTTAACAATCATATGGATATAAATAGAGACTATTGTGATCAAAATTAAG
The DNA here is from genome assembly GCF_024323335.1 of Lathyrus oleraceus. NCBI lineage: Eukaryota > Viridiplantae > Streptophyta > Magnoliopsida > Fabales > Fabaceae > Lathyrus > Lathyrus oleraceus. The sequence goes on along the minus strand of NC_066584.1, from coordinate 380,005,394 downwards.
GACCCTGGGCGCCAACTTTGAATCCCAATCTCCAAAACCCTCTCATTCAAAGGATAACCTTGAGAATTTCCTTTGGAAATTGAGTTTGAATCTTACTGTTTTGAGATTCAAATCTCCAAGAGTCCTGTACCTTTTGCTGATTCATTTCCATTCCTTCAAGTGTCCCGAGCAAGATCAAGAGCAAGTGGAAGCAAGATCATATTCATACAGACCTGCATTGAAGGTATTTTCCAGAAATTTCCATCTCTTTGATTCTCACTCAATTCTCCATAATTCTTCTTGATCTTTGGTTGTCTAAAGTCCTATCAATGTAGGCAACAAGATTGAGTTACTTTGAGGTCAAATCGAAGCAACTCAGATCATGATCCTCATAATTCAACTCCCTGTATCTTTCAATATACTTGGAGTTAGGAAAAATTGAGGCCAGATTCGAGCTCCTAAGCATTTTTACTTTAAATCCATGTCCTTCTTTTTAATTTTGGTGATGGTTGTGAGTGAACCAGTCCGGTGAAGCTCACCGGAGAAGGAGACTGGAGCTTTGGCTCCAGCGGTGTGCTGGCACTCATCTGAACCACATGATCCTTTTGAAATGTTTTAATCTCGTGCACTGGTTTTGAATACCATCCCTGCAGCACTTTGACTTGTGTCCATGATGGAATGCGCGCTGAGGACCACTTGATCTGCCACCTCAATTAATGAGGGAGATCAAGTGGTCCACGTTTTTTACTATTTTCTGATTTTCATTTTATTTGGTTTATTTTCATTAATTCATATTAATTTTAATATTGATCCAAAAAATATGAGAGTTTCACCAAAAAAAATTAAATAAATTCCTCTTTCATTTTCTGGATTAAAATTATTTTTTGGATCATTATTAATATTTTTCATGATTTAATTGTTTTTGTGATTATTTTTAATTTTTTAAAAATAGTTTTAAGTTTCCAAAATTAATGAAATTTTTTCTCCAAGGTCCTTTGACCTTGTTTGACCTATGATAAATCTCATGGTCATTTATTTGGTATTTTGATGAGGTTTTAGGATTTGGACCAACCATAATTTAATTTAATGCATTATTTAATTGATTTTAATTGTTTAAATGCAAAATAAATTGTGTTGAGCTTTTGATATTGACTTGTTGAGTTTGACTTGTGTTGTTGGGCCTTGGTCAAGTTTGATTTGACTTTGTTGAGTTAAAATGATTGGATTTAGGGGATTGATGAAATGCACATTTCATCTCCCAAAATGAATGAATGATTTTAATTTGATAAAAGTCCTCCTTTGACCAATTTGTGTTGATTCCATTTTCCCTCCCTCTTCATCTCAATTCCATTCTCTTCTAATTCATTTCATGGACCTATGATATCTCTATATCCTAAGGCTAGTTGATTGCAAAATCAACATAAGTGTGGATGAGGTTAGATCCACCCCTTTTGCATATTCTTTTAAGTGTGGTATGTTTTAGGAGTATGGTTCATAATACCATATCTCTAACATGCATTAACACTAAAATTTCTATTGCCCTACCTCAAATAGTTGTGACTTCTACATAAGTCCAATTACGATTGCTTAACATAGCGCTAAATTGTTGACACAAAAGGCATAGCATTCTAGTAAGTGAGATTGTAAGTCTCCCCTCTTTCATGGTATTGTATGGAAACTTGGCCTTTTTTCCTTCCTTTAGAAGATGTCTTGGTTCAAGGATCCATGCTTGTGAATAGTGGGTTGAGTGTTCTCCAAAGAATGACTTAAACAAAACAAAGCAAAAGCAATACTAACTTCTAATCAACTAACAACTAACATTTAATTTCAAGCTAATTACTTTTATACACTTTAATTTTTAAGTCTTTATTCATTTGCCATTACTCATACCATTTAACTTGTTTACTTTAATGCCATTTTCACTTTGCTCACTTGATCCATACCTTATGATTATATTGTGATTGTATATACATGTTTGTGTTTGTGGTCTTTTGACCTTAATGTACATAATAACAATAAAAACCTTAAAAGACATTTTGTGTGGACTGTTGGGTTACTCTAAGACATTGGACTTAGAATTAGGCAACACTCCCTATGCAAAAGGACTTGGCCAATGCCAACTTTCATGAAACCAAGTGCTTGTGAATTGAAACTTCATCTGAAGCAAGTATTGAAGATCCATTTGAGTTCCTCTGCTACATGATCTTCTTGAAGCTGTTATTTTGAACCTATGCCTAATGCCTATCTTTGAGTTCATCTGATACATGGGAATTTGTGAAGAAGATCATGGAATTGCTTAGCTTGGATGTGGATATCTTTATGTGATGCCTTGCTCTTCATCTTGCTATTTGTGTATTGGTATTGCTATTTCTAAAGTCCAAGGGAAATTTGGGTTTCTATATGACATTCTTGTCTATTGGATTGCAGCCCATTGATCAGATCTTTTCAACTCTTAACTTTTAATTTTGCTTAGGATTAGTCTCTTCATCTCTTCCCCATTTATTTAATTTCAAAGCTCTCCCTCCTTTTAAAATTTTCTTTGCTTGTGATTTCTAAACTTAGACTTTATTTCCAATTAGAAACTTTGGCCTTATGCCATTGCATTTTTAAAAATCTTTTCTTAATCAAACTTGTAAATGAACCTAACTATACCTGACTTAAAATTTCAAAAGACAAAAAGAAATAACACTCATTCAAACCTTTTTAGGCCTTTTGTGCCTTTGTTAAACATAAATTTTTGTTAAAAGCAATGCATCCACTTTGAAATTGTTACCACGAACTACGAGATTTTGATCCCTCATTTTTATGTTGGTACGTAGGCATAAGTCTGAAGGTCTTGTAAAACACAAAAATATAATTAATGAATTCTTTTCTCATCCCTCCAATCTATTTATTGAAAACCTCATTTTGTACAAAAATACACATGCACACAAGAAAGGGCTCCCTAGGAGTACTTAGTACACTTTGGGTGCTAACACCTTCCCTCTATGTAACCAACCCCCTTACCTGTAATCTCTGGCATTTTATTAGTTTTGATTTGAAAACTTCTTATTTTTGGGTTTTGTTCGTACTTTTTCCCTTTTCCCTTGGAAATAATAAAAGCGCGGTGGCGACTCTGGTTTAATTGACGTCTAGCTTACCCATAACTTGATGGTCATGAATTTACCGCTACACACTATTGAACGTCATTTCCTTTCCTTGGCCCTTCTCAATATGGGGAAGTGATATGATTGACATGATAGAGCCCAAAGCTTCGAATGGACATCCTTTCATTCTGGTGGCTATTGATTACTTCATAAAGTGGGTTGAAGTGGCATCGTATGCAAATGTAACCAGGCAAGTTGTTGTGAGGTTTATCAAGAATCAAATTATATGTCGGTATGGTGTGCCAAGTAAGATCATTACTGATAATGGATCGAACTTGAATAATAATATGGTGGAAGCTCTTTGCAAAGACTTCAAGATTGCACATCATAATTCTTCTCCCTACAGACACAAGATGAATATCGCTATTGAAGCTGCAAATAAGAACATCAAGAAGATCATTCAGAAAATGGTTGTAACATATAAAGAGTGGCATGAGATGATTCCATTTGCTTTGCATGGGTACCGTACGTTAGTCCACACTTCAACAGGGGAAACCCATTTTTCTCTTGTTTGTGGCATGGAAGTTGTGCTCCCAGTAGAGGTTGAGATCCCATCATTGTGCGTCTTAATGGAAGCCAAGTTGATAGAAGCTGAATGGTGCCAGACCAGATATGACCAGCTGAATTTGATTGAAGAGAAAAGATTGAATGCCATGTGTCGTGGTCAATTATATCATCAGAGAATGAAGAAAGCTTTTGATAAGAAGGTCAGGCCTCGTGTGTTTAGAGAAGGTGACCTCGTGCTCAAAAAGATTTTATCTTTCAAACCTGGTGCTAGGGGCAAATGGACTCCTAATTATGAAGGCCCATATGTTGTTAAGAGAGCCTTTTCAGGCGGTGCTTTGATTCTTACAACTATGGATGGTGAAGAGTTCACTCGTCTTATGAACGCCAATGCAGTCAAGAAATACTTCGCCTAAAAAAAGAAAAGAATAGCTCGCTAAGTTGAAAACTTGAAAGGGAGACTTAGGCAAAAATGAGCATCTCGGTGGATTAAAAGCCCGAAAGGGCAATCCAGGAAAAAATTAGAGACATAAAAATTTCTCGTGAAAGGCACTTTCTAGTTAGGCCCATGTAAAAATGGAGTTTGAGGGAAGGGTGGTGAACCACGTGAAAACTTTCTTTGTCAATAAGTTTGTAAATACTTGATTTTTAAATTCTCATTGTTGGCTAGATCCCAACCCCAGTCTAATACCGGGCAACATGTTCGACATTGGACTCACTAGTGTCGCCGGTGAACTTGGTGAATTTTGGGACTTTCCATCCCCTAGGCAATTCGGCTTGCCTTATATACTCCAACAACGAGGATATATAGTTTGGCCCATGGAGGCCCACGTTGAGGCCATTTTGGACCAAAACACGTTCGACAACGTTGGTGATCTTATCCTATACCCCCATGTTGTTCTATCAGGCTTGTCTTAGGACTTGGTTGACATCTTGGTTGCACTGCACTATGACCATCCTTCCGACCTTTGATCTTTTCCGACCGTTCTATTTCCTAGAGGGTTAACCCTCTAAGGAACGTTAGGCATTGTAGTCGATGGTACCAATGGTGCCCCTAAAAAGTCAGTAATCCTACCCATTTGGTGGGTTAATTGTTGATAAATCCTAGTCGTGTTTTCTAGAAGTGAGGTAAACATGTTATATATCTGTTGTGTGATAGTATGAACCATATCGTAGTTGCTTTCATCCATTAACTGTCTCATGACTTTGAGAGAGTTATTGGTTAAAGTTGAAACACCCTATGGAGGAAAATACCCTATTCCTCCTGGTGGTTGTACCATTTGGCTAAATTTCCCCATCATGGACATTGAAGCCAAATATGGGTTAAAATGCATCGATGTTGCCATCACGCTCTCTGAATATATTGATGTACTAGGGTGGAGGCTTGCCATCATTGCAGTTGGCATGCCATACAGTTGTTCCTTTTGAGGCAACAAGAAACCTAAACAAGGAGGCCTTTGATCTCTTGGATTCTATAATTCCCTAATGATAGTTGGTGTATATGACACCAATGGTGATGAAATCTCCATATCTAGCGGTATAGAATAAGCCACTTTCTGGCTTATGACCGTAGGCATCTCCTTGACCAAGGTTAGAGCCAACGGACTGCCGACACTAGTAACCACCGATTATCCTCCTGGATTTGGAGTATTAGTTTGGGAAGGGGTTTGGTTTTTTCTAGACATACTAGAAAGACGTTTACCACTCAACAAGTGAATACAACATAGAAAAACATAAAAACGGAAGACATGAAGACAAAGTGTAAGACACTAATTCTCTGGAAAAAATATTCGCACAAAAAGGTCCCACTGGGTGTGCAATTTGTTTACCGGTGTTTTTGGTAAATAACCACGAGTTTGAAAATCTATGAGATTAACTCGAAAAATCTCCAAAGCTATTTGTGCAAATAACTTGCATGAACACATGTGCGTGTGAATTGAATGTAGTGTGACAAAAAGACTTTAAATGAAGTCAAGTTATAATAAATGATAAGGTAGAAATGCAGTAAATAACATTAAATAAAGCAAGGAAAAGAGTACATGTTTTGTTTAAGGAGACAAAAAAGATTAAAAAAGGGTGGACGCAGACGTATACATGTTTCTCACTCAACTATTTCGCTATATGACTTGGGTACTCCAGTGGTATGGAGAGTATGTATGAAATTTTGCAACCTTTGATCCAATGTATGAGTTTGATATTTATTATATTTACAAGATAATTATCGACTGTGGTTATGACCACTAGGGGGCTCGTCACATTTGCTTCACATTCAGTTCTTTAGGTTCCCACTAGTGCACTTATGTGTCTTCCTAGATGTTATCTTCTTGTAACCCACATTAAGTGGTAACTGCCCTACATCTTCACGTCCTCTCGATGATAACCTCTTCAACGTGCTGCCGACGATGTCCATCACAACTTTGAGGCTTAAAACTTACTAAGTCTTTTATACCATGCTGTTTGGTCGACGAGTCCCTTTGATGGAATGAGGGATCATGTCGACTATCCCTTTCGAGATTTTGGACATGTTTCAATCGACTGCCCTTTTTGAGATTTTGCATGTATTTCCCAGGAATCTGGGCCTTTAGGGGGTTTACCCATGTGAGTCTTTCAAATCATATCTCGTTGTGTCGATGGCTCGGTCGAGCCTCCTTTATTGGCTTGTCGACGACTCATCATTAATGCTTCTCTTAAAGACACTTCATTAATTTTTGTTCAATAGATGTCTTTTCATTGACATTCTTGGTTGACTTTCTAGGATATGAAATCCCAATGTAACATGGTATAGCTAAATGTGGAAGCTATTTCTAATGACAAAATACACAAAAACTTAATTGAGGAAAATTATCGAACACCTTGTGTGCAATCAATTTTGTTTAGAATTTTCTATGATTTTGTTGATTTGAAAAAACAACTACAATCTAATGGATTGTAATCAATATAACAAAACCGTTTTCAAAATATTATCAACAAAAGTTTAACCAAACATATTGATCGCACAATCTACGAACTCAACAATTTGCAAATGAAAAGTAGAGAGAGAGAGAGAGAGAGAGAGAGAGTGTATGTGTGTGTGTGTGAGAGAGAGAGAGAAGGATTTGTTTAGGCAGTTCCCAAATCGGTCTCGCTATGGGTATGTCTGCCCTCAATTCAAAATCGAATTGAGATAATGAAAATTAACCTTTGCAATTGTAGTTTACAAGAGAAACGTAGCAATCCAATCCTACAAACCCTATGTTTGATGTTGATTCTAACTTGTTTTCTTCTCTTGATCTAAGCTTGATCAAGTAACCTAACAATACCAATTTGATCCATAGTCTCACGCTAATCCTTTGCAAGAAACCCAGTTCTTCAAAGCTTTCACTTTATAGAATCCAAATTATGAATTATTGTCACCTAAGATTTACCAAGATGATCCTCCGGTTATCATTACTCCTTCGACCGAACCCATCGTTCTTCAAAGCTTTCACTCAGCTGAATCCAACTTGCATAATCTTGTCCAAAACCTTCAAATCACCAATTGATCTTGAAGGAAAAATCCCATCTTGGTTTTCTTATTTAAAACCCCCAAAGGTTCTCAACCCAATTTACAATTCAACAACCTAAATTGGACGTTATAAACTCTGATTCTAGATGGCATCCAAAAAAATGATTATGTGTAATTTATTTATGTGTATGCATAGAACATATGTTGAAGGTGAAAAGAACTCTTTGTATATTCCTGGTTTCGTGTATATCAAATTATGCATGTATGAGGTATATATATGTGTGGAAGTTTGAGGCAAAAGGAATGCAAAAAATTTGAAAAAAATCATGAATTTTTGGAAAAATTCATCGTACGTGTCGACCTATGTAAGTCATGTGTTGACCTGTATAGGTCATGTGTCGACTCATAGAAGATAATTTTCTTCTATGTGTCGACCTGAAACCCCTTCACAGTCGGCACATCAAACATACGCTATAGGCTTTAAGACTCATCAACATGTGTTGACTCATAGAAGAAAAGTTTCTTATATGTGTCGACCTGTATGCTGCATGTGTCAACACACGCATAAATAAAAGCTACAGACTTAAAAACTTAACAACATGTGTCGACTCATACAACGTATATGTCGACACATAAACCTGTGTCTTGCATAAAAATACATTTTTGCCATGTAGAATCATTTCTAACCTTTTCTAAATCATTTCCAAAATGTTTTTATGCTTCCTAATGCTAAGATGCACATTAAGAGTCACATGATCCCGTCCAATATACATAAATGCTAAAATATCCTAGTTTTGACATCATACAAAATACATCTAACGGGAAGTTGCACTCACCTGAAAATGGAAGTCTCGCTTGAAAGCCTAAACACCCTGTTTGGGGACTCGGCGTCTCACCAGTCGGTTGTATGATACAACGTTAGAGGGACTTAGAATCCCCATAACTGATTAAACTCTTGCCCGAGGGACTTAATATCTCTTCAGGAGAGACTGCTTCCAAAGATCATGCCTAAGGGGCACAACCTATATAAAACCTCGGAGACTTGGTGTCAAGTCTTACTAGAGGGCTCGATGGAAGTCATGCTTGAAAGGCTAAACACCCCGTCTATTGGACTTATGATTATTCAACAATTGACTAAGAGCGCCTCATCTGAAGGACTTAGCGCCTCATCGACGAAGCTGCATATTAGTAAGTATGTGAAGGCCTGGATTCCTAAAGGGTTAACTGGAACCTTATAAGGGAAAACGTCAGTTCTCGAGATACTCTAATTATCCACATGTAAAAAACACCCTGCCCTCTGTCGAAGGACTCGTACCTGAAGGATCGTGTAGTGTTATATTTGCAAATAACCTTGCCTAATGCGATAGGTTGAGACCACCCTAGGAAAAGGTGACAACGCGAGGTCGGTCGAAGGGAGGTACCGCCTCGCCCATAAGTCTTCATTGCTCATGAAGAGGAAACACGTGGGATAAGACACATCTTGGGTAAAGAGAAATTCATAATCATTACTAACACATGTCTCCCTTGGGAATAGGGATTCAATTGTCCATCTTTTTTTACTAGGGATGGTGATCTTTCCCAAGAAAATCGTAGGTATCGAGAATCCATACAAATACACTATCCCTCAAGGGAACAAATGAGATTTCTCAAGTCATACACATCTATTACTACTCAAAGATCACTTCGTTACTAGTAGCCTTAACACCGTCAATCTAGCCCCCCGCCTGCAACTCAACAGTGCCGACCACCAACAGGACTTTTCACCTCACGTGAGTTGGCCTTTCAAACAATCTCAAAAACTACCGTATAGGACTACTTGCCGCTGTGAGCTAACCCTTACCCCTCAAAACTATAATAGATCTATTATAGCCTCTGAGTCTCAATACTATTAAGAGGAAACACGCATCCTGTAATTTTTAAACAATATATTCACCAATGTAAAATAAGCAACTATGAACCCCATACTCCAAAGAAGCCATCTGAACAAGCAAAAATGAGTATAACAACTTAAGCCTTTGTGCCAAAAAAAAAGTTGATCAAATTAATGGGAAGGAAAATATATAAATATCATTGAAATTCATCAAAAGATATTTTATTAATAATAACATTAAATATAATAAAAGTAATCTTAACTCATGCGAGAGTAAACTCACTTAAATTTAAGAGAAAAAAGATGGTGCACTGACAGTGTAAATTATTTTTACACTGTCAACCAATGACAATCATGTATCCCGCCAAATCAGCTATTAAATTTTAAATTATTTATATGATTTGACACTTTAAAATATTTTGATTGAATGCATGTGCAATATTTTTTTACACTCACAGTGCACTACCATTAAATTCTAAATTTAAAGATTTAATTCAATTACATCAGTTATAATTGTCGTATCTTTAAAAGCATTTCACTTTTAATTATATTGTATTATCTCTATTTTTTTATTATAAATCACTTTAGAAAAATATTTTGTACTACAATATAAGTCGTTTTATAATATCAATCCATCATTAATGTTATTTTTTCTATTATATCCTTAAATATTTATTATTCTTTCTCTTTTCAATTATATTAATTTGTCTTTCCAATACGATTAATGAAGGACAATTTTGTAAAATCCTTTATAATTTCTTTTTTTTATACCACAATTATTACATTTCTTAATACATGTGAAAAATAAAAAATGATTTATAATAAAAACGGATGGAGTAACTTATTTTAAGCGTTTCACTTTAATTATATTGTAACTTATTTTAAATTTATAGTTCTTCCATTTGTTTTTAAACTTGAATTAAAAACTAGTTATTAATTTTGTAAGTATTTATTACAAAAGAAAAAATTTAAAACAAAATAATAATTAATTAAATTTATTATAAGAAAATATAAATAATCATATCAAAATTTATTGATTATCTCAAAAAACAAAAATTATCTTTAAATGAAATAAAAAAGTCCAATTACGTTACACAAATACGGTACTTTTTCTTTCTCAAAATAAAAGTCGGCAAATTTTTTTTCATCCGAAAATAAGAATTATTTTATATTTTTAATATAATATTAATTAAATTTTTATCAATTTTAACTTTAATTAATATTGTCTATACTAGTTTTAAAATATTACATCGTATTAATTAAGAACAATATTCATTTAATTATTTAATCATTATTTTTTTTTAATCTAGGATTAAAATTAAAAACAAATACTTTATAAAAATTTAACCGTTAACTTATATAATATTTTTACAATATAAGTGCATATTGTATGAAAATTAAAGTGCATATCTAAATGACCATATGATAGATTTTATTATAGAATAAAAACGGTCAAAAGCATAGGACTGTATTAGATTACATCCATAAGAAAGAAAGAAGAGAAAAAAGAAAAACATGAAATTTCACAAAAGCTTATAATCATTCATCATTTCCATTATTATTTGTTCAAACACTCTTCTCTACACGCCATGTGGTTTCTATTCCCAATTTAGCCATATCTTAGAGAGAGAAACACCCTAACAAACAACACTTCATCATCTCATCTTCTTCCATCATCAACCAAATCACCCTTCTCTCTCTACAGATAGGGTTTTCATTTTTCAATCTCAATTTCAATTCACCCCTTTTCATAGGGTTTCTGGAGAGAGAAAGCCGTTACATGAATGTAGGGTGCTGGTGTTGTTTGTTCTTGGGTTATTACTAACCGAGCTATGTTGGAAATGGAGAAGGATTTTGATTCCAAGGTCAAGATTCAACGGACTTCTTCCTCTTCCAATGGTGCTGGTATTGTTCAGAGATCCAAAAGCTTTGTTTTTAGGGCTCCTCAGGAGAATTACACCATTCAGGACTTTGAATTGGGCAAGATCTATGGCGTTGGCTCTTATTCTAAGGTTCGAATACACAATTACCAAACTGTGTTTTTCTTTTAGCTTAGTCTTGTGTTTTTTTTTTTAGTTTTATTGGTTTTGTTTTTGTGTAATGTTTTGATGGATGCATGAATCATGTGGACAATGTTGGCATTTTAGTTTTGTTACATGATATATAATTCATATAGTTTATTTTTTGTTTGTTTGTTGTTGGGAGAGATCATTGAATTATGAGTGTTATTGTTGCTATTGTTGAATTGAAGCACCATTCGGTAGCTTTTATTCAGGAACTTTGATTTGTAAGAGGGATTCTTCTTTGATGCTTTGACATCAATGGCTTCCCCTTCCTCTCTAAAGAAAAAAGACTGTAAGCTTTTTTTTTTCATTCTTGGTAGCTTTTGTGGTATTGTGGACTGCTTTTGAGGATTCAGTTTTTTGATATTCAACTATTTTTTTTAAGTAAATGAATCATTAAGATTGATGTTATATTAGTGAGAAAAACATAGGTCATAGAGCTGTGAGTCAAGAGAATTGTAGGGAGTAGTAAATGAAGCAAGGTGAGGTAATGATGGATTTTGTTGTATGGGGTTACCCATTTGGAATTGAAATGAAACTACTAGTACATGAAATTAACATCAGATTCTTCCTTCGAGTGCAGTATGTGATACCTAATTTCCTTTGCGAGGAATTTCACCCTTCACGAGGCTTTCCATTAGTGTGTACTTATTGAAAATTCATCGGTATCAAATGCAAGTATGTGACATCACATTTTGTTGTTGTTTGCTTTTGCTGTGAAGTAGGCGGAAATGGTTCCCAACTACTTATTTTATTTACCAAACACCTTTATTTGCTTCTCTTTCTCAACTGATTCCCCCTTTCTGCTGACTTCTTCCTGAGTTTGGGTATATAGTTATCTTAACAGAATATTGAGTTTCTAAATTTTTCGGTCTCGAAGGACAGTGTTTGTGACTTTCTTTGTAGATCTGAACCTCTCCTTTGCCTGTGCCCTTCTTGCTCTTGCACCTGCACTGTCTTGCTTAATTTATGATTTGTTTCACTTCTTTTCCCAATTTTTTATGCTAGTTATGTTCGAAAAATTATGAATTTTGAAGCACAATTTATTTCATTTCAGCACATTATTTTTCTTTTATATGCTACTGTTTTTTGAGTGGGTTGCTTTCATATGTGTCTGAAGGTTGTGAGGGCAAAGAAGAAAGACACAGGAGTTGTATATGCATTGAAGATCATGGACAAAAAATTTATTACCAAAGAGAACAAAACTGCATATGTGAAGTTGGAACGCATAGTGCTAGATCAATTGGATCATCCTGGCATTGTGCGGCTATATTTCACATTTCAAGACTCATTTTCTCTGTGTAAGTAATTCTGGGTATATATTTTCTGCTTATTTTCCCTGTGGCTTACTCCTCTTAGTGATATTTGAAATAATCTTTTTTTCTATGTTCTTTTTGCATTGGTGAAGACATGGCACTTGAATCCTGTGAAGGTGGAGAACTTTTTGATCAAATTACCAGGGTAGGCCAACGTAAAAGTTCATTTCACATATTCAGTATTCAGTAATGCCGGTGGTGTATAAGTTTTTTGTTTGGAAAAATCTTATGCTGTAGGTGTGTAATGTGTTAACCCAGTAGGGCTGACGTTTTGTCCTATGTCAGGTCTTACTATAAGTCTATAACACTAAAACCATAACATATGCTTTGATTTTATTATAATTTTCCAAAAAGAGGAATTATATACTGTGACAGAATGATTCTTTCTTAGTATAGGGTTTTCTAAGGTTTAGGATAAATTAGTATGGCATTTTTCTTTATCAATTCTCTGTACATGCTTAAGTGCAAATTTATAAATGAAAGGTAAAGTACACTTCACTCTTTGAAATCTCTTGATATCATCAAACTTGTTTATTGCTTAAATTCTACGATACCACATTTAAGCAAATTGAATAGCCTCCAATGTAAAGCCTTTTACAGAAATATTCTTTTGAATATTAAAATTAACAATAAATGAACTCCGCTGCCTAAATTGTACTGTCAATTTCTTTATTCAGTATCTCTGTCGGGGGGCTTTGCAATTGTTTCAAGTCTTTCAATATTTCTCTTTAATGAAAAGTTGAGTTAGCTATGTATAACTCAAGCTGAGTTCATATAATCCAATCCACTTATTATTTACCAGTTGATGAATTTAAGGGATTTTTTATTTTTTTTTCCTGATACTTGTACTATTATAATTCTTCTTTTTCAGTAAGAATTCAAGTTTGTGATCTTATCAAGACATTTACAATCTGATCGCCTCTCATAATTTGTTTTTGTACTTCTAGAAGTGTTGAAATTTCAACGTTCTTTTATATGTTAGATAATATCCTTATCCTTCTGATGCTCTTCACTGAATAATATCAACTAGCAAACTGTCTGATTCCTGTGTGCAGAAAGGCCGTCTAACTGAGGAGGAGGCACGATTCTATGCAGCTGAAGTTGTTGATGCTCTTGAATACATACATGGTTTGGGAGTGATACATCGTGATATTAAGGTAGCTCTGGGATTATTATACTGCATTGTTGTCATATATTGCTATGTGTGAAAATTAAATTTCTTCAATTGCAGCCAGAGAACTTATTACTCACAGCTGAAGGTCATATTAAAATAGCTGATTTTGGGAGTGTGAAGCCTATGCAAGATAGCCAAATTACCGTCCTTCCAAATGCAGCATCAGGTAAGATAGGAGCAATGCTGAAGCTGTTATTTTATTTTATTTTTTTAAAATTTATATTGTTCTTTTTTATTATATTTATTAATTATTATGTTCAACAAAATTTAGATGACAAAGCCTGCACATTTGTGGGAACGGCTGCTTATGTCCCTCCAGAGGTTCTTAATTCTTCTCCTGCAACTTTCGGGTAAAGGTTAAGCATTGATTGATTTTACCTTTTTCTGATGATTTTCTGCGTACGTAGATGATTTTGAAATGTTATTCTGTGTTTTTGTTTTTGGCTAAATCGAGGATTATTTTTTTGACAATTCAGATGTCATATTTTGACTGCTCTGAGTTCCCTTTTTGTTGTTTCGTGCCAGGTCATCATGTTATAACCTTATATATATTTTGTTTTTCTTCCTCAATATATTACCACAGAAATGACCTCTGGGCACTTGGCTGCACATTATATCAAATGCTTTCTGGAACTTCTCCTTTTAAAGATGCAAGTGAATGGCTTATTTTTCAAAGAATTATAGCAAGAGAAATTCGATTTCCAGATTACTTTTCAGACGAAGCAAGAGACCTTATTGACCGGCTATTGGTTAGTGCATTATGACTGGACACATATATTTCCCTGGTGTGCTTTCTAATTCTTATACACTTCCACATTTTCAGCAAATTATCCTCTTCCCATGTTCGCAACCATTGCGTTGCTGTTCTTTAAGTTGACCAACTAAGATAAAATAGCAGTTAGGGTTCAAGTGTTCTACATCTGGCTTTCTTGTAGGATATTATTTTAAGATAGGAATGTTGTGCATACATGAGTTTAATATTTTTTGTTTTCTTTGTTGACTTGGGGATAACAATAGGCAATTTCATTCCTGGTAACCCTTGCCTTTCCAGCAAAATAGCTGCTGACAAACTTTTCTTTTTTTGACCACATTATTCAGTTTCTATGCCCTTTTACAAAATTACAATACCATAATTACAATTAGCGCCATAACAACTGGTCAAAGAATGTTTTTGGTTGCCCTATCTTGAACGGGTGGATCGCTTTTTTTACCTGAAATAGATTTCATCCTTTGATGATACATGTAACAAATTTTTTATCATGCTTTAAGTTGCATGCTTTGTGCTATTAATTTGTGAGTTTTTAATTTTAAAGAGAAATGCAATTATGATGCAGGATTTAGACCCGAGCAGGAGACCAGGCGCAGGACCTGATGGTTATGCTATTTTGAAAATACATCCCTTTTTCAAGACAGTTGCCTGGGATAACTTAAGGGCACAAACTCCTCCAAAACTTGCTCTGGAACCCGGGGTATGACTTCTGTTGCTTTGCTGTTTGAAATGTTTTTTATGCAAAATAAGAAAAGAACCTTTGATTCTTGTCCACTTTCTTGATTTAATAAGGACATAATACCTAATCCGTAATTTTCACTTTAGACTCAATCGCCTGCTGCCGATGATGTTCAGGAGTCATCATGGAGTCCTTCTCACATCGGCGATGGTTCTGCAGCTTCTGCTAGACAGCCTGATGGCACTGCATCGTCTTCAGAGGGAACCGGTTCTATAACCAGGCTAGCTTCAATTGATTCCTTTGATTCAAAATGGTATGCAGGAACTTTCCTGGTTGTTTGTTGCTTTGTGCATTGTTGTATATCCAATCATATTGACATAACATGAAATTGGTGTGAAGCATTCACATCAAAAGTATATGTTTTATGGAGACCATCAATCCTTTGTCAATCAAGTATATGTTTTATGAGTAGTATAATTCACAATTTCACAAATTTCAAAATATTTTAAAATCTGTACCAATAGGTGATACTTTGAAGCAATATTCTCTGCATTTTAAATTTTTTATCGAATGATGCATAATATACTTAATTTTATGTTTGTTATGATTTAGAGCTTTTCACATCATATAAAATGGTATTAATTTCTTTTGGAATACATAAATAAGGCAAAACTATAATAGTTAAGATTTAGCTGCTTTATCGTACAGACTTAAAACAACACGCTGAGGTCTCATGTGTCATGAATTATGTTACTTTACATATTGTTCAGTGATATATTCACTTTTTACAAAGTTGCGTCAGTTTCTTCCTAATACTAGCAAAGAAATAAGGAGTTAAAAAAACAATAGAAAGAGTTGTGTGCAGTTGCAATTGAAGAAGCCTTATGTTTTATCAGGCTTGTTAATCAAATTTTGTGCACATGTAACAGGCAACAATTTTTGGATCCCGGGGAATCTGTCCTTATGATCTCCATGGTGAAGAAATTACAAAAAATTACAAGCAAGAAGGTTCAGCTCATCCTTACCAACAAGCCGAAGTTGATCTATGTGGACCCTTCAAAATTAATTGTAAAGGGAAATATAATATGGTCTGATAATCCAAATGATTTAAGCATTCAAGTGACTAGTCCTTCACATTTCAAGATTTGCACAGTAAGCTTTCTCTTCACTTTAGAATTCATGCAACATATTTTTATTGACCGCAAATCTTATGATTCATAATAAGATTCAATTCATGATTTGGAAAAAAGGTCTTCTGATTCACAATTTGAATCTTGATTTGATAACCATAATCTACTTGATTTTGTTTTCTGGTACCTTCCTTCACAATTTTGATATCAAATGCAGCCTAAAAAGGTTTTGTCGTTCGAGGACGCTAAGCAAAGAGCATCTATATGGAAAAAAGCAATTGAAGGACTTCAAAACCGGTGAACTCATTCTGGTTTTGACAACATTTTCTTTTAGACACACCTTCATCTTCTTCAGCAAAAAGGGATGAAACAGTTGGACTCCCCATTAATCAATTTTTCCTTAAAAAAAAAGTGAATTTGTAGATTTAGCTTTGCCGAGGCTTGTTCAAGCTAAATCCTCACCACAATTTTAATGAGTTTTTCCATCCTTTTTCATGCTTCAATGGGATTTATGATTAAATGTAGAAGTTCTAACTGTAGTTATGATGGGGGTGGAACCAATACTTTGTAAGAGAGAATATCAATTATTATTTTTTACATTATATATCACTAGCTGGAAGATGGTAGGCATTTTGGTTATCATAATGTTCTGAATCATTGAATTGCTCAATTTATTGTTTCTTCAGCCCAAGGTCAGAAGGTGTAGCCTCCCTGAACTTTAAAAATGGACATGATTTTTCCTTGGCATTTTGTAGAAGGTGTAGCCTCCCTAAACTTTAAAAATGGACATGATTTTTCCTTGGCATTTTGTAAATAATGAGTGCAACCCCCTGTCTGATTCAAGAGATTAGTCTCCGCAATTGCACGGATGTCACATAATTTAATCAAAAAACAAATATGAGAGACAAAACTACCAATTACTACTCTAATAAGAAATATTTACCAAATCTTTAATTGAAAATGATTTTATATAGTGAAGTTTCAAAATTGTTACAGATCATGATCTATTTACAATGTTACAACATTCTTGAATTAATTTCATAGTGCCAAGAATAATTCAAAGAACAATGGTGAGAATAAATTGAAGGTATATATGACCCAAAAGGGGATACCAGACCAATAGTCTCTCCTAAAGTTATTAATGATTTAAGATGAAAAAAGTCACAGCCATGGTAACTAGTGGAACAGAAATGTTGTCATCTATCACCTCAGTAGTGGGTAGGGACTCCACCACTGTTGCCACAATAGAAACAAAAGCTACTCTTGGCAAAATGCTCTCCCAGTTAAATTCCACATGTCCTAGAGCTGAATAGTAATAGAGCATCCTACATGCAATAAATATCAACAGTTTCAGTTTCAAAAAAATCTACTTAAAGTAATAACTATTTTCACATTTAATTCTCTAAGCTGAGTCAATTCCTTAATCAGTAAAGAAAGAGTACTGTTGAAAAAATTGATGAGGTTGTTGCAATGTAATGTCACGCACCCAATTGAAACCAAGAATCCAAATATAAACATTGCTATGCTACCAGCCCAACTCTTTTTTTGGTTATAAGGAATCTTGATGGACCCATATCTTCTGCCAATGATATCAGCTACACCTGGTATCATCCATAATTGTTACACAGTCATGAATAAGATTAGAATGTGTAAAGGAAAATTTATTAGTCTATATTACCATCCCCTCCACACATCATTGCCAAGGAAACCACCCCAATTGGAGATTCACGCCAGAAAACAACAGCACATAACATCAATATCCCAACATAATAAAGAGGACCTCTTAGCAATTCTCTGTAGACCATGTGAATAGTTAAACGTAATACTGACATGATCAAATAATCCAAAAAAAGAAAAGAGAAGACATTTACTCACTTTGGATCTCCTTTTCTAGTCACGGATTTGATGAGTCCTTGATCAGAAACCAAGGAAAGACCATTCACCAAAAGCCTCAAGAAATTCACCAGAGGAACAAAAGCAGCAAAGTAACGAGCTTCAGAGGAGGTGCTATCCTAACATTAACATCAAAACATTCAAACAAACCAAATCAAAAAATAGCAAAGACACAAACTTTATGTAAATCACTTAAATGGGTTACCTGAAAATTGGCCAAGAAACAAGAAAAAGCAAGCCAGACAGTATATGGACCAGTTTTCTACTCAGACCCTGCCATCACCATGTGCCATCAATTTTTTTCAAGGA
Organism: Lathyrus oleraceus; assembly: GCF_024323335.1. Taxonomy (NCBI): domain Eukaryota; kingdom Viridiplantae; phylum Streptophyta; class Magnoliopsida; order Fabales; family Fabaceae; genus Lathyrus; species Lathyrus oleraceus. The sequence goes on along the minus strand of NC_066584.1, from coordinate 379,987,078 downwards.
AAGCACCAATTTTTGCATTACAAAACAAAACCCAAAATTCAAATTGAACCAAAACAAGTAAAAAAAAATGGATCAATTCATATTTATATTTTTTGGAAATTGTGTCAAATGTTAATATCTGCATGCAGGGTAAGAAAGTGAATTGAAGAAACCAAATCAAACGAAACGAAACCAAAGCATTACCTGGTCAAGGATGTTTCTTCTAGTGAGATCATCAAAGGTAAAAACAAGAGCATAAGCACCGCCAAGAACACCAACGGTCGCTCCGACATTGTGGATTAGATCTTGAGCATTTGCAGGGACAATAGACCTTGTCACAAATCTTTCATCCAAACGGACACGTCTCTGTTCTAGAGTAGAATAAGAAAACGTGACAGTGTCGTCTGGTTTTCTTGGTTTGTTCCAAGGAAAGTGATTTGTGGTGGTGGATGTTGCCGGTGAACGGCGGTGCACGGCGGGGAATGGAAAGAGGAGAGAGGATAAGAGAGTCATGACTGATGTGAGAGTGGGATTATCAGATTAGACTTCAGTCAGATGAAAAACAAACCTTATAAGATTTCTTTTTTACTTAAGGATTTTTTATTTAATAATCTGTGTTTCATTAGGTGAGAGATTAGTTGTCTTAACTGGTTATTTATTTCAGCTTTAGAGAAGAAAACAAAAATCAAAAAGTTATATATTTCTTAGTTATTTATTTTACTATAAAAAATTCAATTGTGGAATGATTATGTAAGATATTTTACACACTCTTAATTAATGGCATATGTTAATTCATATTCCACCAATAAATTATGCAAATTTATAATGAGAATTAGAGTGTTTGTAATGAGGTTTAGATCGATTTTATGATAAACACTTATTTATTTAAAGATAAATTTACTTACAGTTTTAGTTTTACATAATTTAATTTGAATCGTAATATTCAAATTATAAATTAATTTTTATTAAATTTTTTTTTATAAATAATAGATTTGATATAATATATAACTTAAAAATTAATATTATTAAGTGATAAATTATAATTAAAACAAATAAAACAATAATAATAAATGAATTAAATTAAATTAATAAATAATATTAAAAAAAGTCATCAAATAATAAATTATCACAATATATTATATTAATAAAAAATAAATAAGTAAATAAATAAAGAGAAAAATCAACTTAAAATCAGTTTTTATAAAATAAAATTAAAATATATTTAATAATATTCAATTTTTTTTACAATTTTTCTAATATTTTTGAATAAATTTTTAATTTTATTTAAATTGACTTTGGATTTGAACATATCTCATGAGAATTACCACTTTGTCTATAAATGATAATAAAATAAAATTAAAGGCACATGGTTAGTTGTGTAGTATTTAAATTTAATATTATTTTTTTAATGAATTTCAAATTAGTTAAGGGTTAGTTTCTCTTGAAAATTGAAATTAAAGAATAACACGAAAAATAAGTTGTGTTTAAAATTAGTTAATGGTCACGATCTCTTGCTATTAAAGGGAAAAAAAAGATATTTGTTTATTTTATTTTTTATATCAAATTTGATATGTAATTTTATCTTAAGTACATTTTTATATTATGTTTTAAATCAATGTTTTAAAAATCGAATTGGAGATCGAACCGGTAAAATATATGGTTTAAGGTTCAATTGATTAAATCAGTTAAATCTACGATCGAACCGTTTAGTAAATAAATTAATAATATAATTTTTTCTTCATAAATATGTCACACATAATCATATTTTTACAACTTAATAAAATAAATATTTTAAAAATTCATTATAAATTTAATACAAAAATATCGATAATACATATAATAATATAACATAGTTCTACACTTCATTTTAACATTCATTTAAGAACAATTTGACCAAATTAAAGAATTAAATAAACTAAGTTAAACTAATTCAAATTCAAATTAAAATAATAGAATATAATAACTAAAATAAAATTCAAATAATTAAGAATACCTAAGTTAAATAAGATAAAATATCAAAAATAAATAATATAATATATTTCATTAAACAACAACAAAAAAACAGATTTGAATTGAATTGCGATAAATAAATCTTAGTTGACAACAACAAACAATATTGATTTGAACGACAATCAATATTGAGTTGGATATTGTGATTATGTTTGAAAGAGACGGCGTAATGATGATTAAATGTGGTTGAAAGAAAAACTATAATAGAGTGACAAAACTTAAAAGTTTGTATGGTTGTAAAATAATACGATTTTTTTTTTGTGATTGAGAATGTATGTTAAGTTTTGATATAAAAACATTTAAAATATGATCAATCTGAAGAATTTTTTTGAATTGAGTAGTTTTACAAAATCGGTTCTGATTATTTGGTTTGAATAATTTTGGACGGTTCAATCTGATTTTTTCGGTTTTTTTTCGGTTTTGACCTACTAACGATTTTGAAAAATTGACCCAACTAGATTCATCTCCGATTCCTGATTAAACCAGTTAAACTAGTCGGCTTATCCGATTTTTAAAACATTACTTTAAACACTAATGTCTCATGCTTCTAATCACTATTATAAATAAAATTTATTTTAAAAAACTATTAATATATAAATATCAATAATTTATTTATAGTAATACATAACTCAATAATTTGTTTACTTCAATGTATAAATATTAATAAATATTTTTAATAAAAAATAAATTTTAAATTAAAGATTTATATTGATTTAACTCAACTAAAAGATATCTATTAAATTATCGATCTACTCTAAATAACTAATATACTATTAATTAAAAAATAAATAAATATGTCATTAACTAAATGAACAAAAAATTAACTTTTACTTCTAAAAATGAGAGTACACTAAAATTTAAAAAATAGATAAATTTTGTGAAATAAAGGGGAGAAGTAGTTTCTCATAATACGCGAATGATCAAGCCTCTTTGAACACTACTTCTTGATTAAGACCTACGTTATTGAGGTAGATAATACATCCACATGAATGTAACTTGTCGTAATGGTTTTAGTGTTCAGAAGTAACCGAATTTATTTGGATTTTTTCTACAAAGAGTACAATCATGAGTAACTGGTGGTGTACATTCTCTGATGCTTTCAGACTGCTAGACCCAACCAGCTTTCAATGGACTAATTACTTCATCTGGTACTATGCAATTAACTACTCCAGTGGTAGTTCAATAATATTAATGAAAGAAACAATAGTACACATACAAACTAGACTAGTCATGAGTTTTTATAATTTTTATATTAAATAAATTGGAAACTTATCATAAATTCAATCTTAAATTTTAAAATATTTGTTTTCCAAGTAGAATTTTAACAAAAGAAAATAATATAAAAATGAAATTAAGAGACATATCGGATAATCATGATTACTACTTTCAATCCTATTTATAAAAATAATTTATTTTTTAAAATATATTGAATAATAAATTAAATATATTAATTATTTAATGTATTTAAAAAATAAATTATCTTTTATAAATTAGAGCGAAGATGTTTTAGATTATAAAAGATATTAAAAGTTTTACATTAGTTTTCTGTATGAAGTATCATCAAATTGAAGATAACAATGTGTATGATTATTATACTACCTATATTTTAAACACTACTACAAAATTTACTTAAGAAAACATAGTTTTGAGAATTTTTCTACAGGTGGATCTTCCTATAAGCGCTAAAGTAAAATAGTAGATAGACTTTTAGAAAAAGATCTTTGACAAATTAAAACTAAAAATAAATAAAAAATAAAAACTTTACATATAATTTATGAATCTGCAACTAATTTATTTTTAAATTATCATCAAATCTACTCATTCTTTTGTTTAGTTGGTAAATATTCTTAGTTTTACATGACATCTAATGCATATAGTTAACATGACATTTAATGCATATAGTTAACATGACATCTCTATTATTTTAAAATATTAATTTCAGTAAACTAAAGGATGGATTTGGAAATCGACGCACTTGTGTAAAATATACATCTTTTAGTTACTTAAGTATTATAAATATTTTTTTTTAAATTCATTAAATAATTGTTATATTTAATATATAATAATAATCCAATACATTATTTATTCAATGGATCTAATTTATTATTATTATTTATAATAATGATAAGATGATCTATTAATGTAAGAACAAAAATTGTTCTACAACAGATTCCTTGATTTTGATGATAACAAAGGATGAAATCAAAAATGGCACCCTAACGAAAAGTTTCTAAGTGTGCAGGATTCTAAAGAAAGAAGGAAGAAATCTGATGATGTCATCAGATACAGAACCAGATCAGATACAAATTATCAGAAGATAAGAAGCATCTGAAGTGGAGACACGTTCAAGAAAGTCTAACTCTGAGCAAGAACAGCAAAGTATCAGAAGCATCTGAACAAGAAGTAAAATTCTAGATGTTCTGACTCTGAACAACGCTATCTCTAAGCACCAGAAGTTCTCAGCGCTATCTGAACTCACAAGAGATCTACATCAGAAGCAAGATTCCAAGTTTCTCCAGAAACACAAATACTCTGAGCATGGAATTGCTAATCATGAAAGAGTAACGTTGAAGTCAAGTAAAGATTTGCAAATGGATTTCCTAATTGAGAAAGAGACGTTAATCTCCAATTTCAATAAAGAAAATACTACTTGTGGTAAGTAGTCATTTCAAGGAGAAAAAGTTATCCTGCAGAAGCTGTTTATGTTATGGCGTAAATTCATCTTATTACTCATCAGTTTCAACTACTACCTCATTGATCTATATAAAGGATTGCAAATCAACATTTCAAATACTACACATACAAGGAAAAATCATACTGAAACATCAACACAAGAAAACCCTCTTGCTCTCTAAGATCTTCACGAAGCTTTTGCTTATTACGTGAAAAACTCTTGTTCTTACTATTGTAATATCTGCTTTCTTAGAAGCACTCTAGATTACATAAATATTTCTTCTATTGTTTGTTGATTTCCTCAAGTGACTCTGTGTAGTCTGTATACTTGAGAGGGCTAAGAGATTTTTATCTTAGACGTTGTTTGTAATCTTTCAAGATTAGTGGATTAAGTCCTTGTTGAAGGCGAAATCACCTTGGCCGGGTGGACTGGAGTAGCTTTGTGTTATAAGCGAACCAGTATAAAATCCTTGTGTGATTTTCATTTTGAAAAACGCTTATTTTTCCAAACAATTCAAACCCCCCCTTTCTTGTTTTTCTCACCTTCAATTGGTATCAGAGCTCCGGCTCTGTTATTGATTTTCTAATCAAACACTTAACCGTGTAGAGAGATCCAGTACGAGAAAATAATGGCCCACTCAAATGAAAGAGATTCTTACAATGCTAAGCCTCCTGTTTTTGATGGAGAGAAATTTGATTACTGGAAAGATAGAATCGAAAGTTTCTTTCTGGGTTATGATGCTGACCTCTGGGACATTGTCACAGATGGATATACACCTCCAGTCTTGGAAAATGGAGCTGAAGTTCCCAGAAACAAGATGTCAGAAGATCAGAAACGTATCTTCAAAAATCATCACAAGGCCAGAACAATACTTCTAAATGCTATATCATACAACGAATATGAAAAGATCACCAACAGAGAGACAGCCAAAGATATACTTGACTCTCTGAAGATGACCCATGAAGGAAACTCCCAAGTCAAGGAGACGAAGGCTCTGGCGCTTATCCAGAAATATGAAGCCTTCAAAATGGAAGATGACGAAGCTATAGAGGCTATGTTTTCCAGATTTCAAACTCTTATTGCAGGTCTTAAAGTGCTAGACAAAGGATACACAACTGCAGATCATGTTAAGAAGATAGTCAGAAGTCTGCCAAAGAAATGGAGACCTATGGTTACTGCTCTGAAGCTGTCAAAGGATCTGAACAATATCAGCCTTGAAGAACTTGTTAGTTCTCTCAGAAGTCATGAGATAGAACTAGAGGAGGATGAACCTCAGAAAAGGAACAAGTCCGTAGCGCTAAAGTCCAGATCTGAAAGACGGAAACCTGACAAAACCAAAGCTCTCCAGGCAGAAACTGAAGATACTGACGACTCTGAACCTGAAGACTCTGATGATGAAGAAGAGTTGTCCCTACTAACCAGAAGAGTTAAGCAACTCTGGAAAAAGAGGAACAACAACTTCAGAAGACCAAGACCCAGAGGGGATCGATCAGAGTCAACTTCAAAAGGTAAAGCTAACAAAGATATTACCTGTTATGAATGTAAAGAAACAGGTCATTACAGAAATGAATGCCCTAAGCTAAAGAAAGACAACCCTAGAAAAGAAAGCTTCAAGAAAAACACCTTCAGAACAAAGAAAGGACTGATGGCTACTTGGGATGACAGTGAATCTGGATCATCAGAATCTGATTCTGATGAACAGGCCAACGTAGCACTTATGGCTACCACATCCAGCAGCTCAGACGAAGAATCTGAAGAGGTATTTTCTGAACTTTCTCGATCTGACTTAGAATCATGTTTGTCAGAAACTCTTACCTCTTATCAGAAATTAAAACAAAAGTTTAAAAACATTAAAGGCTGTCTTAAAACAAAATTTGAAGAATGTAGTGAACTTGAGATAACAATTCTAGCACATGAAGATACAATCAGATCTTTAACGTCAGAAAGAGATGGAGCAAAAACAAAAAGCTCAGAATTAGAAGAAGCGTTGTCTCAAGCACCACAAACTTCAAATAAAATTATTTATAAATATGAAGAAGCCTTTCAAGAATTTCTGAAGAATGGGATAGATAGGAGTATTATGGCATCCATGATTTATGGAGTAAATCAGAACAATAAAAGGGGAATTGGGTATGATCCTAAGGAAGATAAAACTTCTACAAGTGATCAAATTAAATCTCCTTTTTCATATCGTTACACACACACACAAGAACAAAATTTTAAAAATGCTAGAAAACCCAAAGTTATAAGAAACTCTGGGAAAACTAATCTGAAAGGACCCAAGAGATTCTGGGTACCGAAAGATAAGATTATCTATGTTGCAGATATCCTATGCAGCAAAGTTCAGACACCAGTCATGGTACCTGGACTCTGGATGCTCGCGACACATGACGGGAAGAAAGTCTATGTTCCAAAGTCTGGAACTTAAAGACGCTGGATTTGTAGGCTTCGGAGGAGATCAGAAAGGAAGGATCAGAGGCTCCGGAACTATTGGTAATGGTACTCTTCCCTCTATATCTGATGTTCTTTATGTAGAAGGATTAATGCATAACTTGTTATCCATAAGTCAATTAAGTGATAACGGTTATGATGTAATCTTCAATCAAAAAACATGTAAAGCCATTAATCAGAACGATGGCTCTGTCCTTTTCACAGGCAAGAGGAAAAACAACATTTACAAAATAAATCTTTCTGATTTAAAAGATCAAAATGTTAAATGTCTAATGTCAGTTCACGAAGAGCAATGGGTATGACATAGACGCTTGGGCCACATTAGCATGAGGAAACTTTCTCAGCTAACTAAACTTGAGTTAGTCAGAGGCCTACCTAAACTGAAGTTTTCTTCAGATGCTCTGTGTGAAGCTTGTCAGAAAGGAAAATTTTCAAAAACATCTTTTAAAAAGAAAAATGTTGTTTCTACCTCTAAGCCTCTGGAACTTCTTCACATTGACTTATTTGGTCCTGTGAAAACAGCATCAATCAATGGAAAGAAGTATGGACTAGTAATTGTTGATGATTATAGCCGCTGGACATGGGTGAAATTCCTAAAGCACAAGAGTGAGTCTCACTCTGTATTCACCAGTTTCTGTTCCAAAGTGCAAAAAGAATTTGACTCTAAAATTATTAGAGTCAGAAGTGATCATGGTGGAGAATTTGAAAATAAAGATTTTGAAGAATTATTTGATTCTAATGGAATATCCCATGATTTCTCCTGCCCCAGAACTCCACAACAAAATGGAGTTGTAGAGAGGAAGAATAGGACACTCCAAGAGATGGCCAGAACCATGATCAATGAAACTAATGTAGCAAAGCACTTTTGGGCAGAAGCTGTAAATACAGCGTGTTACATTCAGAATAGAATCTCTATAAGACCTATTCTAGAAAAGACTCCCTATGAACTGTGTAAAGGAAGAAAACCAAACATTTCATATTTTCATCCTTTGGGATGTTCTTGCTTTATATTAAATACTAAAGAACATCTGAACAAGTTTGATTCCAAAGCACAGAAAGGTATTATGTTAGGATACTCAGAACGCTCTAAAGGCTACAGAGTATACAACACAGAAACCAAAATTGTGGAAGAATCAATTCATGTCAGATTTGATGATAAGCTTGACCCTGAAAAGTCAAAGCTAGTTGAAAAGTTTGCAGAGTTGGAAATCACTCTTGTAGAATCTGATAAAATTCCAGAAGCAACTGTCACTCAGAACTCTGAAGACATTAAATCTCCAGAAATCCCAAAGAAAGTCAAAAGTCGTATCAATGTATCTGAAGATTTGATTCTGGGAAACAAGGACGAACCTGTCAGAACCAGATCTACCTTCAGGACTTCTGAAGATACTACTCTGGGACTAGTGTTTCTGATTGAGCCTACGTCTTGTGATGAAGCACTTCAGGATAACGACTGGGTGGCAGCTATGCAAGAAGAATTGGATCAATTCTCTAAGAATGATGTCTGGGATCTCGTTCCTAAACCCAGAGGCACTCATGTCATTGGAACCAGATGGGTTTTCAGAAACAAGCTGAACCAGAAAGGAGAAGTTGTCAGAAACAAAGCTCGACTGGTAGCTCAAGGTTACAGTCAACAAGAAGGTATTGACTATAATGAAACCTTTGCTCCAGTCGCGAGGTTAGAATCTATTCGTCTTCTTGTATCTTTTGCTATTAATCACTCTATCAAATTATATCAAATGGATGTCAAGAGTGCATTTCTTAATGGTTATATTTCAGAAGAAGTGTATGTCAATCAACCTCCGGGTTTTGAAAATTCAAATTTTCCAGAACATGTTTTTAAACTTAAAAAATCGTTATATGGACTTAAACAAGCTCCCAGAGCTTGGTATGAACGTTTAAGCAATTTTCTTCTGGAACAAAATTTTATCAGAGGGAAAGTTGATTCTACACTCTTCTGTAAAAACCTTAATAATGACCTCATGATATGCCAGATTTATGTTGATGATATTATTTTTGGTTCTGCTAATATCTCTGTTTGCCAAGAATTTTCTAAGTTAATGCAGGCAGAATTTGAGATGAGTTTAATGCAAGAACTAAAGTTCTTTCTGGGAATTCAAATTAATCAAACTCCAGAAGTCACGTACGTTCATCAAAGCAAGTACATTAAAGACGTTCTGAAGAAGTTTGACATGACTGAATGCAACTCTGCAAAAACTCCCATGCACCCAACTTGCATTCTGGAAAAGGAAGAGGTAAGCAACAAGGTTTGTCAGAAGCTCTATCGAGGTATGATAGGCTCTCTTCTCTATCTGACTGCTACTCGTCCTGATATTCTCTTTAGCGTCTGTCTATGTGCCAGATTCCAATCAGATCCTAGAGAATCTCATTTAACAGCAGTTAAGAGAATTCTTAAGTATCTGAAAGGAACTCCTAACCTGGGCCTGATGTATAAGAAAACATCAGAGTATAGACTTTCTGGTTACTGTGATGCAGATTATGCAGGAGATAGATTATAACGAAAAAGCACTTCTGGAAATTGCCAGCTTCTGGGAAACAATTTAATCTCCTGGGCTAGCAAAAGACAGTCAACTATTGCTCTATCAACTGCAGAAGCAGAATACATCTCAGCATCACTGTGCACAACTCAGATGCTCTGGATGAAGCATCAGCTAGAAGATCTACAAATCTTTGAGAGTAACATTCCTATCTTTTGTGATAATACTGCTGCTATTTGTTTAAGTAAGAATCCCATTCTACATTCCAGAGCCAAACACATAGAAATAAAACATCATTTTATCAGAGACTATGTTCAGAAAGGGATAGTAACATTGAAGTTCATTGATACAGAACATCAATGGGCAGATATCTTTACTAAGCCTCTAGCTGAAGATAGATTTCTTTTTATCTTAGAACATCTGAACATTAAAAATTGCCCTGAGTGAAGCATGGCTCTGAAAATGTAAAATAAGACTCTGATAAAAACAAATACACTTCTGCCTCTGACTTTGATACTTCTACCAGTTAAGAAGATATCTGAGTTAGAAATCTTCAAAAACCTATCCTTTGGTATTCCTGAAGATCAGATACATCAACACGTGGAGCACCAAGCGTCTAACCCTAGAACTTCTAGACAGCTGTCAAAAGAAATTCAAAGGTCAGAACGTTTGAAATCTCCTTGAGCAGTGTGCGTACTGTGGGATTAGACATTCATTAATTAGCTGTAATCATTTTCCCCCCAAACGTGCTATTTTGATTCGTGTGCTAACGCTGGAATGTGTGTCGTTTTGCATGTGTTTGAACTTAGAGTATATAAACACTTTTCTCACATTTTCACACACTTATCACTCTCACTCACTCTAAAACCCTAAACCCTCTCTGAAGCATTCTCTGCAAGTACTTCATCTTCATCAATCTTCTTCTTCTTCACCATGGACGCTCAACAACAAGAAGTCTTTAACTTCTCTCAACAAATGGAATCTAGTTCTACTGCTCAAACCTCAAACACTCAAACTCCAACGGTTACAGGCGTCTCTATCACCCCTGTTTACAAAGAACCTCATGTTCTTGACCGTGAACGCCATATTAACCTATCAACCCCTTTTGAAGGTTTGGATGTGTTGTGCGAATCGCTTGTTGATTTCGAAAATTTGAGAAGAAATGGCGTTGATTTTACTGAAGAACTTCGCAAGCAAGGGTGGGAAAACTATTTCCAAAGGCTTTATGGTCCCATTTACCCACTTCTCGTCAAGGAGTTCTGGAGATTTGCAGATGCAGATGACAACTTCATCGTCTCCTATGTTCTAGGAGTAAAGATTGTTATTACTGAAGGGTCTATTGCCTCTCTGCTGAACATAGAGAGAAGTGGAGGAAAAATGATTTACAACATCCCTCCTAGGTCAAAGCGCATTAGTGATGTTATCAACCCAACAATCTTCAAACCCAACGTTGAAGGAAATCCTTCAAAGAACAAGGAGCTGCACCAGAACCTCAGAGTATGGCTGAAGATCATTCTGGGAACCATTCACCACCGTCCAGCCTCTAACTCTTCTGACTACATCAATGCAGACCAGAAATGCATTCTGTACTGCATTCAGAAGGGTGTGAAGATCTGCCTCCCTGCTCTCCTTTTCAGATATCTGAGAGATTCGGTCAGAGAAACCAGAAATAACATGAAGCCCAGATCCTACATTCCTCTGGGAAGATTGCTATCTGACGTCTTCATTGAGCATGGACTGGTAGACCATCTGGAAAAGACCAAATTGATGGATGATCTGGCAATAGATGTTGGGAAGCCTCTGAATGCCAGAAACCTCAAGAGTATGGGGATAATTAAGAAGATTCAAGTCAGACCCACTCTGGACACATCCTGGGATTGTTTGAAAGATCAGAGGAAGATGCCTCATGGCCTGGCCAGGTTCTTCAAGAATGAACCCAGAGATGCTGTTGCTATCTATCTTCAGCGTCTGCTGGATGATGGTGTTGACATCTCTGATTTCAGCCTCGACGACTGTCTGGATTCTGAAGAGGACTTCGTCAGATACAAGAGAGGTCTTTCTGAAAAGAAGATAGCACCACAGGCAAAGAAGGCCAGACTTGGAGAAGCTTCTGGAAGCAAATCTTCAGCTCCTCTGAATATATCTACTGGTAAGTCTGTTCCTCCTGTTACCTCTAATCCTCTGATGGCTTCTTCTAATCCTCTCTCTTCACAACCTATTTATACCACCTCTGATATTTCACCCTCAATCACCAGAACCTCCCAACCTACACCAGTTCTAAATATAGCCCGTACATTCATACCTCCCTCTGAACCTAAACAAACCCACCAAAGCACTTCCTCTTCATCATCCTCAGAACCAGAATCACCCCCATATGTTTCCCTCTCTTCTGACCCAGAATTTTCTGACCCTGATTCCCCAACCATAGCCACAATTTATGCTCATAGACTTGCTTCACAACAAACACAAACACAATCTGAAGCAACGTCACCTCCACCACAACAAACAACCACCATACCTTCTGAAACTCAACCCTCTGAACCCCACACCTCTGATATCACCCCACCAAACATCTCCGCTGCACCTGAAGCTGAAACTGAACCCTTAGATTTAAACCCTCTTTACGCTTCACCCCAAACATCTGAACCTCAACCAGAAGCAGAATCTGAACCCCAACCTGAATCAGAATCTGAACCTCACACATTAAATCTCAGCCCTCCAAACTCTCCACCTCATACCTCTGAACCAGAACCTGAACCTGAACTTTCTAAACCTACCCTTAAGGAAGCCATCTTGATGATTGCAGAGGCTTCAGTTCAAAAGGTCGATTCTCTGGTCACTAACTCTGAAATCAGTGATGATCCTAAATCTGTAAGGACACACTGGAACAGAGTCATTGACTGGATGACATCTGAGGCCTTTAGACTGAAGGGCATCTCTGAACAAGTCAGAAATGGCTACATCAGAGATGCTGAGGCAAGACTCCAGGAGAGACTTGCCAGAGAAGCTGAAGCCAGAAGGCTAGAGGAAGAGAGATTGGCCAAGGAAGCTGAAGAAGAAGCAAGAAGGCTAGAAGAAGAAAGACTTGCTAAGGAAGCTGAAATCCTAAGGGAGAAGGAAGCTGAAGCTAAGGCTCTGGCGGATGCAGAAGCACAAGCTGCTGCTGAAGCTGAAGCTCAGCAGGCTCTGACTCTGGGGGAGTCCTCTTCTGTGATTCCTATGGTTCTTCAGACTCTGAAAGAACTCAAGCAAGATCAGAATGAACTCCGGGCCAGAATGGACAAGCAAGATACTGTCAACGACAACATCCAGAATATGCTTGCAATGCTGCTTCAGAGAATGCCTCCGCCTCCGAACCCTTAGGCACTTAGGATTTTTTTTTTTTGCTTGCCTGTTGTCTTTGTTTTTGCTCTCTCTCTGAATCTGATGTTTTCTTGTTGCCTTTGTGCTTTTATATGAATTTCAGTTTTTCTCTTTATTTATTTTACTATGTCTTTTTGATTCTGACAAAAAGGGGGAGAAATTATTAATAGCTCTGATGAAAATATTGTCTAAATACCTAAGCATTCTGCAAACATATTTTTCTTAAAAAAATAAAGTCACCTAATCTGGACTTAAGAAATTGCAGACGGTATCAAGAAATATCGTTACTTAGAAGTAAGCTCTGGTAAGAACTTCTGAACTCCCTAGCATTATCTCAGGGGGAGCTTCTGTCTATCTGATCTGATATTATTCATGTTTCATCTGCTATTTAAGTTTGTTTTGTCATCATCAAAAAGGGGGAGATTGTAAGAACAAAAATTGTTCTACAACAGATTCCTTGATTTTGATGATAACAAAGGATGAAACCAAAAATGGCACCCTAACGAAAAGTTTCTAAGTGTGCAGGATTCTAAAGAAAGAAGGAAGAAATCTGATGATGTCATCAGATACAGAACCAGATCAGATACAAATTATCAGAAGATAAGAAGCATCTGAAGTGGAGACACGTTCAAGAAAGTCTAACTCTGAGCAAGAACAGCAAAGTATCAGAAGCATCTGAACAAGAAGTAAAATTCTAGATGTTCTGACTCTGAACAACGCTATCTCTAAGCACCAGAAGTTCTCAGCGCTATCTGAACTCACAAGAGATCTACATCAGAAGCAAGATTCCAAGTTTCTCCAGAAACACAAATACTCTGAGCATGGAATTGCTAATCATGAAAGAGTAACGTTGAAGTCAAGTAAAGATTTGCAAATGGATTTCCTAATTGAGAAAGAGACGTTAATCTCCAATTTCAATAAAGAAAATACTACTTGTGGTAAGTAGTCATTTCAAGGAGAAAAAGTTATCCTGCAGAAGCTGTTTATGTTATGGCGTAAATTCATCTTATTACTCATCAGTTTCAACTACTACCTCATTGATCTATATAAAGGATTGCAAATCAACATTTCAAATACTACACATACAAGGAAAAATCATACTGAAACATCAACACAAGAAAACCCTCTTGCTCTCTAAGATCTTCACGAAGCTTTTGCTTATTACGTGAAAAACTCTTGTTCTTACTATTGTAATATCTGCTTTCTTAGAAGCACTCTAGATTACATAAATATTTCTTCTATTGTTTGTTGATTTCCTCAAGTGACTCTGTGTAGTCTGTATACTTGAGAGGGCTAAGAGATTTTTATCTTAGACGTTGTTTGTAATCTTTCAAGATTAGTGGATTAAGTCCTTGTTGAAGGCGAAATCACCTTGGCCGGGTGGACTGGAGTAGCTTTGTGTTATAAGCGAACCAGTATAAAATCCTTGTGTGATTTTCATTTTGAAAAACGCTTATTTTTCCAAACAATTCAAACCCCCCCTTTCTTGTTTTTCTCACCTTCAATTAACACTTAGACTAAAACAAGGACAATAACCATCTAGGCATCACAAGAGATTCAGTAGGGACAGGTTTAAGTTTTACCAACTTTATCCTCGTCTCTCTAATTTAACACTGTCCCCGCTTTTAATTAGAGTAATAAATGACCATCCACTCCTGTCCCAATAGAGAATGAGTTTCTTCGACCCCGATGGACCGGTCCATCAAGCTCGAAAAAGCTAGGGCTTAGGCCCTATTTTTGGAGCCCATATTATTTTGGGCCTTTTTTGGCCCGACCTAAAAAAATTCTTAAAAAATGGGTCAGCCCGTATAGATTATGAGTACCCCAATAGTTCAAAAAGAAACTTTAAAAAAATAAGTTAATTATTTGGCCCATTATATAAATTCAAAAAACACTTAATTGGACCTAAATAGTAAATTCAATTCAATTGGCCCAAGTTGGACACAACTCAGGACCCAGGTGACCACCAACGCACGGTCCACACTCCTTATAAAGATATGGATACACTTGTATTCAATTATTCATTACTAGTAAATGTAAATTTGGCCTAAACGATTCATTCAAGTTTCAACAAATATGATATAACCTAATTGCTGTTGTGCGCCCGTCTGTGCCCTGTTCCTTCGTTCACAAGTCACGATAGTGTAGCAGTTGCAAGTTACAATGGTTCAATGATTTAACGATTCAACAATTTACGACAGTGTATCACATTTTCTTGTTCGTTCACGATAGTGTAGCAGCTGCAACGATTCAACGAATTTTTCGGTAAGTGTTTATAGTGAATATGTTCATATCTTAATGATTTTTTGGATTTCTGGTGTGATAATAAGATTGTTGCGTTTAAGTATTTTCGGTAAGTGTTTAAGTGATAATAAGATTACTATTTATAATGATAATAAGATTGATGGGTTCAAATATCATTGTTGTGTTATGCCTGTATCATTACTGAAAATTTGTGTTGGTTGTGTTGCTGCAGTTGGTATTAATTAAATGTGTTCAAATTAACTTAGTTTTTTTAATAATGAATCTGATGCTTGTTGTTGGTATTGTGTTGATTTACATGTAGGGATTGTAATTTGTGTCTACGACAATTATGGAAATTAATGATAGTGAGTGTCATATCCAAAAATTTACCCTATCCTTCACAATGTTCATATAGGTCATTAACCCTAATCATGTGCATGTCCTCATGGTCATTCATTTCATTTGCATATGCATGGTTCAATACAAGAAGACAAGATATTGGGTTCAAAGCTTTGTGTTTGTACCTAGTGGAAACTAGGGTTTCCCAACAGTTGGAGGTTGCTCAATTAATCAAACCCTAATGGAAGGTATCTCTTGAGGCTTGTGTATGTTCTTGACATTGATGATTCAATTGTGGCTTCTTGATGAAGAAAAATCGTAATTTGGGATTCCACTTGATCATGGCCCCATAAAGCCTAATTTCGTCTGCATCTTCTTCATCCATTATGCTTGATTCACTTGATTGGTCAAGATCCATTCAACAGTCTTTTGTTCGTGGCTTTTATGTTGGCTCCTTGTTTTGATTCCATTAACTTCATGGTCTTAAATGTTCATCTTGTACTTGTTTATGTCCATTGGTTCAATACTAAGCCCATGGCCTCACAACTTTCATTTGCTTCTATTCATCCATAACATTTCATCTGATCATCTCCTCATACCTAGCCCATGGCTTGCTCATGCCTTGTTTAGATCCATTTCATATGGTCATTTCAAGTACATGGTCCATTCTTGGTTTGTTCATTTTGCATCCATTGGTCATTCAAGTCCACTTTATGTCATTTTTAATGCCTTGGTGTTTTGTCCATGGATCTTTGTTTAGGTCATAGTCATTGTCCATTTTAAACCTTGCTAAGGTCTAAGGACTCACCTAAGTCTTGTACCATCTACTAACATCCATTGGTTTTGTCATGGTTGTTTCATGGTTTATTCATGGATCTTTGGTTTAATTCAAACCATGTTCTTGTTCAAGTTAATTCAAGTCATGTTCATCCACACAAGATCATTTCAATTAAATTCATTCATTCAATATCATTTCAATCAAATCCCGTATTTCTCGAACCCGAACCCTCGTGTTTGACATGTCACCCGTAGATTTTTGAATTAATATTCAAAACCCTCCATTCAGTTTAGCCAAAGTTCTGTTGCTTTGGCCTTTCCATCTTTCTTTTTTTGATAAGGTTAACTTCGGAACCCTTTCAAGCTTTAGCCTAAACCTCAGTTGTATTTAGCCCTTCTTCCCTATCATAGTTCTAATAAGGTTAATTTTGGAATGTCACCTCCAGCGTGAGTCTAGACCCCAGTTGTGTTTAGCCTTTCTACTCTTTTTCCGATAAGGTTACTTCGGAACCCTTCCCAACTTTAGCCTAAACATCGGTTGTGTTTAGCTTGTTCATCCTCTTTCCTGTTCCAATAAGGTTAATTTTGGAACCCCATCCCCAATGAAGTCTCCATTTCTTCCTATTCCAATAAGGTTAACTTCAAAACCCTTCCCATCTTTAGCCTAAACACCGGTTTTGTTTAGCCTGTTTATCCCCTATCCTGTTCCAATAAGGTTAATTTTAGAACCCAGTTTTTAGCCCAAGTCCCTGTAGCGGTAAATTCATGATCATCGATCTATGGATAAGCAAGATATCAATAAAATCAGAGTCGCCAACGCGCTTTTATTATTTCCAAGGGAAAAGGGAAAAGTACGAACAAAACCCGAAAGTAAGAAGTTTTCAAATCAAAACTAATAAAATGTCAGAGATTACAGGTAAGGGGGTTGGTTACACAGAGGGAAGGTGCTAGCACCCAAAGTGTCCTAGGACTCCTAGGGAGCCCTTTTTTGTGTGCATATGTATTTTGTACAAAGTGATGTTTATAAATAAATAGAATGGTGGGATGAGAAAAGAATTCATTAATTATATTTTTGTGAATTCTTTTAATTCATTAATTTACACTTTTAAAGAACTAACATAAAAAGAATTCATTAATTATATTTAATAAATAGAATGAGGTTTTGATCCCTCATTTTTACGAGGTTTTATGAAATTTATACCACGAACTACGAAGTTTTGATCCCTTATTTTTGTGCCTCTCAAAGTGATATTTTTGAATGAGTTAGTTCTTTTTGGCTTTTTGAAAGTTTAAGTCAAGTATAATTAAGTCTACTTACAAGTTTGATTTAAGAAAAGAAGTTTGAAAATGCAATGTCATAAGGCCAAAGTTTCTAGTTTGCAAAGTTGTCAGAGTTTAGAATAAAACTAGTTCAATCAAAGAAGATTTTAAAAAGGGGGAAGAGATTTTGAAATTAAATAAATGGGGAAGAGATGAAGAGACTAATCCTATGCACATAATTAAAAGTTAAGAGTTGAAAAGATTTGATCGATGGGGTAGCAATCCAATAGACAAGAATGTCTTATAGAAACCCAAATTCCCTTGGACATTTAGAATCAAGCAACACATAATGCACAATTATATCAACTTGAAGAGCAAGGCATCAAATAAAGATAGCCACATCCAAACTTGGCCACTCCATGATCTTCTTCTAAATTGCCCACGTAGCAGATGAATTCCACAAGTCACATGTTCAAAATAATAGCTTCACAATGATCATGTTGCAGATGAACTCAAAGGGATCTTAAAAGATGTAATATATGAAGCTTCAACTTGTAAGCACTTGGTTTCACAAAAGTTGGCATTGGACAAGTCCTTTAGCATGGGGAGGTTGCCTAGATTCTAAGTCCAATTGTCCAAGACCAAGTCAACAGTCCACATAAAAGTCTTTTAGGGTTTTTTGTTGTTATTATGTACATTAATAGTCTAGGACCACTCAAACAAACGAAATATGCACAAGCAAGATATATCACACAATATGGTCCAAATGGACAAAGGGAAAATGACATTAACATAAACAATTAGAATGGAATGAATAATGGAAAATGAATAGAGCTTAAAGATTAAAGTGCATAAAAATAAAGGACTTAAAATTAAATGTTAGTTGTTAATAAGTTAGAAGTTAGTATTGTTTTGCTTTTGCTTTTGTTTTAAGTCATTCTTTGGAGAACACTCAATCCACTTATCACAAGCATGAATCCTTGAACCAAGCCATCTTCCAAAGGAAGGAAAAAAGGCCAAGTTTCCACACAACACCATGAAAGAGGGGAGACTTACAATCTCACTAACTAGAATGCTATGCCTTTTGTGTCAAAAATTTAGCGTTATGTTAAGCAATCGTAATTGGACTTATGTAGAAGTCACAACTATTTGAGGTCGGGCAATAGAATTTTGGTGTTAATGCATGTTAGAGACATAGTATAATGGACTATGCCCATGAAACATACCACACACAAAAAGAATATGCAAAAGAGGTGGCCTAATCTCATCCATACTTATGTCAATTTTGCAATCAACTAGCCTTAGGATTTAGAGACATCATAGACCAAATGAAATTGATGCATAAAGAAGAGGAATTAGATGAAGAGGGAGGGGAATGGATCAAAACTCAAATTGGTCAAAGGAGGACTTTTACCAAGTTAATATCATTCATACATTTTGGGAGATGGAATGTACATTCCATCAATCCCCTAAATCCAATGATATTAACCTAACAAAGTCAAATCAACCTTGACCAAGGCCCAACAACACAAGTCAAACTTATACAAATCATCACAAGAGGTCCACACAATTATTTGACATTTATTCAAATTAAAAATACTAAAATAAGGCATTTAAATTAAATATGGTTTGTCAAATTCCAAAACCTCATCAAAATACCAAAGAAATGACCATGAGATTTATCATAGGTCAAACAAGGTTAAAGGACATTGGAGAAAAAATTTCATAATTTTTAAAGACTTAAAAGTATTTTTAAATAATTAAAAATAATCACAAAATCAATTAAATCATAAAAAATATTAATAATGATCCAAAAAATAATTTTAATTCAGAATATGAAAGAGGAATTTATTTAAATTTTTTTGTTGAAACTCTCATATTTTTTGGATCAATATTAAAATTAATATGAATTAATGAAAATCAAATGAAATAAAACAAAAATAAAAAAATCAAAAAAACGTGAGCCACTTGATCTCCCTCATTAATTGAGGTGGCAGATCAAGTGGACACAAATGCGCGTTCCATGATGGAACCTAGTCAGCGCGCCACACGCGTGGTAATCAAAACAAACGCCCAAGATTAAAACAATTTGAATGTATCCTGTGGCTGGGAGATGTGCCAACACACCACGGGAGCCAGAGCTCCAATCTTCTTCTCTGGTGGACCTCACCGGACTGATCCACCCTCAACCATCACCAAAATAAAAAAGGAGGACATGATCTGAAAAAAAAATGGCGTAGAGCACGAATATGGCCTCAATTTCAACTAACTCCAAATATATAAAAAGATATGAGGAGTTGAATTTTGAGGTGTGTCAACTGAGTTGCTTCGATTTGACCTCTAAGCAACTCAATCTTCTTGCCTACGTTGGTAGGACTTCAGACAACCAAAGATCCAAGAGAATTGATTAGAATTGAGTGAGAATCGAAGAGATGAATTTTTCTGAAATTCACCTTCAATGCAGTGCAGAACTTGATGTTGCTTGCTTCAAACTTGATCTGATCACACTTGAGAAACTTGCAGGATAGGTTTGGCAATGGTACAAAGCTTTGGATCCTGGAGTTTTTGAATCTCCAAACAATGAGATTCAAACTCAATTTTCATGTTGAAAATTCTCAGGTTTTCCTTTGAATTGTGAGGGTTTCAATTGGGGGCAAAGCTGGCGCGCAAGGTGTGTTTGAATTGAGCTCCCAGGGCCTGTATTTATAGCAATTGGGACTAATTTTTGCACACTTGAAAAATTGCTAATTTTGGACATTTAATGCACAAGCTTACATGGGCATGTACAGGCCCACGAAGCAATCCAATTTTGTCCACTTGCATCTATTCTGAAGTTCAAATCATGCTTGGATGTCAAGGCAATGTGAAATGTGATTTTTGGCGAATGATTTCTTCCAATCATGCAACTCTGTTAAAGCCATGCGCAGACCTAGCAAACCTTGTCCAAAATGCATGAAATTGGGTTCTTTGGAAAGATTAGATCAAGGGGAACAAGTTCGATGTTGAACACTTTTCATTTGGAACTTGGATCATGGTGAATTTGGAGGTGGAAGTTTGGAAATTTCAACATTTTGAAATTTTTTCTAAGTGTTAAGCCATATATCTCAATATTCCATCTTGCTTAACTTTTTATGTGAGCTTCAAATGAGAAATGTGTCTTCATAAAAGTTGTAGCTCTTTTAGATACCTTTAAAATGGTCACCAATTTCATGTCATTTGGATTTAGAATGATAGAGTTATGCAATTTTGAAGTTTGGAAAAATCACTTATCCAATGGTATAGGTCAAAAATGACCTATAATGTATCCTCGAATCACATGCTCATAAAAGTTGAATCAACTCTGACTCCAAACATAAAAGTTGAAGTATATATCTTTAATTTGATTGTTCAACTTGTAAAGCTTTCATATCATAAAAATTGAACAAGTTATGGCCTTGGGAAGTTGACTTTCAAATTAGGGTTAAAACAAAATGACCTATAATGTTTTAACATAGAAAATGATTTTCCAAGAAAAACTAGCTCTAGGTATCAACATGAAAGTTATTTTTAATGTCATTTAGAGTAACGTTTCTTTTAGAATCATTTTCATATGGTGAAAATTGTAGGAGATAGGGTCTAGGGAGACTCAGTTTTGATCAGATGAATTCATCTGGCCAACCACCATCAACTAACTTGCTAACCT
Organism: Lathyrus oleraceus; assembly: GCF_024323335.1. Taxonomy (NCBI): domain Eukaryota; kingdom Viridiplantae; phylum Streptophyta; class Magnoliopsida; order Fabales; family Fabaceae; genus Lathyrus; species Lathyrus oleraceus. The sequence goes on along the minus strand of NC_066584.1, from coordinate 379,965,801 downwards.
TCAATTCTCTTGACTTTTTAGGATCATGGTAGATCATATACGCATAAGATGATGGATTTTATAGTGTCCCTTGAGAAATTTGATCAATTGGTGAAATAGCTTGTTGGAGAAGTTACTCAAGATACCCAGTCAAACTAGGGTTTTCAAGGCAAACAACCTTCAAACTCTTGAAGAATACTTGATCAATATAACATGTAGGAATAATTGGGACTCATATATGATGCTTATAACCATTTGTGGATCAATCCTTGGTTGTGCTCTTAGCCATGATGGTCCAAAACCCTAGGTATGAACTTGATAGATCAATGAGAACATGCCATACCTTCAAAAAAAAGTTAGGCAAATGAAAAGACATATTTTTGGTATTTTGGTTAGTAAAAATGATAATATACAAGTATGATACAATCACATGGTGCTTGGTGATCTCTCCCAAAATAAACCCAATGAAAGAGGGGTAAGGAGGATGCCAAGGTATGATCCCAATGCTAATGCTTATGATGAAATTGCATGAGGGATCTTAGGGTCAAAATTGGGGTCTTACAGTCCCGTTTACACTTCTCTATTTCGATAAGGTTAATTTCATAATCTTATCTCCAGCTTTAGCCCAGTTCTTGGTTGTATCTGGCCTCTCTACTCCTTCTATTCCTTTTCTATTCCAATAAGGTTAACTTCGAAATCCATCTCTAGCTTTAGCCTGAATCTTCATATTTGGCATTTGAACCCCTACCTGTTCCAATAAGGTTAATTTTGGAACTTATCTCCCCAGCAAAGTCGAACTGTGTTTGGCATCCCCTACTTTGTATATCCAGTTATAAAATTACAAAACCAAAAAGAAGATCCCCTTTGAAATCCCAGTGCATGATGGGCTAACCATTTCTTCCCTAACTATCACCATAAAGCCTAGGTTCTACCTGATATACCATACTTCAAACATTTTCCACAAGTATATCCCCCAGAAAAAAATTCTTTCAGTGCCTGCTAAAAGCTTGTTAGTAGATATAAAAGAGAGAAAGATCAATCATATTACATTAACATACTTCATACGTCATGCACATCTGACCTTTCATGACTACCCATTTATCCACGAATAACATGTCAATCCCCAACAACTGCCCTACACAAAAGCCAATGTTCATCCTATACCCTAGTGAAGAAATTTCCCTGTACCCTATCTTCACATTACATTTCATTTGTTCCTGGTGGGATTTTTCCCGATATTTGAGTATTTAATCCATTCCTACCTCGAATGTATGGAAGCCGTTTCTATCCATATATTCAGGTCCAAGAAGATTAAATAGGGTCAACTTTCATAGCCCAAAATTCACTTTACCCTTCACAATGTTCATCTAGGTCATTAACCCTAATCACGTGCATATCCTCATGGTCATTCATTTCATCTGCATATGCATGGTTTAATACAAGAGGACATGATCTTGGGTTCAAAGCTTTGTGTTTGTACCTAGTGGAAACTAGGGTTTCCCAATAGCTGGAGATTTCTCAATCAATCAAACCCTAATGGGAGGTATCTCTTGAAGCTTGTGTATGTTCTTGACATTGATGATTCAACCGTGGCTTCTTGACGAAGCAAAACCCTAATTTGGGATTCCACTTGATCATGGCCCCATAAACCCTACTTTCATCTGATTCTTCTTCATTGATTATGCTTGATTCACTTGATTGGTCAAGATTCATTCAATAGTCTTTTGCTCATGGCCTTTATATTGTATCCTTGTTTTGATTCCATTCACTTCATGGTCTTACATGTTCATCTTGTGCTTGTTTATGTCCATTGGTTCAATTCTAAGTCCATGGCCCCACAATTTTCATTTGCTTCCATTCATCCATAACATTTCATATGATCATCTCCTTATGCCTAGCCCATGGCTTTCTCATACCTTGTTTATCTCCATTTCATTTGGTCATTTCAAGTGCATGATCCATTCTTGGTTTGTTCATTTTGCATCCATTGGTCATTCAAGTCCACTTGAAGCTATTTTCAATGCCTTGGTGTTCTGTCCATGGATCTTTGTTTAGGTCATAATCATTGTCCATTTTAATCCTTGCTAAGTGCCGCAGTGAGAATCGGAGACCAAGCTATTAGATTAACTTGACTCGCAAAACATTGATATCACCACCGAACTTTTATTTTTCCAAAGGAAGGGGAAAAAGATTCAAAATAAATCCAAAATAAACATGCATAGCAAATAGTAAAACTAGGAGCAAAACAAGTAGAGATCGAAGGTATGGGGGTTGGTTATACAAAGGGAAGATATTAGCACCCTAAACATCTATAGTTACTCTACATGAACCTTTTGATTTTATCTATGTTTTAAAGAGTTGTTTGCATTTTTTTGATGGGATAATAAAAAGGGTCAAAAATGTTTTTGGAAAGTGTTACTTGACTAAAGGTAAGTCAAAGTTTGAGTTGAGATACTTCATGTGTACTAAAGCATTTGTAATTGAAAGATCCAATGACTAAAAGTAAGTCAAGGGTTGTGTTTGAAATGCTTCATGTGTACTAAAGCATTTTCAAGTGTAGTTGAAAAATCCATTGACTAAAGGTAAGTCAAGGGTTGTGTTTGAAATGCTTCATGTGTACTAAAGCATTTTCAAGTGTAGTTGAAAGATCCATTGACTAAAGTTAAGTCAAGGTTTGAATGGGTGTTTTAGTTTGAAAAAAGGGTAGGGTTAATGCATTAATGTACAAATAAAGTCAATAAACAAACAAACATTATATGACTAAGAAGTCAACATAAGATCCTTTCCCTTGGATTTAGGTACATAAAGATACATAAATTGGTAATCCATGAACAAGATACTTACATGTTTTTGGAGTATGATGATCATAAGACATGACAAAGGTTTACATAACACCACAAGAGATAGCGCATGAACAAGTATGAAATACATATTCAATCATCATGGGAGTTTATAAAGTAAATACTTGAATAAAGTGATAAACAATGACAAGATATGAATATAACATCACAAATTGGGATAGAATTACAAGACATGATTTAAACAAGTGTACATTACTCAACACAAGGGTATCAAACCACATAAGACAAGTATCATAATCAAGGTATATAGTTGTCAAGTCAAGTTGTGACAAGAGAAGGATATTCAAACATGGATCATATGAACATGGTATTGACAAAGCAAAATCCTAAGTGGATCACTATGCATACAAGTTAAACAAGAGGCAAGAGCATGCTAGGGACAAGTTTAGACCTAAACCCTAATCATGGCATGAATAAGAAACAAGCAAGTGGAAACCCTAATCATCTCCTAACCATTCATTCAAACATGTTTCCAAGGTGAATCAATTGATAAATTGTATGAAGATAATCAAGTTCAAACATGTTAAGGATAACAATCAACACTTGAAAGAGTGTTATATGATCATACAAACATTCAACAATAAGAAAAAACAAGAGATGAACCAAAGGAGTTGATTAGGATCCTTAAAAAAACACTTAAAAAGAACATGTTTTCCATCCAATAAAAAGTGATGAAATAAATAATATGTTTGGGATTTTTTGATGTCATTATAAAATAGACATTCTTATGAACACATGGCAAAAAGAATGGGTCAAAAAGGTTAAGGGATCATGAAGTTATGTCTTTTTGAAGTTATGAAGAAAAATGAATATTTAACAAGTGAGAAAAAATAAGCATTACACTGGCCAGGTTCGAACCTACGTCCTTGGGGTTCCATGTATTGTTTAGAAAAATAAAAACCAAAGTTTAGGGCGAGGGGGATTCAAAACAAGGGTATCTACCAGTGACTCTGGACATGCAGTTCTACCACTAGGGTGACTATACATCCGTTAATTAAAATGCAAACATTTGTATATATTATATAACATGTTTCCTTTGACTTTTTTCAATGCCAACTCGGCATCATCTTCAACCTCTCTCTCTCATTTTCGTTTTTTCTCTTCCATTATTTTTCCAATCTTACATCAATCATCTCTGTCTCATTTCTCAACCATTTTTCATGAAATAAAGATCAAAATTGCATAGAAAAATGTAAGGAACACAATGGTACCATAGGTTTTCGCTAATACTCAAAGATGAAGATGCACGAAGGAAAAAACCATAACTGAAACTTTAGGTTTCATGCAATATAATTTCACACAAACAACAATATAAATGACATGTAAGTTAATGATCCTTCTTAACACAATAAATGCTACATGTTTGCTTCAGAAATCAAAATGAAATGACGTATGTATGATGAGTTTCAAAGTGAAAGAATATACCTATTGGAGCAAGATCCAATTCCTCTTCAACACTACTTTCAGCTACTGCTTGATGATTCTCCTAATGCTTATGAGTTCCTAGAAGATGATTGGAACCTTTGGTTTGCAGAATGCACGAGCCAAATGAGAGAATGGAGGTTAAGGTTGAAAAGCTCTCAAGAATGAAGTTTTTCTTGGAAAGCTTGGTGTATGGATAAATGAGACTTTGTCCTCTATTTATAGGGACCCTTGAGGGTTCAAGAAGCCTCAAATATCATAAAATAGTTGTGGCTTGTACTGTTTGCTTGCTTGGTTGGTTCTTGCACAAAACACCAAGTGGGAAGTATGACAAAAGCATGGGAGACATAAAGTGTTTTATTGAGCTTTGTCTAAAGTGTATGGGTTGACTTGAGATTTAGATTTGGTATGTATCAGAGCCAAAGCCATTTGGGAGCTCAATGGTACTTAATGTTAGGTTAAAGCCACTTTACACAAATGGAAGTGTAACCTTTATGCCAAAAATGGAATGATTCATTGTGTAATGACTTGGTTGCTTGGATAATGGCTCAAAAGTGTGTGTGATCTTCTGATTAGAGTGAGATTTATAAGCAAGAAGTACATGTACTTGTGGATTTGTTTGGATTTGTAATGTACTTTGGCTTGAAATTTTACTTATGAACCATTCCATGAGGTTGTCTTCCCAAATTCGATTCTCTTAGCTCAAGCATGGGAATTTCTTGATCTTGGAAATTTTGGAAAGATGGAATCATGATCTACAACTTTCATGTTGATCACTTTGCTTGAATCAATTTGGATCTTGGTGAAAAATTGGCATAAAGTTGGTCACTTGACTAGGTCAGCATGCTGAAAATTTCATTAAGTGTTTTACCACTTGACAAACAAATGAATCATCCACTTCATGGCCCCATATCTCCTTATTCGTGCATTTTTGAGGTTTTATAACCTATGACAAAGTTGAAGTATGAATCAAGGTATTTAATATGATAATTGGAGAAAAGAAAATGGTGGCTTGGATCACAAGTTATGGCCCTAGAAAGTTGGATACTTGGACATGATTTTTAGGGACTTAGTAAAAATTTCAAATTCTCAATCTTTGCCCTTTTTGCAAGTAACCTTGATTTTCTTGACTAAACTTGATCAAATGACTTCAATGATCATATTTCACAATCCTTACTTGAAAAGTCCATAATTGACCAAAAATCTTAAAAGTCAAACTTTGACTTTAAGCATTTGTTGACTTTTTTCATCAATTGTGTTCAAACTTTCATCTGTTTATGAACCTAACCTCTTGAGCCATCTGAATTGTATGGATGGGTTATGAGGACTCATTTGAATACCTTGGATCATGCCTCAAGCCATAGGATCATGCTTTGGTCAAAGAGCCTACATTAAGCTGATTTTGACCAAAACCCTAATTTTGAGTGTCAGATGAATTGTGACTTGATGAACTTGAATTGAGGTGAGTAAAAACTTTGGTTGTTGATGGAGGGATACTATTGATCACCTTGATATATCTATGATCCCACTAAGCCTTGATTGATCCATCCCTTTTACTTCTTGATGCCAAAACGCTAACTTGCAAACAAAGCAAAGCAAGACATATATATATATATATATATATATATATATATATATATATATATATATATATATATATATATATATATATATATATATATATATATATATATATATATATATATATATTTGTTTTTATTTTTGTGGGGTTAGCAAAGCATAAGGATATACACAAAAGTATTTGATGACCTTGATGTTAGGAAAATGATACAAATGATAAGGGATCTTAGGGGTGAAAATTAGGGTATTACACTAAGGTCTAAGGACTCACCTAAGTCTTGTACCATCTATACACATCCATTGGTTTGGTCATGGTTCTTTCATGGTTTATTCATGAATCTTTGGTTTAATTCAAGCCATGTTCATCCATACAAGATCATTTCAATCAAATTCATTCATTCAATATCAATTTCATTCATAAACAAATTTCAATTTCATTCACAAAAACATCAAATTCCATTATACAAATCATAAGAATGTTCAAACATCCAAAAAATTACAAAAAGTATCACTTTGACCAAAGGTTGACTTTTGTCAACAATTGAATTTTTGGTCAAAACTTTGACCAAACTCAACTCCGTAATCACCAAGTCCTAAACCTAATTACATTCCACTTTTCTTCATTTACAATTGTCATTCCAAGGCTTCTTCAAACTTGATGTCACCCTTGTTGCAAGCCATGTTCAACCACCATCACCATTTGTTCATGACCTACGAAAAGCATACCAGAAAAATGTCACATTGCATCAAGCCATGAAATATAAACCAAATGCAACACATACAACAACTGGAGTAGGACTTACCATGGTCCAAAACATTGTTGCAATGCCAGAACAAGCCTGCAATGCTACAACACACCATAACCCATCAAATATAACCAAATTGCAATGCCAAAGCATCTACAAACTCAGTCTAGCTCACATCCAAATACAACTTGCAACATGAAGCAATGTCCTACTATGTAATGCTAGCAAAACCACCTACTGAACCATGTAGGAAGTACAGACCAAGCAGTTCTGCAAAACTACACCAGGATCAATTTGCAGAACCAACATCCCAAGCCAAGCAAGATATGCACACCAACCCAATTCAGTAGCAGTTGAACAAGTGCAAACCTACATCAATACATGACAAGTATTTAGAACAAACACACAATTTTAAGATCAAGCAATTTTAGGCATGATGGGGATGCTTAAGTAAAGGAGACAAATGCTCTGGCATTAATCCAAAAGATGAACCTTAACATTACCACACACTTATGACTTGAATTTTCTTCTAAACCAATACCCGCTACACACTTCATCATACAGGGGTTACGTATTTAGATGACTTGCTATAGACAATCCTCATAGTCTCCTCATAAGCTCTTACAACATAACTTATTTCACATTCCACACTTAGTCCCCATATTCAAGCTTGGATTTTCTTCCGTTGTCTATGATAGACTTAACTTCTCAGAACACAAGACTCACTACTCAACAAATAGTGTGTCACTTCGCATACATCTCAAGACAAGGAATCCATTATACACACTTGTGACCATTACACCAATATCACGTACTTCTCTTAATACCAAGGTTTAACTTTCTCCACTACACTTCATCCTCTATAAATCTCCGCATGCAAATAATCATCGACCACACACCCCTATCTTAGCCTCAATAAAATCTTAATGACTCCATAATCTCCTTATTTGAAGTGCATTCTGTAGCGGGGTATTCATTACCATTAGAGATATTGACTAAATCTAAGGTAAACCATACAAGTCGAGTCGCCACCGCACTTCTATTTATCCAAAGGAATGGTTAGAAAGCGAACAAAAACCTAAAAGTTTTATCGAATCAAAAACTAGTAAAAATGTTAGAGATCGGGGTAAGGGGATTGGTTATGCAATGGGAAGGTTTTAAGCACCCAAAACATCCTAGGTACTCCTAGGGAGCCCTTTTCACATTTGTTGTAAGGTTGGTATTTTTGTGAAAATTTGTTTTGTGCAAACATGATTGAAGAGATGAGAAGAGAATATACAAGTTATTTACATTTTGTTTGGATGGATAAACCCATTGCCTACATACCATCTTAAAAAGATTAGGATCAAAACCTCGTAGTTCGGGGTAAAAATCTCAAAATAAGTTGGTGAATTGATTGGTCCAAAAGCCTTAAGGTCTTTTGTTATCCAAGGGAGAAAACTCAACCTAAAACCACAAATCCACTATGTGAGGATAACTTCAACATACTAGTGAGGGGTTAACCCTATAATAAGCATGGAAGACTCATATTGTCCATCACTAAGGATATAGGTGAGTATTACATCTACCTCAAGGATAACTCAAACCTAATAGCTAAAGGTTATGAAAAAGTTTTGATTAAGAAAGTGGCCATTGAAACCACAAAAGTATTTGAATGGGTTATATTTACCAATGAAAAGTATTTACAAGATATGGTCAAAGTTAATTTAAAGTTCAATTCAAAATAAGTGTTATGAAAAGAAAGTTTTGAAAATCAAAAGCATAAGGCTTAGGTTTCTAATGTTTGAAAACAAATGTTGATGTTTGCACAAAAGTTTTGGCTTGGGTTAGAGTGGAGGGAAGAAGAAGAAAGGCTAAAGTCCTAATCATACAAGAGATGAGGGATAAGAAACAAGACCACAAATGGAGTTCCTCTCTTGAGATCATATTGATGATCAAAGTAGCTCCCATCCTTTGGAATATGCAAGCAAAATAATTGTAAGCTCAAGCAATCAACATAATCAAACAAGCTCTTAGAAGATCCCTAATGGCTTTTGTATGTTTCACTTTGGATGGACATGGCAATGGTTCTTCAATTTGAGTTCTCATAGGATCCCCTAGCACAAAAGCACACACATCAAAGAATTCTATGAAGTAAATCAAGAATGGACAAGAGTGAGTTTAGAGGTTTGGTCCTTCTAATCCATCTTCAACATTAAGGTCCTCTTACTCCAATCTTGCATAGGAAATGTCCTAGAAACTAAGTCCATTTGTCCATTTCTTTGCATTTGGTCCCCAACAATCAAAACAAAACACAAGCACAATAATATATACACAATTATGTGCTCAAGTGAGCAAAAGGCAAATTGCATTAACATAAACATGTGCTCAAATGAGCAAAGGGGGAAAAGCAAATGAATAATATGTACAAGAATAGTAAATTGCATAAATGTAAAGTGCAAGACGTAAATGTTAATGGTTAATAGTTAGTGTTAATAGTTAATGTGCCATAAGGCAAATTTAGCGCTATGTTAAGCAATCGTAATTGGACTTATGTAGAAGTCACAACTATCTGAGGCCGGTCAATAATAATGTAGGCAGTAACACATGTTAGAGATCTTGATTAGTGAATCAAACTCCAACAACTTGCCATGCCAAAAAGAAGATGAGAAATGATCTTGTATTGATTTAGGTTCTTTGCATGATTTAGGAAGCAATCTATCTTTAATGCAAAGCCATTCACTTAATCCATGATCAAGATGAATTAGATTTGAATCAAGGAAGATTAAATCACCATGTATCAATGCTAACCACCAATCTTTAACTCATTGATCAAAAAGAAAAAGAAGAAGAAGAAGACGAAGAATTAAAGTGCATTAATGGAAATGATATGTACTAATCATCAAGTATTGACCAAAGATAGAGAAGATCAAGGTCAAACAATAGAAAACAGAAGCAAAATGAGAATTAGAAGTCAAGAAACAAATAAAGTATTTTTGGCATTTTTAATATTTAAACTAAAACTTGAATTAAAATAATAAAGAAAGGTCAAACTTCAAACTCACTTCAAATCAACTTTGAAAAGTCTAAGTGAATTATCCCAAGTTCAACAAGGTCAAACAAAGTTTGACAAAAAATTTCAGCATTTTTAGAAGTCAGAAAATATTTTTAATCAATTAAAAATGCATTAAAATAACCTAATTGAATTAAAATCTCAAATAAATCTCAAATAAATTAATAAATTGATGAGAATATTTTTCATAGATCTATCATCATTCAAAGAGGTTGGAAAAATATTTTTGTATTTTTTGAATATCAAAAACTATTTTAAATAAATTAAAAATAACCAGAAAAGAGAAAATTACTAAAAAATATCTAATGATAAAATAAAAAATATTAAAAATCATTTTTAGAAAGTAGAAATTAAAAGGAGAAGAATGAAATTGGTCCCATAATTTTTGGACCAATAATGAGAGAGATATGAATTTTAGAAATAAAAAGGAATTAGAAGAAATAAAAGAAAATAAAATCAGAAATTAGAAAAAGAGAAAAAACGTGAGCCATTGGATTTGAGCTCATTAATTGAGTTGGCAGATCAAAGAGTCCACAAGCGCGCACCTAACATGTTCCTTAGTCAATGCATCACATGTGGCATTATGGAAAGTCATAACATGGCACGACTGAGATTCAATCTGGAAAATATAATGGACGATCCTGATTGCATTTGGAGACCAGACGGTGGCCAGCGCCACCGTCTTCTCCGGCCAACTTCCGGCCAAACCAAAATTTGCAGAAACGAAAATGGTAACCAAATGGCACGATCCAGACATCATTCGAAAGCTGGGGTTATGTACATCACCCATGTACCACTCAATTCCATTCTAGATCTCTAGATTGAGAGAAATCAGAAGTGAAAATTATGTGGTGTTCAAGTGAACTTGATGATTTTCAAAAATTGAAAGCATAACAATGTTGCCTCTATGCAGAGGACTTTAGATCACACAAGAACAAAGCAAATAGAGCAATATACAAGCTGGTTCGAAGCAAATAATATTTGAAGTGAACCTTTGAATTGCAAGGATTTGAGTCAAGATCTTTGGATTCTTTTGCAAACAGTTAGCACTATGGATCAAGTAGAGAAGGTTTAAAAACTTTGAGATCTGAAGATTGATCAAGGAAATCAAAATTCAGATCTGAAAAATTGGAAGCGAAATGAGATAGTTCCTTTAGTGATGGCTAGGATTTCAATTCAGCAGCAATTGGGGTGCCTTTAGGTTGCTAAAATGAGAGGCCAAGGCATTGTATTTATAGCTGAAGCAATGCTGAATGCATGAATCAAAACTTGCATGAATGGAAAGGGCCTCCATGCATGGGCCTGTACAGGCGCATGGAGGGCCCAATTCCAACTGGAAATGAAAGCTTATGCATGATGTAAGTAGAATGGACGCGCAGATTGGATTGTATGAGCTCATGCATGGCAATTGAAATGATTTTCACAAAATGCACTATTACATTCAAGTCTTCGAAAATGCCATGTCAAAAATTGAAATGCAACCTTATTAGTAATGGTTGGAAAGCTTGTTGCATAAGGAAAAAATGTCATGTTGATCAAAACTCCAATTGGGCCTTGGAAATTAATGAAAATTGAACTTGAAGTGTAGGGTGCAAAACATGCATATGTGAAATTTTCACAATTGGCCAAAGTTCAAGCCCTTCTGTCTCAGTGATGCAAGCTCCAAATGACAAAATCTTCAACATGAAAATTATAGATCTTTTCAAGGAAATCAATTGGGACTTAAAATTTGCATCATTTTGATTTTTTATGAAGAAGTTATGGGCACTTGAAGTTGGACTTTTTCACATTTCAATGCATTTGGTCCAAAGTGACCTATAATGTTTTGCATTATCACATGTATTTATTTTGAGATTTTGGAATCTTGCTCAACATAACATTTGAAGTAGACATATTAAGCTTTACAATTCCTTTTATATAACATCTAAATCATGAAAATTGAATGAGTTATGTCCTTGGGAAATTGACCCAAAATTAGGGTTATAGTCAAAATGACCTATAATGTCTTGGAATGGATGGTGACCTTCCAAGCTTCAAATCAGATTTTGATGAACATGAAAGTTGTTAATATGGTTATTAATAACATTTTTGATTTGAAGGTCATCTCCATTTGACCAACACATAAAAAGTTAGGTCTCAGTGTATTTCAAAATAGCCTGATGAATTGACTGATCAACTTCTCAAGTCTAAAACTCATAACTTGATGAATTAATGATTGAGGGAACTCAAATAAGTTTTAATATGCATGAAATGATGAATTAAAGGACTTCCATTGATTGTATTTGACCATGGGTTGAGGTTGCTTCAAGAGCAAGGCACAGTTGATGAACAGATGGATTAGGGTTCCCTTAGGAAACAAACCTCAAACCCTTTGATTTGCTTTGATCAAAATGATGAGTTAAGATACTTGGGATGCATATTTGATGGATGAGAGCTTTGGGAATCATTTCCATATTTTCCTTCATCTTCTCTTGGCCATATCAATGCACATAGGATCTCCTAGAAGCTTTTAGACCTTGTGACTGCTCAAGCTACAAACAAGAGATGTTAGTGACATATTTTTGTGCTTTTGGCTAGTAAATAAAATGAGAAAAGCAATGATATATAATTCAAGCATGCTTGGTGATCTCAAACCAACTCACAAGAGGTCCCACCCAAAGGCAAAGGGAACCAAGATGCTTATGATCCTTGAGGCTACGCTAATGCAATGTTATGATGCCATGAGGGATCTTAGGGTCAAAATTGGGATCTTACAGATGCCCCTATTTAAGGTCATTCTAGCTGGAGAAGTGAAGGTTAAAATCTTTGTCTCGACGAGGTATAATGGGCTTAAATAATAACAAAGAGACGATTTTTGGTCCCTAAGAGACCTCATGATGCAAATGTATGTATGCAAAAGGTAATACTCTGTGGAGATATGTGTCCACAAAGAAGAAAGACAAATAGGAGAAACTGACAATCCATATGAGTAATATACTCAATGGGGTAGAGACTCTGGGGACTCTAATGGGGATTGCGTGAGCAGGTCACGACTTAAAACTTGGCGAGAGACACGAGAAGAATTCCATGAAAATGAATCAATGGAAAGACTCGAGCTGACTCAAAGATGCATATATCGGGATATGCCAACACAGCAAGACTATCCACAACAGATACTTCGGATAAAAATCCAGACTCATATGGGAAAATCCACTAAGGGACTTCACTGGGGAAGGTCCAAACAGGACTCCCCTGAAGAAACAACAGGATGAGGTATTACGTGTTACTGGATAATAAGCTCGAGGAGACATGTGATCGAAACACCGGTATAAGGGTGAAAAAACAACATGCTCAGGGAGAATGAATATCTAAGACCGGTATAAGGGTGAGAGATATCAATCATCCAAAATCATTTGAGGAGGACCTAAAAAGGTATATTTCGACTCAGGAAATCTGACTCCACAGGGGACAAAAAGTCATAATAGGGAGCAGAAGGGAAGGAAACCAGGGATACCGGTTACTGGGCATATAATAGGTGACCGGCCAAGCGTGAATTAGGGAATATTTCCAAGACACTTATCATCCAAAAGAGGGCTAAAAAGCAAACTCGATTACAGGATAGGCATTCGACTCCGCAAAAAAGGGAATACGAATCTTACTCGACTGGGGAAAAGCAAAAGACTTCGACCAAAGAGCGCATTGTAGCACCTCAAATTTTCACCTCCCATTTTGTATATACATTTTCATGTTTAGGTCATTAACATTGCATTGTTCATTGCATAGTCCTTCAAGTCATCAGTCAAGACTGGTCAGGAGATTCAGTTGTGCAAGCAAGCAAGTGCATTTTCCATGGAATCAAAGCCCTAGGGTTGGTACAATGAGTTCATATGACCCAAGGATCATTTTGAAGTGATTTGGTCAAGCATTGAAGGCTCAAAGCTCATCAGTCAATGATCAAATCATCTGAAACCCTAAAAAGTCAACAGAAGTCAACTGTCAGTTCAACTGTGGATTTGGAGGTGGGAGAGGGTTAGAGATGCCTCATTCATGTGGGAACAAGTCTCATTTGGCATTTCAAACATCAACATTGAAGAATTTGAAGCCAGATCAAAACTTTCCAAAAATAGCAGGTGACCTGTAATTTGAATTTGCCAAAAATGGAAAGGTTTTCAACTCAAGATTACATCATCAATAAAGCTTAAAATTAAATTTTGTCCAACATGAAAGTTGAATATCTTTCTCTCCCATTTCCAAAAAGTCCAAGATCATGAATTTCTCATGTATGGTTGAAGAGATATGGATCAAACATGGCCAAGGGTGGTTTGAACTTCAAATGTGCATAACTTCTCAACCAAAAGTCCAATTCAAGTGGCTCTTTTTTGTACATTCTTCTCTTGACCTCTACTTACCAAATCATGCATTGCATTTCATGAATTATGATCATATGAACATTTGGTATTTCACTTGATTTTTGGAGGGAAAATGTGAAGTTTAAAATTGGTCAATTATTTGAACATTCCACCGCTTCTATTGGCTCTAAAATGAAATTTCAAGTGAATTCAAGCCATTTTCGTGTACTGTTCATCCATAATTTCCATGCATAAGGTGAAATATCAAATTGGCATATGCACCTCTTTTTTGCTAATCCACTTAACCAATGCTTAAACATGCTTAAGAGAGTGATTAGGAGGGAGTATATAACACAAATCATAACTGTTTTTGCATAACCATAATTACTTTTTCAGATCTAGATCCAAACTCTTGAAATTTTCTCTCAAAATTTTCTCTCAATTTCCTCACATAACTTCACATTCTCTTGATCAATTCATCATCTGGAAGCATCATGGAGCATGTTTGAAGCAAGAATCAAGAGAATTGGTGCAAGGTTGAAGCAGCTCGAAGCTTGAGTTCATCCATGGTAGATGCAAATTCTGGAGGAATCAAGCACGATTAAGCCTCAATCCTCTTCCCAAACACTTGTACAAGCATCATAGGAGGACTGTTTGAGCATTGCAAGGCCTGATTCCATCAATTCCAGTTCTGCTTCTTTAAGAGGTCACAAAATCAATCCCTCTAATTCATAAAATTCTTGTGCTATTGTTGTTAATCTTTGAATGCTGATGATGTTGAGCTTTGAATCGTGCAATTCCATGCCGAATTGAGGGAGATTCGATGGATTAAAGTTTGGTTGATGATTTTTCTTTTCTTCGATCCGTGCATAATTTGATGTTTCTTGATGAAATAATTGTGGATTCGTGATGTATGTTGAATGATCTTTACAATGATATGCGCCATGTTGATTTCTGGACACTTTTAATTTTTCTGGAAAATTGATTGATGAAGATCTTCATGTGTTCATACTGTTTTCCAGTTACCTGCGAATTTTCTTGCAATATTCATACGGTTTGCTGCGAATTTTATTGCGTGTTCATCATAGTTTCCTGCGGATTATGCATGCACGTGTGTTAGGGTTAGTATGAAACGGCTGCGTTTCAGCCTTCAGCGTGCCATCATTTGAAATTGGCTTCAATTCGATTTCTGGCCGTGCCAAATATTCAAAAATGTTTCACATTATTTTCTTTTCCCTCCTTACATTCATGTACCATGTTTCATGCATTTTTTATTTTTTCTTCATCTTATAAAAATCATAACAAATTAAATAATGCTCCAAAAAATATGAGGATTTTTGCATTGCATTCCGTTTTCTCTCTAGTTTTTTTGATATTTTTTTCATAAATTGTGCTTGGCTGGAAAATAATTTGTGCTAGGGTTTGTGTATACATGTCCATTTTGTACATTGCCTTGCCATATCCTTTGTGAAATGCTGGTTGTTTATCCAATGCTCATGAAATTTTACATGTGGAAACTAGACTCATTGCTTGAAATTATGGTGTTGATTTGGTATTTTTATCTTTCACCATTCCTGTTTTATGAGCATGTGAAGTTAGGTGTGACAATGTGTGTCACACCTTGTGATGTTCAACTTGTTTGATTAATTTTCCATGCCAAATGAATTCCAAATGCCTTGATTTTTTGTATGATGCTTTATATGGATGTTGTGATTGCTCATGATTTTTGGTGGAATTTTTGGATTAATTTCTGATTTGATTGAGATTTTTCTTTCTGGATGGTCATGTTTGAGCTTTTGAATTGCCTTGATTTTCATTTGATCATGAAATGCTTGTTCTTTATCCTATGAATATGAAACTTTGCACATTATTTCTAGACATGTTGAAGGTTGTTTTGGCTTTGATTTGAGGTTTTTACCATGATTCATTTCTGTTTTAGGCCTATGCTAAGTTGGTGTGCCATTTGGTGTCACACATGTGTTTGATTGTGCTTGCCTTGACTTATGCAATTTGATTACCATGCCTAATGATGTCCAATGCCTCTAATTTTTTTGTCTGATGATCATGTTGTATGTTCTGTTCACTCATGAATGTTTACAAGATTATTTGAATCATTTTTGAATTTATGTGCATTTGTTCATTCTGATGTCACAATGTGGTCACAACTTGCATACCTTGCCATATTTGGTTCATGAAATGAATTTGGTTGATGATATTGATGTGGGACTTTTTGGATTGTGTTTTTGATTGGTTGAAGATGATTCATGTCAAATTTCATGTTCTGTTTTGAATTTTTTCTCCATCTTTGACCCTAGGCCTTGACCTAGTGGTTTGTGACTCACAGTTGAGCTTTGATTTCAGGTTTACACATCCAAGTCCATAGTTGATGATGCTCACTCATTTGGATTGATTAATTGGTTGATGTTGACTAACTTTGAGTTGTTTTGTACGTTGATGCCAAGTTGTTTGTGTTATGCCCATTGGCTTGTGCCTTGCACACTGTTGCATTGCTTGCTTATCTGTCTGATTGTGTGATTGACTGTCTGTCTGATTGTTTGACTTGTATACTGATTGGGTTAGATTTTTTCAGGTACATAAGTTGCTTAAGTTCATTTTGAACCTGCTTTTGCTTTTGCTTGGTTGCTTAACCATTTGAGGTATAACTCTCTGACTTCATGTAGTCTGGAAGACCTGTCCTGTTATGTGGACAAGCACCTGTCTGAAGCCCTCCTTAAGAGGCAATGCTTGCGTTTGTTTACTTTTGTGCCAAGCAGGAAAAGCCCTCTCATGAGGCAATTGGCAGATAAAAGAGATGTGCAATTCATCTCCTGCTATTCAGTGTGTCATTCACTCTGCTCACACACCTTGTGTTGATGCATTGTGGATATTAACCCAAGATCTTTGTTGAGTCAGTCATATGTGGAGAAGAGTTCCAACTTTCTGAACTCCCACACTTTCATTTGTCTGAAGCTCTCCCAGGCCAGGGATAAGAGCTGTGAGGTCTTATCCTCACTTCCCATTTCATCTGCTTCACCCTAACTCTCAATGTTAGGGTTAAGAGCTAACTACACCCGATTCCAGTTGGCTTGTGTTTCACAGCCTAGCCTTGTGTGAACCCACTTTTCTTGTATATAGTGTGTGCTAATTGTGTGTATGTTTGCTTTGCCTGTGCTGTTTAGGATAGCTTGCTCCCTGTGCAAGTTAGATAGAAACCTTAACATAGGGATCGTATGCATGACAACTTCTAGGCTCGAGTCGTAGTCTCCCTAGTAGTTTGTGTCTCCCTTTGTATCTGGTTAGGCTAGTCCTTTTTCCCTACGTAGGGGAACTACGTCGCCCTGATCCTCATACCAGATGAGGTACGTAGGCAGGAGATGAGCTGATCTCTCCGGGCGTCCTTTTGTTTTCTCCTTTGTGTTGAGTTGGAGTCTGACATAAGCCCAGCGATTGGCAGTTGGTTTCCTGTGTCTTGTTTGTCGTGTGCTTGGAGTCTGATGTAAGTCCAGCAATTGGCATTTGGTTTCCAGTGTGTGTTTGTTGGTTCGGAGTCTGATGTAAGTCCAGCGATTGGCATTCGGTTTCCAGGTTTTCCTGTTTGTGTGGAGTCTGACGTAAGTCCAGCGATTGGCAGTCGGTTTCCTGTGTGGTTTTGTTTGGCGTGCGTTAGCCGAGCTACGAGTGCTTTGATTCTTCTTCAGTCAGAGAAGATACGTATGCATAGGATGCGACATCCTAGCGAGCACGTTTCCCCTAGTCCCGAACTACGTTGACTCTGATGTCTGTGCCTGACAGACTACGTAGGCCCAGGATGCGATATCCTGCCGAGTTAGTTTCTCTTATTTTCTTGTGTTTCCTTCCAGCCTTTGTGTGATGTTTGAGCAGTGTTTAGCAACCTTATCCTTTCTTTTGTGCGTGGATCCCGTCGAGTACGACGGATGTGTAGGGGTGCTAGTACCTTCCCTTCGCATAACCGACTCCCGATCCCATCTTTCTCTGGTCGCGAGACCATGTTCTTTCCAGGTTTACTTCGAGCGTTTCCTTTCCCTCTTTTGGGATAAATAACGCACGGTGGCGGCTCTGTTGTTTCGTTTTCCCGCCGGTTTTTCGCGTAATGCGACACGCATGAGATATATTATCTATTACCGTCAGAACGTAGATAACATACTCGCATGGAAGATTATCCACAACCGGTTACTGGGTTAATAAAGGATAAATCGACCGAAAGAAAAAGCATCGGGATACCAAATACTAGGTATAAAAATGATGATCAAACAAAGGGGAAACGATCATTACCGACGAAAGGCGAATGAAAGATGACCCGCCGGGGATACATTGACAATGGCAATGATCCGGGAGATATATCACCGGTTACTGGGAGATATACTCAAAAGGTGAAGGAAAATCGATACCGAATATTGGATAAAGATAACCGTCAAAGAGGGGATTACATCTACCAGATACCAGGTAGAAAACCACGGAAGAGTAACCGTCATCGGTTAGGATGAACAAAATAAGGTTAACTCTGCAAGGGGATAAAAATGGGGTTTATAACTACCAGTATGAGGGTAGAAAACCACATCAATAGGACTTATAACTACCGGTACGAGGGTAGAAAGCCACAAAAATAGGACTTATAACTACCGGTACGGGGGTAGAAAGCCACAAACTTCGCCGGGGAAAAGATTGGATGATTACTGGTTACTGAGCAATCACTCATCTAAACTATGGGGAAGCGCGGGGAAAATCATGAGAAGCCAATCTAGGAACAAACTAGAGAGGCACGATGAACAAGACTCATCCCTTATGAGGATATAACTCAAGGGGAGTTCCATCCCAATATATGTGTTGGGAGGAAACAGAAACAACAATCATCCACGAGGACATAACTCAGTGGGGAATATGGAAGAAAGGATAAACACTTTCTGCTTATGGGGCTGACCCTATACGGGGAGATCAGACGCAACCATCTGCTTGGTGAAATATATATCACCGAATAGCAGGAGACAACAAACAAAGGTATTTATGGCAAATAATGCAACATGAATATTTGAATGTCGAAATTATGCATATATGTGTGGTTTATGTATGATGAATGTTGACAAAACAGACATATCTAACACAAACAGGTCCACAAATTAAACATCCGGTACTACATCTCGAGAGAGAAAACCAGGTAACAAAGATCTCTGCCGGGGAATGAGCATCAGCCATCCCAGCTGGGGACAAGGGCCACACATGGATAAAATCCGCCGTGGAAACAACTCTACTGGGGAAATTATCAGAGGGGAAGATGGAACTCTGTGGGGAACAACCACCAATCAGAAATCTTCAGGGTCACCACCATATATACTGCACAACCGGAGAAATCGCATCTGCTGAGGAGGAAGGATCATTACTCCGCTGAAGGAAAGAAGGGTTGAGTACCTTCACCAACCACTCTTCCCGGGAGGAAAAACACAAACAGACTCCGAAAAAAAGAGGATACAATCATGTTGGTAATAGGACCAAATGTCTCACCCTGTTTGGGAATCATGCCATCCTTGGGAGAGCACTGAAGACATCCCAAGTATCCTTTCGTCATTGTGAATGTTCACTTTGTTTAAAAACAAATTATGAAAAATTTATTTATTTTAAAACAATGATATTTTTCAATTGAAAAATGCAAAATATTTGTTGAACAAAAACAAATAAGAGTGCAAAGAATGGGATAAAGACTCAAATTTATTTGATGGGATGGTAGTCTGCAAATGGCAAGACTCCATAGATCTTTACAAATTTGAAATTTATGATATATATTGGAAAAGGGCTACATTGAACATAATGACCATTTCTCCACCAACTCTGAATCCAATGTATTTGGAGCTTCGGTTGACAATGACTGAGCGAGAATCTCTGACAGATGATAGTTTGTAGAACAAAGTCTTGTCAGGATGCAGTTACTTGCCAAATCCCTAATTTTTGCCTAGATTGCCCCAGGATGAGGTGCTCAATCTAGCGGGATACATATTCATTTTTTTATGTCTCTAACTTTTTCCTGGATCGCCCTTTCAGGTTTTCAATCCATCGAGACGCTCATTTTTGCCTAAGCCGCCCTTTCGGGTTTTCAACTTAGCGAGCCATTCTGTTTTTATTTCTAGGCGAAGTATTTCTTGATTGCATCTGAATTCACAGGACGAGTGAAATCCTCCCCATCCATAGTTGTAAGGATCAAAGCACCACCTGAAAAGGCTCTCTTGACAACATATGGACCTTCATAGTTTGGAGTCCACTTGCCCCTGGAATCGGGCGCAAAAGACAAGACTTTCTTGAACACAAGGTCACCTTCTCGGAACACACGAGGCTTGACCTTCTTATCAAAGGTTTTCTTCATCCTTTGCTGATTTAACTGACCATGGCACATGGCAGTCAATCTCTTCTCTTCTATCAAATTCAGTTGGTCATAACGACTCTGAACCCATTCAGCCTCAGTCAACTTGGCTTCCATCAAGACTCTCATTGATGGGATCTCCACCTCAACTGGGAGCACAACCTCCATGCCATAAGCAAGAGAGAAAGGGGTTGCCCATGTTGAAGTGCGGACAGATGTACGATAACCATGCAAAGCAAATGGCAGCATCTCATGCCAATCTTTGTACGTGACAACCATCTTCTGGATAATCTTTTTGATATTCTTATTAGCAACTTCAACAGCCTCTTTCATCTTGGGTCTATAAGGAGAAGAATTATGATGTGCAATCTTGAACTCGCTACACAACTCTTTCATCATCTTGTTGTTCAAGTTAGATCCATTATCAATAATGATTTTATCCCGCACACCCTAACGGCATATGAGTTGATTCTTGATAAACTTCACAGCCACCTGTCTGGTCACATTTGCATATGACGCCGCTTCAACCCACTTGGTGAAGTAATCAATTGCTATGAGAATAAACCTGTGATCGTTGGACGCTTTCGGTTCTATCATGCCAATCATGTCAATTCCCCACATGGAGAAAGGCCATGGTGATGAAATCACATTCAGAAGTGTCGGGGGAATATGAATCTTATCCGCATAAATCTGACACTTATGGCATTTCTTCACATATTTGCAGCAGTCAGACTCCATTGTCAGCCAATAGTAGCCTGCTCTCAACATCTTTCTAGCCATGGAATATCCATTGGAATGAGTACCAAATGAACCCTCATGGACCTCAGTCATTAATAGGTCTGCTTCGTGTCTATCCACGCATCTGAGCAGAACCATGTCAAAATTCCTCTTATAAAGCACATCTCCATTGAGGTAGAAACTGCCTGACAATCTCCTTAAAGTCTTTCTATCTTTCACAGATTCCCCAGGCGGGTAAATCTGGCTTTGAAGAAAGCACTTGATGTCATAATACCATGGCTTGTCATCTTGTACTCCCTCTACTGCAAATACATGAGTTGGTCTGTCCAAGCGCATCACAATGATATTGGGAACTTCATTCCAAAGTCTTACCACAATCATTGAAGCAAGTGTAGCAAGAGCATCTGCCATCCGATTCTCATCTCGAGGAATATGATGGAAATCAACCTTAGTAAAGAACGTTGAAATCCTCCTCGCATAGTCTCTATATGGGATGAGGCCAGGCTGATTCGTCTCCCATTCACCCTTAATTTGATTAACAATAAGGGCTGAATCACCATAAACATCAAGATGTTTGATCCTAAGATCAATACACTCTTCCAATCCCATAATACAAGCCTCATACTCAACCATATTATTCGTGCATTTGAAAGTTAGCCTTGCTGTAAAAGGAAAATGTGTTCCCTGAGGAGTAATAATCACTGCCCCAATACCATTTCCATATTGGTTCACAGCGCCATCAAACACCATGCTCCATCGGGAACCAGGCTCTGGTCCTTCATCGAGCGTAGGCTCATCACAATCTTTCATTTTCAAATACAGAATCTCCTCGTCTGGGAAGTCATACTGAACTGACTGATAATCCTCAATCGGTTGGTGCGCCAAGTGGTCAGCCAAAATACTACCTTTTATGGCCTTCTGAGCTCGATACTCAATATCATACTCAGATAACAACATCTGCATAACATGTCTTCTCGAGCATCGAGTATCGAGACTCACACTCGGTGAACTTTTTACTTAGGTAGTAGATAACATACTCTTTCTTCCCTGATTCGTCTTGCTGACCAAGGACACAACCCATTGAATCTTCAAGAACTGTCAGATACATAATCAACGGTCTCCCTTCCACAGGTGGAGACAAAATCGGAGGCTCAGACAAATACTCTTTAATACTGTCGAAGGCCTTCTGGCAATCCTCGGTCCAATCATGAGACTGATCTTTCCGGAGGAGCTTGAATATCGGCGCACATGTGGCAGTCATGTGGGATATGAATCTGGAAATATAATTCAAGCGGCCAAGAAAACCTCGGACTTGCTTCTCAGTTTTGGGCGCAGGCATCTCTTGTATTGCTTTGACCTTTGTGGGATCAACCTCAATACCTCTTTCGCTGACAATAAAGCCCAATAACTTGCCGGAACGGACTCCAAATGTACACTTGTTCGGATTCAGACGAAGCTTATACTTCCTCAAACGTTGAAAAAGCTTCAACAAGTGCTTTACATGTTCAAACTCTGTTCTTGACTTCGCAATCATATCATCAACATATACCTCGATCTCCTTGTGCATCATATCATGAAACAAGGTAGTCATAGCTCGTTGATACGTGGCTCCGGCGTTCTTCAAACCGAAGGGCATCACTCGATAACAGAATGTTCCCCAAGGTGTGATGAATGTTGTCTTCTCCATATCCTCGGGTGCCATTTTGATCTGATTATATCCGGAAAATCCGTCCATAAATGAGAAGACATTGAATTTAGCTGTATTATCTACCAACATATCAATATGTGGTAGAGGAAAATCATCTTTTGGACTGGCTTTATTCAAGTCTCTATAGTCCACACACATTCGGACTTTTCCATCTTTCTTAGGCACGGGCACAATATTGGCCACCCATTGAGGATATGTAGAAGTCACCAGAAACCCCGCATCAATTTGCTTATGAACTTCCTCTTTGATCTTCACTGCCATATCAGGATGAGTTCTTCTGAGCTTCTGCTTCACAGGCACGCACTCAGGCTTCAAAGGCAAGAAATGTTGCACGATATATGTATCTAGACCAGGCATGTCTTCATACGACCAGGCAAAGAAGTCGACATATTCTCGTAGCAACGCAATCAACCCCTTCTTAACGGATTCTTCCAGGAGTGCCCCAATCTTTAATTCTCTAACACAATCTTCAGACCCCAAGTTGACTGTTTCCAGATTCTCAAGATGCAGCTGAATGATCTTCTCTTCATGCTCAAGTAGACGGGTGATCTCGTCAGGAATCTCTTCAACATCATCTTCTTCTGCCTCAAATATAGGGAACTCAAAGTTGGGAGATGGTGTTGGATCATTATGTTCAATGGGTTTGATCAACCTGCATAATGATTTTGGATATAAAAGAGATTTTAGAATTCAAACAAGGCAAATCATTATGCAGATGAAAATATTGATTTTATTCTTATTCTTATTTTTTTAAAGGTTTTATGTGATCACCAATTTCATGCAAAAAAGTGAAAAGTGAAAATAATTGGAAAAATAAACATTTAACATGAATTTATTGAATGAAAATATCATTGTATTTATGAGCCAACAATGTCATCACTCCTCCTTTTGGCATGGGAGGAGGGTTTTTAAACACAATGAACATTACTTTGACTTATGGATAACTGTTGGGACATCAACAGTGACCCGATTATTGCAGACCCCTCCAGGGATGACGAAGTTGCCAGAATCCTCCTCTTCATCATTTTCCACTATAGCAGCAGCCTCTTCATCTTGACCGGTGTGGATGAATCCACCACTCTTGAATAACCCATGCTTGTTGAAGACGCCAGAAGAATACCCTATGTTAGCCCGAGATTTGTTGTCCTCCAGCTTGATCATTTGTCCCAATCCAGCAGTTGTACCATGCTCAATGGCCAACTTAGCATCTTTATAGGACGCAAATGAAGAAGCTCCTTTCTTAATAGGCTCAGCAATAGATAAAGCTTGGAACGGAGTTCCAACTTCATCCTCAGCGTCTATATAAGAGAAGGAAGACAAATGGCTAACCAGGAGAGCCTTTTCTCCCCTACCACCACCAGCTTCTTGTTCTTGACAAACTTCAATTTTTGGTGTAGGGTGGATGTCACGGCGCCTGCCTCGTGAATCCATGATCTGCTCAATAGACAACTATACGATGGGTGAATGTCCATGACCTGGAAGGTGGTCTGGAAATCACTTGGTCCTATCTTGACTTGGAGCTCAACCTCTCCAATCATAGTTTTACGGGACCCATTGAAAGCTTTCACCACCACTCCACTCTGCCTCATGGGAGGCCCCTGATATGATAATTTTGCAAGAGTGGACTTTGGCAACACATTCAATGATGACCCAGTGTCCACCAGCACATTGGACATGGCATCATTTTTGCAACTCATGGAAATGTGTAGTGCCAGGTTGTGGTCTCTTCCCTCCTCGGGGAGATCAACATCACAAAAACTTAAATTGTTACAAGCGGTGATGTTTGCAACAATACTGTCAAATTGTTCTATTGTGACGTCATGTTCTACATACGCCACATCCAACACCTTCTGCAGAGCTTCTCAGTGTGGTTCTGAATTCATCATCAAGGATAGTACATAAATTTTTGATGGCGTCTGTAGAAGCTGATCTACCACGTTGTACTCACTTCTCTTGATGAGCCTAAGCATCTCATCAGAGTCTTCTTTCGCATTACTACTCTGGCCAGCAGAGACAGGAGCTCTTACAACGGAGGTAGGTTTGGTGACAAGTGCCGGATTTGGAGCATTCACAGTAATCCCTATCGGGCATTCAGCATAATCAACAGTATCAGTCCTTCGATTATCAGCTTGAGGTTTCGGCGGAGCCGAGAAGACACGGCCGCTACGGGTCAGGCCGCTAACATCGACAATATTAACCACAGAGGTAGAGGGCAGGGGCACCTCTTTCCCATCCTCCAATGCTACAACATTGTAGCGATAGGGAACCGCTTTCTCGGAAGCGTATGGCACAAGGCCAGCCGGTTTGATGGTTAAAGAAGGAGAAGCCTTTTGCTTGCTACCATCGTACTTGATAATAACAGGCTCAGGGATCCGAAATACCGGAGAAATTACATTAACTTCATCAACATCTTCATCAACATTTCTGTTATGAAGTATCTCAATGACTCCTTCATCCAGCATTTCTTGAACATCTTTGCGGACTTGGCGACATCCTCTTTGATTGACAGTACAAACTCGGCATCTATCATGGTCATGCTCGTAATGACTGTATTCACACAACAGTCTATGCATCTCAACCAGAGATTGTCGAATATGGCTGGCATATTTGACTTTGTATTTACCAAGGCAGCCCTGGACCATGTTGACAGACTTCCCATGCTCGGGCAATGGGTTCTTCTTTACATTAGGACCTACGTCCTCGAAACACAGAAGACCACATCTCACAAGGTCTTGAACCTTGGTCTTCAGTGGATAGCAGTTTTCCACGTCATGTCCGGGAGCACCGGAATGATAAACACAGTGTAATTCGGGCTTATACCACCACTGAGGGTTGATAGGTATAGCCGGTGGGTCTCGTGGAGTAATCAACTTCCTCTCTATCAAAGAGGGATATAATTCTGCATATATCATAGGAATAGGATCAAAGGTGACCCTCTTCCTTTCATAGCTTGTACTGGCTTGATTACTGTTTCGAGGCTGGTAGGCCTGCTATTGAGGATGATGTTGTTGTTGTTGATATTGCGGATGGTTCTGCTGCTGATTATTGTTGTGATGCTGATACTGCTGATTGTCTATGAAAACAGGTGTTATGTGAGCCACCTGATGCTGGTTACCGGCAGGACGCACGGTCTTCCTCCTCACCGAGGGTCTTTTTGGTTTAACATGGGAGGTCACAGCATGTGCCTCGCCATCTTTCTTCTTTCCAAACGTCCCATACCGTTTGGCTGAAGAGCCTTTTTCTCTGGTCAGGCGCCCTTCCCTGACTCCCTCTTCCAGACGCATCCCCATGTTAACCATCTCGGTGAAGTCAGAAGGAGCGCTGACAATCATCCGCTTGTAATAAAAAGAACTCAAGGTCTTCAGAAAGATCTTGATCATTTCTTTCTCCTCCAGCGGGGGCACAATCTGCGATGCTACCTCTCGCCACCTCTAGGCGTATTCTTTAAAAGTTTCCTTGTCCTTCTGGGACATGGCTCTCAATTGATCCCTATCGGGAGCCATATCCACGTTATATTTGTATTGCTTGATGAAGGCCTCGCCAAGGTCATTGAAGGATTGGATGTTCGCGCTATCCAAGCCCATGTACCATCTTAGGGCAGCACCAGACAAACTGTCCTGGAAGTAGTGAATGAGAAGCTAGTCATTGTCGGTCTGGGTCGACATTTTCCTGGCATACATGACCAGGTGGCTGAGAGGGCAAGCATTTCCCTTGTACTTTTCAAAGTCAGGTACCTTGAACTTTACATGGATTTTGACATTAGGGACCAAACAGAGTTTAGCAACAGACTTGCCGAAAAGGTCTTTTCCTCGGAGAGTTTTCAGTTCCTTTCGGAGCTCAAGAAATTGGTCGTTCATAGCATCCATCTTTTCATAAACATTTGGGCCCTCAGAAGGCTCAGAATGATAGATGGTGTCGTCTACTCTGGGCATAATATGCACGACAGGAGGAGGAACGGCTAGGACCGGGCCAGATGCCGGTAGAGAAGCAAAGGTGGGCGCAGGACCCTCAGGCATGAAGTTGGGAGGCATCCCCCACGGAAACCCGGCTAACATGGTTGTTGGTGCGAAGTGGGCGCTAGCTGCAGGCATAGTTGAAGAGACAATCTCGGAGATGACTGTCCTCTGGGGAGGAGTTGAAGGTGTCGGAGACGACTGGCTTTGGGCAGCCATGAATGACTCCATCAGGGCAGTCAATCTGGCTACTTCCTCCTTAAGCTCATGGGTCTCTTGTTCCAAATGATCCATTAGTCTTGATGCATTGGCTCGGGTGTAGTACCGGTGAGTCAGTTTGTCTTCAAAATAAATGAAGGACACAGAGTTAGACCAAAGAACAAGAAGCCTGGAGCAAAACCTGCTTATGCACATGATGCATGCAATGCATATGATTTAATTTTTATATCAGAGGAACTTTAGAGTCCTATTTGCAAATATTGGAAATATTAAACATTTATCACATATGGAAATATCATATCAATAATATTTGGAGATAATTTTACACCAAAGAAGTACAGTCTTGGTAACCAAATACAATACAAGAGAAAAGGAAAATGATCATCCTATGGAACCCTAGAAGCAATCATCTAAAGCTCTGGAGACTGGAAGATAGGATGCACGAAGCCTCTTCACCTCCCTCTCGTAGGCTGCCTCCGTGTCTGCCTTCTTTTTGGCGAGTCGATCATACTTCCTCTTCCAAAACTTGGAAGACTGAGGAAGTAGAGAAGTCCATGCATCATTAGGATCATCTATAACCTGGTGCTCGAGAAATTCTATCAAAGCATCCTTCTCTCTGATCTGCTGAAGCAACTCCTCTCGTTCACGGATCCAAGCTCGTGAACGGTCTTTGTCTCTCAACTCCTCTACTCCTTGGTCAGGGAGGGTTGAAGGCCCAGCCACAACCAAAGGTGTAGGTCTTGGATACTCATAAGGCATGAGGTACTCGGAAGCTCTTCTCCTAACCCAAGAGGTATAGGGTTCCAAAGCGACACAGTTCTTCGGACCTAGCTCCTTCCTTCCTTTCCTATGGATCTTGCGCCAAGCGCGGACCATCCTGCCCTTCAAGCCTTGAGGATCTTTACCCTCTTGAAAGAACACACCCTCTAACAGAATGTTATTGGGTTTATCCTTTAAGGGGAACCTAAGCTATCGACGTGCCAAAACGGGGTTGTAGTTAATCCCACCACATGTACCAAGAAGAGGCACATTGGAGAATTCACCACAAGAGTCGATAATCTGCACACCATCATATACACGGTTGTACCAAAAGATATCATCATTAGTGAGAGACATAAGTCTTGCGGACCACCGTAGACATCCTTTGTTCTCCTTGAAGGCGACCGTCTGTGGCAAGTGCGAAATAAACCACTTGTTCAACAGAGGCAAACAACACACAATGGTACCACCACCCTTTGCATTCCTCATATGCAAAGAAAAGTAAGTGTCACCCAACAGAGTCGGAATGGGATTAAGAGTAGAGAAGATCCTAATAGCATTCACATCCACAAACTTGTCGATGTTGGGGAATAACACTAGCCCATAGATGAGTGTAACACCTCAAAATTTGCCCTCCTCTCTTGGGACTAGCTTAACATATTGCATATCATTCTTAGGTCATTAGGCATTGCATATTTTCACATCATATGGCTACATTGTGCAAGTCATCCTCATAAGTCTTGGTCAGAAGATGAAGAGGTTGAGATATTCAAGCTGAGGGTTTCATTGAATGGATCATTAGCCATCTGAGGTTGGTGTTTCAAGTTAGGGTTTCTTGATTCCTCAAGAGGTTGAGCTTGATCTTGGTTGAAATGATACATCATCATCATCATGGTCTTGTCATCACCGAGAGATTCCTTATGCTTGATCAGATTCCTTGAGATTAGGGTTTTGACCTCTGGTCAACCCTAATCATCTGTATTGGGTCAATCAGGGCTTGGCAAGGAGATGAGGTTTTCAATGGATATGGGGATCATTTTATGATTATATTAAGCTTATGGAAGCTAGGGTTTCATCGTTGAGCCATTTCATCAGGAGTTTGAGGCTCAATTTGATCAGTCAAGCTGAAATTCATCTATCAGTCAGAAAAGTCAACTGTGGTCAACTGTGCCTGAATTCATGGATTTGGAGGAGGGAGAGGGTTAGAGACACTTCATTCATGTCTAAACAAGTTTCATTTGACATTTCAAACATCAAGAATGAAGAAAATAAAGTCAGATGGAAACTTTCCAAAAATAGAAAGTGACTTGTAATTGAAAATTGCCAAAAATGGAAAGTTTTTCTCCTCAAAATTACGTGTCCAAAAATGCTTCAAATGAAATTTTGTCCAACATGAAAGTTGTATATCTTTCTCTCACATTTCTAAAAAGTCCAAGAACACTCATTTCTCATGTGTGGTTGGAAAGTTATGATCAAATCATTTTCAAAAAAAGTTGAACTTCAAAGTGCCATAACTCTTGAACCATTTGGCCAAATTGGGTGATTCTTTTTTGAGCAAATCCCATTTGACATGCTTTATCATAATGCATCATTACATTTCATCAAAAATCATCACATAAAAAGTCCATTTTTCAAGTGAACCAATTTAAATTTTGGTGGGAAAAAAGGTGATTTTGAAAAATACATACAATTTTCACTCCAAACCAATGCCAATCACTTCTAAACAGAAATTTGGACTTGCTTCAACTGGTTTTACACTGTTCCATTGGTTCTATTTGAAAAAGGGCAATTTTGCCAAATTGCATAACATGTGCATTTTCACTAATCCATTCCATTAGCACTAATCATGATTACTAACATGTTTAACAATGCATATATAAACTAAATCCTAACTGTTTTTTGATTAACCATAACAGAATTCAGATCTAGATCTGAAAATCACCAAAATTCTCTCAACTTTTCATCTTCACTTTTTTGCAATTTCTTCACAAACCTTGCCAGGATCTTCGTTGATTCATCATCAACATGTATTTTGGAAGCTAATTGGATCAAGATTTCATCATTTCCAAGCCAATTCGTGGACTGTTGCATCAAGCTTCAACAATGGCAAATTGAATTTTTGAGCAAATCGAGCACTATTGAGCCAAGGCCTTGCATTCATTCATCTTCTACATCATCATAGAGATTCTGTTTTGCACCTACAAGGCCTGAAACGCGCGAATTCATCACTGTGCTCAAATCAAGGTCAGTTTTCGAATTCAAGAATTCATGAAATTGATTGATGATTTGGATAGATCTTTCTTAGTAGAGAATTCTGCAATTTGTTTCACTAAATTTGGTTGAGAAATGAGAGAGTTATGTTGATTTGAAGTTTCATGCATGTTTATGTTTTGATTCGATTCTTTTTATTTAGTGAGAATTAGGATAAAATAATTATGGATTCATGATGTACGTTGCAAGACCTTTCTGATGATATATAGTTTGTCCAATTTGGTGAACATTTGTTCTTGGACCTATGAACATGTGAAGAACATGAAGAACACTTGAAAATTTTTCAGAAAAGCTCGTTTGATCCAAAATCACGCTACTGTACATGAGCCAGCGTGTTTGAGCGCCTTTTTTTCAAATTTGGACCACCATTCGATTCCGTGCTTCAGCAATTTCATTTTGCCTTATTGTATTTATTCCACATGACTTCACATGCCTTGTTTCACATTTTTTTATTTTTTCATGACATTCAAAAATTCATATCTCATTCAATTTTTGTCCAAATAATGTGAGATTTTTTTGGAATGCTCCTTGTGATGTGCTTGATTTTCTGGTGATTTTTAATAATTTTGTGCACGGGTAGATTTTGAAAATGCTTAGGGTTTGCTTGAATGTGTCCTTTTGTGCACCATGCTTGCTCTTTTGCTCATAAAATGATGATGCTTCATTAGAAATTCATGAAACTTTTTGTGCTTAAACTAGACTCATTCCTGGTCATTTTGATATGTGGTTTGTAATTTTTGAGTTCGTGGATTGAGAGATATGATATGATCTTTGTAGGTGTTACATTTTGTGCCATACCATTCCTTGTGCATCTTCTTGATTTTATTTGCTATGCTTATTGAACTTGAATTGAGCTGGATTTTTGCATGAGGATACTTGTGAATGTTGAGAATGCATGTGAATTTTTTATGGAATTTTTGAATCCATTTCCTATTTGATTGTGATTTTATTTGCTGTTTAGCCATTTGTGAACTTTTTGTGAGACATGTTTGTATTTGATTTGTGAAATTCTGGTTATTAATTGGATGGATTTGAAATTTGGCATGAGTGATATAGACATGTTTAACTTCATTTTGGCTTTGGTGTGGTTCAGTTATCATGTGTCTTCACTGTTTTATGATCATTTGAAGTTGATGCATGTTTTGTGGCCTTGGTTGAGCTTACTTTTGCCTACCATGACTTAGTGAATTTAATTTCCATACTTCCTCTTATCCAATTGCCATGAAATTTGGTATTCTGCTCATTGAATGTGTTCTGTTTAGGAATGTTTTTTTGTGGAATTTATTGAGTTGTTTTGGTATTGATTTGATTGTGATCATTCTGTTTGCTCCAATGTGATTCCAAAGTGCATAGTTTGACATGTTTTGTTCATAAAATAGATTTGGTGCATAGTTTTAATGTGAGACCAATTGGATTCTTTTCTTGCTTCATTAATCTTGGTTTTGATCAATTTTCACTTGCTGTTTTGAATTTTTCATCTCCTTTGGACCCTAGGCTTGTCCTAGTGGTCTTGTTTCTCACGTTTGAGTTTGCTTTTCAGGTTAAGAAGCAAATGCTTTAAGGAGATTAATGCAAGTTGATTGAGTTTGGTTGATTTCTATGAACTAACTTGTTCTATTTTGTAGGATGCTTAGCTCACTTGCTTTGGACTTGTGCTTTGCACATGTGATTGATTGCATTGTCTGTTGATTCTTATCTTGTCTGTTTTGACTTTGTGATTGGTATACTGATTATATTTGATTGATTTCAGGTACATTAGTTGCTAATAGTTCCTTGAGAACTTGCTTGTGCTGTTGCTTGGTTGTGTAAACCAATTGAGGTAGAATTTATTTTCTCCATGTAGTCTGGAAGACCTGGCCTGTTACTTGGCCAGGCACCTGTCTGAAGTCCTCCTTAAGAGGCAATGTTTGTGATTGTTTATCTTTGTCCCCAAGCAGGAAAAGACCTTAATTAAGGCAATTGGAAGACACAAGAGGTGTGTAGTCCACCTCCTGCTATTCTGTTGAGTCATCCCTTGGCTCACATCACATGTTGATGCCTTGTGGATCCTAACCCAAGATCCATGTACAGTTTTACAGTTGAGTCAGTGTCATAAGTGTAGAAGGGTTCCCACTTTCTGGACCCACACTTCTTTGTCTGAAGCTCTCCCTGGCCAGGGATAAGAGCTGTGAGGCACACCCCTCACTCCCATTTCATCTGGCTTCACCCTGACTCTCAATGTCAGGGTTAAGAGCTAAACATCACCTGACACAGTTGTGTTGCTTTTGCAACTTAACCCTTGATTGAGCCCACCTTGTCTGGATATAGTGTGTGCTAATTGCGAATGCTTGTTTTGTTTTGATTATGCTTGCATGCTTTGCTTTGCCTGTTTAGGATTAGCTTGCTGCCTGTGCAAGTTAGGATAGAAACCATAACATAGGGCAATGATGCATGATAACATCTAGGCTCGAGTCCAGCTCCCTAGTAGTGTGTCTCCCTTTGTATCTGGTTAGAATTTCTTTCCCGTTCAGGGGAACTACGTTGCCCTGATCCTCATACCAGATGAGGTACGTAGGCAGGAGGTCGCACGAGATCTCTCCGGGCACCCTTTTTGTTTTTCACCCTTTTTCTTTTGTGTGTGTTTGCTTGACAGTTGCTAGGCTCGAGTTCCCGACTCCTTAGTAACTTGTTGCTTGTTTCTTCTTGTGTGTGCTAGGAGACGGACGTAAGCCCAGCAATTGGCATTCCGTATCCTATTGTTGTGTGCTTGGAGTCCGGTATAAGTCCATCTAGTGGCATCTGGTTTCCAGTGTGGGTTTGTTTGGTTCGGAAGCTGATGTAAGTCCAGCAATTGGCGTTCGGGTTCCATGTTTGCCTTTTTGTGCGTGTGTTTGTTTCGGCGTGCGTGAGCTGAACTACGGCAGCTCTGATTCTCGTTCCAGACGAGATACGTAGGCATAGGATGCGATATCCTAGCGAGCCCTCTCCCCTCTTCTCCCACCTGTGTTTCTTGTGTGTGATGTTTGTTTTAGCAACCTTTTTCTATCTTTGAGCGTGGATCCCGTCGAGTACGACGGACGTGAGGGGTGCTAATACCTTCCCCTTGCGTAACCGACTCCCGATCCCTTTCTCTTTGGTCGCGAGACCATGCTTTTCCCAGGTTTACTCTGAGCATTTCCTTTCCCTCTTTTGGGATAAATAACGCACGGTGGCGGCTCTGTGTTGTTTTGTTTTAGCCCGCCGGTTGTTTTTCGCGGATGCGTCAGCTGGCGACTCTGCTGGGGACAACAAGATGTTGACCTGTGCTGGTCCATCTTCCCTAAGCGAGTCTCTCCTAGCGTTCTAGGATAGTTTAGGTTGCTTGTGTTGCTTTATTTATTGCATTTATTATTCTGACTGTGTATATATTTGCATAAATATTTGCATGCATCATACTATCATGTTGCCGTCCTCTGTGCAGGTGGTTCCTCTGTTTGGGGTGGGTGTTCTGAGTGGGGCTAAAACCCAGTCCCGAGTATACACCTAGGATTAGTGTGGTCTCACGTTCCTCATTTGCTTTATCAGCATATTGTTGCAACGTGACATACCACAAGCCGGACGAGGTTCGTTTGATAGTGCCCTTCCTTTGTGGAGTATCCACTTTGGTTGTGTCACTTCATCTGAACTATTGACTTCGGTGACCGTTCATTCCCGGATCTTTGGTTTAGACAATCTCAGGAGAGCTACAATGGCACACCCGAAAGGGCAAACCCATTGAGTATCTTTGCCCGATTGTCAAGACTATTATCCGCCTTAGGATGACCTGATTAGAATTTACCTGTGAGGGGAGGGTGATTCTTTCGGATGCATGTTCTGTTGGTGACTTTGATGGTGACTAATGGTTCCGTTGATCAGAGTCCTATTTATAAGTCGGATTTATGGGCCTTTGTTTCAGAGACGCCGGAGTGCTGTCCGTGTTATTTATCAGTGGGGATCCGTTTATTTCAGGATTCCCCGGGCCGATTCAGAGGATTGTGGTTATCTGCTCAGAGATTGTCTGGTGATGATGGTGATGTATCTTTCAATTCCGTTTAT
The DNA here is from genome assembly GCF_024323335.1 of Lathyrus oleraceus. NCBI lineage: Eukaryota > Viridiplantae > Streptophyta > Magnoliopsida > Fabales > Fabaceae > Lathyrus > Lathyrus oleraceus. The sequence goes on along the minus strand of NC_066584.1, from coordinate 379,931,764 downwards.
TTCGGAACTCCCAAGTCGGATTTATGATTGCTCAGTACCTCAGATGGTTGGGATCAGTTCAGAGATCAGGTTTCAGTGCAACAGATGTTCAGATGACTTGGAGGATGGCACAGTGCATTGCATTCACGCATCAGCATCATCCACATTTTGCATTCATCGGCATCTAACCCATGTCTATCCATACTCAAGGTACATTCTCGATTGAGATTCTGGTTGAGAGATATCCTGATGTCAGAATGTTAATGTTGAATTTTTTATCTGTCTCGATGAAACCAGAATCAAAGGACGGAATCTTCCTCATATGGATAGACATTGCATTCATGCATGTTAACCTGTTTGTTGTTTTGTAGGTATCAGTATCTAACCGGTGCGCACAGCTTTTCCGCCCAGATACCCTCCCAGACTCAGCAAATCCGAACTGATGGATCCACCCAACGTCGACATTCTCGAACTAAAAGAGATGATGAGGGAGTTGTTCAGTGTTGTGCAAGGGCTTGCCTTGGGACAGAAAGCCATGGCGGAGAGATTGGAAAGGATTGAAGGCTGGATGATCAAGGAGAAAGTTCAGGGAAAGGTTCCGTCATCCGAAGTAAACAACCCCTCTGGCGCCGTGGTAAGGAAACCCCCTGACAATGGTCAGCTCAAGAAGGAGGTTGAATCAAGTGGTGTGCACGCAAAAAGAGAACACGGTAAGGATCGTTACCACCCTTATGCTGCCACTGTAACCATTCCTGTTGGTAATTCACCTGCACCACAACAACATCAGCCACCTCAACAGAGAGCACAGAGAGTTGGGAACCAAGTGAGAGGAAAGGGGGTTGATCGTCAATTTGATAGGCCACCCATGACGTATGCTCTTCTGTTAAAGAGGTTGAAGGATCTTGGATTGGTGCGGCCAAGGATGTTGACTCCGTTGAAACCTGATCAGAGGCCTGCCGGTTATGATGAGAATGCCAAATGTGAATTCCACTCTGATGCCCCTGGACACAATGTGGAGAATTGTAAAGCTTTTAAGCATATTGTCCAGGACCTCGTGGATTCCAAGGCCATTAATTTTGCACAACCTCCAAATGTTAATGCTAATCACATTCCCGTGCATGGTCAGATGGGGATGAATGCAATTTCTGAGGATATGAGGACGATTGGGCTGATGAATGGGGATCACTTAAAAGCTCCAATGTCTGTGGTCCAGAGACCTCTGATGAAGAATGGAAATGTCCCTGGTTGTGATCATTGTGGTGCAGCCATCGCCACAAAGGGGTATGTAGTGATTGGGGAAACGACTCAGGGAATGATGGAGGTAGAAATGGACGAGGTAAGATGTAAAGCACCTAGTCTAGCAGTTGAAGCCGTCAAGGTGGAAAATGCCATTGGTGTTGAGAAAGAGAAAAGGCCGTCCATTTCTTCTTACAAGCAGGCAGTAGAAGTGGTGAGAAATGGAGGGATCCCAGGCTGGGGAAAGATCATAGGCATTGTGGTAAAGGTGGATATGTTTGGGGTTGGCTATCAGCCAGATCAAGAGTCGTTTAGACAAAACAGAGGACGTCGTCCACCGTTCACATTTGTCAGTGCTGGAGTGCTGGATCCAGGTCATGCCTATATAGTGGGTGAAGAGATTGATAGTGACCGCGAGCTGGAGTTGTGGATAAAATTGTGCGTACCAGGAAGCTGGAAGGCCTAACAGATCATCACTGTCATTCTACTGGAAGAGTAATATTTTCTGTTTTCAGTTTTATTTGCATGAAAGCCATACGTGTTGCCCGACACGTAATGGTTCATTGTAAGGGTCACCTCATGTGTTTCATTTTGCAACATTTTGCATCATAAATAAACGGATGTTTTTCACATTAAAAGCGGTGCTCCCTGTTTTTCATTTATTTTTACAGTTTAAAACAAATAAAGATGGCAATGTTTGTTTTCATTTTCTTTCCTTGTGTTTTGTCTCGTTCCGACTTCAAAAAAATAATTCTCCGGGTCTCGTTGATAACGATTTGGTTACACCTCATATGACTTCGACAATCCGATCTATCATGCCGAAGAAGAAGGCGAAGAAGATTGTGATCTGCTGGAATTAGCCAGGTTGTCAAAACAAGAGGAGAAGGTGATTCAGCCGCACGTGAAGCGAGTTGAGATCGTTATTCCAAGCGCCGCCGAGGTCAGAAAGGAAATGAAAGTTGGGGCCGCTTCAGAGGCGAGTCGAGAGCAGAATGGTAGCCCTGTTGAAAGAGCATGTGGATACATTCGCCTGGTCGTGTCAGGATATGCCAGGTCGAGTACCAATGTCGTTGTGCACAAGCTACCATGGAGAGAAGACTGTCCTCTAGAGAAGCAGAACGCCGGTGCTACTTATCAGAGAGCCATGGTGACTTTGTTTCATGATATGATTCATCATGAAACTGAATGCTATGTTGATGACATGATAGCAAAGTCCCAAACAGAAGAGGGGCATCTGGCAGACCGGGGTGTAGCACCTCAAATTTGCACCCTACCTCTTGTGCATACATTTTCATGATTATGTCATTAACATATCATAGTTCATTGCATAACATTGCATTGCCCTTTGCCCAAGTGCAAGTCCTTCAGACAGATTAGGTCAACTGGTCAGGAGAATCTGTCAATCAAGCAAGCTTGTGCCATTTTCATTGAGACAAAGCCCCAGGGTTGATTTATCAAGTTCATATGGTCTAAGGATTATTTTTAAGTGATTTGGCCAAAGATTGGATGATCAAAGCTCAACAGTTCAGCTGAATTTCTTCAAAAACCCTAGAAAGTCAACTGTGGTCAACTGTGCCTGATTTTATGGATTGGAAGGTGGGAGATGGTTTGAAAGGCATCATTCATGTCCATACAAGTCTCATTTGACATATCAAAGACCAAAGTTGAAGAATTGGAGGTCAAACAAGAAGTTTCCTAAAATGGCAGGTGACCTGTAATTTCAACTGCCCAAAATGGAAAGTTTTTCTCTCCAAAATTACTTCATCATACAAGCTTCAAATGGAATTTTGTCCAACATGAAAGTTGAAGATCTTGATCTCACCATTCCAAAAAGTCCAAGAACTTGAGATTCCCATGTGTGGTTGGCAAGATATGGTCCATTCATTTTCAGAAAATGCCTAAATTCAAAGTGCCATAACTTTCACATGGAAAGGCCAAATTGGTTGATTTTTCTTTGAGCAAACCATATTTCATGTAATCTTTCATGGTGCATAATCACATTTTATCAAAAACTCTCATAGCAAAATGGCATTTTTTAAGTGAATTCATTTGCATTTTTGGCATGACATAGTGATTTTGAGCATTACATGGCCTATGCACATGGGACCACTTGCAACACATCCAAAATAGCATTTAGAACTTGCTTGAACCAAATTTGGACTGATAAGTTGACTGCACAAGAGAAGGGCATTTTGGCCACTTTGATTGAAAATGCACATTATGCTAATTACTTTCATTTGCTTAATCTTGATTAATTTTGGATTAGGCATTGGTATAAAGGCTTAATTATAACTGTTTCTCATAATGACATTCCATTTTCTCAGATCCAAAAGAAAAATCTCACAAATTCTCTCAATTTTTCACACTTTGCACTTTCACATTTTTTCACAATTCATCAAGATCTCATCCATTTTTCTGTTGTTTCTCTTGTGGATCTTCATTTGCAGGTGAAATCATCCATCTGTTTCATCAACTCGTGGCCAAAGAATCAAGAAATTGCAGCTGTTGAAGCAACCTCACTTTCATGGCAGTTGGAGGATTCAAGAACCTGGAGCATTGTTGAGCTGAGTATTCACTTGCATAATCTTCATGCACCAATAAACTTCATCTGTTTTCACAATTCCAAGCAAAACGAGTGCGAATTCATCAACTGCTACCATTAAAGGTTGGAAATCGAACTTCGTTATTGCTGAATTTAAGATGTGATTCTTGTAGATCTTTGTTTGTAGAGTCTATTGCAAGTTGTAGAATCGAAATCCCTTGAGGTTTGAGAGAGAAATCGTGAATTGAAACTTATGATGTAAAACCTATTTTGGATCGATCCGTTCTGTACAGTAGGAATTGGATGATTTCATGTGGATATTGTTAATGTACGTGCTTAGACGGTTCTATCCATGTACGTTTTGTTGATTTTGGTCGAGATTTTGTTCATCGTGATTTCTGGAAATTGTGATGTCGAAGAACACTCAAGAAGACGATGCCAGAAACTGTTTGATCTGCCTGGCTCCGTTTCCATTTGAATTTCGTGTTTGGCGCCACTTCTGACCAATCACAACGCGCCAGGCCGTTTAATGAAACGGCCGCGTTTTGGTCTGGCTTTCAATAATTACGGAAATGCCATTGCTTCATATTAATTCATTTAGGTTTTAAATAAATATTTCAATTTCTAATCAAACTTCAAAAGATCATAATAAATCCAATTTTGGTCCAAATTGAATGGGAATTTTTGCATCCACCTCCAAATTTTGTCTAGTTTTTTTAGGCATAGTAGTCAAAGTTGTGCCTGATGAATTTTTGACTTTGCCTAGTGATCTTGTTCATGTATGCATTTTTTGTATGTTTTACCATTTTTTACATGAAATCTTGATGCCTCAGCCAAAATGCATGAAATTTTATAGGCTTGTTCGTAACTCATTTCTGGTGATTTTGATGTATAGTTTGTGAATTTTGGATTTATGGTTTGCAAGATATGATGTGAGCAAGTTGAGTGTGACAATGTGTGTCACACTATGTTATGCTGTGTTCATGAATTTTGTTGCTATGCCTATGCTTTGCCAAATGCTTCCAATTTTTGCATGTGATATCATCTGTATGTCTAGTTTTGCCATGATTTTTTGTAGGAATTGTTGATTCATTTCCTATTTGATTGGGATTTTTGCTTGCTGTTTAGACATTTTAGGGTTTTGCTTGAGTGATTGCCTTCCATGCCTTGTGAAATGCTCATACCTTATCATATGAAGATGAAATTTGATGGAGTGATTCATAACATGTTTGAGTTCACTTTGGCTTTGGTCCCATTCATTTCTCATTTGTTCTCACTGTTTTATGATTGATGGATGTTGATGCTTGTTTTGATGCCATGTATGGGTTTATTTGCATTTGTCCTGACTTGTTGAATTTAATTTCCCTACTTCCTTTTGTCCAAATATCATGAAATTTGATATGTAGCTCATTGAGTGTGTTCTGTTTAGACTTGAATTTTTGTGGAATTTATTGAGTTGTTTTGGTATTTGTTTGAGTGTGATCATTCTGTTTTCTCATATGTGGTTCACACTTGTCTAGTTTGACTTAAATTGTGCATGAAATGAATTTGGTGCATAGTCTTGATGTGAGACCAATTGGATTCTCTTATTAATTGATTTATCTTGGTTGTGATCACTTTTCACTTGCTGTTTTGGATTTTTCATCTCCTTTTGGCCCTAGTCTTGGACTAGTGGTTTGTGATCTCACTTTTGAGTTGTGTTTCAGGTTAATAGCACAAATGGCCTATGCTTGATGATGTGCTTCCATTGGACTTGACTTGTGACTTGTGTATAGCTAATTTTGACTTTGTTTTGCAGGGTTTGATACTTGAGTTTGAGCCTTAATGGCTTGCACCTTGGTGCATTGGCTTGTGTTTGTCTGTGTATAGCTAACTGTGAACCATTTGCTGTTTAATTCTGTGATTGGTATACTGATTGTATTTGATTGATTTCAGGTACATTAGTTGCTAATATTGCTTTGCTTTGCTTAAGCAATTTGCACCGAGGTATAACATTCTTGTCTCCATGTAGTCTGGAAGACCTGGCCTGTTACTTGGCCAGGCACCTGTCTGAAGTCCTCCTTAAGAGGCGATGTTTGTGCTTGTTTACTTTTGTCCCCAAGCAGGTAAAGACCTCTATGAGGCGATTGGAGGATATAAGAGATATGCAATCTATCTCCCGCTATTCTGTTGAGTCGTCCCTCTGCTCACACCCCTGTGTTGATGCATTGGGATACAAGCCCAAGATCTTGTACCCTGTACAGTTGTGTCAGTGTCTTGAGTGTAGAAGGGTTCCCATATTCTGAACCCACGCTCCTTTGTCTGAAGCTCTCCCTGGCCAGGGATAAGAGCTGTGAAGTCTCATCTTCACTCACCTTTCATCCGGCTTCACCTTGACTCTCAATGTCAAGGTTAAGAGCTAACCTTACCCCGATACAGAGGCTTGTTTGTCGAGGTTGATATGACCCCTCGACTAAAGCCTAGCCTTGATGTTTGAGCCCCTTGTTGGTGTGTTTATTTCATGCTGTATGTGTTTGTGTGGTGTGATTGTATCCCCTAGGTTTGCTAGACTCCGCGTAGTCTTGTTTGCATGTCAATTAAGGTAGCACGGTTCCTTCGTATAGGACTTCCTTTCTTGCTTGAGCTCTCCTAAAACACAAACAAACATTATCCCCTCTTAAGGATACATCAACTCCTTCTACTACAGGTGAGTAAGTCTCCAAAGGTCGAGCATCCGGTAGATTGCGTAGTGACGTTATCCACTTAAAAAATACAAACCAACAAGAATAGTTTAGCCGAACTACGGCAACTCTGATTCTCATGTCCAGATGAGATACGTAGGCACGAGATGCGATGTCTTGTCGAGTTTGACTAACGACTAACACTAATTCTTTTCTCTCGCCCTCGTTGCGATTGAGACCTTCCCTTTCTCTTGCCCTGGTTGCAATCGAGACCCTTCTTCTTCCTGTGTCTTTGTTTTGTGTTGTTGTGTGCTGGGAAGCTGATGTAAGTCCATCGAGTGGCATTCGGGTTCTAGTGTGGGTTTGTTGGTTCGGATGCTGATGTAAGTCCAGTAATTGGCATTCAGGCTCCATGTTTGCCCGTGTTTGTGTGGTTTTGTTTGGGTACGTGAGCCGAGCTACGAATGCTCTGATTCTTCTTCGTCCAAGAAGATACGTATGCATAGGATGCGACATCCTAGCGAGCATGTGTTTTCCCCAAGTCGAACTACTTTGACTCTGATGTCTATGCTTGACAGACTAAGTAGGCCCAAGATGCGATATCCTGCCGAGTCAGTCTTGTTTGTTTTCTTGTGTCTCTTTCAGCCGATGTTTGTTTATGAGCAGTGTTTCAGCAACCATTTTTCCTTCCTATTGTGCGTGGATCCCGTCGAGTACGACGGATGCGTAGGGGGTGCTAATACCTTCCCTTCGCATAACCGACTCCCGATCCCATTCTCTTTGGTCGCGAGACCATGCTTTTTCTAGGTTTACTCTGAGCGTTTCCTTTGCCTCTTTTGGGATAAATAACGCACGGTGGCGGCTCTGTTGTTCTTGTTTTCCCGCCGGTTTTTCGCGTAATGCGACAGCTGGCGACTCTGCTGGGGACCTCTAAGAAGTTGACCTGTGCTGGTCCATCTTCCCTAAGCGAGTCTCTCCTAGCGCTCTCTAGGTTAGGGCTTTGGTTGCTTTTTGTTGTGATATTTATTGCATTCATTGTTTATTGTTTGCATGTATTGTTCGCATTAATGTTTGCATTCATTCATATTCATCTGCTGTGCTGGCTGTGCTTCTCTGTTTGGGGTGGGAGTTACTCGAGGTAAAAGGCCCAATACCCAGGCTATGAGTGAAATCTAGGAAACCTAGGAATAGAGTGATTCATGGGAAGCGGGTGGTGTACGCCACTTAGCGGAACATTGACATCACGAGCAGTTCAGACTCTGATGGGGTATTATTGGTGCATACATCTGGTGTGCACAGGATGATATTCTTGAAAGGGTTGTTTATCCTGCGTTTCTTTCGACCTTACCCTGGCCTAGATGACACCCGTGAGTGGGGAGGGAATGATCATTACAGGTACATTTGCTGATTTGTTGGTGACTTGTTGGTGACTCTTGGTACTGATGGTGACTATGGAGTGTGGACATTTATTTCTGGGACGCCGGAGTTCTGTCCGTGGTTTATCAACGGGTTCCGTTTATTTCGGATCCCCGGGTTGAATTTGAGAGTACCTGTTCAGAGGATCTAGCTGTCATCCGTTCAGTGGATGTTTCTGTGATGATGATGTAATCTCCAGTTCCGTTTATTTCGGAACTCCCCAAGTCGGATTTATGGTGACTCAGTTGACTGTGACTGGTTCAGAGATTGGGTCTTCAGATGACTTGGTGGCACAGTGACCTACATTCATGCATTGCATCATCCCATTTTGCATTCATCTGCATTCAACCCATGTCGATTCGTACTCAGGGTCCATTATTTTTTATTAAGATTCTGGTTGAGAGACATCCAGATGTCGGATTGTTATTAATGAAAAATTCTCTGTCTCTGTGAAACCAAAATCAAAGGACAGATATTCCTGGTACGGGTAGACGCTGCATGTGTGAGTCATACTAACCCATTTGCTGTTTTGTAGGTGTCAACCGGTGCGCATAGCTCGTTTGCTCAGATATCCTGCTAGGGGCCACAAATCCGAACTGATGGATCCTCCCAACGCCGACATCCTTGAGCTGAAAGAGATGATGAAGGGATTGTTCAGTATTGTGCAAGGGCTTGCCTTGGGACAGAAAGCCATGTCTGAGAGATTGGAAAAGATTGAGAAGTGGCTGATAGTGGAGAAAGTTCAGGAGAAGTCTTTGTCAACTGAAGTGAACAAACCTTCTGGCACTGTAGTAAAGAAACTCTCTGACAGTGGTCCTTTCAAGAAGGAGGTTGAACCAGTTGGTGTGCCAGCAAAGAAAGAACGCAGTAAGGATCGTTATCATCCTTATGTTGCTGCTGTAACCACTCCTGTTGGTAATCCACTTGTACCATCACAACAACCACCACCTCAACAGAAAGCACCGAGAGTTAGGAGTCAAGTGAAGAAGAAAAAGGAGGAGCGTCAGTTTGAGGAACCACCTGTGACCTACACCCTTCTGTTCAGGAGATTGAGGGATTTGGGGTTGGTCCGGCCAAGGATTTTGATTCCCATAGCACAACAGAAGAGGCCTGCACACTATGATGAGAATGCCAGGTGTGAGTTCCATTCTGAGGCACCCGGGCACAGTGTTGAGGGTTGTAGGGCTTTCAAGCATGTCGTCCAAGACATGGTGGACTCAAAGATCATCAGCTTGGCACAGATCATGGATGAGGATGTCAACCCTGTACCCAGGAAGGGTCCTGTAAAGATGAAGATGGTGAAAAAGGTCAGGAAAGGAATAAAGATGACTGAGGAAGATCAGTTAAAGGTTCCCATGGCTGTGGTCCCAAAACCTCTGATGCAGGATGGAGCTTTCCCTGTTGTTGATAATTGTTGTGCGGCCGTTGCCACAGAGGGGTGTGCATTGATGAGAGATACAACCCAGAAGACGATGGAAGTGGAAATGGATAGTGAAAAAGTTGAAACACCCAGTCAAGCAATTGAAACCATCAAGGTAAAGAATGTTGTTGTTATTGGGAAAGAGAAGACGCTGTCCATTTCTTCTTATAAGAAGCTCTAGAGGTGGTGAAGAACAAAGAGGCCCGAGGTTGGGGAAGGATCATTGACATAGTGGTGAAGGCAGACATGTTTGGGATCGGTTATCCAGATCAAGAGTCGTCTAGACCAAACAGAGGACGTCATCCACCGTACATCTTCGTCAGTGCAGGAATGCTGCATTCTGATCATGCTTGTTCAGTGAGTGAAGAGATCGACCGCGACCGCGAGCTAGAGCTGTGGATAAAGTCGTGCGTACCAGGCAATTGGAAGGCCTCCAAAATCACCACTGTCGCTCATCCGGAAGTGTAGTATTTCTGTGTTTTAACGTTGTTTGCATGAAAGCCATACGTTTTGCCCGAAACGTAATGATCCATTGTAAGGGCCATCTCATGTGTTTCATCGTGCAACATTTTGCATCAGTAATAAATGGATGTTTTATGATTAAAGCGGTGTTCCCTGTTTTTCACTTTTTTTGCAGTTTTAAAAAATAAAAATAAAAATGGCAATGTTTTTATTCTCTTTCTTTTTGATTCATTTGGTTCCGACCTCAAAAGTGATTACCATCCTGATCTCATCGAGAACAATTTGGTTACACCTCTGTATGACTTCGACAATCCGATCTATCATGCCGAAGAAGAAGGCGAAGAAGATTGTGATCTGCTGGAATTAGCCAGGTTGTTGAAACAAGAGGAGAAGGTGATTCAACCGCACGAGGAGCGAGTCAAGATTGTCATCCCAAGTACCGCCGAGGTCGGAAAGGAAGCGAAAGTTGGTTCCGCCTGGAGACCAGTGTCAAAAGCGAAGGCGATGCCAATCGGTCTCAGGAATACCGATGCCACGTATCAAAGTGACTTTGTTTCATGATATGACTCATCGTGGAATCAAATGCTATGTTGATGACATGATGGCAAAGTCCCAAGCAGAAGAAGGGCATCTGGTGAATCCGGGGCAAGTCGTTTGACCGAGTTGAGACAACTCAGACTGAGGTTGAGTCCGAATCAGTGCACTTGTGGAGTGCTGTCCGGTAAGTTGCCGATGCTTATTGTGAACGAAAGAGAAGTCGAGGTCGGTCCTGCTAAAAAAAAAGGGAAAAAAGAAAAAAAAGGAAAAAAGAAAATAATGCAAGAAACGCCTGAACCGAAAAAAAAGAGAGCAAACGGTCAGGTGGATATTGCCAAAAGGGCATCGATAAAAGAATAAGTTGCAGGAACCTCTGATTCTGATACCTTCCGGGGAAGAAACAACTGTTAATCTGGTACTTGACAGCCCTCAAGGGGTCTATGAGGTGTATTGTGTCAGCATGACGAGTCTTGCCGAAGAGAGCATGCAATTTACCTAAGCGAAAAGTTTATCGACTGTGAAACAATACACTCACTGTTCGAGAAAACTTGATGTACTTTGGCATAGGCTGCTCGCCGATTGAGACAGTATGCTGGTTCATACCACTTTATGGATGTCCAAGATGGATCTGATCAAGTATGTGCTTGAAAAAGCTAGCATTGACCGGACGGGTTGCAAGATGGAAAAGTAATTCTGAATGATTCATGGTATACAGCGACCCATTGATGATTCTCAACCAAGGAAGTTTGAGGTCCCTGATGAGGACATCTCGAGGTACTCAAATCGAAAGATTGAGAGTGACCGATCCCGGAGGAGGGGCCTGACCCTGAATCCGAACGGATTCTGATGTCTGATGGGGAGAGTTTAAAGTGAATGAGTTAGTGCTTCCCCGATAACATTTGAATGCACCAACGATGGTGGCTGAGTACGAAGTTGGTATCCTGGGTACCGAACCGCAGTGCGTGCATCTACTGGGGCAGCACCTTTCTCACTCAGATATGGGATGAAGGTGGTACTGCCAGTTGAGACTCAGGTTTCGTCATGAAGTCCCGTTGGACGTAGACGTGAAAAAGGATGAGTGGATGAGGACTCGGTATAACGCGTTGAGCCTGATTAAGAAAAAGGCTGACAGTTACTTGTCATGGGGCAGTTGTACCCAGCAAATGAAGCGTGTTGTTAACAGAGGAGTGCGACCTCGTGGGTAGCATGGAAGAGATATGGTGTTGAAAAGGATCCTTCCTCCTCAAGACGATCGAGGGGCAAGTGGACACACAGTTATGGATGTCCATTCGTGGTCAAGAAGGTTTTCTCTGACAAAGCTTTGTCGTCGACGACCACGGATGACGAAGATTTTCCATCCCCTGTGAATGCGGACGCAGTTAGAAAATACTTCGTAAAAATTGACCCGCTGGACCAAAAAAGGAAAAGTCCAGGCAAAAAAGGGCATCCCGGCGAACCAAGGAAAAGAGAAAAGGTTCGGGCAAAAGTTAGGGATAATAAAAGAAAAAACTGTACACCCGGCAAGTCAAAAACCCCACAAGGGCGACTTGGGCAAAAAAGGGTATCCCGGTGGGCTGAAAACCTGAAAAGGCGGTCCAGGCAAAAGAGGGATTGAAACGAACAACTGCGTCTAGCATGACCGTGTGAGCTTTAGATGACTCGGCTAGTCTCCGACGGAGATCGATTGGAAGCGTCTTGTTCAGAAGGCCGAAAGTGCGGAAAGTCTTGAGGACATATGGGGTGTAACCGAGTTGGAACCCGATGAGATCACGGTTTCACATTGCCATTAGGATAGGTTTTTTCCTTTTGTGCGCAATCACCTCTTTTCAGGGTTTGCGTCCTGTGTTTTGCTCAGTTCTGAGCCATTTTTTTGTTTCAGTCAATAAAATGCGTGTTCAGTCAAATAATTTTGTTTTTGTTTTCATTACCGCTTTGATTACGAAAACATCCGTTTATTTTGATAAAGAATATTTGCATTTTGAAACATAGAGGTCCCTTCCGATGCATGCTTATAAGATTGAAATCTGGAAATCTTATTCGGAAGTTTGAGTGACCAAGATGTTGAAGCGTTGGCACGCCTGGGGCACGCTTTTATCTAACAATCTCTTGTGCAGGTACCGTTAGATATCTTCATTCGCTGGCAAATAGTGATATGGAACCTTTCGAAAAAAAAGAAATCCCCACAGAGTCCAACCAGGGGCAAGGGATAGACGAACAATGAAAGGACGGTGAAGGAGAACGACGACGATCCTGGAAAGTTAATCAAGAAGACTCTTCAAAGTCTGAGGACCGAGAAGTTTGTATGAATCCCAGGAATTCGATCCTCGTGGGATGAATCAGAAAAGTCCAGATGAGTCTGAGAGTTCTCAAAAGTGGAAAGTCAACACTGCGGTAGGATGGTGAACACCAGTGTTCGACGAATCGAAGGGCGGCCCGTGTCCGATAGGCCGTACTTCCCCAATGGGTTTGAGAGTGTCATCTCCCTAGCAGATTCGAGATCGGTGCATCCTCAGCGAGCCTGAAAGTTACCATATCCCCAGCGGAGTTGTGACTGTTTCCCAAGTCTGAAGCTGTCTTCCCAGCAGAGGTTGTGTTGATGGTTTTCCCCCAGCAAGGTCCCCAAAGCGGATCGGGTTCGGCGAAAATCATCCCCAGTAGAGGTAAGGATTGGTTGCCTCCTCTAGCAGAGTAATCCCATGAAGTTCGGGTTCGATGGAGGTCATCCCCAGCAAAGGTTGTCTTTCCCCAGCAGGGTGGAAATTGACTTAGTAATGAGATCCTCAGCAGAGTTCCTGGAGTTCCTCGGTGTTGTCTCTGGAGGAGATGTGTTTTTATGCATTCATCATGTAGATAAGCATAGCATATTGCATCATTAGTGCGTAGCATTTCCATAATCATGGGGCATTACACTAAAAAAACTCACGCATCAGCATTGCAAACGCATCCATTAGCCCGAGGCCATGGTGATCATCCGAGAATGAATCGTTGGAAAGGGTTTAGCATCGCTTGGATCGATTTCAGAATTGGGTTCCCCAGCAGGGTTGAGAGAGGGTGTTTCCCTAACAAGTGACTCCTTAGTTGAGTGGGTATCCCCAACATTGTTACTCCCCAATTGGTAGCATCTTGCCAGCTTGGATCTTTTTCCCTAGCAGATGTGGGTGTGTCTGATCTCTCCATGTAGAGTCTACCCCTTAAGCAGAAAGTGTCTACCATTCCTTCTGCGCGCCCCACTGAGATACATCCTCGTGGATGACGGTTGTTTCCGTTCCCTCCCCACACCTAATGGGATAGGTTTTCCCTATTGAGCTCTTTCCTCATTAGGATGAGTCTTGATTCAGTCTGCCTTTTTGGATCGATCCTAAACTGGCTTCCTTGTGGCTGTCTCGCAGCAGACTGTTTGTTGGCTTCTACCTGCTAACCGGTAGTTGTAAGTCCGATCTTTGCGGTTTTCTACCTACAAACCGGTAGTTATAAATCCCATTTTCATCCCCTAGCAGAGGTAACCTTTGTGGTTCATTCTGGTTGTTGGCGGATTTTGCGGTCTTCTACCTACTACCCGGTAGTTGTAAATCCTTTTTTCTCACTCTGTCTCTCAGCAGACTGTTTGTTGGCCTCTACCTACAAACCGGTAGTTGTAAGTCCTATTGTTGTGGTTTTCTACCTAATAGCTGGTAGTTGTAAAATCCCACTTTCATCCCCTAGCAGAGGTAACCTTCGTGGTTCATTCTGTTTGTTGGCCTCTACCTACAAACCGGTAGTTGTAAGTCCTATCTTTGTGTTTTTCTACCTCCTAATTGGTAGTTGTAAAATCCCACTTTCACCCCCTAGCAGAGTTAACCCTTTGTGCTCATCCTATTGATGACTGCTTACTTTTCCGTGGTTTTCTACCTACAAACCGGTAGATGTAATCCCCTCTTTGCAGTTATCAGTACCCAGTTTGCAGTATTGATATTCTTTTCCCCTCTGGATACTTGCCTTGATCAAGCAGTATTGTCCCCAGTGGGTCTTCCCTTTCTCCTCTCGGATATTTGCTCCGAGCTAGCAACTTTATCCCTTTTTGATTGGTCATCTTTTGCATACCTAGGCTGGTACCCTGATGCCTTTCTTTTCGGATTTATCCATTTTACAACCAACCCGGTTATGGATAATCTGCCATGCGAGGTTATTATCTACGTTTTGACGGCTATAGATAATATATCTCATGCGCTCTTGGGTCGAAGTCGTCCTCCCCAGTTGAGTAAGATTCGTATTCCTTGTGGAATCGAATGTCCATCCTTTAACAAGTTTGCCTTTGCTCTCTTCAGGATGATGTCGGTCGATTTATCCATCTAACAACCTACAACCCGGTTATGGATAATCTGCCATGCGAGGTTATTATCTACGTTTTGACGGCTATAGATAATATGTCTCGTGCGCTCTTGGGTCGAAGTCGTCCTCCCCAGTCGAGTAAGATTCGTATTCCTTGTGGAATCGAATGTCCATCCTTTAACAAGACTGCTTTTCTAGCCCTCTTCAGGATGTTGAGTGTTTTGGAACACAAACCAATTCACGCTTTGGTCGGTCGCCTGTTTTCTGCCTACAACCCGACATCCTTGGTGTTCCTTCCTGTCTACTCTCTGTCGTGATCTTGATCCCCAGTGAGTTTCCTCCTCTCCGTTGGTGTCGGTAAACGTCGAGTTTTCCCTATGCGTCCGTTGGCGTATAGTTGATATCCTTCCCCACAGGGTCGTCCCCAATTGAACCTCCTCTCCGTTGGTGTCGATAAATGTCGAGTTTTTCCTAGTCGTCCGATGACGTCTAGTTGCTTATTCCCTACAGATCATTTGGTAATACCATATGGTTCCCCTCAGAGTTTCCTCCTCTCCGTTGGTGTCGATAAACGTCGAGTTTTTCCTAGTCGTCCGTTGGCGTCTAGCTGTACCTTTCCCCATGCAAAGTTACCTCTCCGTTGGTCTTGGTAAACGTTGAGTTTTTCTCATTCGTCCGTTGACGTTTGATTGTACATCCTATTCTCTAGTCGTTCATTAATGTCTGGTTGATTCCCTGCCAGAATCCCCAGTAGAGTCGTCGGTGACGTCCTATTTGGTTTCAGGTTGTTATACTCCTTCCCTAGTGAAGTTTCCTCCTCTCCGTTGGTGTCGATAAACGTCGAGTTTTTCCTAGTTATCCGTTGATATCTAGTTGTATTTTCCCCAGTTCATCCGTCGTCCGCTGATGTCTGGTCTCCTTCTCCGTTGGTGTCGATAAACGTCGAGCTTCTCCCTTTCGTCCGATGACGTCTGGTCGAGTTCTCCCAGTTCATCCGTCGTCCGTCGATGTCTGGTCGAGTAATTCTCCTTCTCCGTTGGTGTCGATAAACGTCGAGCTTCTCCCTTTCGTCCGATGACGTCTGGTCGAGTCTTTCCCAGTTCATCCGTCGTCCGTTGATGTCTGGTCTCCTTCTTCGTTGGTGTCGATAAACGTAGAGCTTCTCCCTTTCGTCCGTTGACGTCTGGTCGAGTCTTTCCCAGTTCATCCGTCGTCCGTTGATGTCTGGTTACCTCTCCGTTGGTCTTGGTAAACGTCGAGTTTTTCCTGGTCGTCCCCAGTAGAGTTACCTCTCCGTTGGTCTTGGTAAACGTCGAGTTTTTCCTGGTCGTCCCCAGTAGAGTTACCTCTCCGTTGGTTTCGGTAAACGTCGAGTTTTTCCCACTATGTCCGCTGACACGTGGTTGTACCTCTCTCCCGTTCGTCCGTTGACGTCTAGTCGAGTCTTCCCAGTTCCAGTCATTCATTAATGTCTGGTTACCTCTCCGTTGGTCTTGGTAAACGTCGAGTTTTTCCTAGTTGTCCGTTGGCATCTAGTTGTGATTCCGATTCCCATTCATCGTGTTGAGATATCTGGATGTGACTGTACCTTTGAGAAGAAGAAGAAACAGAAAAATCAAAATCCTCAGTAATAAGTATCAGATCCCAGTGGACGTTTCCGTTGGTGGATCCCAGCAGTGTGCAAATTCTACGGTTCTTGGTATTCAATCCCTGTTTACCCTGAAAGTCTGACAGTCGTGGCTCTCATCCCTTCGGGTTCCCAGTTGATTGAATAGGGGCAGCTGTAGCACCTCAAATTTGCACCCTACCTCTTGTGCATATATTTTCATGATTAGGTCATTAACATACCATAGTTCATTGCATAACATTGCATTGCCCTTTGCCCAAGTGCAAGTCCTTCAGACAGATTAGGTCAACTGGTCAGGAGAATCTGTCAATCAAGCAAGCTTGTGCCATTTTCATTGAGACAAAGCCCCAGGGTTGATTTATCAAGTTCATATGGTCTAAGGATTATTTTTAAGTGATTTGGCCAAAGATTGGATGATCAAAGCTCAACAGTTCAGCTGAATTTCTTCAAAAACCCTAGAAAGTCAACTATGGTCAACTGTGCCTGATTTTATGGATTGGAAGGTGGGAGATGGTTTGAAAGGCATCATTCATGTCCATACAAGTCTCATTTGACATATCAAAGACCAAAGTTGAAGAATTGGAGGTCAAACAAGAAGTTTCCTAAAATGGCAGGTGACCTGTAATTTCAACTGCCCAAAATGGAAAGTTTTTCTCTCCAAAATTACTTCATCTTACAAGCTTCAAATGGAATTTTGTCCAACATGAAAGTTGAAGATCTTGATCTCACCATTCCAAAAAGTCCAAGAACTTGAGATTCCCATGTGTGGTTGGCAAGATATGGTCCATTCATTTTCAGAAAATGCCTAAATTCAAAGTGTCATAACTTTCACATGGAAAGGCCAAATTGGTTGATTTTTCTTTGAGAAAACCACATTTCATGTAATCTTTCATGGTGCATAATCACATTTTATCAAAAACTCTCATAGCAAAATGGCATTTTTTAAGTGAATTCATTTGCATTTTTGGCATGACATAGTGATTTTGAGCATTACATGGCCTATGCACATGGGACCACTTGCAACACATCCAAAATAGCATTTAGAACTTGCTTGAACCAAATTTGGACTGATAAGTTGACTACACAAGAGAAGGGCATTTTGGCCACTTTGATTGAAAATGCACATTATGCTAATTACTTCCATTTACTTAATCTTGATTAATTTTGGATTAGGCATTGGTATAAAGGCTTAATTATAACTGTTTCTCATAATGACATTCCATTTTCTCAGATCCAAAAGAAAAATCTCACAAATTCTCTCAATTTTTCACACTTTGCACTTTCACATTTTTTCACAATTCATCAAGATTTCGTCCATTTTTCTGTTGTTTCTCTTGTGGATCTTCATTTGCAGGTGAAATCATCCATCTGTTTCATCAACTCGTGGCCAAAGAATCAAGAAATTGCAGCTGTTGAAGCAACCTCACTTTCATGGCAGTTGGAGGATTCAAGAACCTGGAGCATTGTTGAGCTGAGTATTCACTTGCATAATCTTCCTGCACCAATAAACTTCATCTGTTTTCACAATTCCAAGCAAAACGAGTGCGAATTCATCAACTGCTACCATTAAAGGTTGGAAATCGAACTTCGTTATTGCTGAATTTAAGATGTGATTCTTGTAGATCTTTGTTTGTAGAGTCTATTGCAAGTTGTAGAATCGAAATCCCTTGAGGTTTGAGAGAGAAATCGTGAATTGAAACTTATGATGTAAAACCTATTTTGGATCGATCCGTTCTGTACAGTAGGAATTGGATGATTTCATGTGGATATTGTTAATGTACGTGCTTAGACGGTTCTATCCATGTACGTTTTGTTGATTTTGGTCGAGATTTTGTTCATCGTGATTTCTGGAAATTGTGATGTCGAAGAACACTCAAGAAGACGATGCCAGAAACTGTTTGATCTGCCTGGCTCCGTTTCCATTTGAATTTCGTGTTTGGCGCCGCTTCTGACCAATCACAACGCGCCAGGCCGTTTAATGAAACGGCCGCGTTTTGGTCTGGCTTTCAATAATTACGGAAATGCCATTGCTTCATTTTAATTCATTTAGGTTTTAAATAAATATTTCAATTTCTAATCAAACTTCAAAAAATCATAATAAATCCAATTTTGGTCCAAATTGAATGGGAATTTTTGCATCCATCTCCAAAATTTGTCTAGTTTTTTTTAGGCATAGTAGTCAAAGTTGTGCCTGATGAATTTTTGACTTTGCCTAGTGATCTTGTTCATGTATGCATTTTTTGTATGTTTTACCATTTTTTACATGAAATCTTGATGCCTCAGCCAAAATGCATGAAATTTTATAGGCTTGTTCTTGACTCATTTCTGGTGATTTTGATGTATAGTTTGTGAATTTTGGATTTATGGTTTGCAAGATATGATGTGAGCAAGTTGAGTGTGACAATGTGTGTCACACTATGTTATGTTGTGTTCATGAATTTTGTTGCTATGCCTATGCTTTGCCAAATGCTTCCAATTTTTGCATGTGATATCATCTGTATGTCTAGTTTTGCCATGATTTTTTGTAGGAATTGTTGATTCATTTCCTATTTGATTGGGATTTTTGCTTGCTGTTTAGACATTTTAGGGTTTTGCTTGAGTGATTGCCTTCCATGCCTTGTGAAATGCTCATACCTTATCATATGAAGATGAAATTTTATGGAGTGATTCCTAACATGTTTGAGTTCACTTTGGATTTGGTCCCATTCATTTCTCATTTGTTCTCACTGTTTTATGATTGATGGATGTTGATGCTTGTTTTGATGCCATGTATGGGTTTATTTGCATTTGTCCTGACTTGTTGAATTTAATTTCCCTACTTCGTTTTGTCCAAATATCATGAAATTTGATATGTAGCTCATTGAGTGTGTTCTGTTTAGACTTGAATTTTTGTGGAATTTATTGAGTTGTTTTGGTATTTGTTTGAGTGTGATCATTCTGTTTTCTCATATGTGGTTCACACTTGCCTAGTTTGACTTAAATTGTGCATGAAATGAATTTGGTGCATAGTCTTGATGTGAGACCAATTGGATTCTCTTCTTAATTGATTTATCTTGGTTGTGATCACTTTTCACTTGCTGTTTTGGATTTTTCATCTCCTTTTGGTCCTAGTCTTGGACTAGTGGTTTGTGATCTCACTTTTGAGTTGTGTTTCAGGTTAATAGCACAAATGGCCTATGCTTGATGATGTGCTTCCATTGGACTTGACTTGTGACTTGTGTATAGCTAATTTTGACTTTGTTTTGCAGGGTTTGATACTTGAGTTTGAGCCTTAATGGCTTGCACCTTGGTGCATTGGCTTGTGTTTGTCTGTGTATAGCTAACTGTGAACCATTTGCTGTTTAATTCTGTGATTGGTATACTGATTGTATTTGATTGATTTCAGGTACATTAGTTGCTAATATTGCTTTGCTTTGCTTAAGCAATTTGCACTGAGGTATAACATTCTTGTCTCCATGTAGTCTGGAAGACCTGGCCTGTTACTTGGCCAGGCACCTGTCTGAAGTCCTCCTTAAGAGGCGATGTTTGTGCTTGTTTACTTTTGTCCCCAAGCAGGTAAAGACCTCTATGAGGCGATTGGCGGATATAAGAGATATGCAATCTATCTCCCGCTATTCTGTTGAGTCGTCCCTCTGCTCACACCCCTGTGTTGATGCATTGGGATACAAGCCCAAGATCTTGTACCCTGTACAGTTGTGTCAGTGTCTTGAGTGTAGAAGGGTTCCCACATTCTGAACCCATGCTCCTTTGTCTGAAGCTCTCCCTGGCCAGGGATAAGAGCTGTGAAGTCTCATCTTCACTCACCTTTCATCCGGCTTCACCTTGACTCTCAATGTCAAGGTTAAGAGCTAACCTTACCCCGATACAAAGGCTTGTTTGTCGAGGTTGATATGACCCCTCGACTAAAGCCTAGCCTTGATGTTTGAGCCCCTTGTTGGTGTGTTTATTTCATGCTGTATGTGTTTGTGTGGTGTGATTGTATCCCCTAGGTTTGCTAGACTCCGCGTAGTCTTGTTTGCATGTCAATTAAGGTAGCACGGTTCCTTCGTATATGACTTCCTTTCTTGCTTGAGCTCTCCTAAAACACAAACAAACATTATCCCCTCTTAAGGATACGTCAACTCCTTCTACTACAGGTGAGTAAGTCTCCAAAGGTCGAGCATCCGGTAGATTGCGTAGTAACGTTATCCACTTAAAAAATACAAACCAACAGGAATAGTTTAGCCGAACTACGGCAACTCTGATTCTCATGTCCAGATGAGATACGTAGGCACGAGATGCGATATCTTGTCGAGTTTGACTAACGACTAACACTAATTCTTTTCTCTCGCCCTCGTTGCGATTGAGACCTTCCCTTTC
Source organism: Lathyrus oleraceus (assembly GCF_024323335.1). Classification (NCBI taxonomy): domain Eukaryota; kingdom Viridiplantae; phylum Streptophyta; class Magnoliopsida; order Fabales; family Fabaceae; genus Lathyrus; species Lathyrus oleraceus. The sequence continues at coordinate 379,911,218 of NC_066584.1, read as the reverse complement.
TCTTGCCCTGGTTGCAATCGAGACCCTTCTTCTTCCTGTGTCTTTGTTTTGTGTTGTTGTGTGCTGGGAAGCTGATGTAAGTCCATCGAGTGGCATTCGGGTTCTAGTGTGGGTTTGTTGGTTCGGATGCTGATGTAAGTCCAGTAATTGGCATTCAGGCTCCATGTTTGCCCGTGTTTGTGTGGTTTTGTTTGGGTGCGTGAGCCGAGCTACGAATGCTCTGATTCTTCTTCGTCCAAGAAGATACGTATGCATAGGATGCGACATCCTAGCGAGCATGTGTTTTCCCCAAGTCGAACTACTTTGACTCTGATGTCTATGCTTGACAGACTAAGGCCCAGGATGCGATATCCTGCCAAGTCAGTCTTGTTTGTTTTCTTGTGTCTCTTTCAGCCGATGTTTGTTTATGAGCAGTGTTTCAACAACCATTTTTCCTTCCTATTGTGCGTGGATCCCGTCGAGTACGACGGATGCGTAGGGGTGCTAATACCTTCCCTTCGCATAACCGACTCCCGATCCCATTCTCTTTGGTCAACGAGACCATGCTTTTTCCAGGTTTACTCTGAGCGTTTCCTTTCCCTCTTTTGGGATAAATAACGCACGGTGGCGGCTCTGTTGTTCTTGTTTTCCCGCCGGTTTTTCGCGTAATGCGACAGCTGGCGACTCTGCTGGGGACCTCTAAGAAGTTGACCTGTGCTGGTCCATCTTCCCTAAGCGAGTCTCTCCTAGCGCTCTCTAGGTTAGGGCTTTGGTTGCTTTTTGCTGTGATATTTATTGCATTCATTGTTTATTGTTTGCATGTATTGTTCGCATTAATGTTTGCATTCATTCATATTCATCTGCTGTGCTGGCTGTGCTTCTCTGTTTGGGGTGGGAGTTACTCGAGGTAAAAGGCCCAATACCCAGGCTATGAGTGAAATCTAGGAAACCTAGGAATAGAGTGATTCATGGGAAGCGGGTGGTGTATGCCACTTAGCGGAACATTGACATCACGAGCAGTTCAGACTCTGATGGGGTATTATCGGTGCATACATCTGGTGTGCACAGGATGATATTCTTGAAAGGGTTGTTTATCCTGCGTTTCTTTCGACCTTACCCTGGCCTAGATGACACCCGTGAGTGGGGAGGGAATGATCATTACAGGTACAGTTGCTGATTTGTTGGTGACTTGTTGGTGACTCTTGGTACTGATGGTGACTATGGAGTGTGGATATTTATTTCTGGGACGCCGGAGTTCTGTCCGTGGTTTATCAACGGGTTCCGTTTATTTCGGATCCCCGGGTTGAATTTGAGAGTACCTGTTCAGAGGATCTAGCTGTCATCCGTTCAGTGGATGTTTCTGTGATGATGATGTAATCTCCAGTTCCGTTTATTTCGGAACTCCCCAAGTCGGATTTATGGTGACTCAGTTGACTGTGACTGGTTCAGAGATTGGGTCTTCAGATGACTTGGTGGCACAGTGACCTGCATTCATGCATTGCATCATCCCATTTTGCATTCATCTGCATTCAACCCATGTCGATCCGTACTCAGGGTCCATTATTTTTGATTAAGATTCTGGTTGAGAGACATCTAGATGTCGGATTGTTATTAATGAAAAATTCTCTGTCTCTGTGAAACCAAAATCAAAGGACAGATATTCCTGGTACGGGTAGACGCTGCATGTGTGAGTCATACTAACCCATTTGCTGTTTTGTAGGTGTCAACCGGTGCGCATAGCTCGTTTGCTCAGATATCCTGCTAGGGGCCACAAATCCAAACTGATGGATCCTCCCAACGCCGACATCCTTGAGCTGAAAGAGATGATGAAGGGATTATTCAGTATTGTGCAAGGGCTTGCCTTGGGACAGAAAGCCATGTCTGAGAGATTGGAAAAGATTGAGAAGTGGCTGATAGTGGAGAAAGTTCAGGAGAAGTCTTTGTCAACTGAAGTGAACAAACCTTCTGGCACTGTAGTAAAGAAACTCTCTGACAGTGGTCCTTTCAAGAAGGAGGTTGAACCAGTTGGTGTGCCAGCAAAGAAAGAACGCAGTAAGGATCGTTATCATCCTTATGCTGCTGTTGTAACCACTCCTGTTGGTAATCCACTTGTACCATCACAACAACCACCACCTCAACAGAAAGCACCGAGAGTTAGGAGTCAAGTGAAGAAGAAAAAGGAGGAGCGTCAGTTTGAGGAACCACCTGTGACCTACACCCTTCTGTTCAGGAGATTGAGGGATTTGGGGTTAGTCCGGCCAAGGATTTTGATTCCCATAGCACAACAGAAGAGGCCTGCACACTATGATGAGAATGCCAGGTGTGAGTTCCATTCTGAGGCACCCGGGCACAGTGTTGAGGGTTGTAGGGCTTTCAAGCATGTCGTCCAAGACATGGTGGACTCAAAGATCATCAGCTTGGCACAGATCATGGATGGGGATGTCAACCCTGTACCCAGGAAGGGTCCTGTAAAGATGAAGATGGTGAAAAAGGTCAGGAAAGGAATAGAGATGACTGAGGAAGATCCGTTAAAGGTTCCCATGGTTGTGGTCCCAAAACCTCTGATGCAGGATGAAGCTTTCCCTGTTGTTGATAATTGTTGTGCGGCCGTTGCCACAGAGGGGTGTGCATTGATGAGAGATACAACCCAGAAGACGATGGAAGTGGAAATGGATAGTGAAAAAGTTGAAACACCCAATCAAGCAATTGAAACCATCAAGGTAGAGAATGCTGTTGTTATTGGGAAAGAGAAGACGCTGCCCATTTCTTCTTATAAGCAAGCTCTAGAGGTGGTGAAGAACAAAGAGGCCCAAGGTTGGGGAAGGATCATTGACATAGTGGTGAAGGCAGACATGTTTGGGATCGGTTATCCAGATCAAGAGTCGTCTAGACCAAACAGAGGACGTCGCCCACCGTACATCTTCGTCAGTGCAGGAATGCTGCATTCTGATCATGCTTGTTCAGTGAGTGAAGAGATCGACCGCGACCGCGAGCTAGAGCTGTGGATAAAGTCGTGCGTACCAGGCAATTGGAAGGCCTCCAAAATCACCACTGTCGCTCATCCGGAAGTGTAGTATTTCTGTGTTTTAACGTTGTTTGCATGAAAGCCATACGTTTTGCCCGAAACGTAATGGTTCATTGTAAGGGCCATCTCATGTGTTTCATCGTGCAACATTTTGCATCAGTAATAAATGGATGTTTTATGATTAAAGCGGTGTTCCCTGTTTTTCACTTTTTTGCAGTTTTAAAAAATAAAAATAAAAATGGCAATGTTTTTATTCTCTTTCTTTTTGATTCATTTGGTTCCGACCTCAAAAGTGATTACCATCCTGATCTCATCGATAACAATTTGGTTACACCTCTGTATGACTTCGACAATCCGATCTATCATGCCGAAGAAGAAGGCGAAGAAGATTGTGATCTGCTGGAATTAGCCAGGTTGTTGAAACAAGAGGAGAAGGTGATTCAACCGCACGAGGAGCGAGTCAAGATTGTCATCCCAAGTACCGCCGAGGTCGGAAAGGAAGCGAAAGTTGGTTCCGCCTGGAGACCAGTGTCAAAAGCGAAGGCGATGCCAATCGGTCTCAGGAATACCGATGCCACGTATCAAAGTGACTTTGTTTCATGATATGACTCATCGTGGAATCAAATGCTATGTTGATGACATGATGGCAAAGTCCCAAGCAGAAGAAGGGTATCTGGTGAATCCGGGGCAAGTCGTTTGACCGGGTTGAGACAACTCAGACTGAGGTTGAGTCCGAATCAGTGCACTTATGGAGTGTTGTCCGGTAAGTTGCCGATGCTTATTGTGAACGAAAGAGAAGTCGAGGTCGGTCCTGCTAAAAAAATAGGGAAAAAAGAAAAAAAAGGAAAAAAGAAAATAATGCAAGAAACGCCTGAACCGGAAAAAAAAAAAAGAGCAAACGGTCAGGTGGATATTGCCAAAAGGGCATCGATAAAAGAATAAGTTGCAGGAACCTCTGATTCTGATACCTTCCGGGGAAGAAACAACTGTTAATCTGGTACTTGACAGCCCTCAAGGGGTCTATGAGGTGTATTGTGTCAGCATGACGAGTCTTGCCGAAGAGAGCATGCAATTTACCTAAGCGAAAAGTTTATCGACTGTGAAACAATACACTCACTGTTCGAGAAAACTTGATGTACTTTGGCATAGGCTGCTCGCCGATTGAGACAGTATGCTGGTTCATACCACTTTATGGATGTCCAAGATGGATCTGATCAAGTATGTGCTTGAAAAAGCTAGCATTGACCGGACGGGTTGCAAGATGGAAAAGTAATTCTGAATGATTCATGGTATACAGCGACCCATTGATGATTCTCAACCAAGGAAGTTTGAGGTCCCTGATGAGGACATCTCGAGGTACTCAAATCGAAAGATTGAGAGTGACCGATCCCGGAGGAGGGGCCTGACCCTGAATCCGAACGGATTTTGATGTCTGATGGGGAGAGTTTAAAGTGAATGAGTTAGTGCTTCCCCGATAACATTTGAATGCACCAACGATGGTGGCTGAGTACGAAGTTGGTATCCTGGGTACCAAACCGCAGTGCGTGCATCTACTGGGGCAGCACCTTTCTCACTCAGATATGGGATGAAGGTGGTACTGCCAGTTGAGACTCAGGTTTCGTCATGAAGTCCCGTTGGACGTAGACGTGAAAAAGGATGAGTGGATGAGGACTCGGTATAACGCGTTGAGCTTGATTAAGAAAAAGGCTGACAGTTACTTGTCATGGGGCAGTTGTACCCAGCAAATGAAGCGTGTTGTTAACAGAGGAGTGCGACCTCGTGGGTAGCATGGAAGAGATATGGTGTTGAAAAGGATCCTTCCTCCTCAAGACGATCGAGGGGCAAGTGGACACACAGTTATGGATGTCCATTCGTGGTCAAGAAGGTTTTCTCTGACAAAGTTGTGTCGTCGACGACCACGGATGACGAAGATTTTCCATCCCCTGTGAATGCGGACGCAGTTAGAAAATACTTCGTAAAAATTGACCCGCTGGACCAAAAAAGGAAAAGTCCAGGCAAAAAAGGGCATCCCGGCGAACCAAGGAAAAGAGAAAAGGTTCGGGCAAAAGTTAGGGATAATAAAAGAAAAAACTGTACACCCGGCAAGTCAAAAACCCCACAAGGGCGACTTGGGCAAAAAAGGGTATCCCGGTGGGCTGAAAACCTGAAAAGGCGGTCCAGGCAAAAGAGGGATTGAAACGAACAACTGCGTCTAGCATGACCGTGTGAGCTTTAGATGACTCGGCTAGTCTCCGACGGAGATCGATTGGAAGCGTCTTGTTCAGAAGGCCGAAAGTGCGGAAAGTCTTGAGGACATATGAGGTGTAACCGAGTTGGAACCCGATGAGATCACGGTTTCACATTGCCATTAGGATAGGTTTTTTCCTTTTGTGCGCAATCACCTCTTTTGAGGGTTTGCGTCCTGTGTTTTGCTCAGTTCTGAGCCATTTTTTTGTTTCAGTCAATAAAATGCGTGTTCAGTCAAATAATTTTGTTTTTGTTTTCATTACCGCTTTGATTACGAAAACATCCGTTTATTTTGATAAAGAATATTTGCATTTTGAAACATAGAGGTCCCTTCCGATGCATGCTTATAAGATTGAAATCTGGAAATCTTATTCGGAAGTTTGAGTGACCAAGATGTTGAAGCGTTGGCACGCCTGGGGCACGCTTTTATCTAACAATCTCTTGTGCAGGTACCGTTAGATATCTTCATTCGCTGGCAAATAGTGATATGGAACCTTTCGAAAAAAAGAAATCCCCACAGAGTCCAACCAGGGGCAAGGGATAGACGAACAATGAAAGGACGGTGAAGGAGAACGACGACGATCCTGGAAAGTTAATCAAGAAGACTCTTCAAAGTCTGAGGACCGAGAAGTTTGTATGAATCCCAGGAATTCGATCCTCGTGGGATGAATCAGAAAAGTCCAGATGAGTCTGAGAGTTCTCAAAAGTGGAAAGTCAACACTGCGGTAGGATGGTGAACACCAGTGTTCGACGAATCGAAGGGCGGCCCGTGTCCGATAGGCCGTACTTCCCCAATGGGTTTGAGAGTGTCATCTCCCTAGCAGATTCGAGATCGGTGCATCCTCAGCGAGCCCGAAAGTTACCATATCCCCAGCGGAGTTGTGACTGTTTCCCAAGTCTGAAGCTGTCTTCCCAGCAGAGGTTGTGTTGATGGTTTTCCCCCAGCAAGGTCCCCAAAGCGGATCGGGTTCGGCGAAAATCATCCCCAGTAGAGGTAAGGATTGGTTGCCTCCTCTAGCAGAGTAATCCCATGAAGTTCGGGTTCGATGGAGGTCATCCCCAGCAAAGGTTGTCTTTCCCCAGCAGGGTGGAAATTGACTTAGTAATGAGATCCTCAGCAGAGTTCCTGGAGTTCCTCGGTGTTGTCTCTGGAGGAGATGTGTTTTTATGCATTCATCATGTAGATAAGCATAGCATATTGCATCATTAGTGCGTAGCATTTCCATAATCATGGGGCATTACACTAAAAAAACTCACGCATCAGCATTGCAAACACATCCATTAGCCCGAGGCCATGGTGATCATCCGAGAATGAATCGTTGGAAAGGGTTTAGCATCGCTTGGATCGATTTCAGAATTGGGTTCCCCAGCAGGGTTGAGAGAGGGTGTTTCCCTAACAAGTGACTCCTTAGTTTTGAGTGGGTATCCCCAACATTGTTACTCCCCAATTGGTAGCATCTTGCCAGCTTGGATCTTTTTCCCTAGCAGATGTGGGTGTGTCTGATCTCTCCATGTAGAGTCTACCCCTTAAGCAGAAAGTGTCTACCATTCCTTCTGCGCGCCCCACTGAGATACATCCTCGTGGATGACGGTTGTTTCCGTTCCCTCCCCACACCTAATGGGATAGGTTTTCCCTATTGAGCTCTTTCCTCATTAGGATGAGTCTTGATTCAGTCTGCCTTTTTGGATCGATCCTAAACTGGCTTCCTTGTGGCTGTCTCGCAGCAGACTGTTTGTTGGCTTCTACCTGCTAACCGGTAGTTGTAAGTCCGATCTTTGTGGTTTTCTACCTACAAACCGGTAGTTATAAATCCCATTTTCATCCCCTAGCAGAGGTAACCTTTGTGGTTCATTCTGGTTGTTGGCGGATTTTGCGGTCTTCTACCTACTACCCGGTAGTTGTAAATCCTTTTTTCTCACTCTGTCTCTCAGCAGACTGTTTGTTGGCCTCTACCTACAAACCGGTAGTTGTAAGTCCTATTGTTGTGGTTTTCTACCTAATAGCTGGTAGTTGTAAAATCCCACTTTCATCCCCTAGCAGAGGTAACCTTCGTGGTTCATTCTGTTTGTTGGCCTCTACCTACAAACCGGTAGTTGTAAGTCCTATCTTTGTGTTTTTCTACCTCCTAATTGGTAGTTGTAAAATCCCACTTTCACCCCCTAGCAGAGTTAACCCTTTGTGCTCATCCTATTGATGACTGGTTACTTTTCCGTGGTTTTCTACCTACAAACCGGTAGATGTAATCCCCTCTTTGCAGTTATCAGTACCCAGTTTGCGGTATTGATATTCTTTTCCCCTCTGGATACTTGCCTTGATCAAGCAGTATTGTCCCCAGTGGGTCTTCCCTTTCTCCTCTCGGATATTTGCTCCGAGCTAGCAACTTTATCCCTTTTTGATTGGTCATCTTTTGCATACCTAGGCTGGTACCCTGATGCCTTTCTTTTCGGATTTATCCATTTTACAACCAACCCGGTTATGGATAATCTGCCATGCGAGGTTATTATCTACGTTTTGACGGCTATAGATAATATATCTCATGCGCTCTTGGGTCGAAGTCGTCCTCCCCTGTTGAGTAAGATTCGTATTCCTTGTGGAATCGAATGTCCATCCTTTAACAAGTTTGCCTTTGCTCTCTTCAGGATGATGTCGGTCGATTTATCCATCTAACAACCTACAACCCGGTTATGGATAATCTGCCATGCGAGGTTATTATCTACGTTTTGACGGCTATAGATAATATGTCTCGTGCGCTCTTGGGTCGAAGTCGTCCTCCCCAGTCGAGTAAGATTCGTATTCCTTGTGGAATCGAATGTCCATCCTTTAACAAGACTGCTTTTCTAGCCCTCTTCAGGATGTTGAGTGTTTTGGAACACAACCCAATTCACGCTTTGGTCGGTCGCCTGTTTTCTGCCTACAACCCGACATCCTTGGTGTTCCTTCCTGTCTACTCTCTGTCGTGATCTTGATCCCCAGTGAGTTTCCTCCTCTCCGTTGGTGTCGGTAAACGTCGAGTTTTCCCTATGCGTCCGTTGGCGTATAGTTGATATCCTTCCCCACAGGGTCGTCCCCAATTGAACCTCCTCTCCGTTGGTGTCGATAAACGTCGAGTTTTTCCTAGTCGTCCGATGACGTCTAGTTGCTTATTCCCTATAGATCATTTGGTAATACCATATGGTTCCCCTCAGAGTTTCCTCCTCTCCGTTGGTGTCGATAAACGTCGAGTTTTTCCTAGTCGTCCGTTGGCGTCTAGCTGTACCTTTCCCCATGCAAAGTTACCTCTCCGTTGGTCTTGGTAAACGTTGAGTTTTTCTCATTCGTCCGTTGACGTTTGATTGTACATCTTATTCTCTAGTCGTTCATTAATGTCTGGTTGATTCCCTGCCAGAATCCCCAGTAGAGTCGTCGGTGACGTCCTATTTGGTTTCAGGTTGTTATACTCCTTCCCTAGTGAAGTTTCCTCCTCTCCGTTGGTGTCGATAAACGTCGAGTTTTTCCTAGTTATCCGTTGATATCTAGTTGTATTTTCCCCAGTTCATCCGTCGTCCGCTGATGTCTGGTCTCCTTCTCCGTTGGTGTCGATAAACGTCGAGCTTCTCCCTTTCGTCCGATGACGTCTGGTCGAGTTCTCCCAGTTCATCCGTCGTCCGTCGATGTCTGGTCGAGTAATTCTCCTTCTCCGTTGGTGTCGATAAACGTCGAGCTTCTCCCTTTCGTCCGATGACGTCTGGTCGAGTCTTTCCCAGTTCATCCATCGTCCGTTGATGTCTGGTCTCCTTCTTCGTTGGTGTCGATAAACGTAGAGCTTCTCCCTTTCGTCCGTTGACGTCTGGTCGAGTCTTTCCCAGTTCATCCGTCGTCCGTTGATGTCTGGTTACCTCTCCGTTGGTCTTGGTAAACGTCGAGTTTTTCCTGGTCGTCCCCAGTAGAGTTACCTCTCCGTTGGTCTTGGTAAACGTCGAGTTTTTCCTGGTCGTCCCCAGTAGAGTTACCTCTCCGTTGGTTTCGGTAAACGTCAAGTTTTTCCCACTATGTCCGCTGGCACGTGGTTGTACCTCTCTCCCGTTTGTCCGTTGACGCCTGGTCGAGTCTTCCCAGTTCCAGTCATTCATTAATGTCTGGTTACCTCTCCGTTGGTCTTGGTAAACGTCGAGTTTTTCCTAGTTGTCCGTTGGCATCTAGTTGTGATTCCGATTCCCATTCATCGTGTTGAGATATCTGGATGTGACTGTACCTTTGAGAAGAAGAAGAAACAGAAAAATCAAAATCCTCAGTAATAAGTATCAGATCACAGTGGACGTTTCCGTTGGTGGATCCCAGCAGTGTGCAAATTCTACGGTTCTTGGTATTCAATCCCTGTTTACCCTGAAAGTCTGACAGCCGTTGCTCTCATCCCTTCGGGTTCCCAGTTGATTGAATAGGGGCAGCTGTAGCACCTCAAATTTGCACCCTACCTCTTGTGCTGTATCCACTTTGGTTGTGTCACTTCATCTGAACTATTGACTTCGGTGACCGTTCATTCCCGGATCTTTGGTTTAGACGATCTCAGGAGAGCTACAATGGCACACCCGAAAGGGCAAACCCATTGAGTATCTTTGCCCGATTGTCAAGACTATTATCCGCCTTAGGATGACCTGATTAGAATTTACCTGTGAGGGGAGGGTGATTCTTTCGGATGCATGTTCTGTTGGTGACTTTGATGGTGACTAATGGTTCCGTTGATCAGAGTCCTATTTATAAGTCGGATTTATGGGCCTTTGTTTCAGAGACGCCGGAGTGCTGTCCGTGTTATTTATCAGTGGGGATCCGTTTATTTCAGGATTCCCCGGGCCGATTCAGAGGATTGTGGTTATCTGCTCAGACATTGTCTGGTGATGATGGTGATGTATCTTTCAGTTCCGTTTATTTCGGAACTCCCAAGTCGGATTTATGATTGCTCAGTACCTCAGATGGTTGGGATCAGTTCAGAGATCAGGTTTCAGTGCAACAGATGTTCAGATGACTTGGAGGATGGCACAGTGCATTGCATTCACGCATCAGCATCATCCACATTTTGCATTCATCGGCATCTAACCCATGTCTATCCATACTCAGGGTACATTCTCGATTGAGATTCTGGTTGAGAGATATCCTGATGTCAGAATGTTAATGTTGAATTTTTTATCTGTCTCGATGAAACCAGAATCAAAGGACGGAATCTTCCCCCTATGGATAGACGTTGCATTCATGCATGTTAACCTGTTTGTTGTTTTGTAGGTATCAGTATCTAACCGGTGCGCACAACTTTTCCGCCCAGATACCCTCCCAGACTCAGCAAATCCGAACTGATGGATCCACCCAACGCCGACATTCTCGAACTAAAAGAGATGATGAGGGAGTTGTTCAGTGTTGTGCAAGGGCTTGCCTTGGGACAGAAAGCCATGGCGGAGAGATTGGAAAGGATTGAAGGCTGGATGATCAAGGAGAAAGTTCAGGGAAAGGTTCCGTCATCCGAAGTAAACAACCCCTCTGGCGCCGTGGTAAGGAAACCCCCTGACAATGGTCAGCTCAAGAAGGAGGTTGAATCAGGTGGTGTGCACGCAAAAAGAGAACACGGTAAGGATCGTTACCACCCTTATGCTGCCACTGTAACCATTCCTGTTGGTAATTCACCTGCACCACAACAACATCAGCCACCTCAACAGAGAGCACAGAGAGTTGGGAACCAAGTGAGAGGAAAGGGGTTGATCGTCAATTTGATAGGCCACCCATGACGTATGCTCTTCTGTTAAAGAGGTTGAAGGATCTTGGATTGGTGCGGCCAAGGATGTTGACTCCGTTGAAACCTGATCAGAGGCCTGCCGGTTATGATGAGAATGCCAAATGTGAATTCCACTCTGATGCCCCTGGACACAATGTGGAGAATTGTAAAGCTTTTAAGCATATTGTCCAGGACCTCGTGGATTCCAAGGCCATTAATTTTGCACAACCTCCAAATGTTAATGCTAATCACATTCCCGTGCATGGTCAGATGGGGATGAATGCAATTTCTGAGGATATGAGGACGATTGGGCTGATGAATGGGGATCACTTAAAAGCTCCAATGTCTGTGGTCCAGAGACCTCTGATGAAGAATGGAAATGTCCCTGGTTGTGATCATTGTGGTGCAGCCATCGCCACAAAGGGGTATGTAGTGATTGGGGAAACGGCTCAGGGAATGATGGAGGTAGAAATGGACGAGGTAAGATGTAAAGCACCTAGTCTAGCAGTTGAAGCCGTCAAGGTGGAAAATGCCATTGGTGTTGAGAAAGAGAAAAGGCCGTCCATTTCTTCTTACAAGCAGGCAGTAGAAGTGGTGAGAAATGGAGGGATCCCAGGCTGGGGAAAGATCATAGGCATTGTGGTAAAGGTGGATATGTTTGGGGTTGGCTATCAGCCAGATCAAGAGTCGTTTAGACAAAACAGAGGACGTCGTCCACCGTTCACATTTGTCAGTGCTGGAGTGCTGGATCCAGTTAATGCCTATATAGTGGGTGAAGAGATTGACAGTGACCGCGAGCTGGAGTTGTGGATAAAATTGTGCGTACCAGGAAGCTGGAAGGCCTAACAGATCATCACTGTCATTCTACTGGAAGAGTAATATTTTCTGTTTTCAGTTTTATTTGCATGAAAGCCATACGTGTTGCCCGACACGTAATGGTTCATTGTAAGGGTCACCTCATGTGTTTCATTTTGCAACATTTTGCATCATAAATAAACGGATGTTTTTCACATTAAAAGCGGTGCTCCCTGTTTTTCATTTATTTTTACAGTTTAAAAACAAATAAAGATGGCAATGTTTGTTTTCATTTTCTTTCCTTGTGTTTTGTCTCGTTCCGACTTCAAAAAAATAATTCTCCGGGTCTCGTTGATAACGATTTGGTTACACCTCATATGACTTCGACAATCCGATCTATCATGCCGAAGAAGAAGGCGAAGAAGATTGTGGTCTGCTGGAATTAGCCAGGTTGTCAAAACAAGAGGAGAAGGTGATTCAGCCGCACGTGAAGCGAGTTGAGATCGTTATTCCAAGCGCCGCCGAGGTCAGAAAGGAAATGAAAGTTGGGGCCGCTTCAGAGGCGAGTCGAGAGCAGAATGGTAGCCCTGTTGAAAGAGCATGTGGATACATTCGCCTGGTCGTGTCAGGATATGCCAGGTCGAGTACCAATGTCGTTGTGCACAAGCTACCATGGAGAGAAGACTGTCCTCTAGAGAAGCAGAACGCCGGTGCTACTTATCAGAGAGCCATGGTGACTTTGTTTCATGATATGATTCATCATGAAACTGAATGCTATGTTGATGACATGATAGCAAAGTCCTAAACAGAAGAGGGGCATCTGGCAGACCGGGGTGTAACACCTCAAATTTGCACCCTACCTCTTGTGCATACATTTTCATGATTATGTCATTAACATACCATAGTTCATTGCATAACATTGCATTGCCCTTTGCCCAAGTGCAAGTCCTTCAGACAGATTAGGTCAACTGGTCAGGAGAATCTGTCAATCAAGCAAGCTTGTGCCATTTTCATTGAGACAAAGCCCCAGGGTTGATTTATCAAGTTCATATGGTCTAAGGATCATTTTGAAGTGATTTGGCCAAAGATTGGATGATCAAAGCTCAACAGTTCAGCTGAATTTCTTCAAAAACCCTAGAAAGTCAACTGTGGTCAACTGTGCCTGATTTTATGGATTGGAAGGTGGGAGATGGTTTGAAAGGCATCATTCATGTCCATACAAGTCTCATTTGACATATCAAAGACCAAAGTTGAAGAATTGGAGGTCAAACAAGAAGTTTCCTAAAATGGCAGGTGACCTGTAATTTCAACTGCCCAAAATGGAAAGTTTTTCTCTCCAAAATTACTTCATCATACAAGCTTCAAATGGAATTTTGTCCAACATGAAAGTTGAAGATCTTGATCTCACCATTCCAAAAAGTCCAAGAACTTGAGATTCCCATGTGTGGTTGGCAAGATATGGTCCATTCATTTTCAGAAAATGCCTAAATTCAAAGTGCCATAACTTTCACATGGAAAGGCCAAATTGGTTGATTTTTCTTTGAGCAAACCACATTTCATGTAATCTTTCATGGTGCATAATCACATTTTATCAAAAACTCTCATAGCAAAATGGCATTTTTTAAGTGAATTCATTTGCATTTTTGGCATGACATAGTGATTTTGAGCATTACATGGCCTATGCACATGGGACCACTTGCAACACATCCAAAATAGCATTTAGAACTTGCTTGAACCAAATTTGGACTGATAAGTTGACTGCACAAGAGAAGGGCATTTTGGCCACTTTGATTGAAAATGCACATTATGCTAATTACTTCCATTTGCTTAATCTTGATTAATTTTGGATTAGGCATTGGTATAAAGGCTTAATTATAACTGTTTCTCATAATGACATTCCATTTTCTCAGATCCAAAAGAAAAATCTCACAAATTCTCTCAATTTTTCACACTTTGCACTTTCACATTTTTTCACAATTCATCAAGATTTCGTCCATTTTTCTGTTGTTTCTCTTGTGGAGAAGGTGATTCAGCCGCACGTGAAGCGAGTTGAGATCGTTATTCCAAGCGCCGCCGAGGTCAGAAAGGAAATGAAAGTTGGGGCCGCTTCAGAGGCGAGTCGAGAGCAGAATGGTAGCCCTGTTGAAAGAGCATGTGGATACATTCGCCTGGTCGTGTCAGGATATGCCAGGTCGAGTACCAATGTCGTTGTGCACAAGCTACCATGGAGAGAAGACTGTCCTCTAGAGAAGCAGAACGCCGGTGCTACTTATCAGAGAGCCATGGTGACTTTGTTTCATGATATGATTCATCATGAAACTGAATGCTATGTTGATGACATGATAGCAAAGTCCCAAACAGAAGAGGGGCATCTGGCAGACCGGGGCAAGTCGTTTGACCGGTTGAGATAATTCAGACTGAGGTTGAATTCAGATAAGTGCACTATCAGAGTGCGGTCCGGGAAGATGTTGGGGTTCATTGTAAGAGAGGAATCGAGGTTGATCCTGCTTAAAAAAAAATAAAAAAAAATAGAAAAGGAACCTGAACCGAAAACAGAAAAAGAGGTTCGTGGTCTATTAGGTAGATTGAACTACATGTCATGGTTCACATCTCCTCTAACAGCCACGTGTGAACCCGTATTCAAGATGTTGACAAAAAAAGATCAAACGGTCAGGTGGATAATGATTGCCAAGGGGCATTGAAAGATAAAAGAATAAGTTGCAGGAGCCTCCGATTCTGACGTCTCCCTATGGAAAGAGTCTGTTAATCTGTACTTGACGGCCTTCGAGGGGTCTATGAGGTGCGTACTGGGTCAGCATGACTAGTCTTGTCGAAAAGAGCATGCAATTTACCTTAGAAAAAAGTTTACCGACTGTGAAACAATACATTCACTGTTCGAGAAAACTTGATGTACTTTGGCATAGGCTGCTCGCCGACTGAGACAGTATATGCTGGTTCATACCACTTTGTGGATTTCGAGATGGATCTGATCAGATAGATTTCTGAAAGAGCCAGCAATGACCGGACGGGTTGCGAAAGGGCCAATGATTTTGTTTGAATACGATATTGAGTATACCTCCCAGAAAGCAATCGAGAGGGGTGTATTGTCTGATTACCTCGCCCAACAACCCGTGGAGAATTATCAACCGATGAGGTTTGAGTTCCCTGATGAGGACATCTAGAGGTGCTCAAATCGAAAGATTAAGAGTAACCGATCCCGGAGGAGGGGCCTGACCCTGAATCCGAACGGATTCTGATGTCTGATGGGGTTAATATGGAGGAGTTAGTGCCGTGTTGGTTACGCCAAAAAGATCCCGTATTCTTTATGTTGCCTGACTAGCATGTGAATGCGCCGACAATGTGGCAAGTACGAAGCTTGTATACTGGGTATCGAACCTCGGTGCGCCTACTGGGGCAACGCCTTTCTCGTTGGTGTATGGGATGGAGGTCGTGTTACCGGTTGAGGTCCAGATTCCCTCTTTGAGAGTCCTGATGGACGTGAAATTGCAAGGGGCTGAATGGGTAAGGACCCAGTATGAAGAGTTGAGCCTGATTGAGGAAAAGAGGCTGGCGGCTATCTGTCATGGGCAGTTATACCAGCAACGGATGAAGCGTGCTTTTGACAGAAAGGTACGACCTCGGGTATATCACGTAGGTGATATGGTGCTGAAAAGGATCCTTCCTCCTCAAAACGATCGAAGGGGCAAATGGACACCCAATTACGAAGGTCCATTCGTGGTAAAGAAGGTTTTCTCTGGCGGAGCCTTGTTGCTGACGACCATGGATGGCGAGGATTTTCCATCCCCTGTGAATGCAGACGCAGTTAAAAAATACTTCGTGTAAAGAGACCCGCTGGACAAAAAGAATAAAATAGTCCAAGCAAAAATGGGCATCCCGGCGAACCAAAAAACAGAAAGAAAAAGGTTCGGGCAAAAATTAGGGATAAAAATGGAAAATGTACACCCGGCAAGTCGAAAACCTGAAAAGGCGACTTGGGCAAAAAAGGGTATCCCGGTGGACTGAAAACCCGAAAGGACGGTCCAGGCAAAAGAGGGATTGAAACGAACAACTGCGTCCGCATGATCGTTTGCGCTTTGGTTAAAGCATCATGGATAATACCCGGTAGGGATCAATCAGAAGCGTCTTGTTCAGAAGGCAGAAAGCACGGAGAGTCTAAGGACATATGGGGTGTAACTGAATTGGAACTCGATGAGATCACGAGTTTCGCATTGCCATTAGGATAGATTTTTCCTTTTGTGCGCAATTACCTCTTTTCAGGAATTGCTTCCTTTGTATTGCTCAATTTGAGCCACATCTTTTCAGTCAATAAAATGCATATTCAGTCAAATAATTTTGTTTTTGTTTTTCATTTACCGCTTTGATTGCAAAAACATCCAATTGTTTGTGATAAAGAATTTTGCATTTTAAGACATACAGGTCCCTTCCAATGCATGCATATAAGATTGAAAGCTTGAAATCTTATTCGGAAGGTTGAGTGACTCAAGTGTTGAAATCTTGACACGCCTGGGGCACGGTTTTATCTAACGATCTCTTTTGCAGGTGCTGTTAGGTATTTTCACTCACTTGCAGGTTGTGATGTGGAAGCTGTTGACAAAACAATCCCCATGGAGTCCAATCAGGGACGAATGAATAGAAGAATGGTGAAAAGACGAAGAGGCGTACGACGATCCTGGATTTTAATCAAGAAGACTCTTCAAAGTCTGAAGATTGGAAAGTCTGTATAAATCCCAGGAGTTCGCTCTCCGTCGAGTACGGAGCGGTTGGGAATACAAGGTGATGAATCAGAAAAGTCCAGACGAGTCTGGGAGTTCTCAAAATTGGAAAGCTGACAATGGATTTGGATGATGAATACCAATGGGTCGACAAGTCGACGGGTGTTCGGGGTCAGATTTTCCTCATCTCTCCAAGCAGCCAAGCAGAGTTGGGAGGGCTAATTCCCCAGCAGATTCAAGGTCTGTGGATTCCCTAGCAGGGTCAGGATGGTTATCCCCAGCAGGTTTCAAATCGATGCTTCCCTAGTCGCCAGGCCTGAAGGTTGCTATTTCCCAGCGGAGGTATCTGTGTGCGGTGGTTTCCCAAGCAGAGTCTGGAGTCTTGCATCCCCAGCAAATCAAAGACTGTTGTATCCCCACAGAGTGCATTGGTGGATCTTTCTCCAGCAATTCCCCAAGCGGATCGGGTGCGAAGGAGGTTTTTCCCCAGCAAGGGTTGCCTTTTCCCAGCAGCAGCGATATTCCCCAGCAGGGTGTAGTCGGAGTGATGGCGAGTTCCTCAGTAGAGTGTCTCGAGCTCCCCAGAAGGGTCCCTTAAGGGGGATGCTTTTTATACATTCATCATGAAAAATAAGCATAGCATATTGCATAATAAATCGCGTAGCATTTCCATGATTATGGAGCATTGCGCTGAAAAAGTCAATCATGCATCATATTGCAAGCATAAGCTAGTCTCAGACCGTGGTTATTGTTTGAGAGGTGGTTCGCCCAAAAGAAAGATGCTACTCCGAGGAGTTTGGTACTGTATCAGCAGTATTCCCCCAGTAGTGCGATATTGGAGGAAGAGTTTCTGTCGAGAAGAGATGGAAATGATGGTCAGAAAAGTTTCGGGGTCCAAAAAGAAAAACAAGAAAGAGATAATCCCCCAGCTAAACGCGAAGTGTTTGTCTGCTAGGGTTGAATAGAGAGCAGTCGGCTCAGGGCTTGTCATCCTCAGCATGGGTCGTTGTGGCACTCCGGCCAGTTTCCGATTTCCAGATCGAAGAAGTTCTCAACAATCAGGACGAAGAACTTGTGGCACTCCGGCCAGTTTCCAATTTCCAGATCGAAGAAGTTCTCAACAATCAGGACGAAGAACTTGTGGCACTCCGGCCAGTTTCCGATTTCCAGATCGAAGAAGTTCTCAACAATCAGGACGTAGAACTTGTGGCAATCCGGCCAGTTTCCGATTTCCAGATCGAAGAAGTTCTCAACAATCAGGACGAAGAACTTGTGGCACTCCGGCCAGTTTTCGATTTCCAGATCGAAGAAGTTCTCAATAATCAGGACGAAGAACTTGTGGCACTCCGGCCAGTTTCCGATTTCCAGATCGAAGAAGTTCTCAATAATCAGGACGAAGAACTTGTGGCACTCCGGCCAGTTTCCGATTTCCAGATCGAAGAAGTTCTCAATAATCAGGACGAAGAACTTGTGGCAATCCGGCCAGTTTCCGATTTCCAGATCGAAGAAGTTCTCAACAATCAGGACGAAGAACTTGTGGCACTCCGGCCAGTTTCTGATTTCCAGATCGAAGAAGTTCTCAACAATCAGGACGAAGAACTTGTGGCACTCCGGCCAGCTTCCGATTTCCAGATCGAAGAAGTTCTCAACAATCAGGACGAAGAACTTGTGGCACTCCGGCCAGTTTCCGATTTCCAGATCGAAGAAGTTCTCAACAATCAGGACGAAGAACTTGTGGCACTCCGGCCAGTTTCCGATTTCCAGATCGAAGAAGTTCTCAACAATCAGGACGAAGAACTTGTGGCACTCCGGCCAGTTTCCGATTTCCAGATCGAAGAAGTTCTCAACAATCAGGACGAAGAACTTGTGGCACTCCGGCCAGTTCCGATTTCCAGATCGAAGAAGCTCACGACGATTAGCTTAATGCAGCTTGCGACAATCCGGCCAGTTTTGCGGTATCCAGACCGAAGTGGTATCCAGACCGAAGTGGTGTCCAGACCGAAGTGGTGTCCAGACCGAAGTGGTATCCAGACCGAAGTGGTATCCAGACCGAAGTGGTGTCCAGACCGAAGTGGTATCCAGACCGAAGTGGTGTCCAGACCGAAGTGGTATCCAGACCGAAGTGGTGTCCAGACCGAAGTGGTATCCAGACCGAAGTGGTGTCCAGACCGAAGTGGTGTCCAGACCGAAGTGGTATCCAGACCGAAGTGGTATCCAGACCGAAGAGGTGTTCAGACCAAAGTGGCGTTCAGGCTAATTCCCCCAGGTGTTCAGGCCATGGTTATCCCTGCGTTACCATTTATTTTGGTATCCAGGTCGACATTTCTGTTTCGGCATTCCGGCCGACTTTCTCCGTACCAGACGGGTTCTTCTTTCGAGATTGCTTCTTTGTCGATTCTGACAGGCATTGTTAATAATTTCCCATCAGAGTGCAAATTGTTCGTCTGTTCTTGGTATTCAATCACTCTTCACCCTGATCATCTGAAAGTCGGGGCTATTCATATCGACAGGTTCACAGTGGATTGAATAGGGGCAGCTGTAACACCTCAAAATTTGCCCTCCTCTCTTGGGACTAGCTTAACATATTGCATATCATTCTTACGTCATTAGGCATTGCATATTTGCACATCATATGGCTACATTATGCAAGTCATCCTCAAAAGTCTTGGTCAGAAGATGAAGAGGTTGAGATATTCAAGCTGAGGGTTTCATTGAATGGATCATTAGCCATCTGAGGTTGGTGTTTCAAGTTAGGGTTTCTTGATTCCTCAAGAGGTTGAGCTTGATCTTGGTTGAAATGATACATCATCATCATCATGGTCTTGTCATCACCGAGAGATTCCTTATGCTTGATCAGATTCCTTGAGATTAGGGTTTTGACCTCTGGTCAACCCTAATCATCTGTATTGGGTCAATCAGGGCTTGGCAAGGAGATGAGGTTTTCAATGGATATGGGGATCATTTTATGATTATATTGAGCTTATGGAAGCTAGGGTTTCATCGTTGAGCCATTTCATCAGGAGTTTGAGACTCAATTTGATCAGTCAAGCTGAAATTCATCTATCAGTTAGAAAAGTCAACTGTGGTCAACTGTGCCTGAATTCATGGATTTGGAGGAGGGAGAGGGTTAGAGACACTTCATTCATGTCTAAACAAGTTTCATTTGACATTTCAAACATCAAGAATGAAGAAAATAAAGTCAGATGGAAACTTTCCAAAAATAGAAAGTGACTTGTAATTGAAAATTGCCAAAAATGGAAAGTTTTTCTCCTCAAAATTACGTGTCCAAAAATGCTTCAAATGAAATTTTGTCCAACATGAAAGTTGTATATCTTGCTCTCACATTTCCAAAAAGTCCAAGAACACTCATTTCTCATGTGTGGTTGGAAAGTTATGATCAAATCATTTTCAGAAAAAGTTGAACTTCAAAGTGTCATAACTCTTGAACCATTTGGCCAAATTGGGTGATTCTTTTTTGAGCAAATCCCATTTGACATGCTTTATCATAATGCATCATTACATTTCATCAAAAATCATCACAAAAAAAGTCCATTTTTCAAGTGAACCAATTTAAATTTTGGTGGGAAAAAAGGTGATTTTGAAAAATACATACAATTTTCACTCCAAACCAATGCCAATCACTTCTAAACAGAAATTTGGACTTGCTTCAACTGGTTTTACAGTGTTCCATTGGTTCTATTTGAAAAAGGGCAATTTTGCCAAATTGCATAACATGTGCATTTTCACTAATCCATTCCATTAGCACTAATCATGATTACTAACATGTTTAACAATGCATATATAAACTAAATCCTAACTGTTTTTTGATTAACCATAACAGAATTCAGATCTAGATCTGAAAATCACCAAAATTCTCTCAACTTTTCATCTTCACTTTTTTGCAATTTCTTCACAAACCTTGCCAGGATCTTCGTTGATTCATCATCAACATGTATTTTGGAAGCTAATTGGATCAAGATTTCATCATTTCCAAGCCAATTCGTGGACTGTTGCATCAAGCTTCAACAATGGCAAATTGAATTTCTGAGCAAATCGAGCACTATTGAGCCAAGGCCTTGCATTCATTCATCTTCTACATCATCATAGAGATTCTGTTTTGCACCTACAAGGCCTGAAACGCGCGAATTCATCACTGTGCTCAAATCAAGGTCAGTTTTCGAATTCAATAATTCATGAAATTGATTGATGATTTGGATAGATCTTTCTTAGTAGAGAATTCTGCAATTTGTTTCACTAAATTTGGTTGAGAAATGAGAGAGTTATGTTGATTTGAAGTTTCATGCATGTTTATGTTTTGATTCGATTCTTTTTATTTAGTGAGAATTAGGATAAAATAATTATGGATTCATGATGTACGTTGCAAGACCTTTCTGATGATATATAGTTTGTCCAATTTGGTGAACATTTGTTCTTGGACCTATGAACATGTGAAGAACATGAAGAACACTTGAATTTTTTTTCAGAAAAGCTCGTTTGATCCAAAATCACGCTACTGTACATGAGCCAGCGTGTTTGAGCGCCTTTTTTTCAAATTTGGACCACCATTCGATTCCGTGCTTCAGCAATTTCATTTTGCCTTATTGTATTTATTCCACATGACTTCACATGCCTTGTTTCACATTTTTTTATTTTTTCATGACATTCAAAAATTCATATCTCATTCAATTTTTGTCCAAATAATGTGAGATTTTTTTGGAATGCTCCTTGTGATGTGCTTGATTTTCTGGTGATTTTTAATAATTTTGTGCACGGGTAGATTTTGAAAATGCTTAGGGTTTGCTTGAATGTGTCCTTTTGTGCACCATGCTTGCTCTTTTGCTCATAAAATGATGATGCTTCATTAGAAATTCATGAAACTTTTTGTACTTAAACTAGACTCATTCCTGGTCATTTTGATATGTGGTTTGTAATTTTTGAGTTCGTGGATTGAGAGATATGATATGATCTTTGTAGGTGTTACATTTTGTGCCATACCATTCCTTGTGCATCTTCTTGATTTTATTTGCTATGCTTATTGAACTTGAATTGAGCTGGATTTTTGCATGAGGATACTTGTGAATGTTGAGAATGCATGTGAACTTTTTATGGAATTTTTTAATCCATTTCCTATTTGATTGGGATTTTATTTGCTGTTTAGCCATTTGTGAACTTTTTGTGAGACATGTTTGTATTTGATTTGTGAAATTCTGGTTATTAATTGGATGGATTTGAAATTTGGCATGAGTGATATAGACATGTTTAACTTCATTTTGGCTTTGGTGTGGTTCAGCTATCATGTGTCTTCACTGTTTTATGATCATTTGAAGTTGATGCATGTTTTGTGGCCTTGGTTGAGCTTACTTTTGCCTACCATGACTTAGTGAATTTAATTTCCATACTTCCTCTTATCCAATTGCCATGAAATTTGGTATGCTGCTCATTGAATGTGTTCTATTTAGGAATGTTTTTTTGTGGAATTTATTGAGTTGTTTTGGTATTGATTTGATTGTGATCATTCTGTTTGCTCCAATGTGATTCCAAAGTGCATAGTTTGACATGTTTTGTTCATAAAATAGATTTGGTGCATAGTTTTAATGTGAGACCAATTGGATTCTTTTCTTGCTTCATTAATCTTGGTTTTGATCAATTTTCACTTGCTGTTTTGAATTTTTCATCTCCTTTGGACCCTAGGCTTGTCCTAGTGGTCTTGTTTCTCACGTTTGAGTTTGCTTTTCAGGTTAAGAAGCAAATGCTTTAAGGAGATTAATGCAAGTTGATTGAGTTTGGTTGATTTCTATGAACTAACTTGTTCTATTTTGTAGGATGCTTAGCTCACTTGCTTTGGACTTGTGCTTTGCACATGTGATTGATTGCATTGTCTGTTGATTCTTATCTTGTCTGTTTTGACTTTGTGATTGGTATACTGATTATATTTGATTGATTTCAGGTACATTAGTTGCTAATAGTTCCTTGAGAACTTGCTTGTGCTGTTGCTTGGTTGTGTAAACCAATTGAGGTAGAATTTCTTTTCTCCATGTAGTCTGGAAGACCTGGCCTGTTACTTGGCCAGGCACCTGTCTGAAGTCCTCCTTAAGAGGCAATGTTTGTGATTGTTTATCTTTGTCCCCAAGCAGGAAAAGACCTTGATTAAGGCAATTGGAAGACACAAGAGGTGTGTAGTCCACCTCCTGCTATTCTGTTGAGTCATCCCTTGGCTCACATCACATGTTGATGCCTTGTGGATCCTAACCCAAGATCCATGTACAGTTTTATAGTTGAGTCAGTGTCATAAGTGTAGAAGGGTTCCCACTTTCTGGACCCACACTTCTTTGTCTGAAGCTCTCCCTGGCCAGGGATAAGAGCTGTGAGGCACACCCCTCACTCCCATTTCATCTGGCTTCACCCTGACTCTCAATGTCAGGGTTAAGAGCTAAACATCACCTGACACAGTTGTGTTGCTTTTGCAACTTAACCCTTGATTGAGCCCACCTTGTCTGGATATAGTGTGTGCTAATTGCGAATGCTTGTTTTGTTTTGATTATGCTTGCATGCTTTGCTTTGCCTGTTTAGGATTAGCTTGCTGCCTGTGCAAGTTAGGATAGAAACCATAACATAGGGCAATGATGCATGATAACATCCAGGCTCGAGTCCAGCTCCCTAGTAGTGTGTCTCCCTTTGTATCTGGTTAGAATTTCTTTCCCGTTCAGGGGAACTACGTTGCCCTGATCCTCATACCAGATGAGGTACGTAGGCAGGAGGTCGCACGAGATCTCTCCGGGCACCCTTTTTGTTTTTCACCCTTTTTCTTTTGTGTGTGTTTGCTTGACAGTTGCTAGGCTCGAGTTCCCGACTCCTTAGTAACTTGTTGCTTGTTTCTTCTTGTGTGTGCTAGGAGACGGATGTAAGCCCAGCAATTGGCATTCCGTATCCTATTGTTGTGTGCTTGGAGTCCGGTATAAGTCCATCAAGTGGCATCTGGTTTCCAGTGTGGGTTTGTTTGGTTCGGAAGCTGATGTAAGTCCAGCGATTGGCGTTCGGGTTCCATGTTTGCCTTTTTGTGCGTGTGTTTGTTTCGGTGTGCGTGAGCCGAACTACGGCAGCTCTGATTCTCGTTCCAGACGAGATACGTAGGCATAGGATGCGATATCCTAGCGAGCCCTCTCCCCTCTTCTCCCACCTGTGTTTCTTGTGTGTGATGTTTGTTTTAGCAACCTTTTTCTATCTTTGAGCGTGGATCCCGTCGAGTACGACGGACGTGAGGGGTGTTAATACCTTGCCCTTGCGTAACCGACTCCCGATCCCTTTCTCTTTGGTCGCGAGACCATGCTTTTCCCAGGTTTACTCTGAGCGTTTCCTTTCCCTCTTTTGGGATAAATAACGCACGGTGGCGACTCTGTGTTGTTTTGTTTTAGCCCGCCGGTTGTTTTTCGCGGATGCGTCAATGAGAAGTACAAATATGGCCTCAAAGGCGTCCTCACTCATGGCCTTCCCATACATAGTAGCTTGAGCAATGAGGAACTCAGAAGGGAGACCTTGAATTCCACCTTTGGTAGTCATATGAGCACCCACCAGATATTCGTTTATATGCAACATATCAGCTATCTCTTGAGAAGTAGGAACACTCTCTAGGCCACTGAACGACAACTGGTCTAGGATAGGTATACCCACAAGATAGGCATACTCCTCAAGCGTGGGCAGAAGCTGGAAATCCGGAAATGTGAAGCAACGGTACAAGGGATCATAGAACTGCACCAATACACTCATCAATCCTTCTTCCACCTGAGTAGTCAGAATAGATAGAAGCTTCCCAAAACGAGCCTTGAAACCCAAGGGATCTAATACATAGGATGTCAAATTCCTTAGCTCTTTCAAGTCAGGTTGTCTGAAACTGTACTTCTTTGTATTCCTTCTTTGTCTTTCCATGTCTGAAAATTTGCAAATAGACCTCTTAAGTTCCTTGAAAATTTTCTCATTATTGATGATATGGATGCAAATGGATGCATGAATGCATGAATGCAACAATCACACTCAAGGATCAAACAAAGCACACCAAACAAAGGTCATGGGATGGATCATGTCGTCCTTAATATCAATCATCCATTTTGGTGGATTATGGTTTACACCTTATCAACACCCAAGTTCCATTGATTTTAAGGATACAAGAACGGATCAACCATGAATCAAGGGTTTGTTACAAGTCACGAGCGTGGAGTCTCGGTTAAGAACCACCCAAAGGGAGTGTACTAGGGTTTAAGCCTGCCAAACATGTTCTACAAGAGGTTCCCGTAGTCATCATCCCATCTTTTGGATATTATCGGAGAAACGACTACTCGTATTCCAAAAATATACTCAAGAGAGACTCTTATGAGTGTAGTATCGCGTAACAATCGTATCAAATCTTACACTTGAACGACTTTCGCACTACATCCTAAGAATAGGCCAAGATGGGCTTGGTAAACTATGGTCCTTGGCTTCTAAGGTCTATATTAGAAAGAGTAATGTCTAACCACAACTACTTGTGTGACATTATTGATCCCAACATGACCTCCACTAAGTGAATGGGCTTGCAAGTCAACTTGCTAAGGAATAACTCCACACAAGTCAACAAGACTATGCCATTCTCCTATCCTAAGTGCACTCGAGTTCGGGTATAGAACTCATCTCACAAAGATCACCAAGCATACAAGGAATTAATATTCAAGCAATTCAATCATTACATACAATACAGTAATCCCAAATTGCACAAAAATATATCACAAAAATAATATACACAACAATACAACAAATATGAAAAGTAGGCAAAACCCACTAGGCAAATGTCCCCAACAGAGTCGCCACTTTTCTGTAGCGGGGTATTCGTTACCATTAGAGATATTGACTAAATCTAAGGTAAACCATACAAGTCGAGTCGCCACCGCACTTCTATTTATCCAAAGGAATGGTTAGAAAGCGAACAAAAACCTAAAAGTTTTATCAAATCAAAAACTAGTAAAAATGTCAGAGATCGGGGTAAGAGGGTTGGTTATGCAATGGGAAGGTTTTAAGCACCCAAAACATCCTAGGTACTCCTAGGGAGCCCTTTTCACATTTGTTGTAAGGTCGGTATTTTTGTGAAAATTTGTTTTGTGCAAACATGATTGAAGAGATGAAAAGAGAATATACAAGTTATTTACATTTTGTTTGGATGGATAAACCCATTGCCTACGTACCATCTTAAAAAGATTAGGATCAAAACCTCGTAGTTCGGGGTAAAAATCTCAAAATAAGTTGGTGAATTGATTGGTCCAAAAGCCTTAAGGTCTTTTGTTATCCAAGGGAGAAAACTCAACCTAAAACCACAAATCCACTATGTGAGGATAACTTCAACATACTAGTGAGGGGTTAACCCTATAATAAGCATGGAAGACTCATTGTCCATCACTAAGAATATAGGTGAGTATTACATCTACCTCAAGGATAACTCAAACCTAATAGCTAAAGGTTATGAAAAAGTTTTGATTAAGAAAGTGGCCATTGAAACCACAAAAGTATTTGAATGGGTTATATTTACCAATGAAAAGTATTTACAAGATATGGTCAAAGTTAATTTAAAGTTCAATTCAAAATAAGTGTTATGAAAATAAAGTTTTGAAAATCAAAAGCATAAGGCTTAGGTTTCTAATGTTTGAAAACAAATGTTGATGTTTGCACAAAAGTTTTGGCTTGGGTTAGAGTGGAGGGAAGAAGAAGAAAGGCTAAAGTCCTAATCATACAAGAGATGAGGGATAAGAAACAAGACCACAAATGGAGTTCCTCTCTTGAGATCATATTGATGATCCAAGTAGCTCCCATCCTTTGGAATATGCAAGCAAAATAATTGTAAGCTCAAGCAATCAAAATAATCAAACAAGCTCTTAGAAGATCCCCAATGGCTCTTGTATCTTTCACTTTGGATGGACATGGCACTGGTTCTTCAATTTGAGTTCTCATAGGATCCCCTAGCACAAAAACACACACATCAAAGAATTCTATGAAGTAAATCAAGAATGGACAAGAGTGAGTTTAGAGGTTTGGTCCTTCTAATCCATATTCAACATTAAGGTCCTCTTACTCCAATCTTGCATAGGGATTGTCCTAGAAACTAAGTCCATTTGTCCGTTTCTTTGCATTTTGGTCCCCAACAATCAAAACAAAACACAAACACAATAATATATACACAATTATGTGCTCAAGTGAGCAAAAGGAAAATTGCATTAACATAAACATGTGCTCAAATGAGCAAAGGGGGAAAAGCAAATGAATAATATGTACAAGAATAGTAAATTACATAAATGTAAAGTGCAAGAAGTAAATGTTAATGGTTAATAGTTAGTGTTAATAGTTAATGTGCCATAAGGCAAATTTAGCGCTATGTTAAGCAATCGTAATTAGACTTATGTAGAAGTCATAACTATCTGAGGTCGGTCACTAATAATGTAGGCAACAACACAAGTTAGAGATCTTGATTAGTGAATCAAACTCCAACAACTTGCCATGCCAAAAAGAAGATGAGAAATGATCTTGTATTGATTTAGGTTCTTTGTATGATTTAGGAAGCAATCTATCTTTAATGCAAAGCCATTCACTTGATCCATGATCAAGATGAATTAGATTTGAATCAAGGAAGATTAAACCTCCATGTATCAATGCTAACCACCAATCTTTAACTCATTGATCAAAAAGAAAAAGAAGAAGAAGAAGAATTAAAGTGCATTAATGGAAATGATATGTACTAATCAACAAGTATTGACCAAAGATAGAGAAGATCAAGGTCAAACAATAGAAAACAGAAGCAAAATGAGAATTAGAAATCAAGAAACAAATAAAATATTTTTGGCATTTTTAATATTTAAACTAAAACTTGAATTAAAATAATAAAGAAAGGTCAAACTTCAAACTCACTTCAAATCAACTTTGAAAAGTCTAAGTGAATTATCCCAAGTTCAACAAGGTCAAACAAAGTTTGACAAAAAATTTCAGCATTTTTAGAAGTCAGAAAATATTTTTAATCAATTAAAAATGCATAAAAATAACCTAATTGAATTAAAATCTCAAATAAATCTCAAATCAATTAATAAATTGATGAGAATATTTTTCATTGATCTATCATCATTCAAAGAGGTTGGAAAAATATTTTTGTATTTTTTGAATATCAAAAACTATTTTAAATGAATTAAAAATAACCAGAAAAGAGAAAATTACTAAAAAATATCAAATGATAAAATAAAAAATATTAAAAATCATTTTTAGAAAGTAGAAATTAAAAGGAGAAGAATGAAATTGGTCCCATAATTTGGACCAATAATGAGAGAGATATGATTTTTAGAAATAAAATGGAATTAAAAGAAATAAAAGAAAATAAAATCAGAAATTAGAAAAAGAGAAAAAGCGTGAGCCATTGGATCTGAGCTCATTAATTGAGCTGGCAGATCAAAGAGTCCACAAGCGCGCGCCTAACATGTTCCTTAGTCAATGCATCACATGTGGCATTATGGAAAGTCATAACATGGCACGGCTGAGATTCAATCTGGAAAATATAATGGACGATTCTGATTGCATCTGGAGACCAGACGGTGGCCAGCGCCACCGTCTTCTCCGGCCAACTTCCGGCCAAACCAAAATTTGCAGAAATGAAAATGGTAACCAAATGGCACGATCCAGGCATCATTCGAAGTGAGAGAAATCAGAAGTGAAAATTCTATGGTGTTCAAGTAAACTTGATGATTTTCAAAAATTGAAAGCATAACAATGTTGCCTCTATGCAGAGGACTTCAGATCACACAAGAACAAAGAAAATAGAGCAATATACAAGCTGGTTCGAAGCAAATAACAGTTGAAGTGAACCTTTGAATTGCAAGGATTTGAGTCAAGATCTTTGGATTCCTTTGCAAATAGTTAACACTATGGATCAAGTAGAGAAGGCTTAGGAACTTTGAGATCTGAAGATTGATCAAGGAAATCAAAATTCAGATCTGAAAAATTGGAAGAGAAATGAGATAGTTCCTTTAGTGATGGCTAGGATTTCAATTCAGCAGCAATTGGGGCGCCTTTAGGTTGCTAAAATGAGAGGCCAAGGCATTGTATTTATAGCTGAAGCAATGCTGAATGCATGAATCAAAACTTGCATGAATGGAAAGGGCCTCCATGCATGGGCCTGTACAGGCGCATGGAGGGCCCAATTCCAACTGGAAATGAAAGCTTATGCATGATGTAAGTAGAATGGACGTGCAGATTGGATTATATGAGCTCATGCATGGCAATTGAAATGATTTTCACAAAATGCACTATTACATTCAAGTCTTCGAAAATGCCATGTCAAAAAATGAAATGCAACCTTATGAGTAATGGTTGGAAAGCTTGTTGCATAAGGAACAAATGTCATGTTGATCAAAACTCCAATTGGGCCTTGGAAATTAATGAAAATTGAACTTGAAGTGTAGGGTGCAAAACATGCATATGTGAAATTTTCACAATTGGCCAAAGTTCAAGCCCTTATGTATCAATGATGCAAGCTCCAAATGACAAAATATTAAACATGAAAGTTATAGATCTGTTCAAGGAAATAAATTTGGACTTAAAGTTTGTATCATTTGGATTTTTGATGAAGAAGTTATGGGCACTTGAAGTTGGACTTTTTCACATTTCAATGCATTTGGTCCAAAGTGACCTATAACGTTTTGCATTATCACATATATTTATTTTGAGATTTTGGAATCTTTCTCAACATAACATTTGAAGTAGACATATTAAGCTTTCCAATGCCTTTTGTCTCACCTCTAAATCATGAAAAATGAATGAGTTATGTCCTTGGGAAATTGACCCAAAATTAGGGTTTCAGTCAAAATGACCTATAATGTCTTGGAATGGATGGTGACCTTCCAAGCTTCAAATAAGATTTTGATGAACATGAAAGTTGTTAATATGGTTCTTAAGAACATTTTTTATTTTTAGGTCATCTCGATTTGGCCAACACATAAAAAGTTAGGTCTCAGTGTATTTCAAAATAGCTAGATGAATTGACTGATCAACTTCTCAAGTCCAAAACTCATAACTTGATGAATTAATGATTGAGGGAACTCAAATAAGTTCCAATATGCATGAAATTATGAATTAAAGAACTTCCATTGATTGTATTTGACCATGGGTTGAGGTTGCTTCAAGAGCAAGGCACAGTTGATGAACATATGGATTAGGGTTCCCTTAGGAAACAAACCTCAAACCCTTTGATTTGATTTGATAAAAATGATGAGTTGAGATACTTGGGATGAATATTTGATGGATGAGAGCTTTGGGAATCATTGCCATGTTTGCTTTCATCTTCTCTTGGCCATATCAATGCACATAGGATCTCCTAGAAGCTTTTAGACCTTGTGACTGCTCAAGCTACAAACAAGATATGTTAGTGACATATTTTTGTGCTTTTGGATAGTGAATAAAATGAGAAAAGCAATGATATATAATTCAAGCATGCTTGGTGATCTCAAACCAACTCACAAGAGGTCCCACCCAAAGGCAAAGGGAACCAAGATGCTTATGATCCTTGAGGCTACGCTAATGCAATGTTATGATGCCATGAGGGATCTTAGGGTCAAATTTGGGATCTTACACATTCCATTACGATGATTTTAATGCAAGATTTACACTGCTCCCAAACTCCATGTTTGCTTCTTTTATATTGTGAGCCCCTTTACTCCAATAATAGAACCATCCTACTAGAATTCCTCAAATCCAAATTACTTGCTCTTTTCCTTAACACAAATCTCCTTCAACTAATCATACTATAACTTTCATTGATATGTAATGCTTTTTCTTTTTTCGACACAAATCTCTTTCAACTGATGCTTAGGTAACTCAACATTCCATAATAGTGTCTTACTAACAGTGAACCTCTGAAGAACTATCATGAACCCGATCTCCCTTCTAAGACTAGGTATACTTGGTTTATCTCCTACTATTTGCTTAGTGCATACATATTCCGCTTAGAATAGAAAGTCATATCCTCGAGTCTCTCCTTAGACTTCACCACTACCTTAGGCTCCCAACAAAAACTGGACATCCTTATCTCTCAAGCTCTCAACCACTTGGAAGGTACTATTCTGAGCATACTCCCTGAAATACTCCCATTATTCCAAATGTTTTAGTGATCTTAGAAGATGAAACACCGATATACTATCTCACATCCAGACCTTATAGCACATGAGCAACAAAACCATACTCCCTCCTTCATTCTATGGTATTAATTATAACACTTACTCCATACCAATAAGCCAATCTTGTTCTACTAGCAGATTCACATATTTCCCAAAGCTCCGACAATCCATCCAAAAGAAATCATCACTTCTCGACTCCCTTAGCATTACCAAAATCATAACTCCTACTGAAAATTCAACTGAGATATCCGGTTCTCCTTACTCTCTAACCCTTGGCTTAAGTCTACCCTCTAATTACAAGCTCTACACAACCTTCGGAGTCCTCGTGGTCGCTCAACCATGATCCTACCTACCACATACATAAAATTAGGTTGATCAAGCCCAATGCTACATAACGTGACATTAATAATCATGTTGGCTAAACACACATATGAGACAGGAATATATCTACTTATGATATTTCAAGGCTAGGTCGATAATTGACCTGCTTTAATACCAATTGTAACAACCCATATAATATATATCTAGAATAATATCATACAAGTGTTGATTTTTTGGTACTTTCACAATATAAGTGCCTAACAACATCATTATATACACACATCCAAATTAAAAAACATCAAAGAGACATGTTATATAATAAATCCTAAGAATAAAATCTAAGAACTACGTACAACATCTTCATTGTACACAACTCCATAGTGGAATATCACAATAATCAGCATCCCTTGAAACATCAATGCACAACATCCTCTTGCATATATAACCTGCAACAACACCTGAAAAAGCAACAACAATATCGGGGTGAGATGATAATCTCAGTGAGTTCCCCTATACTATGGGTCCACTCGACTCTATAGGGTTTTCTAGTCGAATCCTAACTCAAGTCTTTATCTTTCTCTACTTGTGTATCACTCACATAAGATAACTAAGACTCGAGTGTCTAAGGATTATTCACAATATATGGAAACATGTCACATGAGTTATTGTAACTCAAACAATCACTATTCAGATTAACGAAACATCAATCCCCAAACGGACCTACGTCTAAGTCAGGCTCGGTTCATGCATGCTCGTATAATTTGACTTTCATGGTGGATATTGGGTCCTCTATAAGACTCAAACTCAATTCAAGCGACCGTTACCCATATGGGCCTCTAACCCACTTAGGGTATCTTTCACCGTATAGACGTCTAACCCACTTAGGTGTCCACCTTTCCCCCATGTCCTCCATGGTTGGGACTCAAAGCCAATTAAGGCATGAATAACTGGTGCCACATCCCCACTTACCACTTTACCTAAGCCTTTGAAGTGGTATGTGCACAATCATATTCAAATATGTGATTAAATCTTATATACTTGTGATTGATCTCATCAATCACTAGATGATCCTTGTCACGAATTCTCATGATATCACATCAAGTATCATGGCATCATAACATGATCCATTCATTACATATAATCACACATGTTCCATACAAAGCATGTTCATTCATTTCCAGCTAAACAACTACTTTCCAATGATACACACCGATGTATCATTGTGTCAAACATTGTCATCTAGGTTATTCGTGATACCCTAAGTTATCCACTTTAGTCCATTTAATTAGTTACAAACCTAGGTTTCATCTCACTTAATATCACATGTTGTAATCAATTATTATTTATTCAATGCAAACATATATCAACATACACATACTTTCCAATTCAATGCATTCACATCATAATGTTATACATAAAGCACATAACATACTATAATTCATAAGGCATGCATGATAGCTCAAACATTATTCACCAAACATTATTTGAAATATATGAATGGTTTTCTTCACAAACAAATAGATCTTTTAACTATATTTCCAACGCATCCTACCGCATCACATTTTGAGTTACGAAACTCAAGTTATGGTACAAAGAATACAAAAGGGAAAAATACGAACCTGTTAGCCGTGCCATGCACAAGAAAGCAGGCTATGCGCCAGGAAAAAAGAGACCCTGCGGTAGCAGCCCCAGGAAGTGGTTGGGGTCGCGTGTAGTGCCCCCAGGTTGGGCATAACGTGAAAACCAATTTCATCACTTATAAAACTCCATTTCCACCCAACTTGTATCTAATTTAAGCCATGTATAAACACCTCCTAACATGCCTAATCATTAATACCATGAGTTGCATCATTCTTACACCCCCAAGCATCAATAAGACATGGACCACACAAATGTACATGAAGGACAACAAGAACATCATGCCTAAAAAAATAACAATATAGTTCCAAAACACATGACATGATTTCAACATAATAACATAGCTCACGGTTCTATTATAACATTAACAATATTAACACACCACATAACCCTAATCCATCACAAAACCCCAAGAACAACATGGAAGAAATATCATCATGTTATGATCAACCACAACAACATCACAAAACCCTATTTCCCCTTCATGAAATTCTCTCACCCAAGGCTAATTCTATATATGGAACTCACCTCTTGAAGATGAAGTTTGGTGAAGAAGATGATGAATGATGATGATGAAGATGCGGTGATGGTGGTGATGATGGGTTTCTTCATCCTTCCTCTTTTTCTATTGTTCTCCCCTTTTCTCTTTCTCTTTCTCTTCTCTTCTTCTTTTTCTCCTCTTCACGTTTTTCTTCTTCTTGTTCTTATACTCACATCTTCTTTCTCTCTTATCCACCACGTAATATAACATATATACATAATATATATAATATTAAGTAGTGATACAAAATATCTAAATTTATATTTTATCTTTTAGTATCAATTGGGAAATTATTAATGTTACCAAAATGTCCCCTCTTGAACTTATTAAAAATGGTCAGTCTCTTTTAATAAGGATCGATCTCTTTAGAATCTAGTGATTACTCTATCAGTCCCAACTAACAACACTTAGAACATATCTAAGCTCAAATTGTTCCAACTAAACCAAGATAGAGTACATAGAAACTCAGTTGGTCTGCTCTGATAACCATTGGAGCATTTAAGGGAATATGGGATATTATATAGATGGTAAAGATAAATGTAAATGTAAGGGTTGTGGAAAATTAATGAGTTATGCTGCAACTAATGGAACTCCTCATTTAACTCGTCATGTGAACAATTGTAAGCTTATCCCAAAATTTCACGATGTGAGTGATATGATACTTGATGCCAAAGGAAGATTGAGAAAGAAAATTTTAATCTTAAGGTTAACCGTGAGATATCAGCTGAAATGATGATTATACACGGCGTACCATTTAATTTTGTTGAATATAGAGTTTTTAGGAAATATCAATTTTTTTTGAATGATGCGTGTACCTTTGTTACTAGAAATACTTCTTCCAGCGATGTTATGAAATCTTATGAGGATGAGAAACTAAAGCTTAAGTCATAGTTGACTCAAATTAGGGGGAGAGTTTGTTTGACTTCTGATTATTGGACTGCATGCACTAACGAAGGTTTATATTTCTTTAACTGCTTATCATATTGATGTGAATTGGAAGTTGCAAAATAAGATTTTAGATTTTTCTCACATGACATCCCCACATAATGGGCAAGAATTAGCATTAAAGGTGTTGGAAATGTTAAGTGAATGAGGTATAAAGAATAACACTTTTTCCGTCACTTTAGACAATGCCTCAGTAAATGACAACATGCAAAGATTCTTGATAGAACACTTAGGATTATTAAATAGCTTGTTATTTAAGGGAAAATATTTCATATTCGTTTTTGCACGCACATATTGACAAGTATTGGAGTGAGTATAATGTTATCTTGGCCTTTGGTGCTATTCTTGATCCAACAAAAAATATTCAACTTTTTGAATTTTGCATATAAAAAAATTGACGATACAACAAGTGAAGACAAGTGAAAAAAGATTAAGGGTGAGTTGTATGAGCTTTATGCGAAATATGTCAAACATGAGATTTCTTCTGATCCTAACTTTTCACAAGTGCTACCTTTTTTTGGAGGAGGAAAATAATCTTTGACATCCTCGTTATATATTTGTGAAGTAAGTGCAAACTATTCTTTTTTTCTCTCACATAAATGCAATTTATTGTTATTTGTTTTGATTGGTTTAATTTTAAAATAAATTTTTATCAATGTTTGTATGTCTACTTTGTAGGAATTTGAAGAACATGAAAATCAAGCAAGTAACAATACTGGAAAATCTAAACTTGATTCTTATTTAGATGAGCAAAGGTTGCCTCCATCGCTTGTTTTGATATCTTGGTTTATTGGAAGGAAAAAATTCATAGATGTCCCAATCTTGCAAGAACGGCTTGTGATATATTGAGCATTTTAATAACTACGGTGGCATCTGAATTTGCTTTTAGCATTGACTCTCGAGTTTTAAACATATATAGAAGTTCAACAAAAGAGGAATCAGTTCAAGCTCTAATGTGCACACGAAGTTGGTTATATGGTTTTGAAGGTAAACTTGTTAACTTTTTTCAAGTGCATCATAGATTCATAATGTTGCATGTTATTCACTCATGTTATAAATAATATATATTTTTTTAACGACTACTTTTCTTGTTTTGTAGAATTTGATAATGACAATAATACTAAGCAAGATGGTTTAAATGGACAAGCATCCAACACATTTGTGAAGGAGAAGGGCGATCCAAAACGCAGCGGAATTTAAAATTTCTCCTTTAATGATCCTTACGAATGGGCATGATCAATGATAGAATCGTTACCTCTTGTGGCGATTGTAACCTTTGATGCATATCTACAGAGCGATCACGAACATTGAACAATGACAACGCCTCTACTCAATCCACACGAACGGATTCCTTCAATCTCAGTGCTAGCCGCTACGAATGAAGGCTTTGAGTGAGAGAGAGAGAGAAACGAAATTGCAACTGCACAAATGCTTCTACACAAGGGTTCTATTTATAGAACCACTTGTGTGGGCTGCAAGCTAAAAAGCCCACTCAAGTGTATATGGCCCATATCTTATAATATGCCAAAATCACTTAAGCGCGTGGTACCTTACCATATTTCGTATTCTACTTAAGTACACCATACCTTACGATGTTCTACAATTCACTTAGGGCACCGTACTTTACAATATTCCTTAGTTACTCTATCTCTCATCAATCCATCCTTTGTGTGTGACCCTGTAGGTTTTCGTGGCATTGGCAATTATATTAAATCACGTATTTAACATAATAAACAGTGAGCTGTATCTAGCAACACATCACTACTACCCAAGACACGAAAATGTCATATGATCTGACAAATCCTTCTGTGATAATAATTATGTGTATAATTACCCTTTTGCCCTTATGTCTATATTGAACACAAGGCATAGACCGTGTCATCCTTGTCCAGTTCAATATTGGGTCCATAGATATTTATCCTGTTACGCAGGATGGGCAAATTCCATCTAGGTCACTCATGTCCCTTAGCATGCTTCGTGGAGTACCCATCAACTGTCTTTATGGTCATCCAGTTACGGACAATGTTTGATCAACAATAAGGCACTCGACTCTACATCTAGAGTCCATAGTGGTTTCAGGTCGAAGGGTGGTATACACCATTATCACCATGAGAATAACTTATGACACTTTGCATAACATTTTATATAGTATTCTCATAGCGGGTCAATCCAGTATAAATATTACTCTTAATATTCATACCTATGTTTAAGACTTGATAACTCCTTATCCATGATCCATGAGATGTGATCATCAGTCTATAAACATAATAGTCTTCATGCTTTAATGTTATCCCACTTCACAATAAAGCTCGACTACGAATACTGTAAGAATAATGTCCTTATGTTTAATGTGATCTCATGATTAAGTCATACTCGATACATTAAACGGACTAGCTATTCTAGGGAATTTATTAAACAAACATAATAAAGAAAAAGCCTTTTATTATTAATAAATAATTCGATACAAGTACCAAAAGTATTGGCCTCTAGGGCTTACACCAACAATCTCCCACTAGCATTAGAGCCAATCAGGCATACCCCTAATGCCCATAGATCTAGTATGGCCATCATGCTTCTGCTGGGCAAGAGGCTTTGTCAGTGGGTCAACAATATTGTCAAGTGTAGGTACTCTGCATATTTTCACATCTCCTCTATCTATTATCTCTCGAATGAGGTGATAACGCCTAAGTATGTGTTTGGATCGTTGGTGAGATCTAGGCTTCTTAGCTTGTGCGATAGCACCATTGTTATCACAATAGAGACCAATGGGATCCACAATGCTAGGAACTATGCCAAGTTCACTAATGAACTTTTTGATCCAAACAGCTTCCTTTGCTGCACTTGAGGCAGCAATATACTCAGCTTCGGTTGTAGAATCAGCAACTGTATCTTGCTTTGAACTTTTCCAGCTCACAACGCCACCGTTTAAGCAAAACACATAACCAGATTGCGATCTAAAGTCATCCTTATCTGTCTGGAAGCTAGCATCGGTGTATCCAATTACAACCAACTCTTCCTGACCTTCATATATCAAGAATGAGTCCTTAGTCCTTCTCAAATACTTAAGGATATTCTTGACAGCTACCCAATGGGCATCACCAGGATCAGATTGGTACCTACTCGTTGCACTTAAAGCATACGAGACATTTGGTTGAGTACATAACATTGCATACATGATAGATCCTATTGCAGATGCATATGGAATCTTATTCATGCGATCCCTTTCTTCCTTAGTTGAAGGGGATTGTGTTTTTGATAGACACAAGCCGTGTTGCATAGGTATGAATCCTTTCTTGGAATCATGCATATTAAAGCGTCTCAGCACTTTGTCTATGTACGTACTCTGACTTAGGCCAGGAAAACGATCATGCTCCCACTAACCTTCTTTTAGACACAAGGCTCATCTTCGTTCTTGATGAATCCATATTGTTTTACTGTTTCATCAAAACAAAGATTCTAGCTTCTGGAAGCTTGCTTCAATCCATAGATTGATCTCTGTAACTTACATATCTTTTGGGCTTCTTCTGGTATGTCAAATCCTTCAGGTTGTGTCATGTACGCATCCTCAAGAAGATTCCCATTAAGGAAAGCAGTTTTGACATCCATCTGCCATATTTCATAATCATGATATGCAGCGATAACAAGTAAAATCCGAACAGATTTAAGCATTGCAACTGGTGAAAAGGTTTCATCATAGTCAACCCCATGAATTTGTTTATATCCTTTTGCAACCAATCTTGCCTTATAGGTATGTACCTTACCATCCATGTCAGTCTTCTTTTTAAAGACCCACTTGCATCTTATAGGGTTAACTCCTACAGGAGGCTCTACCAAGGTCTAAACTTGGTTTGTGTACATGGAATCCATTTCAGTTTTCATGGCTTCTAGCCACTTCTCAGACTCGGGACCAGTTATGGCCTCTTGGTAGGTCACAGGCTCATCTTGATCCATGAGTAATACATCATCTTGATCAGTTATGAGATATCCATATCTCTCAGGTTGGTGACGTATCCTGCTTGACCTACGATGGTCTTGTTCTACTTGAGCAGGTTGCTCTTCCACAACTACTTGTGTTTCCTGCTCTAATTCCTCCATAGGTGTATCAATGCTTTGTGATTCTTGAATTTCTTCAAGCTCTACTTTCCTCCCACTGATTCCTTTGGAAATAAAATCCTTTTATAGGAAAACTCCAGTTTGAGCGACAAAACCCTTTGCCCTCAGAAGAATTGTAGAAGTAATATCCTCTTGTTTCTTTAGGATACCCCACAAATAAGCATTTGTCAGATTTGGGCTCAAGCTTAGTTGAAATTTGTCGTTTCACATAAACTTCGCAACCCCAAATCTTCATGTAAGACATATGTGGTTTCTTACCACTCCATATCTCATATGGTGTCTTCTCAACCTTTTTGGATGGAACACGGTTAAGTGTGTAAGCTGCTGTCAATAGTGCATGTCCCCAAAAGGAGTTTGGAAGATCGGCGTGACTCATCATGGATGGGACCATGTCTAACAGGGTTCAATTTCTTCTCTCAGATACACCATTCCATTGGGGTGTTCCAGGAGGAGTAAGTTGGGATAGGATCCCACACTCTTTCAGATGGTCATCAAACTATACGCTTAAATACTCACCACCTCGATCTGATCGAAGAGTTTTAATATTCTTACCTAGTTGGTTTTGTACTTCATTCTTGAATTCCTTGAACTTTTCAAAGGACTCTGATTTGTGTTTCATTAAATACACGTAACCATATCTACTGAAATCATCAGTAAATGTGATGAAGTACTGAAAACCTCCTCTGGCTGGTATGTTCAGTGGTCCACATACATCAGTATGTATGAGGGCCAAAAGATCATTAGCTCTTTCACCTTTTCCTGTGAATGGAGACTTTGTCATCTTTTCAATTAAACAAGATCTGCATGTCTCATATGATTCATAATCAAAAGAGTCCAACAGTCCATCTTTATGGAGTTTGGAAATGCGTTTCTCATTTATGTGGCCTAATCGACAATGCCAAAGGTAAGTTGGATTTAACTCATTAGGTTTCATCCTTTTAGTATTAATGTTATAAACAGGCATTTCAAGATCAAGGACATATAGTCCATTGTTCATTTGTGCATTAGCATAGAATATATCATTCAAATAAATTAAGCAACAATTGTTCTTTATTATAAATGAAAAACCAAACTTTTCCAAACAAGAAACGAAAATAATATTCATGCTAATTGCAGGTACATAATAACAGTTCTCTAACTGAATTATTAAACCACTAGGTAAAGTCAATACATAAGTTCCTACGGCTAAAGCAGCAACCTTTGCTCCATTGCCAACTCGTAGGTCGACTTCACCTTTTTCCAAATCTCTACTCCTTTTTAGTCCCTGCATATTGGTACAAATGTGAGAACCGCATCCAGTATCTAATACCCATGATGCAGAAGTAGATAAATTAATTTCAATAACAAAAATACCTGAAGTTGAAGTCTCTACTCCATTCTTCTTATCTTCCAAGTACTTTGGGAAGTTCTCTTCCAGTGTCCGGTCTTACCGCAATGGAAGCAGGTGCCTTCTTTTGATATGCCTCCACTAGGCTTCAAAGCAGCAATAGTGGGTTTGGGTTTGGCAACTTCCTTGCTTTTCCCTTTATCACCCTGCTTGGTGGGCCTTTTGTTCTGTCTCTTTCCATTTCCGATCATCAGAATCGACTTCCCTTTTGACTTCAAATTCTGCTCAGCAGTTCTTAACATGGCTAGCAGTCCAGGAAGAGATTTGTTCATATCATTCATATTGAAATTTCGGATAAATTGACTGAATCTATCTGGAAACGATTGCAAGATGAAATCAATCGCAAGTTCCTTTCCGAGGGGAAAACCCAACCTCTAAAGGTTTTCTACATACCCAATCATCTTGAGCACATGGGGACCTACAGGGGCTCCCTCAGCTAACTTTCCTTGAAAAAGGGCTTTTGAAACTTCAAACCTTTCATGCCTTGCTTGCTCTTGATAGAGCATCTTGAGGTGTTCGATCATATCGAACGCTGCATTGTTCTCATGTTGCTTTTGCAACTCTGAGTTCATGGTAGCTAGCATGAGATAAGCAGTTTCATTGGCATCATCGACATGCTTCTTATAAGCATCTCTTTCTGCCTTAGGTGCAGAACTAGGAGGTTCCTCTTCAGGAACAGGTTTCTCCAAGACATACAACTTTCTATCATGTTTGAGGACAATCCTCAGATTTTAGTGTCAATCCAGAAAATTTGTCCCAAACAATTTTTCCTTGTCAAGGATTGATCGCAAAATGTTGTTAGAGGTGTTTGTTGTCATGGTAATCTACATGAAAATAATGAAAATATAAGTATCAATAACATATTTAATTAGGCCTTTAATTAAATATGCTCCCACTATTTTACTCAAAACAAATGACCCTCACCATTTGATTCGGAAAATCCCGTTGGAAGATTTTCTAGTGGGTCGAGATCCATATTTCACTTTGTTTTAAGTCCGCGTAGGCGGATTACACAAAACTAGGTTATTTAGGTAGGAACTCCTTCCAATTGTATCTAATACAACTCTCAAATATTTTAGTTGGGTGAATAACTCCTTATTCCAATCCATCACATGGATCATTTCCAACTCTTGCTTTTAAACATATATAATCTTATTATAATTTGTTTAGTTAAGTTTGACCCATTGTTTTAGCAATTGGATATTACAATGATTCCATCGCACCTTACTATTTAATTTGATACTAGTCTTGATGAGTGCTAAAACTTGAAAAGCATAAACTTAATATTTAATTTGAGGGAATTTGCAATTATTCTGATCTCACCGGCTTATTTATCATATAAATCGTCTCTCACATGCATCAACATACATTCATATGCATCAACATACATACATAATGAAACAGTTATGGCCCCTAGCGCAATTGTTCTCCCAAGCCAATGAGAGAACCTAAGCTAACCTAATAACGATCTAAGCTTCTCCAAGCAAGATCTTCAAGGTTGTCCTCCTTTGATATTGAATTCTTCTCTTTCTTCATAACATTACATTACATAAAAGAAACTCATTTTACATACGAGGGAGTGAGATGAGAAAAGAAATTACATTAAGAGATTAAAAGAGAGGCACGACACGCAGGTCGTATTTTAAAACCCAAAACAAAATAAAGGAAAACTAAGGCCATAACCGATCACCACAAGACAATAATAATAAACACATTATTATTATTAATTTTAATTCTTTTAATTAATTAAAACCAAATTAAATTTTGGCGACCGATCACACTACGCAGAGTTAGCCGGGGGTCCGCTGCCCGGTCAGCGGGAACGGGTGTTCACCATACTAATGTCGGATCAAGAAGCAAACGACCATTGATCGCTCAAAGGAAAACAACCATTAAGTGTTTGAATGAATGAAACAGAAACAGTATATCATATATACCGTATTTTGCATCAGGATTACTTATATCATATATATAACTTGATCGATCTCAATTTAATTACTCATTTATTCTTTGATTCATTCTGTCTTTTAATCGTGTTAATACAGAAAATAAACAGCTATCAGATGCATGGTTTCGGAAGTGGCTTTGATACCACTGAAGGAGAAGGGCGATCCAAAACGCAGCGGAATTTAAAATTTCTCCTTTAATGATCCTTACGAATGGGCATGATCAGTGATAGAATCGTTACCTCTTGTGGCGATTGTAACCTTTGATGCAGATCTGCGGAGCGATCACGAACGTTGAACAATGACAACGCCTCTACTCAGTCCACACGAACGGATTCCTTCAATCTCAGTGCTAGCTGCTATGAATGAAGGCTTTGAGTGAGTGAGTGAGAGAGAGAGAGAGAGAGAGAGAGAGAGAGAGAGAGAGAAACAAAATTGCAACTGCACAAATGCTTCTACATAAGGGTTCTATTTATAGAATCACTTGTGTGAGCTGCAAGCTAAAAAGCCCACTCAAGTGTATATTGTAACACCCTTCTAAAATACCCCAAATATTTAATTAATAATAATAAACATATAACAATTCAGAGTAATTATGCCATTCAAGGGTGTCACACAATTATTCACACCATTCAACAATATAACGGTCATGCTCTTTTATTAATTCAAAACATAAACATTTGCATAAAACGCAGCGGATAGAGATCTACTCAATCATGTAAAACATGTAACATTCACATGTAAGTTATTCAACAACATAAAACATCCCATCCCGATGTTACATCTATCAGAGCACGACCCACTAAGGAGACTACACTAGACTCCAAGCATTCGCTTCTACTCAACTCATTTCTCGTTACCTGAAAAATAGTTGTAAGGGTGAGTTCCTCAATCAATATAATAAGCATTATAGAATATAATGTCATGTTAAGTAATTTAACACATTAATCACCCTAATCGCAACATACAATCAGTAACAGCACATCAGCTCAACATCAACATCAAGCACAAGTATAATCTCAAATCATACTCCACAACAACTCAAACACACGTATAATATTGGAATACATCCATTCATATTATACGCCATACATACATTATGCAATGAGACTCCACACATGCGGTACCGACTATTCTTGAACATATAGTTCAAGCTCACCGATCCCTCCAGATACGGCTACTAAGCTCACTAGTCCCACTCATTTGAGACCTAGTGACTCACTCACTAATTCCTCACCATGGGAATTAGCTACAGCCCCGAAGGCTAGACTATGCACACTAATCATCTAGCATGCAAACATCAACAACAAATCCACAATGATTCACTCACTAATTCCTCACCATGGGAATTAGCTACAGCCCCACAGGCTATGATATGCACGCTAATCATCTAGCAATGCAGCATCAACAACAATTCACAATGGACATATGCTCACACTCTAAGCCATACAACAGTCCATTCACAAATACA
Source organism: Lathyrus oleraceus (assembly GCF_024323335.1). NCBI lineage: Eukaryota > Viridiplantae > Streptophyta > Magnoliopsida > Fabales > Fabaceae > Lathyrus > Lathyrus oleraceus. The sequence goes on along the minus strand of NC_066584.1, from coordinate 379,868,171 downwards.
TGCATATATATACATTCATAGCATTATGCATATCATCATACATCATCAACACATGTATCAACACATCATTATCATGTCAATCAATTAAACACAGTATTAGCACTCTCTACTAATACCTATACTGCTCAAAACAGCGGGAAATAATCCCTATTACATCATACGCCAACATAGGCCAACTCTCAATTATGTACACAACATTAAAAAGCCAATTTTTCCACTCTGCAACAGTGTTAACCGGTTAACGCCCTGGGTTAACCGGTTAACGCAGGCAAAAACACAGTTCCTGGCAAAACGCAACAGTGTTAACCGGTTAACGCCCTGGGTTAACCGGTTAACGCAGGCAAAACAGCACATTTTCACAAATTATAACAGTGTTAACCGGTTAACACCTTGGGTTAACCGGTTAACGCAGACAAAACAGCAGTTCCTGCGCTAACACAAGGCAGAATGCAGAATTCTCCGCATTTTCCGCCGTTGGAGGACTTCCGGACCTCCGATTCCGATTCCGTAAAAGCTATACGTTCGGAATTTCACAACTAACCCAAACACAGAATCAATTACAGTCTAAATACAATTTATCCAACATAATTCTTCAGCATCAATAATCCCAATTAGGGTCAAATTAACGGCTTATCACTACCCATCACATATTATCCCATAATACCCATTAATCGACGATAAACCCCCCTTACCTGATTAATCCGGCAAATCTTTGAGCTCCAAGCTTTTCTCTCTTCAACCTTCAGCCCTTGCTCTGTCTCTTTGCCCTTTTCCTCTTTCACGATCGTCTCTCTGTTTTCACGTGAAACTTTCTTTTTACCAAATGGGATTCTTTCTCTTATTTCCAAAATATATATATTTTCCGAATAATAATAATAATCCAAAAATAATAATAATAAAATTTCCAATTATTTAATTAAATTAATAAATAAATTATTAACTTAATTTAAATAATTATTTTATTATTATCGGGGTGTTACAACTCTCCCCCACTAAAAGAGTTTTCGTCCTCAAAAACATACCTCAAGCGAACAACTCTGGGTAAGATTCCTTCATCTTACTCTCCAGTTCCCAAGTCACATTGCCACCTGCTGGTCCTCCCCAAGCTACCTTCACCAAGGCAATTTCTTTACCCCGCAACTGCTTCAACTCTCGATCCTCGATCCTCATAGGCGATGTTTCAACAGTCAGGTTATCTCTCACCTGTACATCATCTACTTGGACTACATGCGACGGATCATGAATGTACCTCCTCAACTGAGACACATGAAAAACCTCATGCAAATTCGCAAGCGACGGCGGTAAAGCGATACGATAGGCTACCTCCCCTATCCTCTCCAAAATCTGATAAGGACCAATAAATCGAGGTGTCAACTTCTTCGACTTCAAAGCTCGACCAACACCAGTTATCGGAGTAACACGAAGAAACACATGATCTCCCTCTTGGAACTCAAGTGACTTCCTCCTCTTATCATGATAACTCTTCTGACGACTCTGAGCAATTCTCATCTTCTCCTGAATCATCTTAATCTTTTCCGTAGTCTGTTGAACAATCTCTGGTCCAACCACAGCGCTCTCACCGGACTCATACCAACATAACGGTGTCCGACATCTCCTACCATACAAAGCTTCAAACGGTGCCATACCAATGCTCGAATGAAAACTATTGTTGTAGGTAAACTCAATCAAAGGCAAATAACAATCCCAAGCACCTCCCTTTTCCAAAACACAAGCTCTCAAAAGATCCTCTAATGACTGAATGGTCCTCTCAGTCTGACCATCAGTCTGCGGATGATATGCAGAACTCAATCTCAGCTTAGTTCCCAAAGCTCTCTGCAAACCTTCCCAGAACTTCGATGTAAATCTAGGATCTCTGTCCGAAACAATACTAGACGGAATACCATGCAAACTTACAATCTTCTCAATATACAACTCGGCTAATCTCTCTAACGGATAATCCATTCTGATCGGAATGAAATGAGCCGATTTCGTCAATCTATCAACAATCACCCAAATAGCTTCAAAATTCTTACTTGTCCTCGGTAACCCAGAAACAAAATCCATACTGATACTATCCCACTTCCACTCTGGAATAGCCAACGGTTGCATTAGCCCAGACGGCTTCTGATGCTCAATCTTTGACTTCTGACAAGTCAAACAGGAATAAACAAAACTCGCAATTTCTCTTTTCATTCCCGGCCACCAAAATAACTTCTTCAAATCATGGTACATCTTCGTAGCTCCAGGATGAATACTCAGGCCACTACGATGTCCTTCCTCCAGAATACTCTTCTTAAGTTCGGTAACATCCGGAATACACACCCGATTACCAAATTTCAAAACACCATTCTCATCAACTCTGAATTCACCACCTTGGCCTTGACTCACTAAAGTCAACTTATCAACCAAAAACACATCTGATTTCTGACCCTCTCTGATCTCATCCAGAATACCACTTGTTAACTTCAACATTCCCAATTTAACACTCTTGTGAGTACTCTCACACACCAAACTCAAGTCTCTAAACTGCTCAATTAAATCCAATTCTTTAACCATTAACATAGACATGTGCAATGATTTCCGACTCAATGCATCAGCTACTACGTTTGCTTTACCCGGATGGTAATTCAAACCAAAGTCATAATCCTTCAGAAATTCTAACCATCTCCTCTGTCTCATATTCAGCTCTTTCTGATCAAACAAATACTTTAAACTTTTATGGTCACTGAAAACCTCAAATCTTGAACCATACAAGTAATGCCTCCATAACTTCAGAACAAACACTACAACTGCCAACTCTAAATCGTGCGTCGGATAGTTCCTCTCATGAACCCTCAGCTGTCTCGAAGCATAAGCTATAACCTGCTTATTCTGCATCAACACACCACCCAAGCCCAACAATGAAGCATCACAGTAAACTTCAAATAGTTCCGACGAACTCGGTAATATCAAAATAGGAGCAGTAGTCAACCTTCTCTTTAATTCTTGGAAACCTTCTTCACATTTTGAGTCCCAAACAAATGCTTGCCCCTTTCTAGTCAACATCGTCAACGGTAACGCCAACTTAGAGAATCCCTCAATGAACTTCCTATAATAACCAGCCAATCCAAGAAAACTTCGAATCTCAGCAACAGACTTCGGAGCTTCCCACTTAGACACCGCTTCTATCTTAGAAGGATCAACAGCAACACCACCTCTTGAAATCACATGACCAAGAAAACTAACCTCTTCTAACCAAAATTCACATTTAGAGAGTTTAGCAAATAACTTCTTTTCTCGTAGAACTTCTAAAACCACTCTCAAATGCTCAGCATGCTCTTCTTCAGATTTCGAATACACCAAAATGTCATCAATAAACACCACAACAAACTTATCTAGGTACGGATGGAAAATCCTATTCATATACTCCATAAATACTCCAGGCGCATTAGTCACACCAAAAGGCATTACAGAATACTCATAATGTCCATACCTTGTTCTGAAAGCAGTCTTCTGAATATCCTCAGTTTTCACACGTATCTGATGATACCCAGATCTCAAATCTATCTTGCTGAACACCCTCGCACCAACCAATTGATCCATCAAATCATCAATCCTCGGCAAAGGATACCGATTCTTGATCGTCACTTTATTCAGTTGCCTGTAGTCCACACACAACCTCATAGTACCTTCTTTCTTCTTAACCAATAACACTGGTGCACCCCACGGTGACACACTCGGACGAATAAATTTCTTATCCAACAGATCTTCCAACTGACTCTTCAATTCAGTTAACTCAACAGCAGACATACGGTACGGAGCCATCGATATCGGTCTAGTACCAGGTACCAAATCAATCGAGAACTCAACTTCACGCTCTGGCGGCAATTCATTCACTTCTTCCGGAAACACATCAGGAAAATCACACACCACGGCTAGATCTCCAATTACCAGTTTATCTTTAGCCTCTAAAGTCGCTAACAGCATAAACAACTCTGCCCCATCTGCTACTTCCTCATCCACCTGCCTGGCTGATAGAAACAAACTCTTTCCTTCCTCAACCTCAGGAAATATCACAGTCTTATCAAAACAGTTAATATAAACTCGGTTAACCACCAACCAGTTCATACCCAAGATAACATCAATCTGCACTAGTGGAAGACACACAAGGTCTATCCCAAAGTCTCTACCAAAAATACTCAAAGGACAACTCAAACAAACCGAAGTAGTAGTCACTGAACCCTTTGCAGGAGTATCAATCACCATACTACCATGCATCTCAGATATCTCTAACTTAAGTTTCACAGCACAATCCAAAGATATAAAGGAATGAGTAGCACCGGTGTCAATAATAGCTACAAGAGGAAAGCCATTAATATAACACGTACCTCGGATCAAACGATCATCTGCAGAAGTCTCAGAACCCGATAAAGCAAAGACCTTGCCTCCCGACTGATTCTCTCTCTTTGGCTTAGGACACTGTGGGCTAATATGGCCCACCTCTCCACAGTTGAAACAAGTTACAGTCTTCAACCGGCACTCTGCAGCCAAATGACCACCTTTGCCACACTTGAAACACTTCATCTCCGCACTGGTACACTCATGGACACGATGTCCAGCCCGACCACATCTATAACACTTAGCAGGGGCACTAGAGTCTCCCCCACTAGGCCTCTTCATCCCACTCTGCTTCTGGAAACCTTTGCCAGCTGCATACGGTTTTCCACGATCATTCTGATTCTTGCCTTTCCTATCAACCCTCTGCTGGTAGCTCTCTGCTCTGGCTTTGGAATCCTGTCCAAAAATCCTGCAACAGTCAACCAAGTCAGAAAACACTCTGATCCGCTGATATCCAATAGCCTGTTTGATCTCGGGACGCAACCCGTTCTCAAACTTCACACATTTCGAAAATTCTCCAGCAGCCTCATTATAGGGAGTGTAATACTTCGACAGCTCTGTGAACTTAGCAACATACTCAGTAACAGACCTGTTACCCTGCTTCAATTCTAAGAACTCTATCTCTTTCTTTCCTCTGACATCCTCTGGAAAGTACTTCCTCAGGAATCTCTCTCTGAACACAGCCCAAGTGATCTCAGCATTCCCAGCAGTTTCCAACTCAGTGCGGGTAGCAACCCACCAATCATCAGCTTCTTCTGACAGCATATGCATACCGAACCTGACCTTCTGGTTATCGGCACACTCAGTTACTCGGAAGATCCTCTCGATCTCCTTCAACCACTTCTGAGCACCATCTGGATCGTATGCTCCCTTAAACATTGGAGGATTGTTCTTCTGGAACTCACTCAGTTGACGAGCAGCTCCCATCCCCATAACATTCGGATTTCCTCCAAGTACTCCAGCTAGCATACCCAGAGCCTCAGCAATCGCAGCATCATCTCTACCTCTTCCAGCCATCTCTATTCTGAAAACCCAACAAGCTAAAACAGTAAGTACTGATAGGTTACACAACACCTATCCCGTACAGGGAAACAGAATAATTACGACTCGACTCGATCGACTATGCTCTGATACCACTAATGTAACACCCTTCTAAAATACCCCAAATATTTAATTAATAATAATAAACATATAACAATTCAGAGTAATTATGCCATTCAAGGGTGTCACACAATTATTCACACCATTCAACAATATAACGGTCATGCTCTTTTATTAATTCAAAACATAAACATTTGCATAAAACGCAGCGGATAGAGATCTACTAAATCATGTAAAACATGTAACATTCACATGTAAGTTATTCAACAACATAAAACATCCCATCCCGATGTTACATCTATCAGAGCACGACCCACTAAGGAGACTACACTAGACTCCAAGCATTCGCTTCTACTCAACTCATTTCTCGTTACCTGAAAAATAGTTGTAAGGGTGAGTTCCTCAATCAATATAATAAGCATTATAGAATATAATGTCATGTTAAGTAATTTAACACATTAATCACCCTAATCGCAACATACAATCAGTAACAGCACATCAGCTCAACATCAACATCAAGCACAAGTATAATCTCAAATCATACTCCACAACAACTCAAACACACGTATAATATTGGAATACATCCATTCATATTATACGCCATACATACATTATGCAATGAGACTCCACACATGCGGTACCGACTATTCTTGAACATATAGTTCAAGCTCACCGATCCCTCCAGATACGGCTACTAAGCTCACTAGTCCCACTCATTTGAGACCTAGTGACTCACTCACTAATTCCTCACCATGGGAATTAGCTACAGCCCCGAAGGCTAGACTATGCACACTAATCATCTAGCATGCAAACATCAACAACAAATCCACAATGATTCACTCACTAATTCCTCACCATGGGAATTAGCTACAGCCCCACAGGCTATGCTATGCACGCTAATCATCTAGCAATGCAGCATCAACAACAATTCACAATGGACATATGCTCACACTCTAAGCCATACAACAGTCCATTCACAAATACATGCATATATATACATTCATAGCATTATGCATATCATCATACATCATCAACACATGTATCAACACATCATTATCATGTCAATCAATTAAACACAGTATTAGCACTCTCTACTAATACCTATACTGCTCAAAACAGCGGGAAATAATCCCTATTACATCATACGCCAACATAGGCCAACTCTCAATTATGTACACAACATTAAAAAGCCAATTTTTCCACTCTGCAACAGTGTTAACCGGTTAACGCCCTGGGTTAACCGGTTAACGCAGGCAAAAACACAGTTCCTGGCAAAACGCAACAGTGTTAACCGGTTAACGCCCTGGGTTAACCGGTTAACGCAGGCAAAACAGCACATTTTCACAAATTATAACAGTGTTAACCGGTTAACACCTTGGGTTAACCGGTTAACGCAGACAAAACAGCAGTTCCTGCGCTAACACAAGGCAGAATGCAGAATTCTCCGCATTTTCCGCCGTTGGAGGACTTCCGGACCTCCGATTCCGATTCCGTAAAAGCTATACGTTCGGAATTTCACAACTAACCCAAACACAGAATCAATTACAGTCTAAATACAATTTATCCAACATAATTCTTCAGCATCAATAATCCCAATTAGGGTCAAATTAACGGCTTATCACTACCCATCACATATTATCCCATAATACCCATTAATCGACGATAAACCCCCCTTACCTGATTAATCCGGCAAATCTTTGAGCTCCAAGCTTTTCTCTCTTCAACCTTCAGCCCTTGCTCTGTCTCTTTGCCCTTTTCCTCTTTCACGATCGTCTCTCTGTTTTCACGTGAAACTTTCTTTTTACCAAATGGGATTCTTTCTCTTATTTCCAAAATATATATATATTCCGAATAATAATAATAATCCAAAAATAATAATAATAAAATTTCCAATTATTTAATTAAATTAATAAATAAATTATTAACTTAATTTAAATAATTATTTTATTATTATCGGGGTGTTACATATATGGCCCATATCTTATAATATGCCAAAATCACTTAAGCGCGTGGTACCTTACCATATTTCGTATTCTACTTAAGTACACCGTACCTTACGATGTTCTACAATTCACTTAAGGGCATCGTACATTACGGTATTCCTTAGTTACTCTATCTCTCATTAATCCGTCCTTTGTGTGTGACCCTGTAGATTTTCGCGGCATTGAAAATTATATTAAATCACGTATTTAACATAATAAACAGTGAGCGGTATCTAGCATGTGATCTGACAAATCCTTCTGTGATAATAATTATGTGTATAATTACCCTTTTGCCCTTATGTCTATATTGAATACAAGGCATAGACCGTGTCATCCTTGTCCAGTTCAATATTGGGTCCATAGACATTTATCCTGTTACGCAGGATGGACAAATTCCATCTAGGTCACTCATGTCCCTTAGCATGCTTCGTGGAGTACCCATCAACTGTCTTTATGGTCATCCAGTTACGGACAATGTTTGATCAGCAATAAGGCACTCAACTCTACATCTAGGGTGCATAGTGGTTTTAGGTCGAAGGGTGGTATACACCATTATCACCATGAGAATATAACTTATGACACTTTGCATAACATTCTATATAGTATTCTCATAGCGGGTCAATCCAGTATAAATATTACTCTTAATATTCATACCTATGTTTAAGACTTGATAACTCCTTATCCATTATCCATGAGATGTGATCATCTGTCTATAAACATAATAGTCTTCATGCTTTAATGTTATCCCACTTCACAATAAAGCTCGACTACGAATACTTTAAGAATAATGTCCTTATGTTTAATGTGATCTCATGATTAAGTCATACTCGATACATTAAACGGACTAGCTATTCTAGGGAATTTATTAAAAAAACATAATAAAGAAAAAACCTTTTATTATTAATAAATAATTCGATACAAGTACCAAAAATATTGGCCTCTAGGGCTTACACCAATAATTTGAACATGTGAATGTCTTTGAAGAAAACTCAAGTGAAGTTGAGAGTCGAGTTAGGACTATTTGATTTTGTGTTAGTTTGATAACTTAAAACTTGTTATTTTGTGGAAGTTACATGTAGAATATTGTGTTATCATGTATCTTATTTTGTGTTATCATGTAACTTAAAACTATGTAATTTGTTGGAAGTTACATGTTGGATATTTGTGTTATCATGTACCTTTGAACATGTACTTTGTGTGTAATTTGTTGGAAGTTACATATTGGATAATTTTGTGTTAGGTTACAGGTTGAACATGAACATTTGAACATCCAGGAAGAAGTTATTTAAATTTGTGCTATGTTTGATAAATTTTTATGTTTAATACAGATTGTTATAGGTTGCTTACAAAATAAGGCTAATATGCTACATGTTCTTACTTACAAATTAAAGAGATTTTTTGTTGTTGCAATGGGCTTGTTTAGGACCGTGCCCGTTTAAGGCTTGATAGTTCGCAGTCCAGACAGGGCTAGACCTGTGTAGTAAAAGTGGAACACATATTCAATATGAATTTTTTGGGCCCGGTCCAGAAAAACATGAGGTCCGCCAGGGTCGGGTAGGCCATTTTGACAACGCACCCACCCAAAAAAATATAGATTTAAAATATACTTTTTTATATAACAATAAAAAACAATACTAAATAAATATTTAATTATTTTAATAATAAATATAATAAATAATTATTTTTATTTAATCTTTCTTTTAAAAAAAATAAATGATAATTCTAATAAATTTGCAGATTTAGAAAAGTAAATGTTTTGTAAAATTATTAAAAATAAAGATAATAACATAAATTTAATAGGTCAGGGCGGAACGAGGATTGATTTACTCGTTTTGATTTAGTATATTTTGATTGACTTATTTCTTTGGAGTTTCTCCTTTTTTTTGGAGGTTCTTTAGTTTTCTTTTCTGTTGGCTCGTTATTCGGCACTTCTTGTGCTGTTTATTTGGTGTTGGGTTATACTTTTAGGATTTTAGGGCCTTATTATTTATATATAGTTCTATTTATTTATTTTTAAAAAAACCATTATTTTTTATTCCGAGTGTTGTCTAAAACAAAAGCGATGTCTAATATATAATTTTTAAAATTTTTTTGTTAATCATATAGCATCGCTTATACAATAAAGTGCTTATACAATAAAGTGTTGCTTAACGTGGATACATTAATCAACGATTATTTTCAAAAATGTTGCCTAATGTCTTCTTGTGTTTTTTAACATCACCTTTTTTTTTTATAAATAAGCATTGGTAAAGAGAACATTGTCTACATTATCTTTTACTATATCACACTACTACAAATAATGCTTCTAACGTCACACACGAAAGAGATATAACCTCAGCTACCGAGACGACGTAACAAATGAGTGATATGAAAAATGCCACTTAACACCTCAGTTAATGAATAAACGAGGAGCAAAATTACCTGATCATGAGTTCAAACTCCATCATCTGCATTTTTATTATTTACAAAAGCAACGCCGCATACCTTTCGATTTATACACAAACTAAGGGGTAAGATAGATTGTTTTTTTTAATTAAATCTCGTTACATTGTTTACACAAAATATTAATAAAATAATTTGTTTACAGACTATAGTATTTAGCCAAAATATTACATTATTTCCACATAATATTAAAATAAAAATTAATTAGCCCGTGACGATCATATGTTAGATCTTTGAATACTTGATATTTGGGCAAGATCTTATATTCTCAATGGCTTTACCTCACATGGATTTGTTTATGATATGAAATAAAAAAAAGGTTGATAAAAAAATGTTAGATAAGTAAATGAGTTTTGCTCAAATAAATAGTTAAGAACATAAACCTTAAACCCAAATAATTTTCTGCTCTTACATCCATTTTAGCTATCTTTTCATGGAAAATGATCTTGTAAACATTAAAGAGGTGGATGTTTCACTCGCTTCTTCATATTCATGACAGATATTTTCAAGCGCTTCATGATGTTTCACTTGCTTTTGTAATAACTTTCTATGTTTCATGCGGATCACTAATGGTAGTGTCTTGCGTTGATATGTCATGAAATGAACAACATATATTTGATCAACCAAATCACTAATGATTTTTTTTTATGTTTAATTTAGCAAAATACTTTAATCCTCATTTTAATATAAAACCAGGTAAATAATCTTTGATTTTTTTTATATATCATTGATTACAAATAAAAAATATAATAAAAAAGGAAGGTTCTTGGATTTTTGTTACCTAGTTTTCCCATCGGTTATATGGAAAAATAGAGGTAATATGTTATTTTTAAATGTGCAAAAAGTAGTAATGATCATCGCGCCTTGGAATCATATCACAAGAATAGTGATGTTCATCCTTATTCAAAATGTAACGTATCTTTTGGATTTTCAATGAGGCGTTTGAGCTTCTCAGGTTGTTTCACTTTCTCTTTCCCAATTTATTTATACACTATTAGGTCTCATTTCATTTTCATCTCTGCGTCTTCAAATCTAGTTTAAAAGTATTTTTTTTATTCAAAAAATATCTACAAAAATCTACAAAGAAGGTGAAAATCTTTTGTTCGTTATCAATGAAAAGTTTGTTGATTTCGATGAGTTGAATGACCAAGGTTTTTTCTAATGAAAACTATTTCCAAACATAAGTTGAAAGGTTACTTTGACATGCTTCATGGACCCATCTACACTAATCTCGTAACGGAGTTCTAGTTAAATGTCTCTGTTAGATAATCTGGCGAGGATGCTAAGTCAATACAGTCCAATGTATATGGCTTTCCTATCATAATTATTCCACCATTTATTGCTCAGACAATAAAGTGCAAAGAGAAATGCAGTTGTGTTGAACAATATAGATTCAACAATGTCTTCTCAAACCACCCTTTCTTAATTTATGCCAACTACAATAACCTCATCAGTCCTGCTACTCTTATCCTAATTGCAAAAGTTTGACATCAATTTTTAATGTCAAATCTCCGTCAAAGAGAGAAACAGTTAGAAATGCTTAATTCAAATGACAATCATATTTTGTACTTCCTTATCTACAACGGCAAAAATAATCTTCCTCTTACTATTTTTAACTTCTTAATGAAAATGGCCGTGACCTCTCGCGAGAAAATAACTTTTCTCATACCACATGGAAGAGTTATTTCTGAATTTTTCTCTTAGTTAAGGATAATTAAAATGGTAAAAAAAGAATACGATTAACTTTTGAAGTTGGGTGGAGTCAGAAGTTTGAATATGTGGAATAATTATCTGATTATCAACGAAAATTTTCTTTTCCTTTTCGACCGTCTTATTGCATAATCTTTTTTATTGATAACAAAGATTTTGAGTTTTTCTAATTAACTTAAAAAAATATATAGAATTTTTTTTTAACAAAGGAGAAAGGTTTTCTAAAAAGACGCAAATGAGAAATACTAATTTAACCATTGAAAAAAACAAAAAAATAAAATAACCAGAATTCTAAACATCCTTAATATTTATATTCCCTCGATTTTTACAAAAGCCTGAGGTAATAGGTTATATTAAAAATAAAATAGTGCTTCTTATAAATATATTCCCTCAATTTTATGGATAACCGAGGTAAAAAATTGTTAACATAACATACTCTCGACTTTTAGTATTTCGAAATAAAAACTTCGTCATAAAAAATATTATTTGTAGTAGTGTCATTCCTTTTTCACAAAATATTTTATCCATTTATTATTTTATTCCATGTATTTATCTTTTATTCATAAGTAATTAAAACTTTTAATTACAAATTAATAAAAAAATATTACATTTACTTTAAAAATAACAATTAAATAAATTTTGTTACTAAAATAACTTGTAAGTTGTAATTATGTAAGTCTATGCATAAGAAGCATATTATTTAATTTAATCAAAATTAAAACCGCAACTTAATACCTTAATTAAGTGCCACCCTTCCTCCAAAAGTTGCATCTCTATACACTGCAACTTGCATCCATTCAACTCTATATAAATTCAAACCATTTTATCATCATTCATCTAAAACCATAACCACCATGGCAACAGAGAACAATAACTTGGATTTGTTCTCTTTGCTACCAGAATCACTTCTTCTTGCAATCGTTTCTTTCCTACCTTTCAAAGAAGCCGCTGCAAGAACATGCATACTCAACAAAAAATGGCTGAACATATGGCAATCCGGAAAAGACATTGACTTCGACGAAAACTTCTTTGTCGATTCAACTTCCGATGAAATCAAACAAGCACAAAGAAAGGTTTTCATCGACTTCATCACAAATTGGATTGCACACTTCACTCACCGCGACATTAACAAGTTCTCACTCAAGATATCAAATCCTCATTCTTGTAGCAACACAATTGAAAGCTGTGTTGAGTTCGCCGCACAGCTCAGGGTGAATGTCTTAACCCTAGATTTCTCAAACAAGATAAACTCCAATGGTAATAACAACAATGCTTTGTTTCCGGTGCCAACGCAAGTTTATCAACTTGGATCATCGCTGGAAACACTGAAATTGTGTTCGTGTGGTTTCGATGTGCTGGATTTTCTTAACTTCGATGCACTCAGAGACTTGTCTTTGAGTTCGATTGGCATTAAACGCAAAACTCTTAAAACTTTGCTGAAAATTTGTATGACTATTGACAGTTTAAGCCTTGAAAATTGTTGGGGTTTGGAAGACTTGAATTTCGGTGATGAACCAATTTGGTTAACAAGGTTGGTGGTAAATAAATGCGAAATGGATTCGGACTATTATTTATCATTTAATGCACCGGTACTTAAATATTTTAAGTATTCTGGACTTGTGTTTACTGCGGATATATTTATATATGCAAGAAAAATGAAAGAGGTGGACATTGATTTTTCCCTAGAATCAAGATATAATAGCGAACATGCCGATGATTTATGCGAAGTTCTGCTAGAATTTCCTAAAACTAAGATTCTAACAGTTTGCAGTTATCTACTTCAGGTACTGTTCTATTCATTTCTTGTTAATGATTATGATATTTTTATGGTTATGGTTACTTGTAAAACATTTTTGATTCTTTGTTATGGATATAGGTTATTCCATACGCAGACGAACTGACGCGAGAACATAGCGAATTGAAAGTAAAACATTTGATTCTGAACACTCAAATGCATCCTAATGAGTTAGGTGGATTGGAGTTCTTACTCAACAGTTGTACTTCAATTGAAAAACTCACATTGAACATTGGATCAGGAGTTATATTTGAGGTGAGTGAGTCAAATACTTTACATTTCTTGCAAATGTAACATGGTTTGATGTGTTAACAGTGTTGCATGTTTATAATATTGCAGGACTGTAAACCTCCCTATGCTGGGGATCTTAAAAAATTCTGGCTATGTAGAGAATATTTTCCTGAATGCTTGGTAAGAAGTTTGAAGGTGGTGGAAGTGAATAAATCGAAAGCAACTGACTCTGAATATATATTTTTGTGGTTTATGATGCATATAGGGGAAGTGTTGGAAGAGATTAATATTAATATTTGTAATGAAGATGATGGTCTTACAGAAACTCGATATGAACGTGCATGGAATTTAAAGAATAATGCTAAAAGGCGTTTTAATCATTTGCAAATATCAGTTCATTGATGATCATAGTGGATATTCGTTTTTTTTGTTTTTATTTTAGTGTTTGAGAGAATGTAACCCTGTAATATTTTTTTGCAAACAGTGACGTTTTCTGCTTTAAAAACGTATAGTATAATGTATTTCATTTGTGTTTTCTTTACACCGTAGCAGATTAATGCTTATTTATTTCTAAGTCATTATAAAAAAAATCCAATACTTTTTAATAAAGAAGCATCTTTTAAATAAATAAGTTGAGTCTAATAAAATATTATTCTCAAATAAATTAAAGTGTAATTTAATGGACATGCACTATGGTGTCACGAAAAGAGTTTTAAAATATAAATGTGATTTGAATAAATATCGGTGATTCATGATTAATATAAATTTTATCTGAGTATGTATCCTATCCTATTTTCTCATTAAAGTGTTATGATTATTAATTTATAATCACCTTACGGATAATTATGTATCTAATTTAATAAAGGCATGTGCAAATCTTTGAATACGACATTATGGAAGTATCTATTTAACTTAAATTATCAATAGGTTTTTCAAGCAAGTTAAAAATTCGACCTAAAGTTTCTCTAATAATTTTTTTTATAGGCAATGACAATTTCAATAAAAAGTATAAGGGATACTCGAAAACCCAACCAATTAAAAACAATTCAATAAAAAAAAAATTAGAGTCTTCAATGATAAGATCAATACGAGGATTCCCTCTAGATAATCCAACTCCACAATAACAATTTGATTGACAAAATCATCTATTCAACCTTACAAAATTTCTCCTAAAATAAGATATTGTTTCTTGTTAACCAAATACTCCATGTTGCTAGCCACACCTAACCTTCAAAGCTTTATGGAACAAGATTCTTCAACCTAGCTTAATGAGTACAAAACTTAAAGCTTGTATCAATGACCTCCACTCTTTTTAGACCATGTGTAACACTCATGGCTATAACTCTAATTCATTTATTTCCTACAAGTTACATTTACATTAATCTGTTAGGTTAGTTGTAATTTAATTATCTTTTTTGAATCTCTTATAACTTATTATACAATTGTATATATAGATAAATTTAAGTTTTATTCCGAATATCCTGAAATCTAACTCTCTACTTATTATTAGTAGTAGAATTTAAATATATAAAAATGAATGAATAAACTCATATCTTCATTGATCAAATAATGAATACAAAAAGTATCAACAAAAGAAAAAATTAGTTACATTAATTGTAACAGAAAAACTTAAGTGCAAACTAACTTTATAATTAACTTGGACTGATTTATTTGCTTAACAAATAACCTTGCTAACATGCATCTAACTAAGCTTACTTGTTCAGCAAGTCATTTATAAATTCATTTCTTGTTATATACTATATTAGAAAATATATAATTATTTGAAAATATCTAAAATCTTATGATATTGAGTTTCATTACGAATAATTAAGTAATCATTCTTAATTTGTATAATTTGTATAATTGTAATCTCGTAGATACAATTATATAAATTTTTTGATTTTGAATAAAATATAATCACTTTTAATTTGCATGATTATAATCCACCTATCGTGGTGGATTCAGATGTACAAATTTTGTTTAGAAAAATAATTAAATTTATTTTAATTTAGTAAATGTTATATTAATAATAATTATACTCCATCGATGAATTGTTATTATTAATATACTTTCTTTTTGTTCAATGTACTTGTAATTTATGATTATGTAAATTTTGGTTCGAATATCTATTCATATTAGATTTTTTTGGTGACATAATATTTATATATTATTGTTACATTTATTATTTATTACTATTGATACTATTTTTTGAGATTATAATTTAATAACATTCAATAAATTATTTTTAATCCTTTTATAATGGATTTTAATTTACATGACTATAGCTCACCTATAGTAGATATAGATGTACAAATTTTGTTTGGAAAAATAATTAAATTTATTTTAATTATAATAAATATTATATTTGTATCAGTTATACTTTATAGTGTATTGTTATGTGTAAAAATGTGATTGGGTTTGTAAAACTCTAATAACGATATATTATACAACCATTTTTCTGTATAGTTTTGCACTAAAAATAAAATTAGTATTTCATTGTTTAAATACTATATCATCAGTTTTTTATACCGGTGGATTCTGATAAATATTTATTCTATTTATACATATTGAGTCACTTGAGTGCATAAGCACACAATTATACCATCTAATAAATTTAAAATATTATTTTGATATTGTCAGATATTCTTGCATACTATAAAATGTAACATATTCTAAAATGTAACATATTCTAAGAAAATTTCACAATACTCAATAATTCTAAGAAATCTCTTTCTGTTATACTGAAATATATATTATTTTTTTAATATCGACAATTATCATAATTTGATATTTAAACCGATATTAAAAAGATACAATAATTTTTTAGCATCCAATAATATTGTGTTATTCTATCATCAATATTTTGTTGTATACCGTAATGTTTAATTAAACATAAAGGATAATGTATTTCATTTGTATTTTCTTTCCACCTTAGCAGATTAATTATTGTTTTGTGATTATGCATTGCAACAAAGTATTAGATGAAACTTATAATGCCTTTTCATTTCTAAGTGATTATAAAAAAAATCCAATATTTTTTAATAAAGAAGCGCCTTTTAAATAAATAGGTTGAGTCTAATAAAAATATTATATGTGAAATTCTCAAATAAATTAAAGTGAAATTTAATGGATATGAACTATCGTGTCACGAAAAAAAATTAAAATTTAATTGTGATGTGAATAAATGTTGGTGATTCACGGTGAATATAAATTTTATACTCATAGTATGTATCATATTTTCTCATTAAAGTGTTATATTAATTTATAATCACCTTTTTCATGTTCACTCCTAAAATATTATAATTATTTTGAACAATTCTTAAGGCATATTAAAATTATTAAAGGCCTTTTTTATATTATGATATAATAATTTATTGTTGATTTGCGAGTTTTATAAATGTTCCTGTAAAAGATTATAAAATATTTTAAATGTATCTAATTTAATAAAGATGTGTGCAAATCTATAAATACACAGACATTATGGGAGTATCTGCTTGACTTAAATTATCAATAGGGTTTTCAAGCATGTTAAAAATTTGGCCTAGGGTTTCTCTAACAATCCAATCAAACAGAAAAAGAAAAAAAAATAGAGTATTCGATAACAATCAATCGGAGGATTTCCTCAAGATATCCAACTCTACGATAACAACTTGATTGATAAAATCATCTATTCAACATTATAAAATTTCTCCTAAAATAAGATATTGTTTCTTGTTAACCAAATACTCCACATTGTTGTTAACCACACCTAACCTTCAAAGCTTTATGGAACACGATTCTTCAACCTAGCTATACGAGTACAACACTTAAAACTTGTATCAATGACTTCTACTCTTTTTAAACCATGTGTAGCACTCATAGCTACAACTCTAATTCATTTATTTCCTAATAGTTGTTGTACTTTAGATTTACGTTAATCTTTTAGGTTAGTCGTAATTTAATTATCTATTTTTAATCTTTTATGACTTATTATATACTTATATATAGAGATAAATTTGAGTTTTATTATGAATATCCTAAAATCTAACTCTCTACTTACCATTATTATTAGTAGAATTTAAATGTATAAAAATGAATGAATAAACTCATACATTCATTGATCAAATAATGGATACAAGCTTCATAGAAGTATCAACAAAAGAAAAGTTAGTTACATTAGGTGTAACACAAAAACTTAAGTGCAAACTAACTTTGTAATTAACTTGGGGACTGATTTACTTGTTAGCAAATAACCTTGCTAACATGCATCTAACTAAGCTTACTTGTTCAACAAGAAATCCTTCTCTCTTGGTAGTTATAAATTCATTTCTTATTATATACTATCTTAAAAAATATATAATTCTTTTGAAATATCTAAAATCTTATTATATTGAGTTATATTCTGAATAAATAAGTACTCATTCTTAATTTGTATAATTTATATAATTGTAATCTCGTAGATACAATTATATAAAATTTTCAATTTTGAATAAAGTATAATCACTTTTAATTTTTAGAAAAATAATTAAGTTTATTTTAATTATAATAAATGTTATATTGATAACAGTTATACTCCATCGGTGTATTGTTATTATTAATATAATTTCTTTTTGTTCAATGTATTTGCGATTTAGAATTTTTTTTTTTAAATATCCAAAAATTTAAAAAAAAATTCAAAAATACACCACTTTTCAAAATAATTACACAAATGGCCATTTTTGGCCAAAATTTACACCTAGGCGCCACCCTAGTTGGCGCCTACCCTTAATGGGTAGGGCAAGTCGCCACTAGGAGTGGCGCCTACACCCATTCCATTTTTTTTTATATGTTATATTTTTTTTTAATTTTTTTTAATTTATAAATTTATGTTTTTTATTCATTATATTAATTTATATTAACACATATATATAAATAAAATTATTTACAAGATATATATATATGATATATATAGATATAGATATATATATATATATATATATATATATATATATATATAATATATATATATATATATAATATTATATATATATAAATATATAATATATATATATATATATATATATATATATATATATATATATATTATATATATATATATATATATATATATATATATATATATATATATATTAATTTATATATATATATATATATTAATTATATATATATATATATATATTAATTATATATATATATATATATATATATATATATATATATATATATATATAAATTTAATTTATAAGTAATTAATATTATTTGTAAATTTTTGGAAAAAAAATTAATTTATATACGTGTAAATAAATATTTATACACATGTAAATTAATATATATATATATTATATTATATATATATATATATATATATATATATATTATATATATATATATCTATAATATTATATATATATATATAATATGATAGACAATATCTTAAAGATAAAGATGAAGATATAAAGATAATAAACAGAAAATATTTTTATTATAATACCACTGGTGGCTGACTTTTTTTAGATGCCAAGGTTCCATAGACATTGGGGGGCCTGGGATTTCTTGATGCATTCCGAATTGAAGCTTGACACGGTCACTTTGGTGCATCTCCACAGTGGTGAACCGCATTATGGCCGTTTTTGCTGTCCAAACAGCTGCATCTTCGGGGTTGGGTTGATATTTCAATCCCAAATATGGCCTCCAAATAAACTGCAAAGAAAAAAGTAAATATGTTATTTATCGAGAATGCATGATATTAATAAATCAGTTAGAAACTGAGTGATTTAGTGGTAATACATCTTGTGCTCGTAGACGATCCAAGAGTTGACGATAAAATATAATTTTATTTTTGGGGGTAAGACTGTAATCCAGTCCGGTTGTATTGTCTTGGGGAAGACTTGGTGGAATCTGATGATGCAAAAATGTGACAAGTGGAAGGCATGCGTGGGAATCTTGCAGAATAGGTGCAGACTAGGTGGTAGTGTTGGCATGCATTGGTGCAGACTAGGTGGGAGTTGTCTTGTCTTGGGGAAGACTTGGTGGAATCTGATGATGCAAAGGTGTGACACGTGGAAGGCATGCGTGGGAATCTTGCAGAATAGGTGCAGACTAGGTGGTAGTGTTGGCATGCATTGGTGCAGACTAGGTGGGAGTTGTCTTGTCTTGGGGAAGACTTGGTGGAATCTGATGATGCAAAGGTGTGACACGTGGAAGGCATGCGTGAGAATCTTGCAGAATAGGTGCAGACTAGGTGGTAGTGTTGGCATGCATTGGTGCAGACTAGGTGGGAGTTGTCTTGTCTTGGGGAAGACTTGGTGGATAGTTTTTGGTGGAAGCAAAGCTAAAGCTGAGACTAAGTTCAGACTATGTGGAGAATACATTTGATGGATAGGCAGTAGACGTGGCAAAATTATTACATACATGCAGCTCCACGTTGCCTGCAAGTTCTTGCATGCTTTACACGTGTCCAAGTTTTGCATGCGTTGCTCTTGGGGAAGACTTGGTTGAAGACATGCATGCAAAGATGTGTCGGAATCTTGCAGTATAAATATTCACACACATTTTCACAAAGGTATTCACAATATCTTCACAGCAATCTTCACAAAACCTTCACAATATCATCACAAAACCTTCATAAAACCTTCACAATATCATCACAAAACCTTCACAAAACCTTCACAATATCATCACAAAACCTTCACAAAACCTTCACAATATCTTCACAAAACCATCACAATATCTTCACAAAACCTTCACAAAACATGGCATCTTCATCACAATACAAAATCAAAGCTCACGTCAATGGTGAGACTTATGAATGTGATATGTCTGGCTTCCTATTTAGAAACACCGAATGCACTCGTTTTTGTCTAAATAGAGAAGCTGACTTCTCTTATCTGAAGAAAAAGATTGAGTCCAAACTAAGACAACCCGTGTCCCAAATTTTTTATCAACAACCTTTTTTTTCAGAAAACAACTCTGTCAAGTTTCGTAAGTCATTGATTCAAAATGACATGGAGACAAAATACATGTTTCGTAACCATGAGTATTCTGGTTACGAATACATAGTGTTGTACATTATGTTGGAACAATTTCAACCAACTCAGAATATTCAGTCACAGGTTATTGATCCTGTGATTGATGACGAACAAGATGTTGAGCACCACGTTGAAGACGATGTGGTTGATGATGCTGAAGACGTGGTTGATGACTTGGTGAACCGTGATTCTGAAGACGAAGACCAAGTTCAAATACCTATAGCGCAACGCTACTCACCGCCTGCGCACTTCACAACACTTAACTTGGGCGAGGATGAGCCCTCATCAGATATGTTCTACAACCCATATATGAGGTCTGATGAGGACTTAAAGAAGGGTGACCAATTTCGGACCAAGGAAGAGTGTCTGTTAGCAATAAAGAACTGGCACTTGAAAAACTGTGTTGACTACGATGTTATCAAATCAAATCCGGAAAGATACGTTATTGTATGCAAAAATCCGGAGTGTGGGTATAGGTTGATGGCATCGTACAAGAAGAAACATAATGCGTGGGTGATAGGGTCCATTTCTCAAGCTCACATTTGCGTCAACACCAACATGGCACAGGATCATCGCAAACTTAGCCATGATATGATCTACCATTCCATATTACCTCTAGTTGAGGCTGACCCGTCACTGAAGGTCAAAACAATTATCTCCCATTGCGTGGCTGTTTTCAAATATACACCGTCATACAGAAAGGCTTGGTTAGCGAAAACCAAGGCAATTGAACTGGTATACGGTAACTGGGAGGAGTCATACAAACAACTACCACGCTACCTGGCTGCACTACGATTGTATTCACCTGGGACGGTTTCTATAATGGAGACCTTGCCGGCACAATCCCCTGACGGAACTCGTCTAGAAGGTAATGGAATATTCCATAGACTTTTCTGGGCATTCCGTCCCTGCATCATCGGTTTTACATTCTGCAAACCACTTGTTCAAGTCGATGGAACTTGGCTGTATGGGAAATACAAAGGATCGTTACTGATGGCGGTCGCACAAGATGGAAATTCTAATATTTTCCCAATAGCCTTTGCATTGGTAGAAGGAGAAACGGCTGCTGCTTGGAGTTTCTTCCTTAAGAATCTCCGAACGCACGTGACTCCACAAGCTGGCATCTGTGTTATTTCTGACAGGCACGCTTCTATAGACAGTGCATACAATAATCCAGCAAATGGTTGGCATGACCCCCCGTCTACCCATGTCTACTGCATTAGGCATATTGCTCAAAATTTTATGCGGGAGTTCAAGGATAACTTCTTGAAGCAACATTTAATAAACGCGGGGTATGCATTAAACCAACCTGGATTCCAATACTACCGCCGGGAAATAGTGTTGGCAAATTCTAATGCAGGGAGGTGGATCGATAATATCGACAGAGCGAAGTGGACTAGATCATACGACGATGGGGTGAGGTGGGGCCACATGACAACAAATCTGGTGGAATCAATGAATGGCGTCTTTAAGGGCATACGTAACCTCTCGGTAACCGCATTGGTGAGTGCGACCTATTTTCGGATGGCAGCGTTGTTCGTAACAAGAGGCAGGCGCTGGCATGAAGTGTTGCAGACGAGTCAGGTATATAGTGATGCCTGCATGAAGTTTATGAGGCAGGAATTTGCCAAAGCCAGCAACCATCGGGTTACAGAATTCGACCGCCATGGCCACACTTTTAGTGTCAAGGAAACAATTGACCACAACCAAGGGCTGCCCAGACAAGAGTATAGGGTCCTAATACCAGACCGTTGGTGCGACTGTGGTCAATTT
Source organism: Lathyrus oleraceus (assembly GCF_024323335.1). Classification (NCBI taxonomy): domain Eukaryota; kingdom Viridiplantae; phylum Streptophyta; class Magnoliopsida; order Fabales; family Fabaceae; genus Lathyrus; species Lathyrus oleraceus. Next base: position 379,845,753 of record NC_066584.1, on the reverse strand, counting down.
CAGGCCTATCGTATGCCTTGTTCCCATGTCATTGCAGCGTGTTCACACAGCCACTTCGATGCATTATCGCTAGTGTCTCCCCTCTACAAAGTTGCAACATTGCTCAATGTATACGACAATCCCTTTCCAGTGGTAGCATTGGAGGCGTATTGGCCAGAGTATGACGGGGAAATTGTTTGGCACAACGAATCAATGCGGCGGAATAAAAGTGGTCGCCCAAATAGCAGGCGCATTAGAACTGAAATGGACGTCGCAGAGAAAATGCAGAGGAAGTGTAGCATATGTAGACAACTAGGGCATAATAAGAACAAATGTCCATATCGTGGATCTAGTTCCACAACTTAGTTTTCATATTCATAAATCTGTGTACCAATGCTATTTATCATTAAAGTTTACTTTTTATTCCAAATAGAAGATGACACTTGAACAACAAACACAAACATCTAACATTACAACACCAATTACTAAAACAAAAACAAATATTGGAACAAAAACAAGTACTAAAACAAGAACAAGTACTAGAACAATAACAAATACAACAATAACATGACAAACAACCATTAAAATCTAAGAAATTACAACAGTTAACACTATGTCGTCTGATCCATGCATCATTTGGATGCAATCAATGTCGCTTTCAACTTCAACCCACCAACGTATCGTTTCTCCAGTTTCAAATGAGAACCTTGTTCTAAGCCTCTGAATCCTTCTGATGACTTCACCAGGTTGGTAATCTCCCTCTAACCAAGACATCAAGGACCTTTTTAGTTGGTCCAACGAACGGATGTTCCAAAATTTCATCTCCATTGGGGGTTTCAAAGGCGAGAAAATAACATGCCCATCCCTTTTTAAGATTACTTGTTCAGGATCCGGGCGCCTTGATGATGTTCCCTGCCATGAAGACGGTCTTGGGGATGCCATGAACTCAACTTGATACAGAAAGTGATAGGAAACAGTGGTGAAGAAAATGCAAGGAAATAACACTTTATTTATAGGAAAAGATCTGGGTTGTACACCAATCTACTTAACCCTAATTAGTGTCGCACTTGATAAATTAACCTTAACATGATAAACCCTAATTTTCCCAAAAATTTATAAATAATATTAATTACTTAAAAATTTAATTAATATATATATAAATTAATATATATATATATATATATAATATTATATATATATTAATATATATATATATATATTATATATATTAATCTTGTAAATAATTTTATTCATATATATGTATTAATATAAATTTATATCATTTTAAATAAATCTAAATTAATAAATTAAAAAAAATTTAAAAAAAAAATTTAACAAAAAAAAATAAAAAAAAATTAGAGTGTAGGCGCCACTCCTAGTGGCGACTTGCCCTACCCTTTAAGGGTAGGCGCCAACTAGGGTGGCGCCTATGTACAAAATTAGGGCAAAAATTGCCCAATTTTGTAATTTTTTTGAAAAAATGTTTATTTTTGAATTTTTTTTTAAAAACCTGGATATTTAAAAAAAAACTCTGCGATTTATGATTATGTAAATTTTGTTTTAAATGCCATATAATATATATATATATATATATATTATATATATATAATATATATATATATATATATTTTGATATAATATTTATGCATTATTGTTACATTTATTATTTATTACTATTTAATACTATTACTTGAGATTATAATTTAATAACATTTAATAAATTATTTTAAATCCTTTTATAAGATTTTAATTTGCATGACTATAGCCTGGATATAGATGTACAAATTTTGTTTAGAAAAATAATTAAATTTATTTTAATTATAATAAATGTTATATTTGTAATAGTTATACTCCATCAATATATTGTTATGTGAACAAATGTGATTGAACTTTGTAAGACCCCAATTTTGACCCCTAAGATCCCTCATGTCATCTCATAGCTTTGTATTGGCATTGGGATCATACCTTGGTACTCTCTCACCTATCATTCATTGAGTTTACATTCAAAGAGATAACCAAGCATATATGATTGTATCATACTTTATTTTCCTTGTTTACTAACCAAAATACAAAAATATGTCTAGTATAGCTTTGTTTCTTTTGTAGATAGTGTGTGTGTCCATCTGTGCCTCACCAAGTCCACAACTAGGGTGTGAGACCCTCAATGCAAGAGATCAAGCAAGAAAATGTCCAAATTGGTTTCAAGCATCATATATGGATCCTTGTGTTCTTTATTTGTCATTTTGATCAAGATTTCATCAAGAGTTTGAAGCTTGTTTGTCAAGGAAGTCCTAATTCATCTAGTATCTTATGTGTCTTCCTCAGTGAGTTTCTTCAACAATTGGTTAAAGATATCAAGGGATACTTCACTTTACATCATCATAAACATATATGATCTTCCATGAGCCTCTAAAAGCAAATGAACTTCAAGTGTGCAAGTTGATTCAAGGAAGTTGACCAGAAAAGTCAACTAGTCAAATTTAGGGTTTCCTAGACCCTATCTCCTACAATGTTTGTCATATGAAAATGATTACAAGATAAAAATTACTCTTTATGGAATTCCAAACATATTTAATGTTGACCTAAAGATATAATTTTTCTTGGAAAGTCATTGTTTATTATGAAATATTATAGGTCATTTTATTTGTGTCCTAGATAGAAGGTCAACTTCCAAGAACCATAACTTCCTCAATTTGCATGATATGAAGATGATCCAAGTTTCATGATTAATTTAAAGATGTCTTGTTCAACTTTTATTCTTTAAGAAAGATTAAATTCTACTTGCAAGGTCATGTTCCAAGAGGAAACATTATAGGTCCATTTTGGTCCTCATCATTGAACAAGCAAATTTCCTCCACTTATAAAATCCATAACTCCATCATCTAAACTCCAAATGCTTCCAAATTTATGGTCAAATTTAAGAGAAATGAAATGGATACAACTTTGTAGGAGGAGCCAAGTTCATTTAAATCTCACATCAAAATTTATTCAAGATGGAAAGAGGGGTCATTTGACTTATAACTTAGAAAATTTCTAAGTATGTTTTATTCTTCTAACTTCAAGGCCAACTTTCTCCATGTTCCAAGCTTCAAATTGAAAAAACCCCAACATCAAAGTTGTTCCTCATGATGATAGCCTTCCAAAGAGTCCAAGATCATTTCATTTGGATGAAGAATGAGGCACTTGCGCATGAGGTGTTTCCATGGCTTAATTAGGCAAGTTTTGAACTCCAATTTTGTACAACTTTGCATGGCCTTATATGATGACTTCAGTATCTTTCTTGCACGAATTGGAGTGGATTTCAATCATTATTTGGGCCTGAGCATGCACCCATGCACCAAAGGTTACTCAATTTTCATTCAAATTTTGAAAGGTGTGGAAATGAATTGCTTGGCCTATAAATGAAGTAGAATTTGCCCAGAATTAAGGAGGACCTTGCCCCAGCTTTGCTAGCCAACTCCATAACCTTATAACAGAGAATACCTTGAAGATTTCACTTGAAATCGAGTTTTTGTTCAACTCAAGATTGTGAACAAAAACTCCAAGGATTCAATCCCTTTTCCATTCCATTGAACTTCTGTAAGCAAGAGGAAGAGTAATCCAGAAGAATTGCATCAAGATCAAGGCTCAGAAGCTGCTAATAGAAGGTGATTTTTCTCAATTTTCATATCTTCGATTCCCCCTCAATACTCTAGATCTGAACTCAAATTTGTGATGGCTGAAGTCCTACCAATGTAGGTAATGTGACTGAGTTGCTTTGAGCTTAAATCGAACCAACTCAGGTTGGACACCTCGAATTTCATCTCCACTTTTCTGTTTATAGAGTGAGAGATGGAACAAATGGAGGTGATATTCACGATCCTTGCAATTTTATCTTCAAAATGATGTATGATCCATGAATTTCTAGAGATGTTTGATCCTGCCAGTCTAGTGAGCCTCACGGAGAAGATGATCGGAGCTAGGGCTCAGGTGGTGTTGTGGCAAGTCCCTCACCCTTGGATCTCATTTCCACGTTCTAATCATGTCCCTTGCTTTCAATTACCAAGCATGTAGACGTGTTGACTGAGTGCACCATGGAACGTATGTTTGTGTCCATCAGATTGGCCACCTCAATTAATGAGGGAGTTCTGATGGCCCTCATTTTTCTATTTTATTTTATTTTCTAAAAATGATTTTTAAATAGCTTTTCCTTCCAAAATTCATTTATAAATTCATTTTTTATCTAAAAATCATGGGACCAACACCAAAAATTCACAAATATTTTCCTCTTCCCATTTTTTATTTAAAATTAATTTTTTGATTAAGTTTGATATTTTTGGTGAATTTTGTGATTTTTGACTTGTTTTAATTAGTTTTTAATTACTTCTGACTTTTAAAAATGCCAAAGAAATTAGTCAATGGTCCTTTGGCCTTGTTTGACCTATGATAAATCCCTTGCCCATTTCTTTGATGTTTTGAAGGGACTTTAGGTTTTTGATCTTTAAAAACTTGTTTTCTTCTCTCTTTTTTTAATTTTTTTTTTAAAAATTGGTTTAATTGATTTAATGCTTTGATGAGATTTTGTATTGACTTTTTGTTGACCTTACTTCTGTTTGGCCTTGGTCTTGGTTGAATTGGATCTTGATTTGGCCAATACCATTGGATTTAGGGAGTTGATGAAGTTTAAACTTCATCCCTCAAGATGAATGAATGGTATTGATCAAGTGAATTCATCCCTTGACCAATTTGGGATCCTCTTCACTTCTCTTCTCCATCTTCATCCCATTTCTTCCCCAATCCTCTCTTGGCCAATGACTTCTCACAAATCATTAGCTAGTTGATTCATCAATGACCTTGTGTCAGATGAATCAACATGAGCTTGATTGAGATATGTCCATCCCTTATTATTTTTGTGTGTGGTATGCTTTAGGAGCTTGGTCTCGGGTACCTTGTCTCTAGCATGCATTAACACCAACATTATTATTGACCGGCCTCAGATAGTTGTGACTTCTACATAAGTCCAATTACGATTGCTTAACAGAGTGCTAAATTTGTCCCAAAGGCAATGGCATTTTTGTAAGTGAGATTGTAAGTCTCCTATTCCTCATGGTATTGTGTGAAAATTTGGCTTCTTTTTCATTTGTGAGAGCTAGTGGCATACTTGTTGATTTTATCCAAGTTAGAGCCCTTCTTATAAATGATGTATAGGTTCATATTTTCATGTTTGTGAGTGGATAGTTGAGTGCTCTCCAAAAAGTGACAAAACATATTTTCTTCTTTCACTAACATTTACTAACATCTTAATATATTATCTTTATTTTAGTGTCATTTATTTCATGCTTTTATTTCTTGTTATTTACTTTATGCTTTTATTTTAGCATCTCATATCAGATTTTCTCTTTGCCCACTTGGGCCTATTATTTATGCTTCAGTCATCTTCATTTTGCTCACTTGAGCCATTATATTTGTGCTTGTGATATATTTGTAATTGTGATCTTATTTTTTTGTGGTCTTAGGACCTTAAAACACTTAATAAAAACAAAAGCACTAAAAAAAATATTGGTGGACTGTTGGGTCTCTGTCTGTGACTTGATTTGGACCTATGGACTTAAAGTAGGAAACATTCATAAGCTATGGAAGAAACTTGGCCAATGCCATTAATTTGAAACCAAAACATGACCAATGCCATTCATCTGATGCAAGGTTGAGAAACTCCCTTGGGTTTATCTGATACACTCTTTCTCTTTCTCCAAATTGTTATTTTGATCTTATTGTTATTATTTAATGTTTTATATTTGAGTATAGTTTAAGAGATTTTTCATCTGATACACATAAAAGCCATTGAAGAGTGCTAGCTTGGATGTTTGGTTATCTTTATTTGATACCATTGGGTTTCTTATTAATTGCTTGGATGATTATAGTTTTGATGTTTACTTGACAATCCAAAGGAAATGGGTTTCTATCTAACACTATTGTCTTGTGGATGCTTTTCATGGGTTAGATCTTTTCAACTTTAAACTTTTAAATCTTGTCTAGGATATCCACTTCATCTCCTCCTTCTTCTTTAATTTCAAAATCTCCTCTTCATCTTCAAAATTTCTCTGCTTGTTGTTTTTCAACTTAGACTTGTTTTAATGAGTAGAAACCTCTGCCTTATGCCATTTATTTTCAAACTATTTCCTTAATAAAATTTGTAAAAAGACTTAATCATATTGACTTTACTTTAAAAAAAGACCAAAAAAAACTAACAACCTCATCTAACCATTTTGGCCACTTTGTGCCTTTTTCCTTTTAAACTTTTCAAAAAGAAAGCATTTAGATTTAAGTTATCCTTGGTTGAGATGTAATTCTCTCATTCCATGATATGTTGAGTGTAAGACTTTCCATTTACTAGGGGTTAATGACATACTTGTTGATTTAATCCAAGTTGGAGCCCTCCCTCTTAAATGTTGTAAAGCCCTCATTATTGGTGGATGTCTGGTTGAGTATTCTCTCATTGACAACAAAAGATCTTTAAGCTTTTGTTAAAACCAATCCACTCATCTTTGAAATTGCTACCACGAACTACGAGGTTTTGATCCCTCATTTTATGTTGGTACGTAGGCATGAGACCAAAAGTCTTATCAAACACAAAAATGTAAATAATAAATTATTTTCTCACCCCTTCATTCTATTTTTAAAACAAACATCTTTTCAACCAAAATAAATCCACACAAAAAGGGATCCCTAAGAGTACCTAGGACACTTTGGTTGTTAATACATTCCCTCTGTGTAACCCCCCTTACCTATAATCACTGACATTTTATTAATTTTGATTTGAAGATTTCTTATCTTTTGGGTTTGTTCGTACTTTCTCCCTTTTCCTTTGGAAATAATAAAAGCGCGGTGGTGACTCTGGTTTTATTGACGTTGAGTTAACCAATAGCTCAATGATCATGAATTTACCGCTACAGGTTTATAAAATTCTAATAACGATATATTATACAATCACTTCTCTGTATAGTTTTATACTAAAATAAAATTAGTATCTCATTGTCGCATCCGCGAAAAAACAACCGGCAGGCTAAAACAAAAAAACAAACAGAGCCGCCACTGCGCGTTATTTATCCCAAAAATAGGGAAAGGAAACGCTCAGAGAAACCTGGAAAAGCATGGTCTCGCGACCAAAGAGAAAGGGTAAGGGAGTCGGTTACGCAAGGGGAAGGTATTAGCACCCCTCACGTCCGTCGTACTCGACGGGATCCACGTTCTAAAAGAAAGAAAAGGTTGCCAAAACATCACACACACACAAGGAACGCAGGTGGGGTTAAGAGAAGGGAGCTCGATAGGACATCGCATCCTATGCCTACATATCTCGTCGGGAACGAGAATCAGAGCTGCTGTAGTTCGGCTCACGCACGCCAAACAACACACGCACACAAACAGGCAAACATGGAGCCTGAATGCCAATCACTGGGCTTACATCAGCATCCGAACCAAAACACACGCACACTGGAACCCAGATGCCACTTGATGGACTTACACCGGCTTCCAAGCACACCACAAGCACAAACAAACACAATCAGGATACAGACAGCCAATCGCTGGGCTTACATCCATATCCTGACACACAAGCTTAAATAAGCAAACACACACAAAAAGAAAAAAAAGTGCCCGGAGAGACCTCGCACGGTCTCCTGCCTACATACCTCGTCTGGAACAAGGATCAGGGCGATGTAGTTCCCCCTCAAGGGAAAGAAAATCTAGCCAGAAACACAGGGAAGACACACTACCAGGGAGCTGTACTCGAGCCTAGTGTTATCATGCATCATTGCCCTACGTTGAGGTTTCTACCTACTTGCACCACTGCAAGCTAATCCTATCCAGGAAAACAAGCATACAAGCATACAAGCATACAAGCAAACAGAGCAAACAAATATTCACAAAGCACACACTATATCCAGTCAAGTGGGCTCAAACAATGGGTTTGACTGCCGAAGCAAGTCATCTGTACATGGGTAGTGTTCGCTCTTAACCTTGCCATTGCGGGGCTAAGGTGAGGCAGATGAAAGGTGAGTGAAGATTAGACTTCACAGCTCTTATCCTTGATCAGGGAGAGCTTCAGACAAAGGAGCGTGGGTCCAGAATGGAGGGACCCTTCTACGCTCAAAGACTCTGACACAACTGTACAAAGTACAAGATCTTGGGTTTGTGCCCCAATGCATCAACACACAGCCGTGTGAGCAGAGGGACGACTCAATAGAATAGTGGGGGATAGATTGCATATCCCTTGGCTTCCACCAATTGCCTTAATCAAGGACTTTACCTGCTTGGGCACAAATGTAAACAACCACAAACATTGCCTCTTAAGGAGGACTTCAGACATTTGCCCGGCCAAGTAACAGGCCGGGTCTCCCAGACTACATGAAGAATAGAAGTCCTACCTCAATTGGTTTAAAAACCAAGCAGCAGCAAGCAAGTTCTTAAAGAACTGTAAGCAACTAAACGTACCTGAAATCAATCAAGTATCATCAGTACTCAGACAAACCAACAGTAAACAGCAAATGTTAATCTATACAGACAACACAAGTTAATGCACACAAGTGCAAGCTATAAGCCTAAGCTCAAGCATCACAACCTACAAAACAAAGTCAAGTTAGTTTATAAACATCAACCAAACTCAATTCAAATTGCCTTGAAGCAATCTCCTTAAGCATTGTGCATTTCATCCTGAAAATCCACACCAAATGTGAGAAACTAGACCACTAGGCCAAGCCTAGGGTCCAAAAGGGAGAAAAAAATCTAAACAGCAAGCCAAACCAATCCAAAATCAAATTAAAACCATTCAAAAGCAAATGCAATTGGTCCCATGCTCATACCATTCACCATTATCATTTCATGCACAATTTAACACAAACTAGGTCAAACACAACACCAAATGACCAAACAGAACTATTTCACTCAAAAGCATACCAAATCAATTCAATTAATTCCACAAAAATTCTCACCTAAACAGGACACATTCAATGTATAGCATGTCAATTTTCAGCTCAATTGGACAAAAGAAAGTAGGTCAATGAAAACCAAGAAGTCCAGACACATTTATACAAGCCAAAACAAGGCATTCAAACAAGCATTAACTTCCATAAATCATAAAACAGTGACAACATATTAGAAATGAATGGGACCAAAAGCATGATGTCCTACAATGTGTCTACAATCAACATACCAAATTTCACATCCATCCAATACCATATGAGAATTTCACAAAAGAAATGCCAACATGTATCACACAAGGTTGCAAAATGAACACACAGTGAAGAAAATTATCGATCAAATTGAAAATGCAACCAAAAATTCCAGCAAAATTCACATGTTATCTCAATATATCAATGATCATTCATGCAAAACATTAGCTCAATCAAACAATTATAGGTCATGTAAATAAAATCAGAAAGTTGACCTAGCTTGGTGTGACACAAATTGTCACACCTTGATTCAAAACATCATATCTAATCAACCAAGTATCCAAAAATTACAAACTCTACATGGAAATCACCATCAACATGTCCAGAACCAACACAAAAATTTTCATCCATTTATTTAAAAGTATGAGCATTTCATGATAGATATGGCAAAGTGTACAAAAATATGACACATCAAACAATCCCTAAGCATTTTATTTTTCCATACATGCAAAAAATTCACAAAAAATATCATTAAATTCTACACATTCTCATGAGAATAATGCAAAAAATTGCACTCAATTTGGATAAAAAATGAATCCTATAGGAATTTTCTAAGTTCAAGCAATTAAAGGAAAAATGAAATGAAAAAGAAAATAGAATTAATTATTTAATTAAAGCGCCAGTGGCATTTTTGAAAATAAGATGAAACTGGCCAAAACGACGTCGTATCAGGCGCGGTAATGGAATGTTGTGATTGGCTACTGAAGGCGCCAAACACCAAATTCAAACAGCCAGACAAAGATTTGGATCAAACGAGCTTTCTTCATCGTTCTTCAACAATGATTTTCCAGAAAATGCAGCAAACACGCGAAGAACAAATTTCAACAAAAATTCACAAGCCTATAGTCATTGGAACAGTCTGAGCACCAGGATCATGAATATGTGATTCATTCATCCTAATTTCTACTATATAATCCGGATCGATCAAAAACCTAAACACACATCAAACTTCAAAACACGATTTCTTCCTCTACAGTTCACCAAACCAAAAACTAACTACATCATGATCACCTACGTGGAAGGCACTTCAAAACGCATATGGAATTTCAAGGAATTGTGAAGGTCGAATTTATGTACCTTGAATGGAACAGTTGATGTTCTTGGAGTTTCCACGCGCCAAAGTGAAGGAGAATTGCGACCCAAAGCGCAACGGAAATTAAAATTTTCTCCTTTAGAGATCCTTACGAATGGTCATGATCAGTGATAGAATATTTACCTCTTGTGACGGTTGAAACCTTTGGTGCAGATCTCTTGTGACGATCAAAACCTTTGATGCAAATCCACGAAGCGATCACGAACGTTGAACGATGACAACGTCTCTACTCAGTCCACACGAACGGGTTCCTTCAATCTCAGTGCTAGCTGGTACGAATGAAGGCTTTGAGTGAGAGAGAGAGTGAAAACGAAAAGAATGCAACCGCAAATTTTTGCTTCTGCACAAGGGTTCTATTTATAGAACCACTTGTGTGGGCTTCAAGCTAAAAGCCCACTTAAGTGTATTTTGGCCCATATCTTATAATATGCCCAAAATCACTTAAGCTCATGGTACCTTACCATATTTCGTATTCTATTCAAGTACATCGTACCTTACGATGCTCTATAACTCACTTAAGGGCACCGTACCTTACGGTATTCCTTAGTTACTCTATCTCTCATCAATCCGTCCTTTGTGTGTGACCCTGTAGGTTTTCATGACGTTGGCAATTATATTAAATCACACATTTAACATAATAAACAGTGAGCGGTATCTAGCAACACATCACTGCTACCCAAGACACGAAAATGTCATGTGATCTGACAATTCCTTCTGTGATAATACTTATGTGTATAATTACCCTTTTGCCCTTATGTCTATATTGAACACAAGGTATAGACCGTGTCATCCTTGTCCAGTTCAATATTGGGCCCATAGACATTTATCCTGTTATGCAGGATGGGCAAATTCCATCTAGGTCACTCATGTCCCTCAGCATGCTTTGTGGAGTACCCATCAACTGTCTTTATGGTTATCCAGTTACGGACAACGTTGGATCAGCAATAAAGCACTCGACTCTACATCTAGGATCCATAGTGGTTTCAGGTCGAAGAGTGGAATACACTATTATCACCATGAGAATAACTTATGACACCTTGCATAACTTTCTATATAGTATTCTCATAGCGGGTCAATCCGGTATAAATATTACTCCTAATATTCATACCTATGTTTAAGACTTGATAACTCTTTATCCATGATCCATGAGATGTGATCATCAGTCTACAAACATAATAGTCTTAATGCTTTAATGTTATCCCACTTCACACTAAAGCTCGACTAGGGATACTTTAGGAATAGTGTCCTTATGTTTAATGTGTTCTCATGATTAAGTCACACTTAATACATTAAACGGACTATCTATTCCAGGGACTTTATTAATCAACCATAATAAAGAGAATGCCTTTTATTATTCGATACAAGTACCAAAATGTATTGGCCTCTAGGGCTTACACCAACACAAAGTCCAAAACAGATGCAGAGGAAGCTTGAGGAAGATGAATGGAGGAGTTAGAACAGCTCGAGGATGCTTGAACCAAAAGAAATCTCAAACTGCCATTGCCATGCTCACTTGAAACAGTCACGATTTTGTGGATTTCTTGCACCAATTCGATGAAACAGTTGGAGAGGAAGATGATTGGAAGATGAAGCAAAAAGAATCACTCACTTTGATCAAGAATTGAGGAAGAAATCTTGAAAAAAAGCTTGATGAAAATTTGGAGATTTTGAGAGAATTCTTGAAATTCTGTTATGGATCTTGAAGATTGTGATTAATTCCTTGAGCACTTGTGACAATTCAAACCATCTCCAATTGGCATATGTGAGGTGTTGCAAAAACTCCCATGCCAAAATTCCAATTATTCCTCAACTTGGACCATTTTGCCTTTGGATTTTTAATTGTGCACTTGAAAAATGACCTTTTGCATTGACCATTTTTGATGAATTCCAATTATGCACCATGAAAGTACATGTCAAATGGAGTTTGCACATAAAAAGATCACTCAATTTGGACACTCCATGTGAAAGTTATGCCACTTTGATTATGGGTCTTTTTGAAATTGAATGGACCATAACTTGCCAACCATACATGGGAATTTCAAGTTCTTGGACTTTTTGGAAAGGTGAGACCAAGATCTACAACTTTCATGTTGAACAAATTTTCATTTGAAGCTTCCTTGGACATGTAAATTTATGGTCAAAAACTTTCCATTTTTGGAAACTTCCATTACAAGTCACTTTCTATTTTTGGCAGTTTTTGTTCTGACTTGATTTTCTCCATTCTTGAGCTTTGACATGTCAAATAAAACTTATTTCAACATGAATGAAGTGTATCCAACTCTCTCCCACCTCCAAATCCATAAAATCAAGCACAGTTGACCACAGTTGACTTTTTCAACTGATAGATGAATTTGGCAATGCACTGATCAATCTGAGCCCCAATTCTCTGATGAAATGGCTCAATGATGAAACCCTAGCCTCAATAAGCTCCATAAAACCATTTGATGATCCCCATATTCACTGTAGACCCCATCTCCTAGCCATGCCCTGATTGGCCCAATGCAACTGATTAGGGTTGACCAGTGGTCAAAACCCTAATCTCAAGGTATCTGATCAATCTTCTGAATCTTCTTGGACGATATCAAGACCATGATGATGATGATGTATCATTGCAACCAAGATGAAGACCAATCTCCTAGAGAATCACAAAACCCTAATTTGGACCTCCACATCCTCAGATGATTAATGATCAGTCCAATGAAACCCTAGCTTGCACATGACCTCCTATCTTCTGATCAAGACTTAGGGGAATGACTTGCACAATGTAACCACATGATATGCAATATGCAATGCCTAATGACCTAAAAATGATATGTAATATGTTATGCTAGTCCCAAGAGAGGAGGGCAAATTTTGAGGTGTTACAGCTGCCCCTATTCAATCCACTGTGAACCTGTCGATATGAACAGCCTCGGCTTTCAGATGATCAGGATGAAGAGTGATTGAATACCAAGAACAAACGAACAATTTGCACTCTGATGGGAAAATAATTAACAACGCCTGTCAGAATCGGCGAAGAAACAATCTCGAAACAAAAATCCGTCTGGAACGGAAAAAGTCGGCCTGATCACCGAAACAGCAACGTCGACCTGGATACCAAAATAAATGGTAACTCAGGGATAACCATGGCCCGAACACCACTCATCCGCTCAGGATTATCATTCCTTTCTTTTTTATGCTTTTCTTGAACCCCGAAAAATTTTCTTTCTAACTGATAATCTTTTTTCATTTTCTTGAACCCCGAAAAGTTTTCTTCTTTCGCGCCAATGATCCCCGATCACTGCATTTGAACCCCGTTCTCCTATTTGCCAAAATAATGAACCCCATTCTCCAGTTTGAACCCCAGTCGCCTGACGATAACTTGCGATCGCCATTGTGAACCCCGTTCTCCAGAAAATGCCGCAACATCTCCCTTTCTCCATTTGAACCCCGTCTCCAGAAAATGTCTCCACATTTCCCTTTCTCTATTTGAACCCCGATCTCCAATTTCTTGTGATAATTCCGCTGGCAACATCGGAAATAACACCAAACACCACTCTGAGGGCGACATATCAGAGGGTATACCTTCACAAAAGGAAGGTAACATGTGCATCTCTTCTTCCGAAGACACCCGTAACGACCTCCACTGGCATCCGCCAAAAGTCTAAGGTGACACATGAACAGAAGATAATCCTAAGGACCTCATCCCGGACATAATCTTCAACTCCAATCTCCATTTGAACCCCGCTCCCCAGAAAATGTCTCCACATTTCCTTTTCTCCATTTGAACCCCGATCTCCAGAAAATGCCTCCACATTTCCTCTTCTCCATTTGAACCCCGAAATCACGCTGACCGCGTAACGTCTTCTGATTTTATCTCCATCTCTGTCCGACGGAAACATTTCCTCCAATATCGCACTACTGGGGAACATTGCTGATCTGACGTCCTGATGCTAAACTCCTCAGAATAGCCCCTTCAACCAGACACTGACTGATGACTGGGAAAAAACTCGACGTTTACTGGACATCGAACAATGATGTTTACCTGACACCAAAGAAAGCTCGACCAGACACTTACTGATGACTGGGAGAAAACTCGACGTTTACTGGACATCGAACAATGATGTTGACCTGACACCAAAGAAAGCTCGACCAGACACTTACTGATGACTGAGAGAAAACTCGACGTTTACTGGACATCGAACAATGATGTTGACCTGACACCAAAGAAAGCTCGACCAGACACTTACTGATGACTGGGAGAAAACTCGACGTTTACTGGACATCGAACAATGATGTTGACCTGACACCAAAGAAAGCTCGACCAGACACTTACTGATGACTGGGAGAAAACTCGACGTTTACTGGACATCGAACAATGATGTTGACCTGACACCAAAGAAAGCTCGACCAGACACTTACTGATGACTGGGAGAAAACTCGACGTTTACTGGACATCGAACGATGCTCGACCAGACACTTACTGATGACTGGGAGGAAACGGTTGCTCCAAAACCCCAATGCTGAACTCCTCAGAGTAATATCTTCCAACTTCTGTCAAAACCCAATCTCAAGCGGTAACCACGGCTTGAGTCGCGCTGATTGCGTACCATTCTCCGATCTTCATTTCCATCTCTGTCCGACGGAAAAGCTTCCTCCAGTATCGCACTACTGGGGTACAACAAATCTCAAGCGGTAACCACGGCCCGAGTAACTGATGCTTGCAATGCTGATGTTGATCTTCCAACTAGTGAAACCACTCCTCAAACGGTAACCACGGCTCGAGTAGCGTCTTCACCCACTGGCAGAACCATATCTCAAACGGTAACCACGGCTTGAGACTAGCCTATGCTTGCAATGATGCATGATTGATTTTTCTGCGTAATGCTCCATAATCATGGAAATGCTACGCGATTTATTTTTTCTATGCAATATGCTATGCTTACGCTACATGATGAATGCATAAAAAGGCATCCCCCTCAAGGGATTCTGCTGAGGAGCTCGAGGCACTCTGCTGAGGAACTCGTCAATACTCCGATTCCACCCTGCTGGGGGAATAACACTGCTGGGAAAAGGTAACCCTTGCTGGGGATTTAACTCCTTTGCACCCAATCCTCTTGGGAAACTGCTGGGGATAAGAACCACCAACCCTTTGTGGGGATACAACAGTTTTTGACTTGCTGGGGATATCAATCCCGACTCTGCTTTGGGGAACCCTCACAGATACCTGCCAACTTCACTGGGGAAATGCTCACAGATAGCTCTACTGGGAAACAGAAGCCTCCAGACCTGGCGACTGGGGAAGCATTGATCTGACACCTGCTGGGGATAACCATCCTGATCCTGCTAGGGAAATGAATGCTACTCCGCTGGAGACAACCCATGCAATCCATAAGTAGAATCAACTCAGCTAGGGATGCAGATATCAGTCTGCTACGGAAACTCATTCCAATCCACTGGTAGGATGAACACTGCTGGAGATATATTTCATTGAAACCCGCTCCACTCGGGGAATAGCAACCTTCAAGCATGGCTGCTGAGGAAACACCGTTTTAAAACCTGCCGGGGATAACCATCCTGACTCGGCTAGGGGAACCATAGACCTTGGATCTGCTGGGGATTTAGTCCTCCCAACTCTGCTTCGGGACTTAGCTAAGAAATGAGAGAAGTTGGTACAGAACACCCATCGACTCGTCGAACCACGGTATCCGCCTCCCAATCTCGTATCAGCTTTCCACTTTTGAGAACTCCCAGACTCGTCTGGACCTTTTCTGCTCCATCATCTTGTATTCCAAGTCGCGCCGCGATCGACGGAGAGCGAACTCCTGGGGATTATACAGACTTTTCAATCTTCGACTTTGAAGAGTCTTCTTGATTAATTCCAAAGGTCGTCGTACGTCTCAACGTCTCTTCATCGCTTCTCTACCCATTCATTCGTCCCTGATCGGACCCTGCGGGGAATTTCTACAGACTTTCAAATCTTCCGATTTTGAAGAGTCTTCTTGATTATCATTCAAGGATCATCGTATGTCTCAACGTCTCTTCGTCATCCTTCGTCCCTAATTGGACTCCATGGGGATTTGCTTTTGTCAACAGCTTCCACATCACGACCTGCAAGTGAGTGAAAAGATCTAACAGTTCCTGCAAAACAGATCGTTAGATAAAACCGTGCCCCAGGCGTGTCAAGATTTCAACACTTGGGTCACTCAACCTTCCGAATAAGATTTCAAGCTTCAATCTTATAAACATGCATTGGAAGAGACCTGTATGTCTTAAAATGCAAGATTCTTTATCAAAACAATCAGATGTTTTTGCAATCAAAGCGGTAATGAAAAACAAAAACAAAATTATTTGACTGAACATGCATTTTATTGATTGAAAAAGTGTGTGGCTCAATTTGAGCAATACAAAGGAAGCAATTCCTGAAAAGAGGTAATTGCGCAAAAGGAAAAATCTATCCTAATGGCAATGTGAAACCCATGATCTCATCGAGTTCCAACTCGGTTACACCCCATATGTCCTCAGACTCTCCGTACTTCTGCCTTCTGAACAAGACGCTTCTAATTGATCCCCACCGGGTATTATCCATGATGCTTTAACCAAAGCGCAAACGATCATGCGAGATGCAGTTGTTCGTTTCAATCCCTCTTTTGCCTGGACCGCCCTTTCGGGTTTTCAGTCCACCGGGATACCCCTTTTTGCCCAAGTCGCCTTTTCAGGTTTTCGACTTGCCGGGTGTACAATTTTCATTTTATCCCTAATTTCTGCCCAAACCTTTCTTTCTGTTTTTTTTTTGGTTCGCCGGGATGCCCCATTTTTGCCTGGACTATTTTATTCTTTTCGTCCAGCGGGTCTCTTTATACGAAGTATTTTTTAACTGCGTCCGCATTCACAGGGGATGGAAAATCCTCGCCATCCATGGTCATTAACAACAAGGCTCCGCCAGAGAAGACCTTCTTGACCACGAATGGACCTTCATAATTGGGTGTCCATTTGCCCCTTCGATCGTTTTGAGGAGGAAGGATCCTTTTCAGCACCATATCACCTACGTGATACACACGAGGTCGTACCTTCTTGTCAAAGGCACGCTTCATCCTTTGCTGATATAACTGCCCATGACAGATGGTTGCTAGCCTCTTTTCCTCTATCAGGCTCAACTCTTCGTACCGGGTCCTTACCCATTCAGCCTCTTGCAATTTCACGTCCATCAGGACTCTCAAAGAGGGAATCTAAACCTCAACAGGTAATACAGCCTCCATTCCATATACCAATGAGAAAGGAGTTGCCCCAGTAGACGTACGCACCGACGTTCGATACCCATGCAATGCAAACGGCAACATCTCATGCCAATCCTTATAGGTTACCACCATTTTCTGCACAATCTTCTTTATATTCTTGTTGGCTGCCTCAACCGCCCCATTCATCTTCGGACGATAGGGAGAAGAATTGTGATGCTCAATCTTGAATTCCCGACACAATTCTGCCATCATCTTATTGTTCAAATTAGAACCATTATCAGTAATGATTCTCTCGGGAACCCCATATCTGCAAATGATGTCTCTTTTGAGGAATCGGGCAACGACCAGCTTCGTCACGTTCGTATAAGAGGCTGCTTCTACCCACTTGGTGAAGTAATCAATAGCCACTAATATGAATCGATGCCCATTCGAAGCTGTAGGCTCAATCTTTCCGATCATATCAATGCCCCACATAGCAAACGGCCATGGAGACGACATTAAGCTCAACGGATTTGGAGGCACGTGCACCTTGTCAGCATAAATCTGGCATTTATGACACTTCCGCACGAAATTGAAACATTGGGCCTCCATTGTCATCCAATAATAGCCTGCTCTTAGCAGCTTCTTTACCATTGCATTCCCACTGGCATGGGTACCGAACGATCCTTCATGAACCTCTTTCATCAATTGGCTTGCTTCTCTATCATCAACACATCTGAGCAAGACCCAATCAAAATTCCTCTTATACAAAACCCCATCCTTATTCAGGTAAAACACCATGGCCAACCTCCGCAGAGTCTTTCGGTCCTTTTTCGATGCTCCCTCAGGATACTTTTGAGTCTCTAGATAGCGCTTGATATCGTAATACCACGGCTTCTCATCATCAGGAACTGTATCAACAGCAAACACATAAGCCGGTCTATCCAGACGACCTACTTCAACACTGGGGAACTGATTCCACCTCTGCACCTTAATCAAGGCGGCCAAAGTAGCCAAAGCATCAGCCAAAGGATTCTCCTCTCTGGGCACATGATGCAACTTCACCTTGGTGAAAAACGTCAACAATCTCCTCGTATAATCCCGATACGGCACTAAATGAGATTGATGCGTATACCATTTTCCGTTAACCTGATTTATCACCAGAGCTGAATCTCCATATATGACAAGGTTCTTGATCCTCAAATCAATCGCCTCTTCAATCCCCAATATACAAGCTTCATATTCAGCCACGTTGTTGGTGCACTCAAATGTTAGCCGGGCAGCAAAAGGAATGTGGGATCCTTTCGGCGTAACCAAAACAGCACCAACACCGCTTCCATTCACGTTAACGGCCCCATCAAACATCAGAATCCATTCGGATTCAGGGTCAGGCCCCTCCTCCGGGATTGGTTCCTCACAATCTTTCGATTTGAGAAACATGATGTCCTCATCAGGGAACTCAAACTTCACCGGTTGATAATCATCAATGGGTTGCTGAGCGAGGTAATCAGACAATACACTCCCCTTAATCGCTTTCTGAGAGGTATACTGTATATCATATTCAGTCAAAATCATTTGCCACCTCGCAACCCGTCCGGTCAATGCTGGCTTCTCAAAAATGTACTTGATCGGATCCATCTTGGAAATCAATAAAGTGGTATGAACCAGCATATACTGCCTTAATCGGCGAGCAGCCCAGACCAAAGCACAGCAAGTCTTCTCGAGCAGTGAATATCTTGTTTCACAGTCGGTAAACTTTTTGCTAAGGTAGTATATGGCATGCTCTTTTCGACCAGACTCGTCATGCTGCCCCAATACACACCCCATAGACCCCTCGAGGACCGTCAAGTACAGAATTAACGGTCTTCCCTCCACAGGAGGCATCAGAATCGGAGGCTCCTGCAAATATTCTTTTATTTTTTCAAATGCCACTTGGCAATCATTATTCCACCTGACCGTTTGATCTTTTCTCAACAATTTGAATATTGGTTCACACGTGGCTGTTAGATGAGATATGAACCGTGAAATGTAGTTCAATCTACCTAAGAAACCACGAACCTCTTTCTCCGTTCTCGGTTCAGGCATCTCTTTTATCGCTTTTACTTTTGCAGGATCAACCTCGATTCCCTTTTCACTTACAATGAACCCCAACAATTTACCGGACCGCACTCCGAACGTGCACTTATTCGGATTCAACCTCAGTCTGAACTGTCTCAACCGGTCAAACAACTTGGCCAGATCTACCAAATGCCCCTCTTCTGTTTGGGACTTTGCTATCATGTCATCAACATAACATTCAATTTCATGATGAATCATATCATGAAACAAAGTCACCATGGCTCTCTGATAAGTAGCACCGGCGTTCTGCTTCTCTAGAGGGCAATCTTCTTTCTATGGTAGCTTGTACACAACGGCATTGGTATCCGACCCTGGCATATCCTGACATGACCAGGCGAAGGTATCCACATGCTCCTTCAACAAGGCTACCATTCTGCTTTCGACTCGCCTCTGAAGCGGCCCCAATTTTTCTTCCTTCTGACCTCGGCGGTCCCTGGAATAACAATCTTAATCCGCTCTTCATGCGGCTGAATCACCTTCTCCTCTTGTTTCAACAACCTGGCTAATTCCAGCAGATCACAATCTTCTTCGCCTTCTTCTTCGGCATGATAGATCGGATTGTCGAAGTCATATGAGGTGTAACCAAATTGTTATTAATGAGATCCGGAGAATTACTTTTCGAAGTCGGAACGAGACAAATCAAAATGATGAAAAATGAAAACAAACATTGCCATTTTTATTTGTTTTTAAACTGTAAAAATAAATGAAAAACAAGGAACACCGCTTTTAACTGAAAAACATCCATTTATTTATGATGCAAAATGTTGCAAAATGAAACATGAGGTGGCCCTTACAATGAACCATTACGTATCGGGCAACACGTATGGCTTTCATGCATATAAGACTAAAACAAGAAAAATATTACTTATCCAGCAGAGTGACCCGGATGATCTTTTCAGCCTTCCAGTTCTGGACTCCCATCCCTGGTGCGCACGGCTTTATCCACCGGTCCATATCACAGTCGCTGTCAGCGTCATCACTCATCATGCAGATGTGATCCGGATCCAGCATTCCGGCACTAGTGAAGGTGACTGACGTACGACGTCCTCTGCCTTGCCCTGAGCCTCGGCCCGGCTGGTACCCCACTCCAAATCGGTCTTTCTTCGCAGGGACATCCATCATTCTGCCCCAACCAGGAGCTTCTCCACTCTTCACCACCTCAGTGGCCTGCTTGTATGAAGCAATGGACGGTTTCTCTTCCTCCTTAGCAAAGAGAGCACTCTCCACCTTAACGGTTTCAAATGCCTGGCTAGGCGTTTCCCAGATTTCGCCGTCCATCTCCACATATTTAAATGAGGACAGGTGGCTGACAAAGATGTCCTCCTCCCCGCACACAGTGACGACTTGGCCTTCCCAGATGTATTTCAATTTCTGGTGCAAAGTCGAGGTCACTGCCCCAGCAGCATGAATCCATGGCCTACCCAACAGGCAACTGTATGCCGGCTGAATATCCATGACATAGAATGTCGACTTAAATACCTCCGGGCCTATCTTCACTGGCAGCTCAACCTCTCCAAACACGGCCCGCTTCGACCCGTCGAAAGCCCGCACAATCAAATCAGTCGGAGTCAAAATCAGCCCATCACAGTTCAGCTTAGCCAGAGCCTTCTTCGGCAACACATTCAAAGAGGAGCCGGTATCAACCAGCACATGCGAAAGCACGGATCCTTTGCATTCCATCGCAATGTGTAAAGCCCTGTTATGATTCCTTCCATCCACCGTCAAGTCCATATCAGTGAAACCCAGCCCATGGCTGGCATGCACATTAGACACCACCATTTCCAATTGATTAATGGTAATCTCTTGAGGAACATAAGCCTTCTTCAGAATTTTCAACAAAGCTTCCCTATGCCCCTCAGAGCTCAACAACAAAGATAAAATTGAGATTTTGGACGGAGTCTGCTGCAAATGGTCTACAAGCTTGTACTCTGACCTTTTGATGATCCTCAGAAATTCTTCAGCATCATCATCAAGTTTATCATCCGACCCCGCAGGCGCCGGTGTCACCACTGGAGTACTTTCACCAACCACAGCTTTTCCTTTCGCCCTGGCTAAAGCCTCGGCCTTTTCTTTTTTCCTCTTCTCTTCTTCTCCCCTCCTCAATGCATCAGGAGCAAATAATCTGCCGCTGCGAGTGAAACCACTGGTACCGGCATTATCCACCTTTGAAACGGTGGTTTCACTTGCAGATTGCTCTTCCACTACCTTCTCACCGTTATAATAGACCTCCCCACCATAATGCCAAGGCACGGCATCATCTTTGTCATAAGGAATCGGTCCGGGTACCGTGATGGTAACTGGAGCCGCTTCAGCAAGATCCGACAAATCCACCGGATCAAAGTATATAGTTATGGTGGAGACCTCCTCCTTTCCCGCATCAACCTTCTTCTCAACCACAATACTCCCCTCGTCCATCAGACCCTGGACATTCTTCCTCAGAAGCTCACACCCATTAACAGAGTCGATGCACTCAGCACACTCATGGCCACAGCCCGGATAAACCCCATTCTTCAACAACAGACCCTTGACCTCAGCCAACGGAGTCTTTAACCGGTCAATAGACAACAACCCAACTCGACTCTCCTCGGAGATAGCATTCACCCCCCTTTGACCATGCGCGGGCATGGGATTGGCGTTAACATTGGGAGATGGTGCGAAGTTGATTGCCTTTGAATCCACCAGGTCTTGAACTGTGTGCTTAAAAGCTTTACAGTTCTCAATGTTATGTCCGGGCGCACCTGAGTGGAGTTCACACTTTGCATTCTCATCATAACTGGCTGGCCTTTGATCAGGTCTCAAAGGTGCCAGAGTCCTGGTCTGCACAAGCCCCAAATCCTGCAACTTTTTAAACAGAAAAGCATAGGTCACCGGAGGCCTATCAAACTGCCTGTCCACTGCTTTACCCCTGACTTGGTACCCAGCCCTCTGAGGCCTCTGCTGAAACGGCTGCCTTTGTTGTTGTTGCTGCTGCTGTTGCGGTTGTTGTTCAGCAGGAATGGTTACCGCAGCAGTGTGCTGGAAGTAACGATCCCTACTGGGTCCTCGTTGAGCATAGACAGCGCTTGTGTCACCCTCTTTCTTCCTCTGGCCACCATTACCAAACGGTTTCTTTGATCCTGAAGAAGAGGCGTTACCCTGAATTTTACCGAGCTTCAGCCAGCTCTCTATCCTTTCTCCAGCCACCACAATATCAGAAAATTTGGTTACCGGACAACCAACCATTCTCTCAGCAAATGCCCCCTGCAGGGTTCCCATGAACAGATCCGACATTTCTCTATCGACAAGAGGAGGTTGCACTCTCGCAGCCAATTCTCTCCACCGTTGGGCATACTCCTTAAATCCTTCATTATTTTTCTGAGACATACCCTGCAGCTGGGTACGACTCGGAGCCATGTCAGCATTGAACTGATACTGCTTGAAGAACGCGTCCCCAAGATCCTGCCAGTTCTTAACATCTGAGGACTTCAGCTTGGTATACCATTCCAAGGAGCCTCCGGACAGGCTGTCCTGGAAAAAGTACATCCACAGCTTCTGATCCATAGTATATGCAGAAATCTTACGGACGAAGGCTTGCAAGTGCGTCTCAGGACAAGAACTTCCATTGTATCGGTCAAAAGTGGGCGCTTTAAACTTCTGCGGGATCACAATCCCCTCAACAAGCCCCATATTAGACATATTCACCACCCCAGGAGTGGCATAACTTTCCAACACTTTAATCTTTTCAGCCAGCAGCTGAATCTCCTTGTTCTGTGGCTGGACCCCATATTGACCCAAGGGTTCATTATGCATTGAGAATTGGTCGGCTTCCCTGTCTTCCTCTCTATCCTCATCAAACCCGTAGAATGGAGGCAACAGACCGTCCTTCATATTCTGACCCGGCCCAGGCTGACCACCGGCACCACCAAAACCAGCAGCATTATTTACCACACCAATAGTCGTCCTCTTACCACCATCACGAGACCCCGGCCCCTGGTTGGAAACACCATCCAGGTTCACACCACTATTTGCTGCAGAAGCCCGCTCGAGCTTTTCAACTTTATCAGCCAACGCCTTCTGACCAATTGCAAAGCCTTGCATGATGTTGATCAGCTCGTTCATCTTGTCCTTCAGCTCGAGGATGTCTGTATTTGGAAGATCCATCAGTCTAGGAGTGTTGCGCCTTGTGAAGTATCTGTGAGGTCGGGTTGAGTGCAAAGGTACAGTTCTGCGAGCACGAGCAATGATTCCTGTAACAATCAAGCACGTTAGTAACAGATACCTGCAAAACAAAACACAAGTTATTATGATCAATGCATGAATGCAGTGTTTATCCCCATGAGGAACACTTTGTCTCTCGATCTTGGCATCATCGAGACAAATAATAATCCGGCATCAATATTCTGATATTCAGCATTTGATTCATCATACAGATCAGAGATATATGATTCAGCAAAATACCCCCAACCATGTGTGTGCTTGTGTGAGTGCATACGGTAAAGCAAATAAAGCTTGAAGATCAATCACTGAATGAAAAATACCATCACATAGCAAAATGCACAATAAGTGCCATAGTCATACATCGGAATCAGATAAAATTCAGATACAATCCTCCAGAATCAGGAAAGAAATACAAGCAAAATGAATTCCGTCAACAAGCCTGACGGTAATCCAACACAAATGAAAGATCTAGCCTGATGAGGGTCCCACAGATGGCCCTATCTCAGCTTCCATCTTCGCGAACTCTGCGGAGAACCTGAGCTCGGTATTCTCCTGCTGTAATCTCCCCACCTCTTTCTGGTGAATCTTCATCTGCCTGAAGTAGTGATCTCTCTCTGCCATATAATGATCCCTCTCAGCTATACAGTGATCTCTCTCGGCGACGATCTTCGCTTTCTCCGCTTCCTTAACCTTCAGCTTTGCCTCCCACTCAGCAATGAGGACTCGGACTCTGTCGTCTCTCTGATCCTTTACGAGAATTTGCCTCCTCTTCTGATCCTCAATAACCTTTGCAGCTCTGGCTAGCTTCTCCTTAGTGATGTCGTGCTCTCTGGTAGATGACGCTAAGGCTTGGTTGATCTTCCCATAATAGGCAGTATCCATCTCAAAGCGCTTCGCTTCTAGGGCATGTCGCTTGTCTTGATCTTCCATCTTCACTTTGATCTCCTGGTTGGCTATCTGAACCCGAGCAACAGTCATCTCCAATTCCGCTTTCTCTACAAGCAGCTGATCCTTGGCTCTCTTCATCTCGAGAAATTCTTCCATACTGACAGAAGAACTCGGACCCTCAATCATAGGACACCCAAGATCACCTCCCGGAAATGGTAGATGTGTAATCTCAATTCTCTTCCGCAACCAATCATCAAATAATGGAAAATACCGACAGTTGACCTTACCATAAGGAACTTTGCCCTTCCTCTGAATATCACGCCACTCATCCAATACTTGCCTCAGCTTGGCCTGGTTGCCCTCAATCGGGAAGTAAAAAGACTCCTGAATCTCCCGCCCGAGAGGAGGACCCACTACAGCAAACCCCATCTGTCTCCTGAGAAGCACCGGGTTGTAATTGATGCAACCCTGAACTCCCACAAGAGGCACATTGGGAAGACTCCCACAACTGTATATAAAATCCCGTCCCGCCAGACCATTATGAGTCCATGCAATATCATCAGCCCGCAAACCCATCAACCTGAAGGACCACTTGACAGAAGGATCAAGATGAGCAAAAGCACCTCTGGAAGGCAAATACCCCATAAACCACCTGAATAGCAACTGAGCACAACATCGGATCAGACCCCCACGCCGCTTTTCGTTTCTGTTATGAACCGAGTAGTAAACATCTCCGATCAGAGTAGGAATAGGGTTTCTCTGCAGGAACAACCTGATAGCATTATGGTCCACAAAATTCTTCTGATTAGGAAATAAAATAATCCCATAAATGCTCACAGCAATCAGAGCGTAAACCGTCTTCCAATTACCCACTGCAGCATGTTCCTTGGCATTAGCTTCCAAGAAACTCAAATGAAAACCAGGTAATTTTCCTTTCTCTTTCAGACCCTCTCTGATCATCTCCGGACTCAAATAAAGAGCACGGGAAATCCCAAGGACATCGGGCTCCACCCTAGTAAAATGGAAAGGAATCTGATCACGGATCTGCATACCCAGGATGCCAGCATAGTTCTCCATCAGAGGTCCCAACAAATAGTCTGGAAACACAAAACATCTCAGCCCCGGGTCATAGAACTGGAGAAGAGTATGAATGGCGCTCCTGTCGCTGTCAGTGAGTCTGAAAACCATCTTCAAGATACTACCGTATGACTCTCTGAACATCCCCACATGGTCGGGCGTAATCAATGCTATCATCTCCTTCAGCACACCAATCTCAGGGTCGAAGAAACTGTAGGCAACATCAGGCTTCAAACCGGTCCTCATATCTGAACAGAAAGTCTCTCACCCAGGATCTCGATCAAAAGTGTCCCTGCATATGGGTAAACATGTCTTAGATGCAGGTAAATGCAATATGTAATGATGCTGATGAATGAATGTCATGCATTTCCATCCTCCAAGTCATCTGATCATCTGCACTGAAACCTGGTCTCTGAACTGATCACAACCATCTGAGGGAACATGTAATCGCAAATCTGACTCAAGGGTTCCGAAATAAACGGAAGACAGATACATCATCATCATCATCAATCTCTGAGCAGATAACCAATAATCTTTGAATCGACCCGGGGAATCCTGAAATAAACGGATCCCCACTGATAAATACCACGGACAACACTCCGGCGTCTCGGCCATAAATCCGACTCAAAAATAGGACCCTGATCAACGGAACCAAAAGTCACCATCTGAGTCACCAACAGAACATGCATTTGAAAGAAACACCCTCCCCTCACAGGTAAATTCTAATCAGGTCATCCTAAGGCGGATAATAGTCTCGACAATCGGGCAGAGATACTCAATGGGTTTGCCCTTTCGGGTGTGCCATTGTAGCTCCCTTAAGATCATCTAAACCAAAGATCCGGGAAACGATCGGTCACCAGAGTCAACAGCTCAAATGAAGTAACTCAACCAAAGTGGATACTCCACAGAGGAGAGCACTATCAAATGAACCTCGTCCGGCTTGTGGTACATCATGCTGCCAGGCACATATTGACCTAACATGAAAGAGGCAACACGAGACCACACTAATCCTAGGTGTATACTGATCGCTCGACTGCGTGAGTCGAGAATGGGATACAAACTGCAAGTGCACAGTTCTATCGCGTAGTTTTAAAAGATATCGATCCCACAGGGACTTATGAATCGATATACCGTTATCTAAGGTTACTACGTAAATCTAAGGTGAAAAATGTTTGATTGTTTGGGGAAAAACTAAAGGCTAAACTAAGATCTAGATTAAATATTAATAAAACGGATATCGGTATGTAGTTCGTCAAAACTAGGGAATCAAGTCTTTGTCGGTTTCTTGGTTTTAAAGTAAATCGTTTCAGTTAACTTTATTGGTTAAAGGTTTTATCTCAAACTCTCGCTCTGTTGAATAAACCATGATTTTATATTAATGTAGCTGTCACTTATAATTAAGTCAAAAACCATATTTTGAAAGCAATAAAGTTGCAGAAACTCTTTTTAAGAAAACACTGACCGTTTTAAACACCCTTATCTCAAACTCTCGCTCTGTTGACTTAGGTTATACAATTAAATCCAAATGCTTAACTCTCGTCCTCACATTCAATCTTTAAAAATACTTTTTGGAAAAGGTCAGAATTTAATTAACTCTAAAACTTGCTCTCGCCCTGATCTAGAATTAATGCCTAACTTACACTGTCCAGTTAAAACCTCAAACTCTCGCTCTATTGATTTTAACTTCTTTATGTCCTTTACTTTTTGTAAAAAATCTTGTTATTAAACCTGTAAGTTGAGACCGTAAAAAGATTGATTTTGATTTTAAGTTTAAATAGACCGACTCAGTCTTGATCCCTTATTCTGCTTACTTTACATACCGATACCTAGGCGAATTAGCCAGACATGCTAAATAAACAAGCATACATATCATGCATAAACAGACTCATTCCAGGCAGATAATATAGATAAATAATAAAACAAAATATTAAATAATGATTAAAGAACCTGAATGCGTAATACAATAGTCTTGAACACTCCACCACAAGCCGGTAGGATTTGTTCTTCGATTCTTCAATTAAACAATAAATTAAACCAAGGAAATAAAACTAGAATCTAACGTAAGGTTAGATCCGATAAAAAGTTGCACAATAGTTTCCGGTGTAGAAACTATTATGCGAAAAATATCTAAATGCTAAAAGGGGAAAGGTAAATTGCAAGGGAAAAAGAATGTAGAACTTGCAAAAGAAATAAATAAAATAAACGATGTTAAGTTGCTGGAAAGAAAAAATAAGCAAAAGCGTGAAAAGAAAATTGGCAAAGCTTCGGCAATATGAGCGTGGAAAAACCGAGGAACCCTTTTAGGTTTTAGAGATAGCTATTTATATTGGTGCTGGTAACTGCTTTCCGTTTCTCAAGTTCTTCAACGTGGCTAAATGCACGGCGTGGATATAGGACACAAACTCCTCAACGTCTCTTCTTCAAGTCTTCTGAGGGCGTTACTTGCACCAAAAAAATAGTGGAACGGTGTGACGCTCGTCACACCATGTGTGACGTCCGTCACAAGGCTGCTTTGCGTGACGCTCGTCACGCACCCTGTGACGTCCGTCACAGGCACAGCATTGGTGACTTGTGCGTTTTGGGCTGGGCTTTGGCATTTGGTTCCTTTTCTCTCCTTTTTGCACCTCCTTTTCTTCCATTTTCTCTTGCTCTTCAAAATAGACTACCTGAGACAAATAGGAAGAAAATACCACGTAATATCTCATAAAATGCAGTAAACCGAAATAAATAGTCATAGAATTTAATGGAATTAAGTCCTAAAATATGATATAATTTCGTGTTATCAAACTCCCCCATACTTAGATCTTTGCTTGTCCTCAAGCAAAATTCAGTATAGAAATCGTTTTCAAAAATTTAGCCAGGCGAAGTTTCAAAACACACATCAATTCGTAATAGGTTGCAAATGGATTTTGTTTAGAAGCAATTTGAGTTTAATCTTGACATCAACAACTACCGTTACAACTTAGATAACCCTACCTTATGCAAATCAGTTCAAGTAATGCCATTATAGTTATCCTAGTTCCTTTACTTTTATTTCACCCGCTTTCATTCTAGCGAAATCACATTAAGCCCTTTATCTTTTCGCGCACATAGTGGAGTAACCGGTTAGTGATTCTGATCCGCTTTTAGCTAGAAGTTCTGGTACATAAGTCGGATAACTTCGTTATTCAGTCCATTGCAAATCGTGGGGGATCGAACCGTAGTCCGCCCTACGGAGTTCAGTACCAGATACCTACTGAACCAACTCATAATGGATCTTTCATATTGTGCTTTTGCATGATCTGCAACTTTTAGATTAAATGATCTGGTAAGGATCACCTAATTTAATCAGTGCATTTCCTGATATATTCATATATTTTATGTTACTTTGGGGATCATTCACTTATATTCATCGGCTCTCCACGTAGTTTGCTATTAAGATGGTGCTGACTTCTCGTATAAACTACTCGGGGTTACTCTAAAGCTAAAAGTTCGAGGAATCGGTATAATAGGTACTTATCCTGATCTAACATGTTGAGGTTCTCAGAGCGTTGTTATGGTAATGATTTTTTTGTCTTGATTTCACTCAAGTTTTATAAAGTAAGCAACCTTTATACTTATTGGGTGTGTTAAAATTTGTTTTGTTATGGCTCAAGAAAATTGAGGGGAATAGATAATAGAAATATTTCACACTAGGGACTTAACTTAAAAATATAATAATTTTTTTTTTTTTCAGATAATAAGAAAGGGAAATAACAATGAAAGGGAAGGTAACATACTTGAAAAATGGAAATGGAAGAAACAAGTTTTCCCCCCCATACTTAAATTAAACATTGTCCCCAATGTTTTAAGGAAATGAAATACAATATGGAAAGGAAAAGGAAACTACAACTAAGGTTGTCTTCCGCCTCTGGTTCTTGGACCTGGTGATCTCTGACGTAAGTCTAAGTTGTCGAACCTGCTGAACAACTCAGTAAACCGCTGGTCGGTTATGGCATTCCTAGCGTCCTGTTGCTGTTGCATTTGACGCATCATCTGCAGCATCTCGACATTCTGTGCCTGCATTTCATCGATAGCATCCATAATGTCGTCGTTGGTTGCAGGCCTTCTTCGTCGACGACGTTGGGAGGATGGGCCAGTTGTATTGCCTGAAGGGTTGAGCGGGACTGACTGTTGTGTAGGCGGATGATCACCTTGTTCCATTTCTTCAAACTCATCTGTTTGCGGGTTTGTTTGTGAAGGCTCGGTGGTTTCAGGAGCGTTGAGATCATAGAGGTGGCGCTCGGGGTTTGTGACATCAGTGAGGGCAGTATTTGGTAGAACAACGCTTGGGACTGCCTGGTTGTTCACCATAAGATAATATCCTCCGCCTACTCTGTTCTTAATCAAGCGGCTGGATCGACAGTAGCTGGTATCCATAGATAGGGGAGGTAGGGATTCTAAAGTTTGGAGTTTATCCCCTAGGTTTAGGCCAAGTGCGATGGTGGTGATTAAGCCACCAATTATAAAAGGTTGCCTGCCTCTAGCACATAAGGTGCGGATGTGATGAAAGAGAAAGGAGGCGGCGTTTACCTGAGTATCTGGTTCGAAAACGCACTGGAGGAAAAATAGTTCCTTTGAGTTGACCTTGCTGTTGTTTGGCCTTCCAAAAACTGTGTTTTGCAAGATGCGGATAAAGTACCGGATAGTGGGGTTATGTATATGGGAGAGAAGGAGTTCTTCCCAGTTGTAGGTATCTATACCGGAAATTTTCTTAAAAAGGCCAAAAACGCCAACTGTGTTCCAGTTTGAGGTTGGAGGGATTCTGGCATGCAGCAGACCTTTTGTGGGAAATTGTAGCATGGTACTCAATTGGTTTTGGGTTAGAGAGTACTCGGTGTTAAACATACGGAAGGTTGCCGTACCGGTTAGAAATTCGTCTTCACCGGCGGGAGTGGTGTAGTCGTATGAACTTAAGAATTCTAAGGTTAGGGATGGGTAGGTGGGTTGATTATGAGTGCAAAGGAAGGTTAAGTTGGCTTGACGGAGCATCCATTCGATACCTTGGAGTAAGCCTAATTGTTGTAAACAAGGTAAATCGGGGTACCTGGTGGAAACGACGCCTCGCTGTTGGAAACGCTCGAATTGCTCCCTCTGATAATTATCATCTACGGATCGGAAGATGATGTTTCCGAAATTCTGATTTCTCGCCATTGTGATGAATTTTGAAGGGGTGATTTGGAAAGAAAAAGAAATGTATTGGATAGGAGAGAATTGTTTGTGGTGAATGAAGGAAGGTTTGGTGGGTATTTATAGGAGAAGAATTTGGAAGGTGGAAAGAAAAAGTGGTTGAAAAGTAATTTAGTGTGGTTAAATGAAAAATGAATGGGGAAGGTAAAAAGTTAAAGGTGTAACGTTCGTCTCCAACGGCTCCTTAACGTTCACTAGTCTGAGGAGTGTTACGCTCGTCACAGGGATGTGACGCTCGTAACAGGCACTAAGCGTGCCGGCCGTTATGGATAGTGTGACGCTCGTCACACTTTCCTTTTTGGAAAGGCCTCAGTGGCGCTTCACAGAATTACTTTGGTTGGTGAATTTATTAGTTTTGTTTTGCTTATGATCAGTTTAGTCTGCAATTTAATTTATTGTGCACGCTTAATCTGCTTTGTATAGTAATAATTCATAGGAAGCAACAGTAGAGCATAATAGCTTTTGCATAATAAAATTAAATAAACAACTTCAATAAAAATGATCATAATGTAATACAGGAAAGGAAAATAATGAAATGAAAGAGAAATAAACATGAATTCAAATAACATTAATAAATAATCTAACTTGAAACTAAATAACTTAGAAAAATAACTAAACTCTATCCCTCTGTACGATCTCTGGCCGGAGGAGCAAAAGAGTTAACATGATGTAGCAATTCGTGAAACTGATTCGTCATACTGCTCATGTATCCTAGAACTTCGTCTCTCATGTTAGTAAATTCTCCTCTGAGGGCGTCTTGTTCTGACATCAAAGCTTCAATGGCGGTGTTATAATCAGTTCCGGGCATATGATGTCGGAGGTCAGGTATGGCTGATTCTTCGGTCGGAACAGGCTGAGGAGGAGGGTCAATATCATGATAGCCGGATGGTGTCTGAGGGTCAGATTCAGCATGAGAGATCTGGTCAACATAATTCTCATAGTCATTACAAATCTCATAATCCTGGATGGATTCAGTGGATCCAGCAGGAGTTGGGGTTTCATTCAGGTTATAGAGCCAGTTCCTTTGGTTATGAACACTAGTCCTAGGATCGGGCATGGTGAATAGGCAGAGAACCTGGTTATCAATAATAAGCTCAAACTCATCAGACCCTGGGTTTGCTATAAACATAGTGTTGAAGAGGAAAGGTATACTCATAGTAGTAATGCCACAAAAAGGGCTAAGGTCAAGCATAGGCTGACGTAATCCAATGGCATTACCTATCATAGTTATTAAACCGCCTATTCTAATGGGTGCTCGCTCATCCTGGATAAGGTAGTCCAAATTAGCTAACATAAAAGTGGCACCGTTTACTGGACGGTTCTGGGAAGCACAAAATATGATGAAAAGTTCATCACGTGAAACTGAAGTACTGTTTGGCTTCTCCCCAAATAAAGTGTGGGTCAGGATCTTATGGAAATAGCGAAAAGCCGGATTATGTATGTCTCCAGAGAGAAACTCATGTTCTTCGGGCTCATCATTTCCAGTCAGCTTACCCCAAAAGTGTTCAAGCTCTCTATATTCAAAAAGTTCTTCCTGGCTTACAGTGAATGTATCAAAGGAGGTAGGGAAACCCAAAAGGTTGGTGAAGTCTCTAATATTAAATTGGTACTCCATATTGAACATTCTGAACTGGATAAATCCTCTGCTAATTCCTTTTCCATGGCTGGGTAGATAGATTAATGAGCTAAGGAATTCTAGTGTGAGTCTCCGGTAGGTGGTGAGATGTCTCAGGATAGGGGAGGTCTCCCATCCTATCTGATTCAGCAAATACAGGACACTCTGTCTCAGTCCAAGGGCAGTCATAGCCCAATCATCAGCATATAAACTAGGTAGCATCTCTCTAGCGGCTAGTTCTTCAAACTTTTGTTTCTGAGCCATTCCTCTGAACTTGATACCCATACGATCAATATGTCCCATCTGGTTAGTGTTAGCTAGAGAAAAGAAAACATGAGTTTAAGTCAGGATTTGGCCAAATGCCGAAGGAGGAAGAGAAAATTATTATTATATTATATTATTATTATTTATTTTTTTGAATAAATCGAGAATGAATATTAAACAGAAATTAAAAGAATAATTAAGAAAGAAATAGGGAAATGATAATAATAGAATAATAAAATAACAAATTAATTTGTGGGTTGTCTCCCACTAAGCGCTTTGTTTAAATGTCGCAAGCTCGACAAAGAAACTGTTAAATATAATCTATAGGTCCTGGGGGCGTTTCGTCTAAGTGTAGGATTTGCGAATCCTCGTTGGTTTCCGCATAGTGATAGTGTTTCAGACGTTGCCCGTTTACGGTGAACGGTTCTGTAGATTGTCCTTTTATTTCTACCGCTCCACTGGGAAATACTTTAGTGATATGAAAAGGCCCTGACCATCTGGATCGTAGTTTTCCCGGGAATAACTTTAGTCTAGAGTTAAATAAAAGTACTGCGTCGCCTTGCTTGAAGATTTTCCTTGATATACGCTTGTCATGCCATTGTTTTGTTCTTTCTTTATAGATTCTGGCATTTTCATAGGCGTCTCTTCTGAGTTCCTCTAATTCGTTTATGTCAAGGATTCTCTTTTCACCGGCGACTTTATAATTCAAATTTAAATTTCTAATAGCCCAATAGGCTTTATGTTCTAATTCTACCGGGAGGTGACAGGATTTTCCATAAATGAGCTTAAATGGGGTCGTCCCTATGGGGGTTTTATAAGCAGTTCGGTATGCCCACAAAGCTTCTGGTAATTTCAATGACCAATCTTTCCTTGAAGTGGCTACCGTTTTTTCTAGTATTTGCTTGATTTCTCTGTTAGATACTTCCACTTGTCCACTGGTTTGAGGGTGGTAAGGTGTCGCTATCCTATGTCTCACTCCATACTTAAGTAGTAGTTTTTCGAGTACCTTGGATATAAAGTGTGATCCACCATCACTGACTACTATTCTTGGGATGCCAAATCTCGGAAATATTATATTTTTAAAGAGTCTAGTTACTACTCGGGTGTCATTTGT
The DNA here is from genome assembly GCF_024323335.1 of Lathyrus oleraceus. Classification (NCBI taxonomy): domain Eukaryota; kingdom Viridiplantae; phylum Streptophyta; class Magnoliopsida; order Fabales; family Fabaceae; genus Lathyrus; species Lathyrus oleraceus. Next base: position 379,811,798 of record NC_066584.1, on the reverse strand, counting down.
TGGAGAAGCTATAGCTTCGATCCATTTTGATACGTAGTCAACTGCCACGAGTATGTATTTGTTACCAAAAGAGGATGGAAAAGGTCCCATGAAGTCTATCCCCCACACGTCAAAAATCTCTACTTCCAAAATACCTTTTTGCGGCATCTCGTCACGTCTAGATATGTTTCCCGTGCGATGACATCTGTCACACTCCTTAATAGCCGCATGTACGTCCTTCCATATAGTTGGCCAATAAAAGCCAGCTTGTAGGATTTTAGAGCAGGTCTTGGATGTACTTGTGTGTCCACCATAAGGAGCGGAGTGGCAGTGTTGGATTATATTTTCTACCTCTTCTTCGGGTATACATCGACGGAAAATACCATCGGGGCCTCTTTTGAAAAGTAAGGGATCATCCCAGTAATAGTGTTTTATGTCGTGGAAGAATCGTTTCTTCTGCTGGTAAGATAAATAGTAGGTGGAACTATTCCGGCAGCTAAATAATTGACTAGATCAGCGTACCATGGTGTGACAGATATAGCTAAGGTGGTTTCTACTTGCATGTCGGAGTTGTTCTCTTCCAAAGTAGCTATAAGTTTGTCATACGAGAAATCATCATTAATTGATGTTCTTTCCGGTTCAAGGTTCTCAAGTCTAGAGAGGTGGTCTGCTACTACGTTTTCAGTTCCTTTCTTGTCCTTGATTTCTAAGTCGAATTCTTGTAGCAACAAGATCCATCTTAGGAGTCTAGGTTTAGCATCTTTTTTTGTTAGAAGGTACCTGATAGCAGCGTGATCAGTGTAGACTATTATTTTGGCTCCTACCAAGTAAGAACGAAATTTATCTAGCGCAAATACCACTGCTAGGAGTTCTTTCTCGGTAGTGGCGTAATTCATTTGCGCTTCATCCAGGGTTCTGCTAGCGTAATATATAACGTGAAGCTTTTTATCCTTTCTTTGTCCTAAAACAGCACCTACAGCATAATCACTGGCATCGCACATTATTTCGAATGGTTCATTCCAGTCTGGTGTCTGCATTATGGGTGCTGAGATCAATGCTTGTTTAAGAGTTTGAAATGCTTTTAAACAGTTATCGTCGAATATGAATTCGGCATCTTTCATCAACAGTTCGGTTAAGGGTTTAGTTATCTTAGAGAAGTCTTTGATGAATCGTCGGTAAAAACCGGCGTGTCCTAAAAAGCTTCGTACTTCCCTCACGGTTCTTGGGGGTTGAAGATTTTCGATTACCTCTATTTTGGCTTTGTCTACTTCAATTCCTCTGTTCGAGATGATGTGTCCTAAAACAATTCCTTCTTGTACCATAAAGTGGCACTTTTCCCAATTAAGTACTAAGTTTACTTTTACACATCGCTCAAGAACTCTTTCCAGGTTTTCAAGGCATTCTTCGAAACTTTGTCCGTATACAGAAAAGTCATCCATAAATACTTCCATGATGTTTTCGAGAAAGTCGGCGAAAATTGCCATCATGCATCTTTGAAAGGTCGCAGGGGCATTACACAAACCAAACGGCATTCGTCTATAAGCGAAGGTACCAAAAGGGCATGTGAACGTTGTCCTTTCTTGGTCATCAGGGTGAATTGGTATTTGAAAGAAGCCTGAATAACCGTCTAGATAACAGAAATGTGAATGTTTTGCTAATCGTTCTAACATTTGGTCAATGAATGGTAAAGGGAAATGATCTTTTCGGGTTGCTTTGTTTAGTTTCCTATAATCAATGCACATTCGCCATCCCGATTCGATTCGTTTAGTTATAGTTTCTCCTTTTTCGTTTTCAATAACGGTTATGCCTCCTTTCTTTGGTACAACGTGTACAGGACTGACCCATTTGCTATCAGATATAGGATATATAATACCTGCTTCCAATAACTTGGTTATTTCTTTCTTTACTACCTCACTTAGGATCGGATTTAGTCTTCTCTGGTGTTCCCTAGAGGTTTTACAGTCTTCTTCTAACATGATGCGGTGCATACAAATAGAAGGGCTTATTCCTTTAAGATCGGTGATGTGGTATCCTAGTGCGGTTGGATATTTCCTTAAGATATGTAAGAGTTTTTCTGTTTCGAGTCTTCCTAGATCTGCATTAACTATCACAGGTCGTTCAAGTTCTAAGTCTAGGAATTCATATCTCAGATTTTTGGGAAGTGTTTTCAAATCAGGGGTTGGTTTGTTAAGACATTGCGTAGGGTCCGGTGTTATTGCTAAGCATTGGTTAGATTTGTCCTCTAAAAGATAGTCTGATGATTTGTCTTCTCCTAACTCTGCTTCTTTTATGCATTCATCGATGATATCCATGAAGTAACATGTATCTTCTATTGCAGGTGCTTTCAAGAATTGGGAAAGAATGAATTCAATTTTCTCTTCACCTACTTCGAAGGTGAGTCGTCCTCGTTTTACGTCTATGATTGCACCGGCAGTTGCTAAGAATGGTCTTCCTAGTATAATAGGTGTAGTATCATCTTCTCTAATGTCCATAATTGTGAAGTCAGTGGGAATGTAAAACTGACCTATGCGTACGGGAACGTTTTCAAGGATTCCTACAGGATATTTGATGGAACGATCTGCTAGTTGCACGGACATTTTGGTCGGTCTTAATTCTCCCATTTCCAGTTTCTTACATATGGATAAAGGCATAACGCTAATTCCGGCTCCTAAATCGCATAAGGCTTTGTCGATGACAAATTTTCCTATGTGACAGGGTATAGAGAAACTACCCGGATCCTTGAGTTTAGGAGGCATGTTTTGGATTATAGCGCTACATTCGGCAGGGAGTGTAACGGTTTCGCTATCCTCAAGTTTCCTCTTATTAGAAAGAATTTCTTTTAAGAATTTGGCATATGAGGGCATCTGCGTAATAGCTTCGGTAAACGGAATTGTAACGTTTAATTGTTTAAGGAGATCAACAAATTTTCTAAATTGGCCCGCATCTTTGGTTTTAACAAGCCTTTGAGGGTAAGGTATAGGTGGTTTGTAAGGTGGTGGAGGTACATAAGGTTCCTTCTTTTCTAGGGTTTCCTTATTACTCTCTTCCTTTCCTTAGGTTCACTTTCCTCAGTTGATTTCTTAGGGTTTTGGTTTTCTATCCTTGGATCAGACGGTCCTTCCACTTCCGTTCCGCTTCTTAATATAATTGCATGAGCTTGGCTTCTCGGATTAGGTTGGGGCTGTCCAGGGAATGTACCAGTTGGTGCAGCAGTAGGTGCTTGTTGTTGAGCTACTTGAGATATTTGTGTTTCCAGCATTTTGTTATGGGTAGCCAAGGCATCTACTTTGCTTGCTAGTTGTTTAAGTTGTTCGCCAGTATGTATGTTCTGGTTTAAGAAATCTTTATTGGTTTGTTGTTGGGAAGCTATAAAGTTTTCCATCATGATTTCCAAGTTGGATTTTCTAGGGGTATTATTGTTAGGCATGGATGGATTCGGTTTCTGATATCCCGGTGGTATAGATGGGGCTTGATTTGGAGACTGTCCAGGTGCGTATAAAGCATTATTACTCTTATATGAAAAGTTTGGATGGTTCTTCCAATTTGGGTTATAGGTATTCGAATAGGGGCTTCCTTGAGCATAGTTTACTTGCTCTGCTTGGATTCCAGTCAAGAGTTGACATTCCGCAGGAGTGTGGCCTTGGATTCCACAGACCTCGCAATTCTGAGTTATAGCAACCACGGCGGCTGGAGGTGATACGTTTAAACTTTCAATTTTCTGGACCAAAGCATCCACTTTTGCATTGACGTGATCAAGGTTACTTATCTCGTACATGCCAGTTTTCGGTTGAGGTTTTTCCACCGTTGTTCGTTCGGTTCCCCACTGATAGTGGTTTTGGGCCATGCTCTCGATAAGCTGGTAAGCATCAGCATAAGGTTTGTTCATTAGTGCACCACCTGCAGCGGCGTCTATTGTTAACCTTGTGTTGTATAAGAGACCATTATAAAATGTGTGAATTACTAACCAGTCTTCCAAACCATGGTGTGGGCAAAGTCACATCATGTCTTTGTATCTTTCCCATGCTTCGAAAAGAGACTCGTTGTCTTTCTGTTTAAATCTGTTTATCTGGGCTCTTAACATAGCTGTTTTGCTTGGCGGAAAATATCGGGCAAGAAAAACTTTCTTCAACTCGTTCCAGGTGGTGACTGAGTTGGAAGGAAGAGATTGAAGCCATCTTCTAGCGCTATCTCTTAAGGAGAAAGGAAAAAGACGAAGTCGAATTGCCTCTGAAGTGACACCATTAGCTTTAACAGTATCAGCGTATTGAACAAATACGGATAAATGAAGGTTTGGATCTTCGGTAAGATTTCCAGAGAATTGGTTCTGTTGCACAGCCTGCAACAGCGAAGGTTTAAGTTCGAAGTTGTTTGCTTCGATTGCGGGCGGAGCAATACTTGAATGTGGTTCATCTTGCGATGGAGCGGCGTAATCTCTAAGAGCACGAGCTGGTTCTGCCATCTCGGGTATCGAAGGAAAAAGGTTTTTGATATCAGGAAGTTCGATAGGAGGGAGATTGTTTTCAGCACGATATTCCCGAATTCGTCGTAAGACTCGGAGATATAGTTCGATATCGTTGATTCGTAGATAGAGCGGTTCGCCTTGTGAGCGAGTGCGTGGCATACAAATCAACGAAAGAAAGAATAGAAGAAAAAGAAACCTTAGTCTCTACAGCGTAACGGAAGAGTTACGATATCGATTAAATAAAAGTCCCCGGCAACGGCGCCAAAAACTTGATCGCTCGACTGCGTGAGTCGAGAATGGGATACAAACTGCAAGTGCACAGTTCTATCGCGTAGTTTTAAAAGATATTGATCCCACAGGGACTTATGAATCGATATACCGTTATCTAAGGTTACTACGTAAATCTAAGGTGAAAAATGTTTGATTGTTTGGGGAAAAACTAAAGGCTAAACTAAGATCTAGATTAAATATTAATAAAACGGATATCGGTATGTAGTTCGTCAAAACTAGGGAATCAAGTCTTTGTCGGTTTCTTGGTTTTAAAGTAAATCGTTTCAGTTAACTTTATTGGTTAAAGGTTTTATCTCAAACTCTCGCTCTGTTGAATAAACCATGATTTATATTAATGTAGCTGTCACTTATAATTAAGTCAAAAACCATATTTTGAAAGCAATAAAGTTGCAGAAACTTTTTTTAAGAAAACACTGACCGTTTTAAACACCCTTATCTCAAACTCTCGCTCTGTTGACTTAGGTTATACAATTAAATCCAAATGCTTAACTCTCGTCCTCACATTCAATCTTTAAAAATACTTTTTGGAAAAGGTCAGAATTTAATTAACTCTAAAACTTGCTCTCGCCCTGATCTAGAATTAATGCCTAACTTACACTGTCCAGTTAAAACCTCAAACTCTCGCTCTATTGATTTTAACTTCTTTATGTCCTTTACTTTTTTAAAAAATCTTGTTATTAAACCTGTAAGTTGAGACCGTAAAAAGATTGATTTTAATTTTAAGTTTAAATAGACCGACTCAGTCTTGATCCCTTATTCTGCTTACTTTACATACCGATACCTAGGCGAATTAGCCAGACATGCTAAATAAACAAGCATACATATCATGCATAAACAGACTCATTCCAGGCAGATAATATAGATAAATAATAAAACAAAATATTAAATAATGATTAAAGAACCTGAATGCGTAATACAATAGTCTTGAACACTCCACCACAAGCCGGTAGGATTTGTTCTTCGATTCTTCAATTAAACAATAAATTAAACCAAGGAAATAAAACTAGAATCTAACGTAAGGTTAGATCCGATAAAAGTTGCACAATAGTTTCCGGTGTAGAAACTATTATGCGAAAAATATCTAAATGCTAAAAGGGGAAAGGTAAATTGCAAGGGAAAAAGAATGTAGAACTTGCAAAAGAAATAAATAAAATAAACGATGTTAAGTTGCTGGAAAAGAAAAAATAAGCAAAAGCGTGAAAAGAAAATTGGCAAAGCTTCGGCAATATGAGCGTGGAAAAACCGAGGAACCCTTTTAGGTTTTAGAGATAGCTATTTATATTGGTGCTGGTAACTGCTTTCCGTTTCTCAAGTTCTTCAACGTGGCTAAATGCACGGCGTGGATATAGGACACAAACTCCTCAACGTCTCTTCTTCAAGTCTTCTGAGGGCGTTACTTGCGCCAAAAAAATAGTGGAACGGTGTGACGCTCGTCACACCATGTGTGACGTCCGTCACAAGGCTGCTTTGCGTGACGCTCGTCACGCACCCTGTGACGTCCGTCACAGGCACAGCATTGGTGACTTGTGCGCTTTGGGCTGGGCTTTGGCATTTGGTTCCTTTTCTCTCCTTTTTGCACCTCCTTTTCTTCCATTTTCACTTGCTCTTCAAAATAGACTACCTGAGACAAATAGGAAGAAAATACCACGTAATATCTCATAAAATGCAGTAAACCGAAATAAATAGTCATAGAATTTAATGGAATTAAGTCCTAAAATATGATATAATTTCGTGTTATCATATACTCGGGCCTGGGTTTTAGCCCCACTCAGAACACCCACCCCAAAACAGAGGAACCACCTGCACAGAGGACGGCAACATGATAGTATGATGCATGCAAATATTTATGCAAATATATACACAGTCAGAATAATAAATGCAATAAATAAAGCAAAACAAGCAACCTAAACTATCCTAGAACGCTAAGAGAGACTCGCTTAGGGAAAATGGACCAGCAATAGGTCGACATCTTCGAACTCCCCAGCAGAGTCGCCAGCTGTCGCATCCGCGAAAAAACAACCGGCGGGCTAAAACAAAAAAATAAACAGAGCCGCCACTGCGCGTTATTTATCCCAAAAATAGGGAAAGGAAACGCTCAGAGAAACCTGGAAAAGCATGGTCTCGCGACCAAAGAGAAAGGGTAAGGGAGTCGGTTACGCAAGGGGAAGGTATTAGCACCCCTCACGTCCGTCGTACTCGACGGGATCCACGTTCTAAAAGAAAGAAAAGGTTGCCAAAACATCACACACACACAAGGAACGCAGGTGGGGTTAAGAGAAGGGAGCTCGATAGGACATCGCATCCTATGCCTACATATCTCGTCGGGAACGAGAATCAGAGCTGCTGTAGTTCGGCTCACGCACGCCAAACAACACACGCACACAAACAGGCAAACATGGAGCCTGAATGCCAATCACTGGGCTTACATCAGCATCCGAACCAAAACACACGCACACTGGAACCCAGATGCCACTTGATGGACTTACACCGACTTCCAAGCACACCACAAGCACAAACAAACACAATCAGGATACGGACAGCCAATCGCTGGGCTTACATCCATATCCTGACACACAAGCTTAAACAAGCAAACACACACAAAAAGAAAAAAAAGTGCCCGGAGAGACCTCGCACGGTCTCCTGCCTACATACTGTTGGTGTAAGCCCTAGAGGCCAATACTTTTGGTACTTGTATCGAATTATTTATTAATAATAAAAGGCATTTTCTTTATTATGGTTGATTAATAAAGTCCCTAGAATACATAGTCCGTTTAATGTATTAAGTGTGACTTAATCATGAGAACACATTAAACATAAGGACACTATTCTTAAAGTATCCGTAGTCGAGCTTTAATGTGAAGTGGGATAACATTAAAGCATTAAGACTATTATGTTTGTAGACTGATGATCACATCTCATGGATCATGGATAAAGAGTTATCAAGTCTTAAACATAGGTATGAATATTATGAGTAATATTTATACCGGATTGACCCGCTATGAGAATACTATATAGAAAGTTATGCAAAGTGTCATAAGTTATTCTCATGGTGATAATAGTGTATACCACTCTTCGACCTGAAACCACTATGGATCCTAGATGTAAAGTTGAGTGCTTATTACTGATCCAACGTTATCCGTAACTGGATGACCATAAAGACAGTTGATGGGTACTCCACGAAGCATGCTGAGGGACATGAGTGTCCTAGATGGAATTTGCCAATCCTGCGTAACAGGATAAATGTCTATGGGCCCAATATTGAACTGGACAAGGGTGACACGGTCTATACCTTGTGTTCAATATAGACATAAGGGCAAAGGGGTAATTATACACATAATTATTATCACAGGAGGTTTTGTCAGATCACATGACATTTTCATGACTTGGGTAGCAGTGATGTGTTGCTAGATACCGCTCACTGTTTATTATGTTAAATGCGTGATTTAACATAATTGCCAACGTCGCGAAAACCTATAGGGTCACACACAAAGGACGGATTGATGAAAGATAGAATAATTAAGAAACACCGTAAGGTACGGTGCACTTAAGTGGGAGACGAAATATGGTAAGGTACCAAATACTTAAGTGATTTTGGCATATTATGAGATATGGGCCAAAATGCACTTAAGTGGGCTTTTTGGCTTGAAGCCCACACAAGTGGTTCTATAAATTGAACCCCTTGGGTAGAAGCATTGTAACTCCATTCCACTCAGACAGAAATTCAAGTAGAGGCTTGGAATTTTGTTTCCCTCTTTCTCTCACTCAAAGCCTTCATTCATAACAGCTAGCACTGCGATTGAAGGAATCCGTTCGTGTGGACTGAGTAGAGACGTTGTCATCGTTCAACGTTCGTGATCGCCACGTGGATCTGTATCAAAGGTTTTGATCATTATCAGAGATCTGCACCAAAGGTTTGAATCGCCACAAGAGGTAACGATTCTATCACTGATCATGCCCATTCGTAAGGATCACTAAATGGAGAAATTTTTAAATTCCGCTGCGCCTTGGATGGCTATTCTCCAACACATACCTCGTCTGGAACAAGGATCAGGGCGATGTAGTTCCCCCTCAAGGGAAAGAAAATCTAGCCAGAAACACAGGGAAGACACACTACCAGGGAGCTGTACTCGAGCCTAGTGTTATCATGCATCATTGCCCTACGTTGAGGTTTCTACCTACTTGCACCACTGCAAGCTAATCCTATCCAGGAAAACAAGCATACAAGCATACAAGCATACAAGCAAACAGAGCAAACAAATATTCACAAAGCACACACTATATCCAGTCAAGTGGGCTCAAACAATGGGTTTGACTGCCGAAGCAAGTCATCTGTACATGGGTAGTGTTCGCTCTTAACCTTGCCATTGCGGGGCTAAGGTGAGGCAGATGAAAGGTGAGTGAAGATTAGACTTCACAGCTCTTATCCCTGATCAGGGAGAGCTTCAGACAAAGGAATGTTGTGATTGAATGTTGTGATTGGCTACTGAAGGCGCCAAACACCAAATTCAAACAGCCAGGCAAAGATTTGGATCAAACGAGCTTTCTTCATCGTTCTTCAACAATGATTTTCCAGAAAATGCAGCAAACACGCGAAGAACAAATTTCAACAAAAATTCACAAGCCTATAGTCATTGGAACCGTCTGAGCACCAGGATCATGAATATGTGATTCATTCATCCTAATTTCTACTATATAATCCGGATCGATCAAAAACCTAAACACACATCAAACTTCAAAACACGATTTCTTCCTCTACAGTTCACCAAACCAAAAACTAACTACATCATGATCACCTACGTGGAAGGCACTTCAAAACGCATATGGAATTTCAAGGAATTGTGAAGGTCGAATTTATGTACCTTGAATGGAACAGTTGATGTTCTTGGAGTTTCCACGCGCCAAAGTCCAAAACAGATGCAGAGGAAGCTTGAGGAAGATGAATGGAGGAGTTAGAACAGCTCGAGGATGCTTGAACCAAAAGAAATCTCAAACTGCCATTGCCATGCTCACTTGAAACAGTCACGATTTTGTGGATTTCTTGCACCAATTCGATGAAACAGTTGGAGAGGAAGATGATTGGAAGATGAAGCAAAAAGAATCACTCACTTTGATCAAGAATTGAGGAAGAAATCTTGAAAAAAAGCTTGATGAAAATTTGGAGATTTTGAGAGAATTCTTGAAATTCTGTTATGGATCTTGAAGATTGTGATTAATTCCTTGAGCACTTGTGACAATTCAAACCATCTCCAATTGGCATATGTGAGGTGTTGCAAAAACTCCCATGCCAAAATTCCAATTATTCCTCAACTTGGACCATTTTGCCCTTGGATTTTTAATTGTGCACTTGAAAAATGACCTTTTGCATTGACCATTTTTGATGAATTCCAATTATGCACCATGAAAGTACATGTCAAATGGAGTTTGCACATAAAAAGATCACTCAATTTGGACACTCCATGTGAAAGTTATGCCACTTTGATTATGGGTCTTTTTTGAAATTGAATGGACCATAACTTGCCAACCATACATGGGAATTTCAAGTTCTTGGACTTTTTGGAAAGGTGAGACCAAGATCTACAACTTTCATGTTGAACAAATTTTCATTTGAAGCTTCCTTGGACATGTAAATTTATGGTCAAAAACTTTCCATTTTTGGAAACTTCCATTACAAGTCACTTTCTATTTTTGGCAGTTTTTGTTCTGACTTGATTTTCTCCATTCTTGAGCTTTGACATGTCAAATAAAACTTATTTCAACATGAATGAAGTGTATCCAACTCTCTCCCACCTCCAAATCCATAAAATCAAGCACAGTTGACCACAGTTGACTTTTTCAACTGATAGATGAATTTGGCAATGCACTGATCAATCTGAGCCCCAATTCTCTGATGAAATGGCTCAATGATGAAACCCTAGCCTCAATAAGCTCCATAAAACCATTTGATGATCCCCATATTCACTGTAGACCCCATCTCCTAGCCATGCCCTGATTGGCCCAATGCAACTGATTAGGGTTGACCAGTGGTCAAAACCCTAATCTCAAGGTATCTGATCAATCTTCTGAATCTTCTTGGACGATATCAAGACCATGATGATGATGATGTATCATTGCAACCAAGATGAAGACCAATCTCCTAGAGAATCACAAAACCCTAATTTGGACCTCCACATCCTCAGATGATTAATGATCAGTCCAATGAAACCCTAGCTTGCACATGACCTCCTATCTTCTGATCAAGACTTGGGGGAATAACTTGCACAATGTAACCACATGATATGCAATATGCAATGCCTAATGACCTAAAAATGATATGTAATATGTTATGCTAGTCCCAAGAGAGGAGGGCAAATTTTGAGGTGTTACACTCATTGTTTAAATACTATATCATCAGTTTTTAATACTGGTGGATTCTGATAAATATTTATTCTATTTATACATGTCGGGTCTGTGGAGTGCATGAGCACACAATTATACCATCTAAAAAATTTAAAAATTTATTTTGATATTTTCATATATTCTTGCACACACTATAAAATGTGACATGTTCTAAGAAAATTTCAAAATACTCAATAATTCTAAGAAATCTCATTGTGTTATACTGAGATATATATTATTTTCTTAATATCAACAATTATCGTAATTTGATACTTAGACCGATATTAAAAATACACAATAATTTTTTAGCATCCAATAATATTTTGCTATTCTGTCATCAATATTCTACATCTGGCAGGTCATAAATATTAAAGTAAGTGTTAAAGGTTGTCAAAAAAATTTCTTCCGTGATTTGTAACCGGCCGTTTATCACCTATAATTTGAACCACATTTGAAACCTATTAAGATCATCAATAACAACAACATTAAATATTTAGTAAAAATAGTATAAAAAGATAATTGAGGAAATATATATTGGTAAGTGATATACAACATTTACTTACTAATTTTCCCATATCACCTCTTAATGGTCATGACAAATAACATGCACATCATCATCAAAATCATTTTCTTCATATGAGAGACGTACATGTGTTGCGAAAGAGGAGGTATCAAAATTTAAATATTAATTTTCATCACTGTTAGGAATATATTTTCCTCGTAGAGCAATTGACCATCTTGTGTTAGAAGGATCAGTGACATAAAAACTTTGTTTTGCTTGAGATTTAATGATGAATGGTTCGTTCATATAAGTCACCTTTCGAAGATCAACTTGTGTGAATCTTAATTCATTGATTTATACATCAGCGTTATTGTCAATCCACTTTAAAAGTAACATAATCAATCTCCATAATCTCCTCAATGACCCCAAAGTCAACCAATAATACACGTCAACCCAACAAAAGCAAGGAACACTACAAAAGGGGAAAGTATCAAACTCCTAAAAAAAGCAAGATGAGGGAAAGCAGGGAGAGCACCAATAAAATTGGAGTTGTATGTCGGCCAACCAATACACCCATACATGCCCAAGTAAAATAGTGGATCATACTCCCTGTCTTAAAGAGAAAGGTAAAACTCGAGCGAATGCATGTGAATCCACTTTAAAGAAATGCGAATAATCATAGTCACCTAGTGATTAACAGACAAGCTTGCAAAAAATAATTTTATTACACATGGTCTAAATAGTCCTAAGGACACCTTCTTACCTCTACCTAACCCCTGAATCTTCTTGAACACCTCTAAAACCGACTACAGAATATACATCGACTTGCCCACCTACTTAAACCCCTATACCAAATAGTATTCGTTACATCACAGAGAACAAACAAGTGATCCACCGACTATACCCAAGTTAGACACGCATCACACCTCACCCCACTGTCCACCTGAATAATATTGGGCCAAAAAATTTTAAGCCTAGAAACTTCTAAATAACTTTATTCGTCCTTCTTTTTTCTAGTGGCCGAAGAGGATAGACAATCATAAGTCGACCTTACCGAGAACCCGCCAATATGATCAGGTGTCTAAAGCCAAACGTCCTCTTTATCATATTTAACCACCCCTCGATTGAAGTGACTAAGGCTAAAAAAAGCTCTTAATTCCTCCCAAACAAGTAGCTTACGCCTCCACATAAACTCTCAAACCCAGACTTCTCTCATCCAAGCCCCCATCCTTCCTACCTCGTGAGACTTCTACTCATATATAAGGAACATCCTCTCAAAAGAAACACACCAACGATCCATCACAACCCACCTTATAGATCAATGAGGCGAACCAATCAGAAGGCTTTGTAATCTTGGAGCTAAGGAGGGAGACATCTCTCCACTAATGAGGAACCCTCTTAAGACTCTTTTCCATCCCTCATAGATGAAGCCTAACCACTGAGGAGTCATACCTCTTAGAAATTATAATCCTTCATAACGAGGTTGATCTTCCAACTCCATTTACTAAACAAGGTCAAACTAACTTGTCTCGGATCCTTAACACTTAAACTACCTAACTTTTTGGATTTAAAACATCCACTCACTCGACTCACACAACCTTGAACTACCTTTGGAACCCTCCCATAGAAAGCACCATTGCCAAACAAACCTCTTCCAGACCAACACATGCATCTTCCCAATAAAACATCTAATAATATTGGATTTTATACGATATGTTTTTTATTTTATTTTTAATTTTTTTAAATTTTTTTGCAATTTTATTTTGGATCAATTTCTAATTAAAAGTGTTTGTACTTTACTTTATGAGAAATACTTGCATAGGAACACACATATCTCCAACAACCGATAAGAAAAGAGAAAAAATTTAAATTAATTTTTTTTAATTGAATTCATGGGATGGTGTGATTATGAATGAGATAGAAACAAATATTTTTAATTTTTAATTAATAAAAAAGTTGTGATTGATTTTTTTAAAAAATTATTTGTTATGTTCGTTTCTATAGAAATATTTTTCTTACTTTATAACTGTCTCCTTTTTTGTCACATACATTCCTTTTTAAAAGAAAATAAAAAAAAATACTAAGAAATAAATACATAAATTTAATATTATAAGAATTAGTGAATTGCTTAATAAGTAGTGTTTCTATAAATTTACATCAAAATTTGATTATAAGGTTTTAAGGTGGATATAGTAATTGATTTAATATTTAATAAATAAAATTAAAATCGCAACCTAATACCTTAATTAAGTGCCACCCTTCCTCCAAACGTTGCATCTCTATAGACTGAAACTTGCATCCATTCAACTCTATATAAATTCACACCATTTTATCATCATTCATCTAAAACCATAACAACAATGGCAACAGAGAACAATAACTTGGATTTGTTCTCTTTGCTACCAGATTCACTTCTTCTTGCAATCGTTTCTTTCCTACCTTTCAAAGAAGCCGCTGCAAGAACATGCATACTCAACAAAAAATGGCTGAACATATGGAAATCCGGAAACGACATTGACTTCGACGAAAACTTCTTTGTCAATTCAACTTCCGATGAAATCAAACAAGCACAAAGAAAGGTTTTCATCGACTTCATCACAAATTGGATTGCACACTTCACACAACGCGACATTAACAAATTCTCACTCAAGATATCAAATCCTCATTCTTGTCGCAACACAATTGAAAGCTGTGTTGAGTTCGCCGCACAGCGCAGGGTGAAAGACTTAACCCTAGATTTCTCAGACAAGAGAAACTTCAATAATAATAAGGATAATGCTTTGTTTCCGGTGCCAACGCAAGTTTATCAACTTGGATCATCGCTCGAATCACTGAAATTGAGTTCGTGTGGTTTCTTTGTGCCAGATTCTCTTAACTTCGATGCACTTAGAGACTTGTCTTTGAGCTGTGTTCATGTTAAAATCAAAACTCTTAAAAGTTTGTTGTCAAGTTGTAGTACTATTCAGAGTTTAAGCCTTGAAAAGTGTTGGGGTTTGCAACACTTCGATTTGGGTTATGTACCAATTTGTTTGAGAAGGTTGGTGGTGAATAAATGCGAAATAGAATTGGATTATTTATCATTTAATGCACCAATACTTCAATATTTTAAGTATTCTGGACTTGTGTTTACTTCGGATATAAATGCAAAAGAGATAGAAGAGGTAGACATTGATTTTGCCCTAGAATCAAGATTCAATGAATGCGGCAATGAGTTATGCCAAATTCTGCTAGATTTTTCTGCAGCTAAGATTCTAACAGTTTGCAGTTATCTACTCCAGGTACTATTCTATTCATTTCTTGTTAATGATTATGTTATTTTTATGGTTACTTGTAAAACATTTTTTATTCTGTTATGCATCTAGGTTATTCCATCTGGAGACGAACCAGTGCAAATACAAGGAGATTTGAATGTAAAACATTTGATTCTGAACACTCAACTGCATCCTAATGAGTTAGGTGGATTGGAGTTCTTACTCAACAGTTGTTCTGTAATGGAAAAACTCACATTAAACCTAGGATCAGGAGTTATATTTGAGGTGAGTGAGTCAAATATACTTTACATTTTATGCATATATGTAATATGGTTTGATTTGTCAACATTTTTGCATATTGCAGGACTATAAAAATCCCTATGATGTTGATCTTAAAAACTTCTGGCAACGTAGAAGAGTAGTTCCTACGTGCTTGATGAGAAGTTTGAAGGTGGTGGAAGTGAATAAATCGAAAACAACAGACTCTGAAGTTATAACTTTGTACTTCTTTATGCTGACAGGGAAAGTGTTGGAAGAGATTAATATTCATATTTGTAATGCAGATGATGGTCTTACAGAAATTCGATATGCACGTGCGAGGTATTTGAGGACTGCTGAAAAGTGTTCAAGTAATTTGCGAATATCAGTTTATTGATGAATGATGACGATAGTGAGTGCAAATACGTGTTTATTATTGTTTTTATTTTAGTGTTGTTTGAGGGAATGTAATCCTGTAATGTTTTGTTGTATGAAATAATGTTTTAAAAACACAATAACAAGATAATTGTACTTCATTTGTGTTTTTTATTCCACCAGTGCAGATTTTTTTCTCGTGATTATTGCATTGCAACAACGAATAATATTATTTGCTGCATTGCAACACCAGTGCAGTTTTATGTAAATAATCTCTTACGAGACTTTTGGTGTATGTTCATTAAAAATAATATTAATTACACATAAATAATAAAAACTTTAAAGTAAGATGAAAATGAACTTGTGTTGTAAAGGTACTTTAATAATATTATTACATTGTGAAATTCATAAACAAAGATAAAAAGTACACAAAATCACATTCTTCAACAAATGAAACATGCATATTTTGTCATCAATCACGTCTTTAAATTAAAAAAGACCAAACATTCTAAAGAATTTTCTTTTTTTCATGCAATTTTTTTTTTGTAGAAATGCAAAAATAATAAGTTAATAAATGAAACAAAATTACAAAAGAAATTGTGAAATTAATAGTTATTAGTTAAATATAGTAGATTTATAACATAGTTGTGAAATCATAATTGAAGTAAGTATAACTTATTTTTATGTTGAAGTAAAGTTTCAACATTTTTTCTTTTCAGCTCCTTGCATAATTGGAAGATTTCTTTATATCTTAGTTTGACAGTAAATATTTTGTTAGTAACTTGTAGCTTTGATGCAAATTAATTAGTAAGCTCATTTCTTAATGTACACTGTGAATATTTGTGGATGTGATTAAAGAATTTGTTTAGAGAGTACGTAGTCTCAGAAACACCTCTAGATAAATCCACATATATTTGTCTATGACTAAAAACATATCATGGAAGTGATTTATTTATTATAATCGTAAAACTTAGTCACACAAAAAATTGCTTTCTATTAAGTACAAAAGGAAGCCTCGCACACTCAAATGTTTTTAACATATTCATAAATAAACCAAGACATAATAATAGTGTCTCATTACACAGTCCATATCTAGGATCTAGATTTCGCAACAATATCAATGGTACATCCTTTTTTATCTTCAAAATATGCGGTAGGAGACTACCTTGATCAATTGAGTTTAAGAATTCATACTGATATAAATTATGAGTATCCCCTTCAATCTCGTCAAACGACAACAAACTATGTTCTTCTCCTGCAAATTGGTCGACAATTATATCATTCAATTTTTCAACACCGTCAATTTTTGGTGTCAAAATGGCTCTTTGTGCCATATATGGAGCATCACATCCATGCAATTGTATTTCAGGAAATATATGTCGGATAAGAACTTGGATAGAATTTTCACCTTCTAGTTGTATTTAAATTTGTGGAGGTAACCTCACCGTATCATCTGGTTTGGTAGGTTCAATACCATCACTTGTGTGCATAAGAAATTCCACAAACTTGTGATCATGTATTGATCGCATATTTTGACGCAAACGATATACTTTGGCATGAGCCCATAAATGAGAACGAATAATAGACTAAAGTTATTTGTGTCTTATTACCGTTTTTTACAATAGGAAGAATTTGATGAAAATCTTCGCCCATGATTATAACTTTTCCACCAAAAGGAGCATTGTTGCTACAGATGTCTTATAATGTTCAATCTAATCCTTCTAAATAATTTTTGTTTTTCATTGGGGCTTTATCCCAAATTATTACAACTTTAAATCTAATGAGATTTACAACATATTTTTGCTTTTTAATACCGCAAATGGAACTCGGTTGTACATCAATATGTATCTTAAATCGGGAGTGTGTAGTCCTACCACCAGGTAACAATGTTGCATTTATACCAGATGATGCAGTTGATAAGATAATTTTTTCATTTACTTCAGAATCTTCCCATTAATGTTCGATAAAGGAATGTATTACTCGTTCCTTCTGGACCATCAACAACAAAATACCTCACTCTTTTTGCAATTAATGGCATTCATAATGGTTTTAAATGCAATCAACTAATCATTATTTAACTTCTCAACAGACCCAATATCTTCATTGAGAATATGGACTGCTAACTTCTCTTGTATGACGCTTGGAACTGAATCATCTTCTATTTTATTAGTTGGTAATGATGGGAGATTATAATCTTCATATTTTTACCGTGTATGCTCAAGAGCTAATTCAGTTTCTTTAACAACATGTTTGTCAAGATTCATTCCATTACATTATTTGTTGTTTGAAAATATTATGTCGTGTATAAAAAAAATCATTACAAAGGCTTCTAAGATAAATAGGTTCACAAAATATTAAAATAGTCAGAAATAACATCCTTAAAGCACATGGAATTCAGAGACTCGTTGCTTCGATCAAACAATTGCAAATACTATGATCAGTCTAGAAATCCCCGATCATCAGCTGATTTTTTGAATGTATTGAAGGGAGTTCCATTATTTGTAAGAAAATATTCCCAACCGGTTGGACCTTTGATATGAGATAACAATACTCAGAAATAAATTTTCTCCCTCGCCGAAGGTGACACCATTTAGACTTTCTCGATAACTTTTCTTGTTGATCTTCTGCGATGTCATTCCTTATCTTTATTATTCCAACAATAATGTTCTGGAACATCTATGTACAAGTAAATTTTTGCTTGTGGATCTATTCAATTTAGTGCAAATAATTATGTGAGTATTTCTTTGGAGTTGAGTTCATTATTTAACACATCTACAATTCTTTGATGATCATAAAAACGCACTTGGTGGTGGTTTGGCAAGTGTATTTGTAATCTCTCAATAGAAGGATATAATTGGTACATAGTGGATTAAAATGTTTTTCATAATACCTCTGGGAAAAAATCCATCTTACGTCAACATATTGTTGAACTTCACCCATATTTTATATTCTATGAATCTCCATAGCCACGTAATCATAAACTTTCTACACATATTTATATAGATACTTAATACTTTTGATGTTACTGAAAAACTCTAAATTGATGTGATAGTCATGCTTCAATAGTAACCAATGGTTATAAGGAACCACCCATCTATTATTGCAAGACTTATTTCTACCTATGGATATAAGTTCATCAAACCTTCTCATATACTCTAGATATTATGAGTCACTACTTTGACGTATTTCATCCAAGAATTTTTTTGGATACCTTTTTTTACATTGCTCGTCCTTCATACATGAAGACTTTCTATTTATTACGTCGCAAGGTCTGTGGATCATATGTTTTAGCACTTCTTCTTGTAAGTGTGGTTCATAATCTAATTTAGGTATTTCTAATCTAACCATACTATCATACTCTTCATGGTTACGCAATTTTTCGTTACTTTCTAAGACCCAAAAAATATGGACATGCGACAATCCTCTTTTTTGAAATCCAGTGACATACATGTACCTTTAAACCTTTCATAAGACTCCTTTATTAATGACATCATCTTTCAATTGCTTAAATTTCGAACAAAATATTCTTGTTAGAAAATTTGCACGATCTTGTGGTGTTTGAAATGGAAAAAATTCTTATGTCATCTCATTCCAATAAGAATTGTGTGTCATTGTCAGAAAAATATATGGTTTACCGTCATTAAGAACAATAGCCATGGTGTACTGGTCAAAAAGTACATGTGTATATTTTCCCCTTGCAAGGGCATGGAGACTCAGAGGCCTTCGTAGGTGTATAACACGTTTTGGTATGAGGTCTTTCTCATGGAAATGAGAAGCCATATACGATGGTTTTTAGGCTGTTTAGGGGACCAACTTAGGTGATGTGAGAGGCTTTGTTGATGGTCAGTGCTGCTAGAATTGCAGGCGGGCGTTAGGTTGATCGTGTGTGTTAAGATGGTCTCGTAGTGCTCTTTGTGTTAAGGGCATGGAGACTTAGAGTCTTTCTCTTTGTCCCTTTGAGGGATCATGTTTATAGGGGTCTCTAGGACCTTATTTTTTATCCCATTATATGGTCTTAACCACCCCCTTTTACTAGGGGAAGTTATTGACCGCTTATCTTCTAGGAGTCAATGGGGACTCTCTCTTACTTGACTCCCACATTTGAGGAGCCCCTCAGGCGAGTCCCTTAGATCTCGCATGGGTGACACAATTGTAGGGTAAGGGCGCCCTAGCCTTGGATTTTAACAAATATAACATTACACATGTCATTTTCATAACGTTATGTCATGTATCGATGACCGCCAATAAATGATGATGGAAATATTGTTCTTTTACCAATATTTTCTATGATGATTCATAGAGAGCATTAGTTTTTGAACACACAAATAATTATCATTGAAATTATAATTCATTATTAATCTATAACTATAAATTTATTCTACATTAATGAATATTTGCATTAGTTTCACCAACATGCAAAGCATCTTGTAAGCTTTGGTACACTTCAACACGTGTATCACTTTAGTGTTCACGTATCCACCTTAACCTCCCTGATTCAATTTTGATATGATTTCCTACAACATATTTTTGTAATAATCTACCCATATTTAACAACATCAACTGATCATTTGGATGAATCTACAGTTGATTAAACAACGTGTCAGTACTAAATTGAATGTTTTATAAATTATATTTATCTAAAATATCCTATCTACTAACAAATTATTTAAATGTAACTAAATCATGTACCTATAATATTCTCAATATGACACTCTTCATCCACTATAATTTGTTGTGTTGATGTCCTAACCATGCTTCTCCGATGGAATCAATATGGGATTGTAGGGGATCATAATATCCCTTTGTTTTATGAACTTTCTTTAGATTTCCATCATGAATAATGATATTAATATCCCTTCCATTTTCCATAGATTCAGATTCACCTCTAATAATAATTGCAGTAACTTGCTCTACATATGGAAGATTATATTGAAGGTGATTAGTTGGACGCTTTTTAAGTAGAAGGTTACATTCACTGCTATTTGGGAGGAGGTTCGGCTATCTTAAGCTAATTACAAAAGAATTATATTGATGGAGTATTTGTGGTGATTTTTGAACTATAGCTAATTATAAAATAATTATATTGATGGAGTATTTGTGGTAATTTTTGAACTATAGTTTGTTGTAACCGTGGACTTTCTTGCATTATATTATGTAGCTCGTTATTTGTATCGTAGATGTATAAGTATAAGAAACATGGTTGGACACTCTCATTAGGATATAAACCTTTTATGTTGTGGTAAAAAGCACATTGAGCAAGAAATGCATAAATACCAAGACTAGATGCCAGAATATTTTCATCAATGTGAACATTAATTGAAGTGAATGAGAATACATGGTTGTAACTCTGAATATGTTAACTAAAATATTTTCGTTCTGCTAAACCGTTAAAAAATATATTTGCAATTTTGTAGGAGCATTAATCCATGAAAAATATACCTTCCACCACTATAACATATGTCATGTGATTCATGGTAAAATAATCTTGCATTGCAACATCTATATGTAGTTGGATTAGGCAATCACGATTTTGCCATCATCATGTTATTTTTGAAATTTCAAACACTATTATTTCTTGCTCGAAAAGCACAATGTGATTCTATATGTAGGAGTTTGATGTTACTAAATATTATTTAAAATATCAATATGAACTTAAGCAATGTGCTTCAATAATAAAATTTAACATTATATAACTTACAATGTTATGTCATTTGGATATAAGCTATATTTATTAGGATATAAGTTAGCTAATGAACAT
Source organism: Lathyrus oleraceus (assembly GCF_024323335.1). Taxonomy (NCBI): domain Eukaryota; kingdom Viridiplantae; phylum Streptophyta; class Magnoliopsida; order Fabales; family Fabaceae; genus Lathyrus; species Lathyrus oleraceus. Next base: position 379,790,547 of record NC_066584.1, on the reverse strand, counting down.
ACCTTAGGATGACATGATGATGCACCATTATCTTTGGCTTTCATATTAACATCTGATTCTATTCCATCTTCTAAAGCTTCATCAACTTGCATATTATCTGATATGAAAAAAAAATTAACATACATCTTTGTGTTAAAGTTATTGCTCACATAAATCTACAACAATAATGATTATACGTGTATAAGATTGACTATTGTTGATTCCTTGATTAGGTAATGCAAAATTATATTTTTTTATGTTTAAATACATATAGTAAACGATTGGCTAACAATATTATACAATGTATGATATAAAGTTTATATTTTTCATCACCAACCAAGTGCAACGTCATCAACATATGTAAGTATATTTGGGTTGACTTCATTGTGATGAGTTCCTTAAAAGTATGAACTTGGAAAATTCATATTTGTCAAATTTTGAAATGGACCTCTTGTCTGATTGTTTATAGTGCATGATGTTTGAGTTTGTTTCTCTTGTTCTTGTCGCCACCTATAATTTGATCTTCATCTAAATAAATGATTTTCTCGTTCTTCATTATTCATATTTTATTTTATTTTTCTTCTATTTCCTTCCCTTCTTACCCTTTGCTATTAACTTGATTCATGTTGTTAATGTAACTACCAATCATTCGTATTCAATTTTAAAGTAAAATAGAATAAGTGGATGTTGAAAATAGTAGCTAAGTATAGAAATGAACTAAATATTTTTTTTAAAGTATGAAAGAAACACATTTCGTTTTTGTTTTGTATTCTATTTTAGGTTTTATATCTTTAAAAATATATGTTCAAGTGGTATAGGATATGTATTCAATTTTAAAGTAAAATAGAATAAGTGGATGTTGAAAATAGTAGCAAGTATAGAAATGAACTAAATGCTTTTTTTAAAGTATGAAAGAAACACATTTCATTTTAGTTTTGTATTCTCTTTTAGGTTTTATATCTTTAAAAAAATATGTTCAAGTGGATAGGACATCTATATCATAGTTTCAATTATAGTTGTCTCTTTTATTGCATACGTTTTTTAATTATCTTGAGAAAAAAGTAAAAATGCGTAATGAAGTAACATTAGAGTTTTTCTATAAAATAAGTATGTTCTTGCTTTTACAACCCATCATTTTTTTCCATTACTTATGTTTTAGACTTAGTTGATTTTTAACAAATAAATCGTATAGTTAAAAATATTAAGTTTGATTTTAAATATTGATGTTTGATTTCAAAAAATACATCGAAATAGATGCTTCAATAATCGAAGTTAAATGTTTTCCTTTAATTATGTTGTATTTTATGTTTATAGTTACATGTTTGATTCTTTTGTTTGATCTCTCTCTCTCTCTCTCTCTCTCTCTCTCTCTCTCTCTCTCTCTCTCTCTATCTCTCTCTCACACCACACCACACCATGGACATTTGTGACGTGAAATAAACCCTTTCACAAACAACATCAATGGGATGTTAGAGTTTATCGACCCCATTAACCTTACACGAGAGATAACGACATTTTTTATCTCTTATTTTCCATAAGGATATAAGAGAGAGAGAGAGAGAGAGAGAGAGAGAGAGAGAGAGAGAGAGAGAGAGAGAGAGATGAGAGAGAGGAGACGAGAAGATGAGAGAGAGAGAAAATCCCACGTTTATGAAACGCAATAAACCCATTCACAAACAACATCAATGGGATAATGTTAGAGTTTATTGACCCCATTAACCTTGCAAAAGAGATAATTACATTTTTTATCTCTTATTTTCCGGAAGGATATAAGAGAGAGAGAGAGAGAGGCCATGAATGTTTATGAAGCGCAATAAACCCATTCACAAACAACATCAATGGGATAATGTTAGAGTTTATTGACCCCATTAACCTTGCAAAAGAGATAACGATATTTTTTATCTCTTATTTTCCGGAAGGATATAAGAGGGAGAGAGAGAGAGAGAGAGAGAGAGAGAGAGAGAGGCCATGAACGTTTGTGACACGCAATAAACCCATTCACAAACAACGTCAATGGGATAATGTTAGAGTTTATTGACCCCATTAACCTTAAAAGAGACATAATGACATTTTTCATCTCTTATTTTCCGGAAGGATATAAATCTCATGGTCTTTATGATGTTTTCTTGAGGGCTGGAGTTGTGGATGAAGTGTTTATCCCGGTTGTAGCGGTGTATTCGTCGCTATATGATCTATCGATTAAATCATAAGCAAAGTATACAAGTAGATAGAGTCGCCACCGCACTTTTATTTATCCGAAGGACTGGCTAAAAAGCGAACAAAAGCCTAAGAAGTTTTACACGTAGAAAACTAATGAAAAGATCAGAGATCGGGTAAGGGGTAAATTACGCAATGGGAAGGTGTTAGGCACCCATCACGTCCTAGGTACTCCTAGGGAACCTTTTTCACACTTGTTGTATAAGAAAAATATTTATTTGTTTCTTGACATATTGTGCAAACATGAGTGGGATGATGAGAAAAGAATGTACATATTAATTATTTTTGTGTTTGAACGGATGAACCCGTTGCCTACGTACCTTCCATCAAAGGTAAGGATCAAAACGCCGTAGTTCGGCTAAAAACTTCCAAAAGTTAGTGGATTCAATTTTAAAACAAAAGCACTAAGGTCTTACGTTACCCACGGGAGAAAACTCAACCTTATGAAACAACAAGTCCACCATGTGAGAAAAGCTTCAACTTGCTAGAGAGGGGTTAACCCTATAATAAGCAAGGAAGACTTACAATTCAATCAACTAAGGACAAATAGGTGAGATTAATATCAACCAACTAGGGTAAATCAAACCTATAGCTAATGTATGAAAACTTAACAAACATGGACAAAGCCACAAAATCATTTGAATGGGTGAAGTTATTTGGATTATTTACAAAAAGGTCAAAGTATGATTAAAGTCAATTCAAAATGAAGTATTTACAAAAATGAAGTTTGGAAAATCATGGACTTAAAGTCCAAGTTTCTAATTTGGAAAGAAGTGAGAATGTTTGCACAACATGTAGATATAAGTTTGAAAAGTCAACAATGTGAAAAGGATTTTGAAACAAAGGTGGATGAAAGGTGTAGTGTAAAACTTCCTAGAGGTTCACCTCTTGAAATCATATAGAAAATGATTCAAGTGTGTCCTTTGGAATAAGGGACAAAGCAAGTTAGTAAAATAAAAGACAAGGTGATACCGGATGCCATCAATGGTCTTACTCCAATCTCACACAAAGGCGGATACCGGATACCAATAAATGGATTTACACCAATCTCCTAAAATAAAGCAATGGTACCGGATGCCAATAAATGGTCTTACTCCAATCTTATAAAGGTAAAACAAAGAACAAAACATGGAAGTCAACTGCCAATCTATCTGGACTTAGGTTAACCTCCACATATGATCATAGGAAAACAAATTCCATATTACACGGGCTTACAATGAATCCTCACATGCAATAACAAGCTCAATCAAAGAGCAAAGAGGATATGAGTGACCAATGAAGTGGTCTTACACTCTATCCCTTCCATATCATGGGAACAAAAGCCAATCAATATGGACTTACAATTGTCCTCAACGGGAAAACATCAATGTCACAATGACAAAAGAAATGATCATGCACTAATGGCAAACAAAGATGATAAATGCACAATGGCAATCAATGATAGCAAAAGCACAATGGCAAATCAAGTAATCATGTATAAATGAATCAAGTAATCAATCACATAAATTCAAGTAGCACACACTATAACCATTCAATGAGGCTCAAGCAAAAGGGTGAGGCATTAAAGCCAACTGTAATAGGGTTCAAGTTGCTCTTAACCTTTCCATTGAGGGGCTAAGGTGAAGCAGATGAAAGGGTATGAGGGGTGTGCCTCATCACTCTTATCTCTGGTCAGAGAGAGTATTGAATATCAGAAGATGTGGGAGTTCAGAAAGATGGAACTCTCTCCACAAATTAGACTCGATAGATCTTGGGTTTGGATCTCAATGCTACAACCATGAAATGGGAGCAAGGAGAAGACTCATATAATAGTGGGAGATAGGCTACATATCTCTTATATCCACCAATTGCCTTATTTAAAGGACTTTACCTGCTTGGGGACAAACATAAACAATCACAATCATTGCCTCTTAAGGAGGACTTCAGACAGTTGCCTGGCTAAATAACAAGCCAGGTCTTCCAGACTACATGAAGAAGAAGGTGCTATACCTCAATGCAAATGCTAATCAAGCAAAGCAATGCAAAGTTCTCAAGGAACTATAAGCAACTATGTACCTGAAATCAATCAAGTATAATCAGTATACAATCAAAAATCAAACAGACAGGATAATAAACCAATAGTCAATCATAATCAAACATGTGCCAAGCATAAAGCTCAAAGCTCAAAGGAGCTAGGCATCCTACAAAACAAACATATTAGTTCACAAGTGTCAAGTGAAACAACTCAAATATGAATCAACTTCCTTAAGGCATTAGCTTTTTAACCTGAAAAGTCAAAGTCAAACTCAAAGGTGAGAAGTAAGACCACTAGGACAAGCCTAGGGTCCAAAGGAGGGAAAAATCTTCAAACAGCAAGTAAAACATGATCAAAACCAAGATAATTCAAATAAGAAGAAATCCCAATTGGTCTCATATCCAAACTATGCACTAATTTCATTTTATGCACAAATTAAGACAAAGTGAGCAAAGTTGAATCACATATGAGCAACCAGAATGATTACATCCAAACAAATATCAAAACAGCTCAATAAATTCCACAAAAAATATATCCTAAATAGAAGACATTCAATGAGCTACATATCAATTTTCATGCCATTTGGACAAGAGGAATCATGGGAATTAAATCAACATGTCAAGGCATGCAAAACCACAACCGAATTAGGTCACCAAATGTACACCAACTTCAATCAATGGTAAAACAGTGATATCAAATTAGAAATGAATGGGGCCAAAGCCAAATTAAAGCTATACATGTTAGGAAACACTCCACCAAATTTCATATTCATGGGATAAGGGATGAGCATTTAACAATACATATAAATTTTCTACTCAAGAAACAATCCAAAATTGCTAAACAGCAATCAAAAATCCAAATCAATTAGAAAATGGATCAATTAAATCCACAAAAAATCATGGTGAAACCTAACATATAAAAGATATCTCATGCAAAAAATCAGAGCCATAGGCCTAAGGTAAGCATGGAAAATTAAATCATGAACTCAGCATAGCATAGTGTGACACATATTGTCACACTCAAAAAGATTAAATCATATATACCAATCCAGGGATCCAAAAATTACAAATTATACATCAAAATCTCCAGGAGTGAGTCAAGAATCATCATGAAATTTCATTAGATTTGGATAAGGCATGATTATTTGGTGATTAAAATGGTAAAACATATGAATATTGCACACATGTCAAAAATCAATAATCCATTCTAAAATTCTACCAGGCACAACTTAAGTTTCTATGCCTAAAAAATTCTAGAGAAAAATTGGGATCCAACAAAAAACTCCCACCTAATTTGGACTAATATTGGATTTTATATGAATTTTTAAAGATTTGTTAATTTATTGAAATAATTATTTAGTGTTATAATGAATTAATTAATTAATTAAGCCACGAATGGCATTATGGTAATTCTCGCTGCCATGGCCAAAACGGTACAGTATTCATTAATGCGGTGGCAGCCTCTTACTGGTGGAAACAGGTGGGAAACACGTTTTGAAATTTGTCATGCTGCGAAACGGATCTACAGCGGTCTTTTTCCAGATTTTCTTCATTCTTCATCACGCGTTCATGGTTCTTCATCCCCGGCTTCGGCCACGAGCGATCTTCAACCAAACTGCACAAACCGTATACCAAACTCTTCCTCTTGCAACGTAGATTACAAATATGTCCACGAAATCGTCTAAAGATTAACGTACAAAAAGATCTAATCGAAAGAAGTTTCATACACAAATATTCAGATCAACATATCTAGCTCAATACTTAACGAAATCGCGCGATTCAAACATCAAATTAACCTACATTCCACGCACTACATAAGCCATATCTTGATTTCGCGAATTAAAGATTTCAAAAATTCACCTTCTTGAAGTGCAGTTGGAGATTCAGCGTGTTATTGGCCTTGATTCTTGAAAACAGATCACGATTGATGATGTATGAGGTGAATGGTGAAGAATTATGAGCTCAAAGATGCACGAGGAAGTGAATTTTTACAGCTGCCATGTGAGAACTCAAGCTTGCAACAGTTGGAAATGGTGCGGTTTCTTGCTTCAATTCCTTCAAACAGAACTTCAACAGTACCTACACATGAAGATTCAAACAAAAACTTGCAAGAACAATGGTGAATTTTGATGAAATGGTGAAAAAATGCTTATGTGAAAATGGAGAAAAAGTGAGAGAATTTGGAGATTTTTTGGATTTGATCTGAAAATTGTGATTATTCCCTGAGTTTCTATTATAATTAAGCTTATATATGATTGCCTAATCCACCTCTAATCATGATTAGCAATTTTTTGATAATTAACACAATGTGCACATTATGGCAATTTGGCATTCTTGCCCTTGGAGAGTTCCATGCAATGTAACAGTGATTTTTCAATTTGAACAAGTCATAATTTTCATTTAGAAGCTATTGGAATTGGTCCCATGCCAAAATTCCATATACTTTGAGTTTTGGACCATTTTGCCCTTGCATTTTAATTGGTTCACTTAAAAAATGACCTTTTTATGTGAAGGCTTTTGGCAAAATGTGATGATGGATTATGAAAGTACATGTTAAATGGGGTTTGCTCAAAGAAGAACCATCCAATTTGGCCATTCCATGTGAAAGTTATGCCACTTTGAATTTGGGCATTTTCTGAAAATGATTTGACCATAACTTGCCAACCATAAATGGGAATTGAGTGTTATTGGACTTTTTGGAAAGGCAAGAACAAGATCTTCAACTTTCATGTTGGACAAATTTTGATTTGAAGCGTGGTTCATGATGTAATTTTGAGGAGCATAACTTTCCATTTTGGGCAAGTGAAAATTACAGGTCATTTCCATTTTGGGAAACTTTTCGTCTGACCTCAAATCCTTCAACCTTGATCTTTGAAATGTTGAATGAGGCTTATATGGACATGAATGAGACCTTTCCAACCATCTCACACCTTCAAATTCCTGATTAAATGCACAGTTGACCACAGTTGACTTTTGTTAACTTTTCTAGGGTTTTGGATGACTGGGCCATGTTCTGATGAATTCCAAGCCTCTTTCACATGAGATCTTGATTCCAAATGATATCACAAGTTGTATGAACTCTTGATGAATGATCATGGTGCCCAAATTCTTCAAGAATGGCCACCATCTAGCTCAATGGCTGATTTTGACTGTTTTGATTGATGATTGCTTCAGCTGCAAGAAACAAGGTTAAATGACAATATTTGTGTACATTTGGTTAGTAAACATATGAAAAGAAAAGGCATACAATGCAATACATGCCTGGTGATCAAGAACCACACTCACAAGGTGACCCACCCACTAAGAGGGAAGCTAGGGTATGCAATGATCCTTGAGGCCATGATATGAGATGTTATGGGCCATGAGGGATCTTAGGGCCAAAATTGGGGTCTTACAGATGCCCCTATTTAAGGTCATTCTAGCCGGAGGAGTGAAGTTTAGAAATCTTCATCTCGACGCGGTAGAATGGGCTTAAATAATAGTAATGAGACAAATTTTGGTCCCTAAGAGACCTCATGATGCAGATGTATGCATGCAAAAGCAAATTCTGTGGGGAATATGGTTCACACAGAAGAAAAGACGATCCATCGGAGTAATTCACTCACCAGGTACAGAGACTCTAACAAGACTCTTATGGGGATAATAAAGAAAAAGAATGCGTGAGCAGGACACGACTTTGAGTTGGGGAAACAAAACTGACACAACGTGTGCGAGACACGACTCTGATTAGGATAACAGAAATCATACTGGAGACCTCACCGGGGAAGTAAAGGACTCAAGACGGGGAAAGAAGAAATTCCAAAGGAAAACACTCCTATTGGAAAGACTCAAGCTGACTCAACAAAATGCAGGTACTGGGGATAACACCAATACAGCAACACAAATAGCAATACAACTCCGCTGGGGAAATCTAGACAAGACTTTCCAGGGGAAGCTAAAGGATGCGATGTTACCGGTATAAGGGCAACAAATTCAGGAAGAATGAATATCTAAGACCGGTATAAGGGTGAGAGATGTCAATCGACCAAACATCTGAGAAAGACCTGAAAAAGGTACATAAACTCAGGGAAATCTGACTCCGCAGGGGACCAAGGTCATAATAGGGAGTAGAAAGGAAGGAACACCAGGGATACCGAGGTATATAATAGGTGACCGACCGAAACGTGAATTGGTATATATGCCAAAACACTCATCATCCGAAAGGAGGGCTTGAAAAAGCAAATCAACTTACAGGATGGACATTCGAATCCACTAAGGGAAAACGAATCTTACTCAAATGGGGACACAAACCCAAAGAGTGCATGAGATATAATATCCATTACCGGCAGACCGTGGATAAGAATACTCGCATGAGATATATTATCTATTACCGTCAGAACGTAGATAATAAACTCGCATGGTAAGAAACACCAGAGATACCGAAGCATATAATAGGTGATCTACCGAAAACGTGGATTGGTATATATGCCAAAACACACATCATCCGAAACACAAACTGGTTAAAGGATGGATATTCGATCCTACAAAGAATACGAATCTTGCTCAGTTGGGGAAAATCAACAAAGGATTCCAACTAAAGAGCGCATGAGAAATATTATTCATTACCGGCAGACCGTGAATAATATACTCGAAGGGAAAAGGCACCAGAGATACCGAAGTATATAATAGGTGACTAACCAAAAAGAGAGACAATCGATACCAAGCATCCGGGTAAACGAAAGACAACTCAAAGGGATAAATTGCGAGCATCCGGCAATTATCCAGCAACAAAGAAATATTTGACTCCGCAACAGGGAAATAACGAATCTTACTCGACTAGGGAAACACAAAGGGCTTCAACTGAAGAGTGCATGAGATATATTATTCATTACCGGCAGACCGTGAATAACATACTCGCATGGAAGATCATCCACAACCGGTATAAGGGTTAATAAAGGATAAATCGTCCGAAAAGAGAGGCATCGGGATACCAACTAGGTATATAATGATGACCAATCAAAAGAAGCAACAATCATTACCAAGCAAACGGGTAAATGAAAGACGGTCCGCTGGGGATAAATTGCAAGCATCCGGCAATGATCCGCAGGGACTGGCTGGGGATGTATTGAGAATCAATCAATAATCCGGGGAACAAATCACTAGCAAACGGTGAAAAGACCCACTGGCGACTTCAAAAGGGATAACATTGCAAGCATACGGCAATGATCCGGAAGACTTATTGGGGATACAAGTGCTTACTCAAGAGCAACTACCCAGAAGAAAGGAGGAATATCAACATCGAATATTGAATGAAGATAACCACAAAGAGATTAGGGTTTATATCTACCGAATACGGGGTAGAAGACCGAAAATCTGGCTGAGGAAATAAGAGGTTAACACTACCGACTACTGGGTAGAACCAAAGACTCAGCTGGGATAAAATTGCAAGCAACCGGCAATTATCCATCTGCACCACAAGGTACAAACTCCGATGGGGAGAACAAAACCACAACGTGGGATTTACAACTACCGAATACGGGGTAGAAGACCACACACTCAACTGGGGATAAAAATCACCACAAGGAGATACCAACTCTGTTAGGGATGAAACCACAACAACTGAAAATTCACCAACAACCAGAACGAACCATAAGGGGTTACCTATGCTAGGGGAAAAGAGATAGGACTCACAACTACCGAATACGGGGTAGAAGCCATACTCTGATGGGAATAACCACAAATTAGGGTTTACATCTACCGAATACGGGGTAGAAAACCGAAAACTCTGCGTGGGGATAGAATAAATCACGAATCCGCACGAGAAACCAAAATGAGGTTTATAACAAACCACAAACTCTGTTGGAGAGTAAGAAAATAGGATTTACGACTACCCACAACTAGGCAGAAAACCAAAAACTCTTGCCGAGGAATAAAAGGTATATAACCACCAGTTCCGTCAAAAGGGCAAGGAAACCTAGGACTTACAACTACCGGTATCAGGGTAGAGGCCAATCGACTCTTGCTGAGGAATACAAGGTATATAACCACAAATCCCGCCAAGAGGAAAGGAGGAACAATAGGACTTACAACTACCGGTATCAGGGTAGAGGCCCGAAAACTCCGCTGGGGAACAACCCACTGGGAAGCACAAAACGTTTGACAAAACGCCCATTCGGGAATATTCCGAAAAGACAGACTGAATCAAGACACGTCCTATGAGAGTATAACTCAATAGGAACATCCATCCCAATATATATGTTGGGAGGAAACGGAAGAAACCATCATCCACGAGGAAGTATCTCAGTGGGGGGCTGCAGAATGAAAGACAGAATTTCCTGCTTACGGGGCTGACTCTATCATGGAGAGATTTAAAACCCGACATCCGCTTTGAAAGATCTATAAAGGAGATCTATGTCACCATAGCAGGAAACAACAAACAAAAGATATATGGCAAAAATGCAACATGATTATCTGAATGTTTCATGAATATGCATGAATATGTGTGTTTATGTTTGATGAATGCTGACAAAACAGACATATCTAACACAACAAGTTCAGGAATCAAACGCCCGGTATTATACTTCCAGGGGAAAAAACCAGCTGGAAAGCCAATCTGCGGTGATCCACATGCTATAAAGCAAAGATCTGCGGATACTGCAGGGGAAACAGAGATACCAGGATACACCAAATCTCTGAGCAATGAATCAACGAAAGTCCCAATTAGGGCACAGAAAGTCACAACGGGCAAAACTGCCACCAAGACGAATCTGTTGGGAACAAGAGAAAATCCCAAAAATATCTGCAGGGGATCTCAGCATCAACTGAGAAACAAAAAATCACTGCAACTCCAAACAAATCTGGGGAACAACCCACTGCAGGAGGACAACACCATCCAAGTAGAATATAACTGCATAAGCAACTCTACTGGGGAACACTGTCAGCTGCCCTCTTGGGGAACAACCCACTGAAGGAGAAAACACCACACAAGTAGGTTTTGCAACAAACCACTCTACTCGGGGAGAATATGCATCTGAAGGATCACATTAGTAGACTCTGCAATAAAAGCCACTCTACTGAGGATCGAAAACAATCAGGAAATCAATCCAATCTCTGGATGACGGAGCTATCAACCGACCGCATCGGGGATTGGAGGATTCAACAGGCAATATTGCCACAACAACCATTTTGCAGACAATGCTGGGGAGAGATTTATGAAAATACCGGGATATCAACCCAATCAACCGCTGAGTAGGAAAATAAATCCTGCTCTTCTGAGGAGAAACAACACTCTGATGGATAGAAATCAACAACTCTACTGGCAACTGCACTGGAGAGAGTAACAACAACTCTGCTAGCGACTGCGATGGGGATATCAATAACCACTCTACTCGTGACTGCGCTGAGGAGGATAGATAAAATACGGGGATGTTAACCCACTGACTGAATCTTCCAAAAATAACATCCATGCTGGAGAGAAACTGCTGCTGGAGAAAACTGAGTCTTCAACAACACTCTGTTTGCGATCATGCTGGGGAACAACCCCACCAACAACTCTGTTTGAGGAACAGCCCCAACAAAGATCTGGAGAAAGGGATACAACCAACCCAGGAATATGAACAAACGTCTTACCTGTTGGGAATCATACCACCCTTGGGAGAGCACTGAGACATCCTCAAGTATCCTTTCAATCTCGTGAATATTCACTTTGTTTAAAACAACAATTTTGAAAAATTTGATTTGTTCAAAACAATTATATTTTATCAATTAAAACATGCAAAACATTTGTTGAATTGAAACAAATAAGAGTGCAAATAATTGGATAAAAAGCTCAAATTTATTTGATGGAATGGTAGCCTGCGAATGGCAAGACTCCATAGATCTGTACAAATTTGAAATCAGTGATATATATTGGAAGAGGGCTACATTGAACATAATGATCCTTTCTCTACCAATTTGAATCTCGATGTATTCGAAGCTTTAGTTGACGACGAATCGAGAATTCTCTGACGAACAGACGGCTGGTGACCAGAAAGTCTTGTCAGGATGCAGTTACTTGCCAAATCCCTAATTTTTGCCTAGATTGCCCCAGGGTGAGGTAATCAATCTAGCAGGATGCAAATATACTTTTTTTTCAAGTCTCTAATTTTTGCCTGGATTACCCTTTCGGGTTCTCCACCGAGACACTCATTTTTGCCTAAGCCGCCCTTTCGGGTTTTCAACTTAGCGAGCTATTCTGTTTTTCATTTGCATATACCTTTGTTTCTAGGCAAAGTATTTCTTAACTGCATCTGAATTCACAGGACGAGTGAAATCCTCCCCATCCATTGTTGTAAGCATCAAAGCTCCGCCTGAAAAGGCTCTCTTAACAACATATGGACCCTCGTAGTTTGGAGTCCACTTGCCCCTGGAATCGGGCACGAAAGACAAAACTTTCTTGAGCACAAGGTCACCTTCTCGGAACACACGAGGCTTGACCTTCTTGTCGAATGCTTTCTTCATTCTCTGCTGATATAACTGACCATGGCACATGGCGGTTAATCGCTTCTCTTCAATCAGATTCAGCTGGTCATAACGACTCTGAATCCATTCAGCATCAGTCAACTAGGGATTGGAGGGTATAATCGTTCTTTTTTCTTTTTGAAAAAATTTGAAATTTTTTTCCTGATTTTTGATTTTTTTTCATCTTTTTCACCCTCTTCTCTTTTTTTTCTTTTCTTACATTACATTTGTAATGCCCCAGTTTGACTGTTTTGCTGATTCTCATGATACAGCTAAATGATCTTCTTTCGTGCTCGAGAAGACGGGTAATCTCATCAGGAATTCCCTTCAACATCATCTTCCTCTGCTCCGAATACAAGGAATTCAAGATTGGGAGATGGCGTTGGATCATTATGTTCAATGGGTTTAGAAATCCCTGCATAATGATTCTGGATAATGAAAAGCTTTTGAATTTAAACAAGCAAATCATTTATGCAGATGAAAAATGTTGTTTTTGTTTTTCATGGTTTTTTGTGATCACTGATTTCATGCAAAAAAGCAAAAAGTGAAAACAAATGGAAAAACAAATGTTTAACAATGCATTAATTGAATGAAAACATCATTGTATTAAATGCTTTGCCAACAATGTCATCACTTCTCCTTTTGGCATGGGAGAAGGGTTTTAAACAAAGTGAACAATTACTCTGATCTATGGATGAATGTAGGAACATCCACAGCGACCCAATTGTGGCAGACACCACCAGGTATGATGAAATTGTTCAGATCTTCTGCATCCCCTTCCAAGATGGCAGCAGCTTCTTCAGGTTGGTCAGCATGGATGAATCCTCCACTCGTGAACAGACCTTGCTCATTAAATGCCCCAGAACAGTAGCCAATGCCAGCCCGGGATCGGTTAACCAGGAATAAATCCGTCAACAGCACATAGTCTGGCAAATATCTCTCTGAGTTCACAATTCTCTTGTTCAGGATGATCCATCAGTCTGGCAGAGTTGGCTCTGGTATAATACCGGCGAAGTGCGTCTTCAAAATAAATGAAGATCGCAGGGATCAGACCACAGGACGGGAAACCGGAACAAAATGCCCGCTTATGCAAATGATGCATGAAGTGTTTATGCATATGCTTGTTTTTTATTTCAAAGGAACTCGAGGGTTTTATTTGCAAACTTTGAAATATTTAAGCATTTTGATCATATATGAGAATATCTCATCAGATATATCAGGTGAAAAAATTTTCCCGGTTTTTCCATGTTTGAAATTTTTTGCAAATAAACTCCTTTGAGTTCCTTGAAAATTTTCTTTTTATCTGATGATATGGATACAGATGAATGCATGAATGTATGAATGCAACAATCACACTCAAGGATCAAGCAAAGCACACCAAACAAAGGTCATGGGAAAGCTCAATGTATCCCTAATATCAATCATCCATTTTGGTGGATTTAGGTTTTCACCTTATCAACACCCAAGTTCCATTGATATTAACGGTACATGAACCGGCTCTGACATCCTTAATATCAACCATCCATTTTGGTAGATTTAGGTTTTCACCTTATCAATACCCAAGTTCCATTGATATTAACGATGTTTGAACGACTCAACCACGAATCATGGGTTTGCTGAGAGTCACGAGCATGGAGTCTCGGTTAAGAACCACCCAAAGGGAGTGTACTAGCTATCGCATTACGCGAAAAACCGGCGGGAAAAGAAGAACAACAGAGCCGCCACCGTGCGTTATTTATCCCAAAAGAGGGAAAGGAAACGCTCGAAGTAAACCTAGGAAAAGACATGGTCTCGCGACCAAAGAGAATGGGTTCGGGAGTCGGTTATGCGAAGGGAAGGTATTAGCACCCCTACGCATCTGTAGTACTCTACGGGATCCACGCACAAAAGGAAGGAATATTGGTTGCTAAACACTGCTCAAACTCACACACACTGGCTGAAGGAGACAAAAGAAACTGACTGAAACTGACTCGGCAGGATGTCGCATCCTGGGCCTACTTAGTCTATCAGGCATAGACATCAGAGTCGAAGTAGTTCGGACTGGGGAGACGACACATGCTCGCTAGGATATCGCATCCTATGCATACGTATCTTCTCGGACGAGAGAAGAATCAGAGCATTCGTAGCTCGGCTGACACGCACACAAACAAACAAAACAGCACAGGCAAACGCGGAGCCCGACTGCCAATCACTGGACTTACGTCAGCATCCGAACCAAAACACACGCACACTGGAACCCAAATGCCACTCGATGGACTTACATCGGCTTCCAAACACGCAACAACACAACAAGTTAATAGGGAGTCGGGGACTCGAGCCTATAACTGTCAAGCACACACACAAAAAGAAAAAAGGCGCCCGGAGAGATCAGCTCATCTCTTGCCTACGTACCTCATCTGGTATAAGGATCAGGGCGACGTAGTTCCCCTACGCAGGGAAAAAGGACTAGCCTAACCAGATAAGAGAGGGAGACACAACACTAGGGAGACTACGACTCGAGCCTAGATGTTGTCATGCAAAGTCGTCCCTAAGTTAAGGTTTCTAGCTAACTTGCACAGGAAGCAAGCCTATCCTAAACATGACTTGCACAGGAAGCAAGCCACACCAAACCTAACTTGCACAGGAAGCAAGGGTCTCGATTGCAACTAGGGCAAGAGAAAGGGGAGGTCTCAATCGCAACGAGGGCGAGAGAAAAGAATTAGCATTAGTTGTTAGTCAAACTCGACAAGACATCGCATCTCGTGCCTACGTATCTCATCTGGACATGAGAATCAGAGTTGCCGTAGTTCGGCTACGGAGGGACAAAGGTCTCGATTGCAACTAGGGCAAGAGAAAGGGGAGGTCTCAATCGCAACGAGGGCGAGAGAAAGGATCGCAACGAGGGCGAAAGCAAACAAGGATTAGTCGTTAGTCGTTAGTCAAACTCGACAAGACATCGCATCTCGTGCCTACGTATCTCATCTGGACATGAGAATCAGAGTTGCCGTAGTTCGGCTACGGAGGGACAAAGGTCTCGATTGCAACTAGGGCAAGAGAAGGGGAAAGTCTCGATCGCAACGAGGGCGAGAGAAAGGAAAAGGCTCGATCGCAACGAGGGCGAGAGAAAGGAAAAGGCTCGATCGCAACGAGGGCGAGAGAAAGGAAAAGGCTCGATCGCAACGAGGGCGAGAGAAAGGATCGCAACGAGGGCGAAAGCAAACAAGGATTAGTCTAAACTAAACCTAACTTGCACAGGAAGCAAGTCAAACAAACATACAAGCACAGGTAGCACACACTATATACACACAAGGGGCTCACACAAGGGTTAGGTTTTAGTCGAGGGGTCATATCAACCTCAACAAACAAACCTCTGGAATTGGGTAGAATGTTGCTCTTAACCTTGCCATTGAGGGGCTAAGGTGAAGCAGATGAAAGGAGATGAGGGGTGTGCCTCATTGCTCTTATCCCTGGCCAGGGAGAGCATTTGACAAGAATGTGTGGGTTCAGAAAGTGGGAACCCTTCTACACATTTGATACTGACTCAACTGTACAATTTGCACAAGATCTTGGGTTTTTATCTGTAATGCATCAACACAGTGGTGTGAGCAAAATAGAAGACACACTGAATAGCAGGGGATAGGTTGCTTATCCCTTGGTTCTGCCAATTGCCTCTTCACTTAGGAGGTCTTTGACTCTGTACAAGGACAAATTAAACATACACAAACATTGCCTCTTAAGGAGGACTTCAGACAGTTGCCTGGCCAAGTAACAGGCCAGGTCTTCCAGACTACATGAAGAAAAGGAATTATACCTCAAGCAAGTTGCTAAATAGCAAAGCAAAGCAAGTTCAAAGAACTTAAGCAACTAATGGTACCTGAAATAGTCAAACAGATCAGTACACAGTTCAAAAGTTTAAGCAAAAGGAAGTAGGAATTAACAGTCAACATAATCAGATGAATGTGCAAAGCACAAGACTCAAATCATATGAGTCAAGCCACCTACAAAACAAAGAGGTTAGCTCATAATAAACAATCAAGCTTAATCAACTTGCAAAAAGTTTCTTTGAAGCATTTGTGCTTAACCTGAAACAATGAGCTCAAACATAAGCCAGGAGACCCCTAGGACAAGCCTAGGGTCAAAAATGAATGAGAAAGTCAAAACAGCAAAGGAAAGTCAATCAAAATCAAGTTTAAACATTCAAGAAGCAAACCCAATTGGTCTCAAGTTCATATCATTCATCATCATGATTTCATAAGCAACAGAAGTCAAAGCATGGCAAATGAAGGCTCATAAAAGTCAACAGCAAGACTTAGCTCAAAACCAATCATAATCAATTCCAAAAATCAGCAAATAAATCATGATCAATCACAATCCATAACATGACATGCATATAAAATTTCAGCTCAATTGGATCATGGGAAGATGGTCAATTAAAATCAGAAAGTCAAAACAATTTCAAGCATGCTCAAAGAAGTCAAACAAACATGTATCAACTTCAAAAAATCATAACTCAATGACAACAGATGAGAAATGAATGGGGTCAACACCACGGCAAAGCTTAAGATGTCTAGTATGCACATGTAAAAATTCATGATCATCCAATAAAGTATGAGAATTTCCCAAATGGAATGGCAAGATGTATCACACAAAGTCAACATTTGACTAGACAGGGGAGAAAAATCTCAAACAATTAGTAAATGCCACAATTAATTCCAAGAAAATTCACACATAAACTAGACATATACAAGTAGGTTCATGCAAAATTTCACATTAATTGGAGGTCAGGAAGCATGTCATCAAAAATCATGAAATTGCTTATCATTGGTGTGACACACATTGTCACACCCTACTTCAAAAATTCATATCTCAACAACCAAATATGATAAATTCAAGAACTCTACATCAAAACAAACATGAATGAGTGTAGATTAAGCACAAAAAATTTCAGGGTCATTGGATACATCCTCATCATTTCACAATGGTTTTGGCAAAAGGTACAAAATATGCATACATGAGCAAAACCCTAATGCTATTAAAAATCCAGCCATCCAAAAAATCATTAAAAATCATGATAAAATAATAGAGATCAAACAGGACATGATGCAAAAATTTTCAGGAATTTTGGAATTGAAATGAGTGAAATATGATTTTTGGAAGATGAGGAATGAATTTGGAATAAATGAACAAAATAACATGGTTTACTAGGTCAAAATGGTTGACCGGTGGCATTTTTGTGAATATCACCCTCATTAACCAAAACGCTGCGCTTAGGGAGGGAAAACCAAATGTTCTGATTGGTTGTTTCAATGGAACAGTGTGAAGCATGCAGAAACTTCAAACAACAACCAATCGTGTGAGAAATTCTGGAAAATGGCCATTAGGGTTTAAGGAATCTTAGGGTTTTAAAACAGCAGCTTCAACTTCATGTTATCACCATAAAAAACGAATTTCAAACAGAATTACGCAAACAGCATGGCAATGATATTCGTGCAACATCAAACAGCAACAAACCAAACACGGTTTCCAGAATTCTGGGTAAAACATTTCAGGGTTTTAGTAACAGTGCTTAGGGTTTTTGAAAGCAACAGTGTTCATCATCATCAACAGCAATCGAGCAAAACAAACATGCCCAGAAATGGAAGTTAAACATGGCATTCGAATCATCAGGCAATGCATATTCATAATCCAGCATCCAAATTCATCAAAACATGTTAACCAAGATGAACTAAGCAAAAACAAATTCATATGTGCAGCTTCATGTCAACATAACTATCAGAAAACACAACCATTTTCTATGATTCGAAGTTCAAAATGACTAGCATGAAGAGATCTAACTAAAGCATATCACGATTTAAAAAACAAGAGATTCGAAAACTGACCAAGATTGAAGCTCAGTGATGATTTGAGTGTTGTTTGCTTGCAAATCCTCAAAACAGATGTACATGAAGCTTCTAAAAGAAGAATGGTTGGAGAGTTCTAGCTTGGCAATGCTTGAAATGGTCCAAAACGAAATCTGCCATGGAAGTGTCTTGAAGAAACAGAGCTCGAAAATGGCTGTGCAGTTGGGGTTTGATGCTCCAAATGGCTTCTAAATGATGTCCAAATGATGAAACAATGAAGGTGGCTCGAGCTCTTTTGAAGTTTCAGCAGAAATTTTCTCAAATGCAAGGAGAGTGTTTTTGAGAGGAGAGAGTTTTTCTGTGTGTTATGGCTGCTAGCTAGGGTTGAATGGACAGAAAATATCCCTTATATTTGATGTTTTAACTTTGCTAACTGAATGCTAACCAAGTTTAACTCCAATGAATCAATTTGCTAATTTTGCTAAACTTGCCACTTTTGACCAAATGGAGGTATGATGGTGGTATGCTGCTCGATTTTGGGCCCTTGGCAAGTCAGAAATGAGGTCCTAAAACAAATCCAAATGGCCAATGTGATAGAAAATGTTTAAATCAAAAAGTCAATTTTGCACCTCTCTTGAAATTCAAATATGCTAGGTTCAAAAATGCCATTTTGATTGGCAATGTTTTAGCACATGAAATTTACATTTTTGGAAAGAGGAGATTAAATGTGGTTTGTAGGAAAAAACCCCAACAAAATTGGCCAAATGGTTCATGAGATATGGCCCTTTGAAGTTCAAGATTTTGTGAAAATGATTTGATCATATCTTGACAACCATGCATGGGAATTGAGAGTTCTTGGACTTTTTGGAAATGGGAGAACAAGATCTTAAACTTTCATGTTGGGCAAAAATTCATTTGAAGCTTGTATCATGATGTAAGTTTGGGATCAAGAAGTTTCCATTTTTGGCAGTTAAAAATACAGGTCCAGTTTCTATTTTTGGAAATTTCTGATTTCGCTTCAAATTCTTCAATGATATTGTTTGCCATGATACATGAGGCCTATTGGGACATGAATAAGCTCTCTCAAACCAAATCCATCCATCAAAACCATAAAATCAGCCACAGTTGACCAAGTTTGACTTTTCTAGGGTTTCTGACTGATTGTGCATGAACTGGTGACTTCTGAACATCCAACCCTTGACTTAAACACTTCAAATGGGCCTCCAAGTCATGTGAACATGTTGGACCAACCCTAGGACCTTGGCTCCTTGAGAAACACCCTTGCTTGCTTGGTTGACTGATCTCCTGATCAGTTTCACCTAATTTCTTGATTGGCTTGCACTTGAGGCAACTGGGACAATGCAATGCTATGCAATGGACCATGATATGCTATGACCTAATATGAGAATGTATGTACAATGATAGGTGCAAATTTGAGGTGCTACAGCTGCCCCTATTCAATCAGCTGGGAACCCGAACGGATGATACCAATTGTTGTCAGACTTTCAGGGTAAACAGGGATTGAATACAAAAGAACCGTAGAAATTTGCACCGACTGAATATAATACAAGGAGAACCACGTCATTTACCGATGACAACTGCAGGACGGCTTCAGAAAAGCAAAACCATTTACCGATGGTTGGAAAACTAGAGACTTGATATTTACCGATATCAACTTCAGCAAGACCATTTACCGATGGCTGCTGGGAAAATAACTTCTGGAAAGCGAAACCATTTACCGATGGTTAAAAACTTGATATTTACCGATATCAACTTCAGCAAAACCATTTACCGATGGTTGCTGGGAAAACAACTTCTGGAAAGGGAAACCATTTACCGATGGTTAAAAACTTGATATTTACCGATATCAACTTCAGCAAAACCATTTACCGATGGTTGCTGGGAAACAACTTGGTGTAGAAAAGGAAGCAAGACCATTTACCGATGGTGGCTTCTAGGTGACTTGATATTTACCGATATCAACTTCAACAAGGCCATTTACCGATGGCTACTGCAACTGGGAATTCGATATTTACCGATATCGAAGAGAACTGGGCCATTTACCGATGGCATCTCCACTTGGGGAGGAACAAAATCTTTGTGGTGATACCAGACAAGACGTTTACCGACGACTTCTGGGGATATTGATTTTATTAACAAGAGAACAAAGAATGACCAGACATTTACCGATGACTGGGATGAGACTCGATGTTTACCAACATCGAAAGATGATGTTTACCGACAAAAAGAATGACCAGACATTTACCGATGACTGGGGATGAGAAATTTATTGGTGAGACAAACAAATATTTGCAACTGAAAACCAGGTAGGACATTTACCGATGACCCTACTGGGGATTTTTGTTGGGGATTATCAGACATTCACCGATGACTGAAGGAAAGACTCGATGTTTATCGACATCGAAAGATGATGTTTACCGACATCAAGAAAATGACCAGACATTTACCGATGACTGGGTGAGACTCGATGTTTACCGACACCAAAACAATGGCGTTTACCGACACCAAAAATGACCAGACATTTACCGATGACTGGGTGAGACTCGATGTTTACCGACACCGAAACAATGGTGTTTACCGACACCAAATAAAGAAAAACACGCGCGGGTGCTGATATGACACTTACTGGTATCATAAGAATAACATCTGAGATATGCCAAGGCAAGACTGATCACTTGCTAGGGGTCTCACTGGAGAGAAATAAACTTTCTGTCACCATCGGGTGAGGAAATAAACCTCTGTGGGGATAATCAATTCTGAATGCTGTCAAAGCAACTGTAGCAGACGGGATGTGCTGATGTTGAACAAAATGATCCGCCTCTGCCGGGGATACAGTCTGATGGTGTTTCGAACACATGAATGCATATGTTTGAATTTTTCTATGGCGTAATGCTCCATATGGGATGGAAATGCTACGCAGTTTTGAGGATGCAATGATTACTATATGCAATGCAGTATGATGAGAACTCCGCTGGGGGAGTACACAGGACGACTGTGCTGAGAAATCTTCAAGGCAAATCCGCTGGGGGAAAACAAGGCAAATGTCGGGGAACCAACAATACCAATCCACTAGGGGAAGACAAGGCAACTCGCTGGGGAGTAATAAAGCAACTCTGCTAGGGGACAACAACGGTAAACTGCTGGGGATAGCCCAATCAATCCACACAAAAAAAATTCCGCTTGGGGAAATAAATGCTCCGCTGGGGGGATAATCCAGGCAACTCTCTGGGGATAAGGCTCATACAACCTCAGATAAAATAGACTATGCTTTGGGGAATAACTGTTACTCCGCGGGGACGACCCACAATATTCACAAGTAGAGACAACTCAGCTGGGGGAGCGGATATCAATCTGCTATGAACACCCGTCCAATCCATCGGTAGGATGAACTCTGCTGGAGAGATAACTGCTTCGCTGGGGAAGGCTTAAACAATCCATAGTCAGGAAAATGACTCTGTCTGGCGACTTTACTGGGGAAAATGCTCATAGGTGACGACCTGCACAACGGAATAACAGATGCCCCAGGGGGTACCCGGACAAGATACGCTCAAGTGTCCTCAACATTCAAAATGATTTTCAAATGTTTTAATCTTTCTGCACGTCATTGTTTAGCCTTCATGTTTTTATATGCAATGTTTATCAAAAATTCGGACGTTTTTGCAAACAAAACAGTAAAAGTAAAAACAAGAGAGCAATTTATCTGAATAACGACTTTTATTGATTGAAAGTGTGCCTGAAAAGGCAAATACATTGGGAAGCAATTCCTAGAAAGAGGTAATTGCGCACAAAAGGAAAATAAACTATCCTAATGGCAATGTGAACACGGCATCCACTGTTTCCCAACTCTGTTATAACTCATAGATCATCAATTTCCTCCTAACTCCTTGCTTTCTGAGAAGAATAACTGGACCGATCACATCTTTTGAGATGGCAGCTGACGAAGCATAGATGAAGTACAGATAACTCAGACTGTAGTCTTCGCTTTAATCCCTCTTTTGGCTGGATCGCCCTTTCGGGTTTTCAATCCACCGGGATACCCATTTTTGCCTAAGCCACCCTTGCGGGTTTTCGACTTACCGGGTGTACAGTTTTTTTTTCATTTTTATCCCTAACTTTTGCCCGAACCTTTTCTTTCTGTTTTTTTTGGTTCGCCGGGATGCCCATTTTTGCCTGGACTCTTTTATTCTTTTTGTCCAGCGGGTCAATTTATGCGAAGTATTTTTTGACTACATCTGAGTTAACAGGGGAAGGAAAATCTTCACCATCCATAGTTGTAAGCATCAAGGCTCCACCGGAGAAGAGACCTTCTTCACAACATATGGACCTTCGTAATTAGGAGTCCACTTGCCCCTGTTATCTGTACCGGGAGGAAGGATCCTCTTCAAAACCAGATCGCCAGTTTGAAATGTCCGAGGACGCACTTTCTGATCAAAGGCTCGCTTCATCCTTCTCTGGTATAACTGCCCGTGGCACACAGCTGCTAGCCGTCTCTCTTCGATAAGGCTTAACTCATTAAACCTTGTACGAATCCACTCGGCTTCGTCCAGCTTTACATCCAACAATACCCTCAGAGAAGGGATCTCCACTTCAACAGGTAGGACTGCTTCCATACCATACACAAGGGAGTAGGGGGTTGCCCCGGTCGACGTACGCACTGAGGTACGGTACCCATGCAAAGCAAAAGGCAGCATCTCATGCCAATCCTTGTACGTAACGACCATCCTCTGCACAATCTTCTTGATATTCTTGTTAGCTGCCTCTACAGCACCATTCATCTTTGGTCTGTAAGGAGAAGAATTGTGATGTTCGATCTTGAAATCTTTGCAAAGCTCTTTCATCATCTTGTTGTTGAGATTCGAACCATTGTCAGTGATGATTCTCTCAGGGACTCCATAACGACAGATGATTTCTTTCTTGATGAACCGGGCAACCACTTGTTTGGTAACGTTGGCATAGGAAGCTGCTTCTACCCATTTGGTGAAGTAATCAATCGCGACCAAGATGAAGCGATGTCCATTCGAAGCAGTAGGCTCTATCTTCCCAATCATATCAATGCCCCACATGGCAAAAGGCCAAGGCGAGTTCATGACATTCAACGGGCTTGGTGGTACATGCACCTTATCAGCATAGATTTGACACTTGTGGCATTTCCGAGCATATTTGAAGCAATCGGATTCCATAGTCATCCAGTAATATCCGGCTCTCAGCAATTTCTTCGACATTGCATGACCACCAGCGTGGGTACCAAACGAACCCTCGTGCACCTCTTGCATTAACATGTCTGCTTCGTGTCTATCCACGCATCTGAGCAGAACCATGTCAAAGTTCCTCTTGTATAGCACATCATCCTGATTCAGATAAAAGCTTCCAGCCAGCCTTCTCAGGGTCTTCTTATCATTCTTCGACGCACCCTCAGGATACTCTTGAGTCTTAGGAAATTCTTGATGTCATAATACCACGGTTTTTCATCAATCGCCACAACAGACTCGGCTGCAAACACATATGCAGGCCTCTCGAGTCGATTCACCGCAACATGTGGCACATGATTCCACCAATGAACCTTTATCATGGAAGATAAAGTAGCCAATGCATCAGCCATCTGATTCTCATCCCGAGGGACATGATACAACTTCACCTTCTTGAAGAACGTCAGTATTCTTCTGGTGTAATCTCTATACGGAATCAAATGTGGCTGGTTTGTATTCCAATCTCCATTGACCTGATTGATCACTAGAGCAGAATCTCCAAAAATGTCAAGTGTTTTGATCCTCAGATCAATGGCTTATTCTATCCCCATGATACAAGCCTCATACTCAGCTTCATTGTTGGTAACGTCGAATGTCAACCTGGCAGAAAAAGGTATATGAGCACCTTTGGGATTGATCAACACTGCACCCACACCGTTACCGTTCATATTCACAGCCCCATCAAACATCAGTGTCCACTTGTCATCAGGGTCTGGTCCTTCCTCGACAAGCGGCTCTTCACAATCTTTCATCTTCAGATACATGATGTCTTCATCAGGGAATTCAAACATCATAGGCTGATAGTCATCAATTGGTTGTTCAGCGAGATAGTCTGACAGAATACTACCTTTGATGGCCTTCTGTGACGTGTACTGAATGTCATATTCTGTTAAAATCATCTGCCAACGGGCAACACGTCCGGTGAGAGCCGGCTTCTCAAAGATGTACTTTACTGGATCCATCTTAGAAATCAACAGAGTAGTATGGTTCAACATATACTGCCTTAGTCGGCGAGCAGCCCAAGCCAAAGCACAGCAAGTTTTCTCGAGCAGTGAATATCTTGTTTCACAGTCGGTAAACTTTTTGCTTAGGTAGTATATGGCATGCTCTTTTCGACCAGACTCGTCATGCTATCCCAATACACACCCCATTGAAGTCTCGGTGACTGACAGGTACATTATCAATGGTCTCCCTGGAACTGGAGGAATCAGGATTGGAGGTTTCTGTAAATACTCCTTGATTTTGTCAAAAGCTTTCTGACAATCATCATTCCATTTGATCGCCTGGTTTTTTCTGAGCAGTTTGAAAATTGGTTCACATGTGGCAGTTAGATGAGATATGAACCTTGCAATGTAGTTCAACCTCCCTAAAAACCCACGGACTTGCTTTTCCGTTTTCGGTTCAGGCATCTCTTGAATAGCTTTAACTTTCGCTGGATCAACCTCAATCCCTTTCTCACTGACAATGAAGCCTAAAAGCTTCCCTGATCTCACCCCAAACGTACACTTGTTCGGATTCAGCCTCAATTTGAACTTGACCAGTCTGTCAAACAACTTCTGTAAGTTAACCAAGTGCTCCTCTTCCGTCTGCGACTTCGCAATCATATCATCCACGTACACTTCGATTTCGTTGTGCATCATGTCATGAAAGAGAGTC
This sequence comes from Lathyrus oleraceus, assembly GCF_024323335.1. Lineage (NCBI taxonomy): Eukaryota > Viridiplantae > Streptophyta > Magnoliopsida > Fabales > Fabaceae > Lathyrus > Lathyrus oleraceus. The sequence goes on along the minus strand of NC_066584.1, from coordinate 379,765,118 downwards.
GTCATTGCCCTCTGATAGGTAGCACCGGCATTCTTCAGCCCAAATGGCATTACTTTGTAGCAGAACGTGCCCCAAGGTGTAATGAATGTCGTCTTTTCCATGTCCTCTGGCGCCATCTTGATCTGATTATAGCCCGAGAAACCGTCCATGAAAGAGAATACCGAGGACTGAGCCGTATTATCCACCAATACATCAATGTGAGGTAATGGGAAATCATCTTTCGGACTCGCCCTGTTCAAATCCCGGTAATCGACACACATTCTGACTTTGCCATCCTTCTTTGGCACGGGAACAATGTTGGCAACCCACGGCGGGTAACTTGTAACAGCCAAGAATCCTGCATCCCACTGCTTCTGAACCTCTTCCTTGATCTTGACAGCCATATCAGGACTAGTTCTGCGAAGCTTCTGCTTGACCGACGGACACTCTTCTCTAAGAGGTAACCGATGCACCACGATGTCTGTATCCAACCCAGGCATGTCTTGATATGTCCAGGCGAATATTTCCACGTATTCTCTTAGCATCTCAATTAGCCTCCTCTTGACAGAGTCTTCTAAAGCAGCCCCGATCTTGATCTCTCTTCTGGTGTCCTCAGTACCCAGATTAACAATTTCCAACTCCTCCTGATGAGGTTGGATGACCCTTTCCTCTTGCTTCAGTAGTCTGACCAATTCTGCAGGGAGTTCACAGTCTTCCTCACTCTCCTCTTCAGCTGGGTAGATGGGATTGTCGAAATCGTACTGAGCCATAACAGAGTCGTTCACAGTGGATGCCAAAATATCACTTCTGCATGTTTAATGTTTTGTTTTTAGAAAAAGATTTCAATAAAGTCGCAAAAAACAAAAAACATTGCCATTTTTATTATTTTGAAAAAAGTGAAAAACAGAAAATAGAAAGACAAAGATCTCAAAATTTGATTGCAAAACGTCCTTTATTTATGATTAATCATTTTAAACATGATGTGGCCCTACAATGAACCACTACGCCTTGGGCAGAACGTAGGGTTTTCATGCAAAATGAAAAAACAAAAGAAAATTACTCTGTCAGTAGAGTAACTTGGACCACTTCTTCAGCTGTCCAGTTGTTGATAGATTCCCCAGGTGCACAAGGGCGGACCCAGACGTTCAAATCACAATCGCTGCCTTCACCCTCAGTAGCAAAGACATCTCCATGGTTCATCAGCCCAGCGCTGGTAAAGGTGCTCGGACCTGCTTGTACGCTCTGCTCTGCTTGGAGAGGCTCGTAACCAATGCCGAATTTGTCTTCTTTGATAGGCAAGTCAACCATCTTGCCCCAGCCTTCAGCTCTGCCGGAGTCCACAACTTCCTTGGCTTGCTTGTACGATGTAATTGAAGCACCTGGCTTCCTCTGCTCAGCACAAGCTACCCCTTCAAGCGCCACAGTCTCAAATGCCTGGCACAGGGTTTCATGGATCTCGCCATCTACCTCAACATACTTGAATGAGGAGAGATGACTCACCAGAATTTCTTCTTCGCCACAAACAGTCACAATCTGACCGTTCCAGACATACTTGAGCTTTTGGTGGAGAGTCGACGAGACTGCCCCAGCTGCGTGAATCCATGGACGCCCCAACAGACAGCTATAAGCAGGCTGAATGTCCATAACATAGAAGATTATATCAAACACTTCCGGACCTATCTTAACCGGCAAGGTGACTTCACCAAACACAGACCGTTTGGATCCGTCGAAAGCACGCACAATAAGGTCACTGGGAGTGAGCACGACTCCCTCGACATCAATCTTCTTTAGGATCTGCTTGGGTAGGACATTCAGGGACGACCCGGTGTCCACCAGCACGTGAGACAAAACAGCACCTTTGCACTCCATAGTGATGTGCAAGGCTTTGTTATGATTGCGACCCTCAGGCGTCAGGTCTAGGTCAGTGAAACCTACACCGTGCCTGGTGCTCACGTTGGCTAGTACACCCTCCAACTGGTTGACGGATATCTCTTGCGGGATGTACGCCATGTTCAGCATCTTCAGCAAAGCGTCCCGGTGTGCCTCAGAGCACAGCAGCAGAGAGAGTATCGAAATTTTTGACAGAGTCTGATTGAGCTGATCTACGATCTTGTAGTCACTCTTCTTAATGATTTTCATGAACTCCTCGACGTCCTTGTCAAAAGAACCCTCAGCCTCCTTCTGAGCCGGTTCCTCGTCAACCACAGCTTGTTTACCCTTAGCCCTAGCAGAAGCTTCAGCATTAGCATCTCTCAAAGGCTGAGGAGCAAACAGTCGTCCACTCCTGGTGAAACCTCCTGGTCCTCCAACATTGTCCACCACCGGACTTGTAACCACAGGAGTCCTCACTGGAGCACTGATTGCTACTGGCGCTTGTACCACTGGCCTCGTCTGATTAACAGCCCTCCGATCACTGCGATAAGCGTTGTCATATCTCCAGGGAACAGCCCTACTGTTTTCAACCGGTCTTCTGCCAGACGCACTGATAGTAGTCGGAGCACTGATAGTTACCGGAGTGGAAATGGTAACTGGAGCATTACTTGTTGCTGAGGTACTGACAGTCCCTCGTCCTCGTCCTTCAGACGGCTTGAAATAAATGGTAACAGTAGACACTGACCCATTACCTTTGACGGCCCGGCTGAACTGGAGACAGCCTTCATCAATCAACTTCTGGATACCAGCCTTTAACTGGTCGCAGCCATTAACAGTCTCAGAACAACCCAAACAAACTTCTTTACAACCTGGGTCAACACCCCCCTTCAGCAGACGGCCCTTTACTGTCAACAGAGAAGTCTGAATGTCCTACACATTCACAATCAAATCTTCAGCTTCTCCCTCTTCAACATTATTAACCCTATGCCCACCATGCTGAGGCATAGGATTGTTCACCACGTTTGGCACTGGAGCAAAGTTGATCGCCTTGGCATCGATCAGGTCTTGAACTTTATGTTGCAAAGCCCGGCATCTTTCAGTATGATGGCCTGGTGCCCCAGAATGGAAGTCACATCGGACGTTTGCATCATAACCAGGAGGCAATACTGTTGGAGGAGCCATTGTACGCAGCTCAACAAACCCTAACCGGAGTAGTTCGGGCAATAGTTCAGCGTACGACATTGGCAATGGATTAAAACGTCGATCAGCCATCCTCTGCTTGGGCTGATACGGACGTTGCTGCTGTTGTTGTTGTTGTTGCGGTTGTTGTTGAACTCTCTGTTGTTGTTGTGGACGAGGTTGAGGCGCAGGAATAGTCACTGCAGCCACTGGACGGTACTGATCTCGATTTGCACTCGCTCTGTACACACCCCCTCTGTGTTGTACAGCATTGGTCTCTCCTTCTCTACGGCGAGGTGCCCCAGAGAGGGGTTTCTTCGAGGACGACGAAGAACCTGTATCATGAATCCTCCCAGCTTTGATCAAACTTTCTGTTCTCTCGCCACAGATGACGACGTCAGAAAAACTTCCGAACGGGCAGCTTCCCATCCGGTCCATATACACACCTTGCAGAGTACTGATGAACATGTCTGTCAACTCCCTTTCCAGCATAGGGGGTTGAACTCTTGCAGCCAGCTCGTGCCATCTCTGGGCGTACTCTTTAAAGCTTTCATTATTCTTCTGACATAGACTCTGTAGCTGAGTCCTGGTCGGAGCCATGTCCATGTTGTGCTTATACTGTCTGAGGAACGCCTCACCCAGATCCCTCCAACATCTAATGGAATCCCGCTTCAACTCCATATACCAATCCAAAGATGCCCCAGATAGGCTATCTTGGAAGAAATACATCCACATCTTCTCATCGTCAGTGTATGCGGATATCTTTCTGTAGTACGCCTGCACATGGGTGCGAGGGCAGGAGGTACCGTTGTATTTGTCAAATGACGGTGCCTTGAATTTGTGCGGGATTCTCAGTCCTTCAACCAATCCCATATTTGTAACATCAAAACCGAGGGAGTTTTGACATTCCATTGCCCTGATCTTCTCAGCAAGGGGCTCAACTTTGCGATCTCTCGCATCATTTCTTCCCAGAATATCTTCGTCTTCGCTGAGCATAGTGAACAAATCCTCTTGTCTGTCAACAATCGGAATTCTGTTACGGGCCGGAGCGTGGATGACTCTGGCATTAGCAGCATCGGGAACAATAGGTTGACCGTCAACTCGGATACCCCTCAACTCTTCACCTACAGCATAGTTGTTGACGGGAATAGCAGCAGCAGGAACGTCAGGAATTGGATTTCCTTCTTGCAGAGGCTGGTTGGGCGGTGGCAATGTAGCTTCTTGCCTCTGGACCAGTGCTCGGAGTTCTTCTTGACCTTGTGCAACCCCTTGCATCATGTGAATGAACTGGGCCATGTTAGCCCTCATCTCAGCTAACTCGGCTTGTACTTGATCCATATTGCGTTGATGGTTGAGCCTCGTTGAGTAGCGGTGCGGTCTCTGATCAGCTATCCTGCTTGAACACAGGAACCCACAGTAAGAAGACGGCACAAGAACACCTGTTATGCAAATGATATGAGTATGATGTTAAATGATATGCATGATGCACATGATATGCTCATTTCTCAGGCATTCAAAGAGCCTGACCCATCCTCAAAAGATGGCAACCTGCAGCAACAAGAGAACAATACAGATACAGGGAAAATGAGAACAACAGGGAAATACTGACAACCTCATCTATACATAAGGGTAAAAAGGTCAATACAACCGAGTCAACAGAATATTCGCATAAACAGAGTACAAAGAAATGAATCCCATCCAACAAGCCTGGAGGTGATTCTCAACAACAAAGATCCAAAAGAAACGGGGTACAAACAAATGAATCCCATCCAACAGGCCTGGAGGTGATTCTCAATAAAAACAAACAAAGGTACAGACTAAGACAGACGGTCTTCCGGAATGAGGGTCTTCAGGTAATGGCACTGGTCTATCAACAGTGTGCATTCTGAACATTCCGGTAGAGGGGTGATCTTCTCCTTCAACTGTCTTCTGAGCTCCAAGACTTCGCTTCCAAGATAGTCCTCTGATTTCTGTCTCAACTCCATCTCTTTCTTCAACTGAATGTCTTTGTCTTTGAGTTGCTTCTCCAAGTCTCTGATCTTCTTCTGATAATTGACTTCTGCCCTCTGCAGTCTCAAGCACTCCCTATGTTCTTCATCCAACATAGACTCTATCTCCTCATATGATCTCTTCTTGCTCCTTGCTCTGCTAGCATCTTCTCCTTGCACTTCCCTGAGTTGATGGGCCATGTGCAACCTATCAGCTTTAGCTTTGTACAACTCCATCTGGGTGTCCTGCTCCTTCTCTCTCAAACGGCGACTCTCCATCAGAGCTTGCTTATAGTGCTCAGCAGGCACACTATCAGCGAGGATCAAGGGTGGTTGCTCCTGCAATGGCTCCATCCTATCGTAGGGTAGCAACAAAGTTTCCACTCTCTTCTTTACCCAATCAGTATAATCAGGCATGGCTATGGCAAACTTCTTCCCTAAGACGGATCCATCTCTGACACCAATGGACTTCCAAGCTCTTCCGATCTGCTCCAACCTAACAGGGTCATCCTTCTTCTCAAAATACACACTCTCAGCTATCTCAGCTTCGAGTGGTCTTCTACTCATAACAAACCCTAACTGGCGAAGCGACAGAACTGGGTTATAGTTGATACAGCCTTTGGTCCCCACGAGTGGCACATTCCGGAATTCACCACAACTCATGATAACATCCTTCACATCCATCCGGTACGACTGCCATCTGATGTCGTAGGAAGTGAGTGACATGACCCTCTGAGTCCACTTAAGAGTGCTCTGGGTGTCCACAAAGGGTCCACTACCGGGCAGGAGTGACATGAACCATCAAAACAGGAGGGGTAGACAGCACCTGATGGCTCCACCCTTACCATGCCTACTGTGGATGGCATAGTAAGTATCAGCTAACAAGGTGGGGACTGGATTCCCTCTGATGAAAATGCTGATGGCAGCATGGTCGACAAAATTTGGCATACTGGGAAATAGGATGATTCCATATATCAAGGCGGCAAGCTGTGCGTGAAAAACTTCCCAATTTCCCTTCTCTGCTTCATCTCTGGCTACTCTCAGAAGAAACTTCAACGGCAGACCCACAACTTCCCCACTGGGCTTCCAATTATCACAAACTTCCTTAACACTCAACCGGAGAGCTCTGGCAACAACCTTAAAGTCAACCTCCTTTGGTACGTCCAAGAAAGATACCTGATGCTGAATCGGGATGCTCAACAGTATAGAATACTCCTCGAGAGTAGGTGCTAACTGATAATCTTGGAACGTGAAACATCTAAGCTCCGGGTCATAGAACTGAAGAAGTGTCTGCAACGGCACTGAGTCGACTACCATCTTCAACAGAGTCAGAATATCCCCATACTGATTCACGAACCCCCCCAGACGATCACTGGTCACAAGACTGCCCAACTCAATTAGAGACGTCAAAGGCTCCCGGTGAAAAACGTAGATACAAGTCTTCCGCTTCGGCTCTGGGACTGTTGCCATCTCTATCGGCGAATCAAGCTCTGGAATGTACCTAAGAAATGATATGCATGCAGAGATTAGTTTTTTTTCTTTCTTTTTTTTCTTCTTTTTTTCATTTTTTTTTTTTGCGTGTCTTTTGAAAATAAATATGCTATGATGCACATGATGCAGACACAACTGGCTGGCGGTGCATCTCTGATCACAAAGTCGAAGCTTCGGTCTAAACTCAGAACCCAAATCCAACTTGAAAACCCAAGGTCAACTGAATATACTGCTGTCTGAACCCAAAGTCACCAACAGAACCATAAGTCACCAACAGTACATGTAATGATGAACCCTTCCCCACTCACGGGTGTAGTCTAGGCCAGGGTAAGGTCAAGAGAAACGCAGGATAAACAACCCTTTCAAGAATATCATCCTGTGCACACCCGATGTATGCACCGATAATACCCCATCAGAGTCTGAACTGCTCGTGATATCAATGTTCCGCTAAGTGGCGTACACCACCCGCTTCCCATGAATCACTCTATTCCTAGGTTTCCTAGATTTCACTCATGGTCTGGGTATTGGACCTTTTACCTCAACTGACTCCCACCCCACAAAGAAAAACAGACAACCAGTCAGGCAGAATGAATAATGAATATGAATGCAAACATTAATGCACACAATAAATGCAAACAATAAATGAGATAAACAAATAATGAATGCAAAAAATAAACACAGCACAAAGCAACCAAAACCCTAATCCTAGAGAGCGCTAGGAGAGACTCGCTCAGGGAAGATGGACCAACACAGGTCAACTTCTCTATATCCCCAGCAGAGCCGCCAGCTGTCGCATTACGCGAAAAACCGGCGGGAAAAGAAGAACAACAGAGCCGCCACCGTGCGTTATTTATCCCAAAAGAGGGAAAGGAAACGCTCGAAGTAAACCTAGGAAAAGACATGGTCTCGCGACCAAAGAGAATGGGTTCGGGAGTCGGTTATGCGAAGGGAAGGTATTAGCACCCCTACGCATCCGTAGTACTCTACGGGATCCACGCACAAAAGGAAGGAATATTGGTTGCTAAACACTGCTCAAACTCACACACACTGGCTGAAGGAGACAAAAGAAACTGACTGAAACTGACTCGGCAGGATGTCGCATCCTGGGCCTACTTAGTCTATCAGGCATAGACATCAGAGTCGAAGTAGTTCGGACTGGGGAGACGACACATGCTCGCTAGGATATCGCATCCTATGCATACGTATCTTCTCGGACGAGAGAAGAATCAGAGCATTCGTAGCTCGGCTGACACGCACACAAACAAACAAAACAGCACAGGCAAACGCGGAGCCCGACTGCCAATCACTGGACTTACGTCAGCATCCGAACCAAAACACACGCACACTGGAACCCAAATGCCACTCGATGGACTTACATCGGCTTCCAAACACGCAACAACACAACAAGTTAATAGGGAGTCGGGGACTCGAGCCTATAACTGTCAAGCACACACACAAAAAGAAAAAAGGCGCCCAGAGAGATCAGCTCATCTCCTGCCTACGTACCTCATCTGGTATAAGGATCAGGGCGACGTAGTTCCCCTACGCAGGGAAAAAGGACTAGCCTAACCAGATAAGAGAGGGAGACACAACACTAGGGAGACTACGACTCGAGCCTAGATGTTGTCATGCAAAGTCGTCCCTAAGTTAAGGTTTCTAGCTAACTTGCACAGGAAGCAAGCCTATCCTAAACATGACTTGCACAGGAAGCAAGCCACACCAAACCTAACTTGCACAGGAAGCAAGGGTCTCGATTGCAACTAGGGCAAGAGAAAGGGGAGGTCTCAATCGCAACGAGGGCGAGAGAAAAGAATTAGCGTTAGTTGTTAGTCAAACTCGACAAGACATCGCATCTCGTGCCTACGTATCTCATCTGGACATGAGAATCAGAGTTGCCGTAGTTCGGCTACGGAGGGACAAAGGTCTCGATTGCAACTAGGGCAAGAGAAAGGGGAGGTCTCAATCGCAACGAGGGCGAGAGAAAGGATCGCAACGAGGGCGAAAGCAAACAAGGATTAGTCGTTAGTCGTTAGTCAAACTCGACAAGACATCGCATCTCGTGCCTACGTATCTCATCTGGACATGAGAATCAGAGTTGCCGTAGTTCGGCTACGGAGGGACAAAGGTCTCGATTGCAACTAGGGCAAGAGAAAGGGAAAGTCTCGATCGCAACGAGGGCGAGAGAAAGGAAAAGGCTCGATCGCAACGAGGGCGAGAGAAAGGAAAAGGCTCGATCGCAACGAGGGCGAGAGAAAGGAAAAGGCTCGATCGCAACGAGGGCGAGAGAAAGGATCGCAACGAGGGCGAAAGCAAACAAGGATTAGTCTAAACTAAACCTAACTTGCACAGGAAGCAAGTCAAACAAACATACAAGCACAGGTAGCACACACTATATACACACAAGGGGCTCACACAAGGGTTAGGTTTTAGTCGAGGGGTCATATCAACCTCAACAAACAAACCTCTGGAATTGGGTAGAATGTTGCTCTTAACCTTGCCATTGAGGGGCTAAGGTGAAGCAGATGAAAGGAGATGAGGGGTGTGCCTCATTGCTCTTATCCCTGGCCAGGGAGAGCATTTGACAAGAATGTGTGGGTTCAGAAAGTGGGAACCCTTCTACACATTTGATACTGACTCAACTGTACAATTTGCACAAGATCTTGGTTTTTATCTGTAATGCATCAACACAGTGGTGTGAGCAAAATAGAAGACACACTGAATAGCAGGGGATAGGTTGCTTATCCCTTGGTTCTGCCAATTGCCTCTTCACTTAGGAGGTCTTTGACTCTGTACAAGGACAAATTAAACATACACAAACATTGCCTCTTAAGGAGGACTTCAGACAGTTGCCTGGCCAAGTAACAGGCCAGGTCTTCCAGACTACATGAAGAAAAAGGAATTATACCTCAAGCAAGTTGCTAAATAGCAAAGCAAAGCAAGTTCAAAGAACTTAAGCAACTAATGGTACCTGAAATAGTCAAACAGATCAGTACACAGTTCAAAAGTTTAAGCAAAAGGAAGTAGGAATTAACAGTCAACATAATCAGATGAATGTGCAAAGCACAAGACTCAAATCATATGAGTCAAGCCACCTACAAAACAAAGAGGTTAGCTCATAATAAACAATCAAGCTTAATCAACTTGCAAAAAGTTTCTTTGAAGCATTTGTGCTTAACCTGAAACAATGAGCTCAAACATAAGCCAGGAGACCCCTAGGACAAGCCTAGGGTCAAAAATGAATGAGAAAGTCAAAACAGCAAAGGAAAGTCAATCAAAATCAAGTTTAAACATTCAAGAAGCAAACCCAATTGGTCTCAAGTTCATATCATTCATCATCATGATTTCATAAGCAACAGAAGTCAAAGCATGGCAAATGAAGGCTCATAAAAGTCAACAGCAAGACTTAGCTCAAAACCAATCATAATCAATTCCAAAAATCAGCAAATAAATCATGATCAATCACAATCCATAACATGACATGCATATAAAATTTCAGCTCAATTGGATCATGGGAAGATGGTCAATTAAAATCAGAAAGTCAAAACAATTTCAAGCATGCTCAAAGAAGTCAAACAAACATGTATCAACTTCAAAAAATCATAACTCAATGACAACAGATGAGAAATGAATGGGGTCAACACCACGGCAAAGCTTAAGATGTCTAGTATGCACATGTAAAAATTCATGATCATCCAATAAAGTATGAGAATTTCCCAAATGGAATGGCAAGATGTATCACACAAAGTCAACATTTGACTAGACAGGGGAGAAAAATCTCAAACAATTAGTAAATGCCACAATTAATTCCAAGAAAATTCACACATAAACTAGACATATACAAGTAGGTTCATGCAAATTTCACATTAATTGGAGGTCAGGAAGCATGTCATCAAAAATCATGAAATTGCTTATCATTGGTGTGACACACATTGTCACACCCTACTTCAAAAATTCATATCTCAACAACCAAATATGATAAATTCAAGAACTCTACATCAAAACAAACATGAATGAGTGTAGATTAAGCACAAAAAATTTCAGGGTCATTGGATACATCCTCATCATTTCACAATGGTTTTGGCAAAAGGTACAAAATATGCATACATGAGCAAAACCCTAATGCTATTAAAAATCCAGCCATCCAAAAAATCATTAAAAATCATGATAAAATAATAGAGATCAAACAGGACATGATGCAAAAATTTTCAGGAATTTTGGAATTGAAATGAGTGAAATATGATTTTTGGAAGATGAGGAATGAATTTGGAATAAATGAACAAAATAACATGGTTTACTAGGTCAAAATGGTTGACCGGTGGCATTTTTGTGAATATCACCCTCATTAACCAAAACGCTGCGCTTAGGGAGGGAAAACCAAATGTTCTGATTGGTTGTTTCAATGGAACAGTGTGAAGCATGCAGAAACTTCAAACAACAACCAATCGTGTGAGAAATTCTGGAAAATGGCCATTAGGGTTTAAGGAATCTTAGGGTTTTAAAACAGCAGCTTCAACTTCATGTTATCACCATAAAAAACGAATTTCAAACAGAATTACGCAAACAGCATGGCAATGATATTCGTGCAACATCAAACAGCAACAAACCAAACACGGTTTCCAGAATTCTGGGTAAAACATTTCAGGGTTTTAGTAACAGTGCTTAGGGTTTTTGAAAGCAACAGTGTTCATCATCATCAACAGCAATCGAGCAAAACAAACATGCCCAGAAATGGAAGTTAAACATGGCATTCGAATCATCAGGCAATGCATATTCATAATCCAGCATCCAAATTCATCAAAACATGTTAACCAAGATGAACTAAGCAAAAACAAATTCATATGTGCAGCTTCATGTCAACATAACTATCAGAAAACACAACCATTTTCTATGATTCGAAGTTCAAAATGACTAGCATGAAGAGATCTAACTAAAGCATATCACGATTTTAAAAAACAAGAGATTCGAAAACTGACCAAGATTGAAGCTCAGTGATGATTTGAGTGTTGTTTGCTTGCAAATCCTCGAAACAGATGTACATGAAGCTTCTAAAAGAAGAATGGTTGGAGAGTTCTAGCTTGGCAATGCTTGAAATGGTCCAAAACGAAATCTGCCATGGAAGTGTCTTGAAGAAACAGAGCTCGAAAATGGCTGTGCAGTTGGGGTTTGATGCTCCAAATGGCTTCTAAATGATGTCCAAATGATGAAACAATGAAGGTGGCTCGAGCTCTTTTGAAGTTTCAGCAGAAATTTTCTCAAATGCAAGGAGAGTGTTTTTGAGAGGAGAGAGTTTTTCTGTGTGTTATGGCTGCTAGCTAGGGTTGAATGGACAGAAAATATCCCTTATATTTGCTGTTTTAACTTTGCTAACTGAATGCTAACCAAGTTTAACTCCAATGAATCAATTTGCTAATTTTGCTAAACTTGCCACTTTTGACCAAATGGAGGTATGATGGTGGTATGCTGCTCGATTTTGGGCCCTTGGCAAGTCAGAAATGAGGTCCTAAAACAAATCCAAATGGCCAATGTGATAGAAAATGTTTAAATCAAAAAGTCAATTTTGCACCTCTCTTGAAATTCAAATATGCTAGGTTCAAAAATGCCATTTTGATTGGCAATGTTTTAGCACATGAAATTTACATTTTTGGAAAGAGGAGATTAAATGTGGTTTGTAGGAAAAAAACCCTAACAAAATTGGCCAAATGGTTCATGAGATATGGCCCTTTGAAGTTCAAGATTTTGTGAAAATGATTTGATCATATCTTGACAACCATGCATGGGAATTGAGAGTTCTTGGACTTTTTGGAAATGGGAGAACAAGATCTTCAACTTTCATGTTGGGAAAAAATTCATTTGAAGCTTGTATCATGATGTAAGTTTGGGATCAAGAAGTTTCCATTTTTGGCAGTTAAAAATACAGGTCCAGTTTCTATTTTTGGAAATTTCTGATTTCGCTTCAAATTCTTCAATGATATTGTTTGCCATGATACATGAGGCCTATTGGGACATGAATAAGCTCTCTCAAACCAAATCCATCCATCAAAACCATAAAATCAGCCACAGTTGACCAAGTTTGACTTTTCTAGGGTTTCTGACTGATTGTGCATGAACTGGTGACTTCTGAACATCCAACCCTTGACTTAAACACTTCAAATGGGCCTCCAAGTCATGTGAACATGTTGGACCAACCCTAGGGCCTTGGCTCCTTGAGAAACACCCTTGCTTGCTTGGTTGACTGATCTCCTGATCAGTTTGACCTAATTTCTTGATTGGCTTGCACTTGAGGCAACTGGGACAATGCAATGCTATGCAATGGACCATGATATGCTATGACCTAATATGAGAATGTATGTACAATGGTAGGTGCAAATTTGAGGTGCTACACTAGGGTTTAAACCTGCCAGACATGTTCTACCAGAGGTTCCCATAATCATCGTCCCATCTCTCGGATATTATCGGAGGAACGAATACTCGTATTCCAAAAATATTCTCAAGAGAGACTCTTATGAGTCTAGTATCGCGTGACAATCGCATCAGATCTGACATCTGAACGACCTCCGCACTACGTCCTAAAAATAGGCCAAGATGGGTTTGGTAAACTAAGGTCCTTGGCTTCTAAGGCACATGATTGAAAGAATAATGCCTAACCACAAATGACTTGTGTGACATTATCAATCCAACATGACCTCCACCAAGTGAATGGACTCGCAAGTCAACTGGCTAAGGAATACTCCACACCAGTCAACAAGACTATGCCATTCTCCTATCCTAGAGTGCACTCGAGTTCGGGTATAGAACTCATCTCACAGAGATCACCAAAGCAAACAGCAATACAGTTATCCCAAATTGTACAAAAATATGTCAAATAACAAATAACAATATCACACAACAAGGGTGAAAAGTAGGCAATACCACCAAGGACCTCCAATCCCCAGCAGAGTCGCCACTATTTTTGGGCTGTTGTATTCGTCGCTATATGATCTATCGATTAAATCATAAGCAAAGTATACAAGTAGATAGAGTCGCCACCGCACTTTTATTTATCCGAAGGACTGGCTAAAAAGCGAACAAAAGCCTAAGAAGTTTTACACGTAGAAAACTAATGAAAAGATCAGAGATCGGGTAAGGGGTAAATTACGCAATGGGAAGGTGTTAGGCACCCATCACGTCCTAGGTACTCCTAGGGAACCTTTTTCACACTTGTTGTATAAGAAAAATATTTATTTGTTTCTTGACATATTGTGCAAACATGAGTGGGATGATGAGAAAAGAATGTACATATTAATTATTTTTGTGTTCGAACGGATGAACCCGTTGCCTACGTACCTTCCATCAAAGGTAAGGATCAAAACGCCGTAGTTCGGCTAAAAACTTCCAAAAGTTAGTGGATTCAATTTTAAAACAAAAGCACTAAGGTCTTACGTTACCCACGGGAGAAAACTCAACCTTATGAAACAACAAGTCCACCATGTGAGAAAAGCTTCAACTTGCTAGAGAGGGGTTAACCCTATAATAAGCAAGGAAGACTTACAATTCAATCAACTAAGGACAAATAGGTGAGATTAATATCAACCAACTAGGGTAAATCAAACCTATAGCTAATGTATGAAAACTTAACAAACATGGACAAAGCCACAAAATCATTTGAATGGGTGAAGTTATTTGGATTATTTACAAAAAGGTCAAAGTATGATTAAAGTCAATTCAAAATGAAGTATTTACAAAAATGAAGTTTGGAAAATCATGGACTTAAAGTCCAAGTTTCTAATTTGGAAAGAAGTGAGAATGTTTGCACAACATGTAGATATAAGTTTGAAAAGTCAACAATGTGAAAAGGATTTTGAAACAAAGGTGGATGAAAGGTGTAGTGTAAAACTTCCTAGAGGTTCACCTCTTGAAATCATATAGAAAATGATTCAAGTGTGTCCTTTGGAATAAGGGACAAAGCAAGTTAGTAAAATAAAAGACAAGGTGATACCGGATGCCATCAATGGTCTTACTCCAATCTCACACAAAGGCGGATACCGGATACCAATAAATGGATTTACACCAATCTCCTAAAATAAAGCAATGGTACCGGATGCCAATAAATGGTCTTACTCCAATCTCATAAAGGTAAAACAAAGAACAAAACATGGAAGTCAACTGCCAATCTATCTGGACTTAGGTTAACCTCCACATATGATCATAGGAAAACAAATTCCATATTACACGGGCTTACAATGAATCCTCACATGCAATAACAAGCTCAATCAAAGAGCAAAGAGGATATGAGTGACCAATGAAGTGGTCTTACACTCTATCCCTTCCATATCATGGGAACAAAAGCCAATCAATATGGACTTACAATTGTCCTCAACGGGAAAACATCAATGTCACAATGACAAAAGAAATGATCATGCACTAATGGCAAACAAAGATGATAAATGCACAATGGCAATCAATGATAGCAAAAGCACAATGGCAAATCAAGTAATCATGTATAAATGAATCAAGTAATCAATCACATAAATTCAAGTAGCACACACTATAACCATTCAATGAGGCTCAAGCAAAAGGGTGAGGCATTAAAGCCAACTGTAATAGGGTTCAAGTTGCTCTTAACCTTGCCATTGAGGGGCTAAGGTGAAGCAGATGAAAGGGTATGAGGGGTGTGCCTCATCACTCTTATCTCTGGTCAGAGAGAGTATTGAATATCAGAAGATGTGGGAGTTCAGAAAGATGGAACTCTCTCCACAAATTAGACTCGATAGATCTTGGGTTTGGATCTCAATGCTACAACCATGAAATGGGAGCAAGGAGAAGACTCACATAATAGTGGGAGATAGGCTACATATCTCTTATATCCACCAATTGCCTTATTTAAAGGACTTTACCTGCTTGGGGACAAACATAAACAATCACAATCATTGCCTCTTAAGGAGGACTTCAGACAGTTGCCTGGCTAAATAACAAGCCTGGTCTTCCAGACCACATGAAGAAGAAGGTGCTATACCTCAATGCAAATGCTAATCAAGCAAAGCAATGCAAAGTTCTCAAGGAACTATAAGCAACTATGTACCTGAAATCAATCAAGTATAATCAGTATACAATCAAAAATCAAACAGACAGGATAATAAACCAATAGTCAATCATAATCAAACATGTGCCAAGCATAAAGCTCAAAGCTCAAAGGAGCTAGGCATCCTACAAAACAAACACATTAGTTCACAAGTGTCAAGTGAAACAACTCAACTATGAATCAACTTCCTTAAGGCATTAGCTTTTTAACCTGAAAAGTCAAAGTCAAACTCAAAGGTGAGAAGTAAGACCACTAGGACAAGCCTAGGGTCCAAAGGAGGGAAAAATCTTCAAACAGCAAGTAAAACATGATCAAAACCAAGATAATTCAAATAAGAAGAAATCCCAATTGGTCTCATATCCAAACTATGCACTAATTTCATTTTATGCACAAATTAAGACAAAGTGAGCAAAGTTGAATCACATATGAGCAACCAGAATGATTACATCCAAACAAATATCAAAACAGCTCAATAAATTCCACAAAAAATATATCCTAAACAGAAGACATTCAATGAGCTACATATCAATTTTCATGCCATTTGGACAAGAGCAATCATGGGAATTAAATCAACATGTCAAGGCATGCAAAAACACAACCGAATTAGGTCACCAAATGTACACCAACTTCAATCAATGGTAAAACAGTGATATCAAATTAGAAATGAATGGGGCCAAAGCCAAATTAAAGCTATACATGTTAGGAAACACTCCACCAAATTTCATATTCATGGGATAAGGGATGAGCATTTAACAATACATATAAATTTGCTACTCAAGAAACAATCCAAAATTTCTAAACAGCAATCAAAAATCCAAATCAATTAGAAAATGGATCAATTAAATCCACAAAAAATCATGGTGAAACCTAACATATAAAAGATATCTCATGCAAAAAATCAGAGCCATAGGCCTAAGGTAAGTATGGAAAATTAAATCATGAACTCAGTATAGCATAGTGTGACACATATTGTCACACTCAAAAAGATTAAATCATATATACCAATCCAGGGATCCAAAAATTACAAATTATACATCAAAATCTCCAGGAGTGAGTCAAGAATCATCATATGAAATTTCATTAGATTTGGATAAGGCATGATTATTTGGTGATTAAAATGGTAAAACATATGAATATTGCACACATGTCAAAAATCAATAATCCATTCTAAAATTCTACCAGGCACAACTTAAGTTTCTATGCCTAAAAAATTCTAGAGAAAAATTGGGATCCAACAAAAAAACTCCCACCTAATTTGGACTAATATTGGATTTTATATGAATTTTTAAAGATTTGTTAATTTATTGAAATAATTATTTAGTGTTATAATGAATTAATTAATTAATTAAGCCACGAATGCCATTATGGTAATTCTCGCTGCCATGGCCAAAACGGTACAGTATTCATTAATGCGGTGGCAGCCTCTTACTGGTGGAAACAGGTGGGAAACACGTTTTGAAATTTGTCATGCTGCGAAACGGATCTACAGCGGTCTTTTTCCAGATTTTCTTCATTCTTCATCACGCGTTCATGGTTCTTCATCCCCAGCTTCGGCCACGAGCGATCTTCAACCAAACTGCACAAACCGTATACCAAACTCTTCCTCTTGCAACGTAGATTACAAATATGTCCACGAAATCGTCTAAAGATTAACGTACAAAAAGATCTAATCGAAAGAAGTTTCATACACAAATATTCAGATCAACATATCTAGCTCAATACTTAACGGAATCGCGCGATTCAAACATCAAATTAACCTACATTCCACGCACTACATAAGCCATATCTTGATTTCGCGAATTAAAGATTTCAAAAATTCACCTTCTTGAAGTGCAGTTGGAGATTCAGCGTGTTATTGGCCTTGATTCTTGAAAACAGATCACGATTGATGATGTATGGGGTGAATGGTGAAGAATTATGAGCTCAAAGATGCACGAGGAAGTGAATTTTTACAGCTGCCATGTGAGAACTCAAGCTTGCAACAGTTGGAAATGGTGCGGTTTCTTGCTTCAATTCCTTCAAACAGAACTTCAACAGTACCTACACATGAAGATTCAAACAAAAACTTGCAAGAACAATGGTGAATTTTGATGAAATGGTGAAAAAATGCTTATGTGAAAATGGAGAAAAAGTGAGAGAATTTGGAGATTTTTTGGATTTGATCTGAAAATTTTGATTATTCCCTGAGTTTCTATTATAATTAAGCTTATATATGATTGCCTAATCCACCTCTAATCATGATTAGCAATTTTTTGATAATTAACACAATGTGCACATTATGGCAATTTGGCATTCTTGCCCTTGGAGAGTTCCATGCAATGTAACAGTGATTTTTCAATTTGAACAAGTCATAATTTTCATTTAGAAGCTATTGGAATTGGTCCCATGCCAAAATTCCATATACTTTGAGTTTTGGACCATTTTGCCCTTGCATTTTAATTGGTTCACTTAAAAAATAACCTTTTTATGTGAAGGCTTTTGGCAAAATGTGATGATGGATTATGAAAGTACATGTTAAATGGGGTTTGCTCAAAGAAGAACCATCCAATTTGGCCATTCCATGTGAAAGTTATGCCACTTTGAATTTGGGCATTTTCTGAAAATGATTTGACCATAACTTGCCAACCATAAATGGGAATTGAGTGTTCTTGGACTTTTTGGAAAGGCAAGAACAAGATCTTCAACTTTCATGTTGGACAAATTTTGATTTGAAGCTTGGTTCATGATGTAATTTTGAGGAGCATAACTTTCCATTTTGGGCAAGTGAAAATTACAGGTCATTTCCATTTTGGGAAACTTTTCGTCTGGCCTCAAATCCTTCAACCTTGATCTTTGAAATGTTGAATGAGGCTTATATGGACATGAATGAGACCTTTCCAACCATCTCACACCTTCAAATTCCTGATTAAATGCACAGTTGACCACAGTTGACTTTTGTTGACTTTTCTAGGGTTTTGGATGACTGGGCCATGTTCTGATGAATTCCAAGCCTCTTTCACATGAGATCTTGATTCCAAATGATATCACAAGTTGTATGAACTCTTGATGAATGATCATGGTGCCCAAGTTCTTCAAGAATGGCCACCATCTAGCTCAATGGTTGATTTTGACTGTTTTGACTGATGATTGCTTCAGCTGCAAGAAACAAGGTTAGATGACAATATTTTTGTACATTTGGTTAGTAAACATATGAAAAGCAAAGGCATACAATACAATACATGCCTGGTGATCAAGAACCACACTCACAAGGTGACCCACCCACTAAGAGGGAAGCTAGGGTATGCAATGATCCTTGAGGCCATGATATGAGATGTTATGGGCCATGAGGGATCTTAGGGCCAAAATTGGGGTCTTACACCGGTCAAACGGGATGTTGGAGGGAAACATTATGGTTTTGCTCGTTTTTTGATGTTGTTAATGAGAGGAGCCTAGCAGTGAAACTTGATAATATATTCTTGGAAGGGACAAAGTTAGAGGTGAATGTTCCTAGGTTTTCTCGGAGAAGGAATGAGGTTAAAGGCGGTCGGGAGAGGAAGCATGAAGCACCATTACACAAGGAGGGTGTGAAGGCTACATGTTATGGTTACTCAAATGGAAGGGATTATCACACAGACCCTGTAGGTGTTAGTGAACCTGGGATCAAAAACTCTTATGTCAACGTTCTTAAATAAGGTGGTGGAAATGATGGTGTGAAAGTGGTGAGAGGGAAAGAGGTTAGGCTTGAGACTCGAAGTGGTGAAGAAGCTGAGAATGTTGACTCTGTTTCTTTGGAGTTTAGGATGTAAAAGGATGAGGAGTGGGAGAAGTTGCAGAAAGCCTTTGTGGGTGTTGTGATTAATCCTGGATCCACGTATCATATTCAAAACAACTTTCATGTTGAAGGTTCTTTTGACATTAAAGTAACACCTTTGGGACCCAGCTTGTGTCTTTTAAAAGGTCAAGAAGATGGAGATATTAAAGCTTTGGTGGATGAAGGTATCGACTGATGGAAGTTGTGGTTTAAACATATTAAATGGTGGGATCCATATGACGTTGATGGTGAACGTATTGCATGGTTTCAATGCTATAGAGTACCATGACATGCTTAAAATTCCAAAAAAATTGAGGCTTTGGCAACTTTATTTGGTAATTTCATGTGCTCCGGCGAAGCTACCGAAAAGAAAGTTTGTATGGACATGGCTAGGATTATGGTTATGGTGAGGAGATCCTTTGATATTACCAGAACTATTTGTGTTTGTATTAATGGGGAGAGGTTCAAAATCAAACTTAAGGAGGAAATGTTTGGCATATGGAGGTATGTGGTGAGAAATCTAGTGGTTGATGAGGATTATGCATCGTCGAAGGATGTTAGAGTATCATCTAAGGAGTGGTACATAAAGGAGTATGGATCGTTGTCCGAGGATGGCCGAATACCTGAGCCGGTGGATGGAAATATTTCAAGGAACAATTTAGAGATTTTGCATAAGTCAACCTCAAAGGAAGTGATAGGCTCAAGAAGTGAGAGGGTGATGGATATGTGACAGAAAGATGTTGGCGACTTTGGTATTAAGGAGATTGCGTTTGAGGATGATGGTGATGGTTTACGTGAAAAGGTGATTGTTGGTGTTTCAAGAATTAAAGACAAAAAGGTGTTTCCTCTTGAGGATATATTGGCGAAAAGTAAACATGTGGATGCAGAACATGTGTCCATTGTGGAGACTTTGTTAAGAGAAAAGAAGGGGGGAATAGTCCTAAGTAGTGAATAGAGGTTGGCTTGAAAAATCGTATTTCTAGGCCTTCACAAGTTTAAGCCCATCTCAAGTAAAAGGCATTTATTTCGTGCCAAAAAAACAAACCTGATGGAGATGATAGAAGTAGAAAATCGTGTTTTATTGTCAAAAAAAGATAAGGTTGATATGTCATCTTCGGAAGACTTTTCTAGTGGGTCGATTCTCTGATGTAGTTCCAATTTCGATTTCGACATGATTTAGTCCAATAAGGGATTTTGGAAGAGGAAAGACATTGGAGTTGAGGAAATTTGGTCGAAGGCTCAACGACTGGGGATTTCTGGTGGTGGTTTTGTATCTCAAAAAATTGAAGCAATTAAGCTCAAGGAAGCTGAGGATAAAAGATGAAGAATATTGAAAGATGCGCTTAAAATATTTACTCAATGATTTTAGTGTCATACAATATGCATGGGTGTGGTGGTTCAACCAAGAGCAGAAATTTGCAAAGTTTGATTCGAAGTGTGAAGGAGGGTGCCTGGTTTATCTAGGAAACAAAGTTGTGTAATCTGGAAAATTTTGTTGTAGACTCCTTGTGGGTTGATATTAATGCTGATTGGAGTGTGAAGTGGGCGATTGGAAGATTTGGAGGGATTCTTAAAATCTAGAAGTTAGGTATGTTTGATCTCATCTCTAGCTTTATAGGGGAAGGTTTTCTAGGAATTCATATTAATTGGCATGGCAGGTCTGTTTATCTTGTCAATGTTTATTCCTCTTTTTTGTCCTCTAAGTAGATGGAGTTGTGGAGTAATTTAAGGTTGCTTAAAGAGAAATTTATATGGGTGATTGGTGTGTTTGTGATGATTTTAACACAACTATAAAAGTGAATGAAAAAAAAGGCGTTAGTAATCATATCAATAGGGAAGAGATTGAGGATTTTAATGAGTTTATTCAGAGTATGAAGCTTGTGGATTTCCCTTGGTTGGGTAACAAATTCACATGGTTTAATCTAGAGGAAAATGTGTAACACCCTACTTCTCGACTCGACAAATAATTAAATATAATATGTATGACACATAAATCCTGCAAGTAGGATGCTACTCACATAGAAACAAAACATACATGAACCACATAATTGAAAATTAAATAATTTCATAAGCAATGGAAATTATAAAATAGTTGGCATAAAAAGCCTCGACAACAATAAGTTTGAAAAGTGGTTCAACATCAAAATCAAAGGAAAGATATGCAACGTAAAACAAATAAAAGAACAGCTTATTCTCCTCGTGTTACATATCAGAGTGACTCCAACTATAGGCTCGATCGACAGTTAACTAAAGAGGCACAACACCTTCCTATACTTCAAGCTCCTATCGAGGTGCCTAATTTTTTGTACTCCAGAGGAGCACAAACGTTGCAACATAAAAAGGGGTGAAAATAAGTTCAAATAATAATCGATGCACAAAACAATCAGGTAGATTCACACGTTACAAATCCTACACATATCAAACATGCGTCACAATATCCCGTATTCATATACCACCCACATCACGTTTAATCATCACTCAAAATCTTATTTATCATATTCAAAATCAAACAAATCCATACGAGAGTATTCGACAATGCTCAAACATCTCATTTGTACAAACTTTATGTAATGTAATGCAACATTGAATCGACTCATACTCGTCACGGTCCCCTCTCTGAATCAGACTTGCAACTCAACTCTATATGCATGTGGTACGGATTAAACTAATGGTTCTTCATACAAACCGGGTCCCCTCTCCGAACTACAAGCCCCCACTTTGAGCTTGGGACAAGTCACTAGTCCCATCTCTAAACATGTGATTCGCCTCTTTCACAACACGACAACATATGATGCATGGCATATAACAATGCAATGACAACAACACAACAAATGAATGCAGCCCCACTCCGACTATAAACAATCATGCAACAACAATATCATAACAATCGATTAAGCCTCACTCTGACTATTATTTATCATGTAATAACAACAACACAACAATGATTACATCCCCACTCTGATTGTAGGCAGTCATGCATTCAATGCATCCCCGGTAGTTTTCACTTCGGACTACTCATCTCATCAATCATCAACAAGCATGTACAATAATTCACATAATTAAACTTGCATTTCACAACATATATCCACACCTTGAAAACACATTCATGCATCACTAAAACATATAAATTTATCTCACAAGGCACTACCATGAGGTATATCTACGTGTTAGCTTTTAAACGCTTCAAATCGTACCATATTTGGACTTACAAAACTAAAGTTATGGAATAAACAATCGGGTAACAAATATGATTCAGTTTAGTAATTTTTCAAAAATCAACTAGTGTCAATTGATTGACATATGGGTGCAATCGATTGACATCAATCCATGTTACATTATGCCTTTCCAATTTTTCGCGTTTAGGCTAAGAGCAATTGATTGATTCAGGGAATAAATTGATTGACATAGTTCAAATTTTCGTATTTTTCCAGAATTACACGCATACAATCGATTGACAGAGGATGTCAATTGATTGACATTAGCCGAAATCCAAAAATAATAGTTTTCACATGTGACTTCATCTTCCTCATTCTGCATCCCTCGTACATCATCCTAACTCTCATTACAACATTCAAATACATCGAATATATATCCTACTATGATTAATACATCAATTACTCATTGATTAAACATTAATCTATCATTTTTTATCATGAATTAATTCAATTATGTTCATACTCTAGAACACTTAATTTTAACACAAGTTCATCATTTAATCAATTAACTCATGAACATGAAGCAACATAACATCAAACACGAATTTCACATCACTTCATAATATAAAAACTGAATCATAATCACCATTTAGCATATTAACATCAAAGAATAGAGAAAAAAACCCTATTGGAGGTTAAGGGAAACTTATTTATCCTTTCATGATTAAGTCACCCTTGGATGAATAATATCCCCCCCCCCCCCCCTTTACCTTGTAATTCCAACAAAAGCAACAAGTAACCTTCTATGTGATCTCATTCCCAAAGTCCTAGCTCTCTTTCCAAAAGCGCTTGCTCTATATTCTTATCATGTAATGACAAATGCTCTCAAAACCCTTCTCTCTTCTATTTCTCTTAATATATAATATAATCTAATTAAATTTCTATTAATTCAATTATGACTCAACTAAAACATAAGTTCTCTCCACTAACCATATAATTGCTATTATTTACACTTTAAAGCCAACTCTTACTATTCTCTTAATTGCTCATTTTCTAATTAATTAAACTCCACTAAAATATAATTAATTAACACATTCCCTCTAAATAGCCACTCACCAGCCAAATCACTCAAAAATCAAACAAAAATAACATTTAAATTAATTAATTAAATAAATCAAGAAATAAATAACTAAATAAACAACTAATTAAATCGGGTTGTTATAACTCGTCCTCGAAAATTACCTGACAGAAAAAGCTCTAGATAAGACTCTCTCATCCTACTCTCGAGCTCCCACGTCATACTACCACCAGCAGGACCTCCCCAAACAACCTTCATTGAAGCGATCACCTTGCCTCGTAAGTGCTTCACTTCACAATCCTCAATCCTCAATATTAAAGTCTCAACTGTCAAGTTCTCTGTAACTTGTACATCATCCAACTGGATCACATGAGACGGGTCATGTATGTATTTCTAAAGCTGAAACACATGAAAAAAATCATGGAGATTCAAAAGATACGCTGGTAATGCAACTCGGTAGGCCACCTCTCCTACTCGCAGGACAATCTGATCAGGATCAATGAAACACGGCGTAAGCTTCTTAGACTCCAACGCACGAAGAACACCAGTTACCAGAGTTGTAACACCCTAAACCATGACTTGATATTTAATCAAATAATTTAAAAACAGAAATCCACAACTAGAGTGTCACGCATGGTTCACCATAGCATAAAACATCAAAAACAAAATAATCATGTGAAAGTAAGCAGCAGAAATAAACAAGTTCGACATAAAAGTATCAACAACAAAAACTCCAACAAAAGAAAGCATAACACAATTACGAATGACATCACATCCCCAGTGCTACATACATAGTGGCTCCTCTAAGACCCAATGATAAAAGCTAAAGAGACAATGATGTCATTCTCTAACTCGAGAGGTTACTCCTGCACTTGATTGTCAGTACTCCTGAAGAGCACATATGTTACAATAATAAATACGGGGTGAGAATACATCTAACAAATGTTAACGGCGAAATTCAGCAAAATAGGATAGTAATAACAAGTTATGAGATATCTCAATCATACTCAAAACACAATCAATTGGATAAAAATGCAGATGCAATGCCAATTCCACAACTCTTCTCAAAATGCATGTGGTACCAAAATCACTGGGATTAGAGTTATGTTACTGATATTCCCATGTATTTGGTTCCTCTCTAAATTGTGTCCCTCTCTGGACGTGAGACCGCCATAGTTCTTCTCTGAATCAGGCCATCGTTGGACCGAATACCTACCTGTCTCTGAAAAAAATGAATGCATGATTATAAATAACACAACATGCAACGACATCAACATCATAAAATCACAAGTCTCAAAACATACCCCAAAAGGTTCCACTCTTGAACCTATAATTCGTCATTCATAGGCCATCACTGCAATCCCTCTCTGGATTACTATACTCAAATTGTCAAAAGGCCTCACTGTAATCCCTCTCTGGATTACTATTCTCAAAAGTGTGTTTTTAAAACAATTTCAATTATTTCTCCTGAAAAGGTAAAGTTATATTATTACCCTAAACTTCAACTCATTAAAATACTGAATAAACTCAAAACGTCTCAAAACTCATAATTCTTCAAACTCAAAAAAACTCACAATTTCTCAAATTCTCAAAAACTCAAAATCTTTCAAAAACACAAAAAAGTTTAAAAGTTCAAGAGTGATAAATCTACTAGAATAATGATGCAAAATGTCCTCAATTTACTCAAAAGTAACCCTAAATTCACCAAAAAGACTTTAATGCCACAAGATGCTCAAAAATACCACTGAAGGGCTCCCGAACTCGAAAAACTCCAAAAAAATGCCCGAATCATGGAAAACCACCAAAATTCCCAAAAACTCGAAGAAGAAGAAAAAAGCCTGAAATCGAGAAATCTCTGCAAGAACCAACTGGTCGTCGACCGCCACTAGAGTGCAGTGCGACACCCGATTGCGAAGATCGGAAGTCGCAAAATGATCGATCGTGAAAATTGATGATCTCCAACCAAAGCCTTCTGGCGTGACCCATCCACCGCGACCAGCGCGGCCCGCCGCCTCGTGGCGCAACCTACCTTTGTCGCCGATCGACAGGCCCTCGCGGCACAGCCGAAACCCCCTGGACTGTTTTTTCGATTATTTTCGCAAAAGTCCAGATTTTTCAAAAAATTAGTTTCCAATTTCTTTAGTTTCTACCAAAAAAAGGTTTTCTGTAATTTGAGAAAAAAATTGAAATAATTGATTTAGAAAAAAATTTAGGGAAACATGTCAGAGTTCTCAATATCACGCATTTGGGGAATCAAACGACCAAAACGAAGTTGTTCGAATGCCCGGGGGCAAGGTCCCAACTCAATAGAAATCAAACCAATAAAGAAACGGATAAATCATACAGTCAAATCATGACCGATACATGGTTATCACATCCAACAATAACTTATAGAGATCTTAGGGGATTTATCCTAAATCCCCTATTAGATCTAAGAGTAAACACTTATCAACCATTCTCAAACATATCGCAAGGAAAAAGGGGAATTTACATATAATCATTTTACCCCACGATGTTAATAGGAGAGTAAGGAACCTTCACCGTCCTGCATGCCTAAAATCACCCATCAATAGACAATTCTCCATACCTTAGATTTGCAGCAAGGTTAATGATTTCACAAACTCTTTGGATCCATGCTCCCAAACTATGCTCTTCTTTCCAAAATCTCTCTATTACTTTTGCCTCCTTTTCAAGTATCTAGAAAATTCAAAAACCTAGCTTCTACTCCCACTTTAGAATTTATATGGACCTTATTTCTCAAAATTACTCTTTTTACCCAATTACTCTCCACTTCTCTCCTTTCACCTCACACTCTCCTCTAGTGACACAAATTGCCCATTCTCTTATTATTCAATTAAATTATTATTTAAATTAAATAAATATTCAACTTAAGTAATTATTTAATCATTATTATATAATTTCTATTATTTTATCTTATTACCAAATAATTAATATGCCTAATTATCTTAAATAATCCCAATAATATTATTTATCGGCTCTCGAATCTCAGATCCTTGGTAATTAGTAAATTACCAAAATATCCTTATACTCCAAAAATATCAAAGTCAATTATAATAAAATAATTCACACCAACAATTTGATAATATACTCTATTTAAAAGTTTGGGTGTTACAACTCTCCCCACTTGAAAGGATTTTCCCCCTCGAAAATTACCTGGCGAAAACAATTTCGGATAGGATTCCCTCATCATACTCTCTAGCTCCCAAGCCAGACTCCCTCCCGTAGGTCCTCCCCGGGCCACCTTCACTAAAGCAATATCTTCCTCTCTAAGCTGCTTAACCTCTCGATTCTTGATCCTTTTAAGCAATGCTTCGACAGTCAAATTATCTCTCACCTGCACATCGTCCATCTGGATTATATGTGATGGATCAGAAATGTAATTTTGATGCTGAGACACGTGGAAACGTCATGTAGATTCGAAAGAGACGGTGACAGGGCCACCTTATATGCAACAACTCTAATCCTCTAGGAAATCTGATAGGGACCAATAAAATAAGGAGTGAGCTTCTTAGACGTCAAAGTTCTCCCAACATTAGTAACAGGTGTAAATCTCAAAAACACATGATAATCCTCTCGGAATTCAAGAGCCTCCCTCCATTTATCGTGATAGCTTTTTTGTCTACTATGTGATGCCTTCGTCTTCTCTTGGATTATCTTCACTTTCTACGTAGTATGTTGGACAATCTCTGGTCTAAGAATAACATTCTCTCCAGATTCATAGCAACATAAAGGAGTCATACACCTCCTCCCATACAAAGCTTTGAGCGGTGTCATTCCAATACTCGAGTAATAGTTGTTATTATAAGTAAACTCTATCAATGGAAAAAAATTGTCTCAAGCATCTCCCTGCTCTGAGACGCAAGCCCTCAAAAAATCCTCCAAAGACTGTATAGTCCTCTCAGTCTGACCACCAGTATGTGGATGATAACCAGAACTTAACTTCAACTTAGTACCTAAAGCTTCTTCTAATCTCACCTAAAACCTAGAGGTAAACCTCGGATCTCTATCTGACACAATACTTGATGGAATACCATGAAGCTTCACAATTACCGCAATGTAAATCTTTGCCAGCTTCTGCAGTGGAAAATAATCTTAATTGAAATAAAGTGTGTCGATATAGTCAGCCTATCCACAATTACCCAAATTGCATCAAACCATCTAAGAGTATTCGGAAAACCAGTAACAAATTCATTGATATACTATCCCATTTCCATTCGGGAATATCCAATGGTTGTATCAGTCTAGACGGTTTCTGGTGCTCAACCTTTGACTTCTTGCAATTCAGACATGAATATACAAATTGTGCAACATCTCTTTCATTCCTGGGCACCAAAACATTTTCTTGAGATCTTGGTACATTATGGTAGCCCGAGGATGAATACTCAAACCGCTTCGGTGTCTCTCCTCCAAAATAGTCTTCTTAAGTCCGACACGTCGGGCACACACACTCTGTCTCGAAACTTTAGAATTCCATTCTCATAGACTCTAAAATATTTGCCTTCATTAAAGGATGTCATACGGTCAACTAATCATACATCCAACTTCTGAATCTCTCTAATTTCATCAATAAAACAAAACGCCGTCGCGTACAAAGACTTCCGACTCAAAGAATCTGCTACAACATTGGCTTTACCAGGATGGTAGTTCAAATAAAAGTCGTAATCCTTCAAGAATTCCAACTATCTTATCTGCCTCATATTCAACTCCTTCTGGTCAAACAAATACTTCAAACTCTTGTGATTGTTGAATACCTCGAATCTAGAACCATACAAATAATGTCTTCATAACTTCAACACGAATACTACAGCTGCCAACTCTAAATCGTGATAGGTTAGTTCCTCTCATGAACTTTCAGCTGTCGTGAAGCATAAGGTACAACCTGCCCATTCTACATAAGCACACCACACAACCCCATCTTGGATGCAACACAGTATACTACAAATGGTTCCTTCGGATCTGGCAATATCAACATTGGAGACATCGTCAACTTCTTTTTCAATTCTCAGAAATTATCCTCAAACAACATACTCATCACAAGGGCTTAACCCTTTTGAGTCAACTGAGTCAAAGGCAAGGCTAACTTATAAAACATTCAATAAATCTTCTATAGTAACCAGCCAACCCCAAGAAACTTATGATCTATGCAACTGATTTTGGAGCCTCCCACTGTAGCATTGCGTTTACCTTACGGGGGTCCACCGTTATACCACCACTGCAAATCACATGATCAAGAAAACTCACTTCTCACAACCAGAACTCACATTTTGATAACTTGGCATACATCTTCTTCTCTTTCAACACTTGTAGTACAGTACAAAGATGTCCAACACAATCTTCATTTGATTTAGAATACACAAGAATATCATCAATAAACACCACTACAAACTGATCCAAATAGGGATGGAAGATCATATTCATATACTCCATAAACACACTAGGAGCATTAGACACACTGAACGGAATCACCGAGTGCTCATAGTGACCATATCGTGTCATGAATGCAGTCTTTGGGATATATTCGTCCTCTACTCAAATATGATGATAACCTGACCTCAAGTCGATCTTACTGAAAGCACAAGCACCCACTAATTGATCCATAAGGCCGTTGATCCTAGGAAGATGATACTTATTCTTGATGGTGACCTTATTCAGTTAAAGGTAATCAACACACAATCTTATATTTCTGTCTTTCTTCTTCACTAACAACATTAGGGCTACTCAAGGTGACACACTTGGTCTGACGAATTTCTTCTCAATCAAATCTTCTAACTGAATCTTCAGTTCAACCAAATCTGAAGCAGACATCTTGTATTGTGTCATCGACACATGTATAGTATTGGTACTCAATCTATGGCTATCTCAACTTCTCACTCTGGTGGCAAGTCACAAACATCCTAAGGAAACACATCAGGAACTCACGCACCACAAGCATATCACTAGCCACAACATTGCATTTCACTCTCAAGGAAGTAAACATGATAACCTGATCATCCTTCTTCGATGGTATCTCGACTTGAATGGCGGAAATGAAACTCGAATTTGTATACTTATCGGGCTTAAGAAACAACATTACCTCAATAAAACATGCGCTCTTGTAGTCAGAAGCCCGTGAAACCGATCCTCCACACCAAAAGAATATTAGAGAAGTAAAAGCTTCCCCCCACTTGTTTCAATCCCTCTCTTGCTGAAAAGCAGTAAGAAAGCAAATGAGTACCGACAGTGCTTCACACACATGTCGCATGCCAAGAAACAGATAAAATCACAAAAACTTGGTCGGACAGACCGGCCATCTTTGATACCATTATGTAACACCCTAAACCCCAACTCGGCATTTAATCAAATAATTTAAAAACAAAAATCTACAATTAGAGTGTCACGCATTCTTCACCATAGCATAAAACATTAAATACGAAATAATGATGTGAAAGTAAGCAGCGGAAATAAATAAGTTCGACATAAAAGTCTCAACAACAAAAATCCAACAAAGTCAAGCATAACACAATTGACGAATGACATCCCATCCCTAGTGCTACATATCAGAGAGATTACTCTAAAACTCAATGATAAAAGCTAAAGAGGCATCAACGTCATCCTCTAACTCAAACGTTTACTCATGTACTTGATTGTATGTACTCTAGAAGAGTACAGACGCCGCAATAACATATAGAGGGTGAGAATACATATAACAAATGTTAACGGCAAAATTCAGCAAAACAAGATAGTAATAACGAGTTATGAAATATCTCAATCACACTCAAAACACAACCAATTTTTTAAAAATGCAGATATAATTCCAATGCCACCAACTCCTTATAAAAATGCATGTGGTACCAAAATCAATGGGATCAGAGTTATGTTACTGATATTCCATGTCTCCGGTTCCTCTCTGAACTGGGTCCCTCTCTTTACATGAGACCTCCATAGTTCCACTTTGAATCAGGCCATTGATGGCCCAAAGTTCTACCTATCTCCAAAATCAATGAATGCATGATTATAAATAACATAACATGCAACAGCATCAACATCACAAAATAACAAGTCTCAAAACATATTAAAAAAGGTTCCCCCTCTTGAACCTATAATTCGCCATTTACAAGACATCATTGTAATCCCTCTCTGGATTTCTATAGGCACATCGCCAGTAAGGCCTCACTGTTGTCCATCTTTGGATTACTATTCTCAAAAGTATGTTTTTAAAACAATTTTAGTTATTTCTCCTGAAAATATAAAGTTATATTATTACCCTAAACTTTAATTCATCAAAATACTCAATAAACTCAAAACGTCTCAAAGCTCATAATTCCTCAAATTCTCAAAAACTCATAATTCCTCAAATTCTTAAAAAACTCATAATTTCTCAAAAACTCAAAAAGGTTTAAAAATTCACGAGTGATAACTCTACTAGGATAATAACAGGCAATTTCCTCAATTTACTAAAAATGACCCTAAGGTCACCAAAAGAACTCTAATGTCACATGATGCTCAAAAATACCACTGAATGGTTCATTGACTCGAAAAAATTCAAAAAATGCCAGAAACTTGGAAAAAACACTGAAATGCCCCAAAACTTAAAAACATGTAAAATGAGGAAATAGCCACCAAAATCAACCTATCGTCATCACCCACTATTGTCGTGGCCGCAAGAGCGCGGTGTGGCCCTGCCGCCACCAACCGCGCAACCCTGCTGCCTCTTACCGTGCGGTCAACCCTCCGCTGCGGGACACGGCCCGTCGCCGCCTACCGGCATGACCCTCGCGGCTCCTCCTGCAAGGGCGAACCCCCCCTGAACTGGTTTTTGATTTTATTTTTCCATAAAAGTCCCAATTTTTCAAAAAAAATGTTTTTTTAATTTCTTTAGTTTCTACCAAAATAAAATTTTCTGTAATTTGGAAAAAAATCTGAAATAATCGATTTAGGAAAAATTTAGGGAAACATGTCAGAGTTCTCAAAATCACCCATTTGAGGAATCAAACGACCCAAATAAAGTCGTTTGAATCCTCGGGGCGAAGTCTCAACTCAATAGAAATTAAACCAGCAAAGAAAAATCTACTCATACAATCAAATCATCACTAGTACAAGGTTATGACATCCAATAATAACTTATAGAGACCTTAGAGGATTTGTCCCAAAACAGATCGCAAGCAAAAAAGGGAATTTATCGAAAATCATTTTACCCCACGACGTTGATAGGAGGGTAAGGAACCCTCATTATCTTGCATGCCTAAAATCACCCATCAAAATACAATTATCCCCCGCCCCCTTACCTTAGATTCGCAACAAGGTTAATGATTTCCAAGATAGATTCTATAAAATACATGTTTGAGAAACTGTCTCTCACCGGCAGAATTTCCTGTTGGCAAATGATATTATCAGAGTACGACATTCAATATGTCATCCAAAAAGCCATCAAAGGTCGTGTGTTGGCGGATCATCTTGCCCACCAACCTGTGGAAGACTACCAACCTTTAAAGTTTGACTTCCTAAACGAGGATATCATGGCCATAAAAGATTATGAGATTCCAGATCATGATGAAGGACCCAAACCAGAGGATCGATGGAATCTTATGTTCGATGGTGCTTCAAACGCAATGGGTCATGGTATTGGGCCAATATTGATCTATCCTAAGAATTATCATTTACCATTCATAGCTAAACTATGTTTTGATTGCTCAAACAACATTGTTGAATATGAAGCGTGAATATTAGGATTAGAGGAGGCTATTGACTCGAGGAACAAAGTCCTCGAAGTGTATGGAGACTCTGCTCTAGTGATACATCAAATTATAGGTGATTGGGAAACAAAACATCAAAACCTAATTCCGTATTGAGATTATGTGTTAAAATTACTCCCAAAGTTTGGCAAGATCACCTTCTCCCATATTCCTCGTTATCGACCAAAGGAACCTCTTCAGGAACCTAAGTCATGAGACAAGGGAGGGGGTGACGAAATTGTTAAAATATAAAGCCTCCTGAAGACATTGACACTTAGTACCTTCGGTTTCGGAGTCGATGGCGCCATTTTCTTTTTCAAAGGTTTGTCAGGGGTTGGTTCAGCTGAGGGAGCCCTTTTTCGACCCTAAGAAAAGAGAAAAGGAGTATTTATTCTCCACGTTCTGTAAAGTAAGGAAATTTGAAAGAATAACGGTTACCTTTTTTGGGACTTCATCAGCGTTGGCAGTTTGGATATTTGCATCGGGAGCATCGGCAAACGGTGGTGAAGGCGGTATTTCTCCAGTGAGAATGGAAAAGGCATCGATCATATTTTGGAGAAAGAGATCACTAGGGAAAGACTGATGTTGGTAGTCGGCCCACCATTCGTCGAAATAAGCGGTTGTTAAAAAATATTGTTGGAACTTGAACACAGGTAGGTTAAAGCGTTAATTGGACTTGTGAAAACACAAGTAAGCTTTATGGTTATCAAAGTTCAAGGATCGACCAGACCATATGATGTCGATTTGATGTGACACGAAATCTTTCGGGATCATTTGACTAAGGCCGAATTGTCGAGCCACCAAGTTGGGTTGGTAACTCATAAAACCATATCCCTTCAATCCCACTTCAATCCTAAAGGATAGCAGCGTCAGGGTCAAAAACGCCATCCATACAGCACTTGACTGCACTGCAGCTTGAGGGGATTCACCTGGGAAAGGATCTTTGAACCATTTTGGGCCAAAGCTTCGATCCGCGAATGGAGTCATACCAGGGGCAAACTTGTCAGCCTCGATGAACATATTGAGGTACTTCATGAAAAGATGCTTGTTGGGGTTTTCTTACAGGTCATCAGGGAAAGCCTCGCTCCTTCGATCAGTTGATCCTCATTTAACCGAAGTATGTGCTCCGATATTGGGTAGCCTAACTGATATTTGAAGGTGGAATTCAACCAGTGTTGTAGAAGCCACATGGGGCCTGACAGATTCAAGGCTTTGGTAGTCGAAGGGAGGTACTTTAATTTCAAGGTTGCGAGCCCTAAGGAGTAATATAAGGAAGCCAATAGAAGCTTACCTAGAGAAACCTGTCGACCCTCATGAACCTGGATCGCCAGGCTTATATAACTTTTGGCTATCTGTAAAGAGTCGGGACATAATACGTAATATGAGAGCCATAATGTTGGAAAAGCAATATGCTTTTCGTCATAAACTTTGACAGAATCCTTGTTGTGGTGATCCTCGGTGTAGTTTTGGAGACTAGCGCAACCAAACGAAAAAGTATTCTCTGTTGAAAGTGTGGGGTCGAAAGTGTCGTCCAATGGCGATAGACCTGTAATGCCCGCCATGTCGAAGAGTGTCGGTGTCAACATGCTACATGGAAGTTAGAACATATTGGTCGAACCTTCCCAGAAATACATAGAGGCCGGAAGCATACAAGGATTGATTCAGTGAGCATACTTGGAGATCTAGATAGCATTGAAGATCCCCGCGCTTCTCCACTGATCTTTGCGTTTTCTTTGGACTTTGTTGAGCCAAGCTAAATACTCTTTGTTGCCTGGGGTAGGCATCGATCTGAAATCCCTTGCCTTTGGATCCATGAATCTGACATCGATAGCTATATCTTTGTCGAAAGCTGGAGGAGCAGTAGGAGAATAACCAGAAAAAAACCTTGAATTGCTTTTGGTGTAGTTTTTGGGTTTGCGAGAGGTCCATGAAATGCGACTAGTTTTTTGTCAATAACAAAGGGAATGAGTATCTGGCGTTTCCAGATTTTTGTCACTGCTTCATTAGCAGAAACAGGTTGACGAATATGCTTCGTACTTTCCATTGCATTAAGATGAATTTAAATGGGGTTGCTATTGGTGTTGAAGGAGATTGCGCATTTGGTGCGAGGGAAGAAGCCATTGTTAAGTTTGAAAAAAATTTGTTAAAACTGAGATTACTATGAAAGTTGCATAAGAGATATGCAGTTGTGGAAGTAGGAAGAAAAGATTGAGGATAAAAGAGTGGCTATTTGTAGGAAAACCAAAGGATAGTCAAGCGTCAGTCGACTGACAATTATTCAACTAGGAGGTATTGGGAGAGTTGGTAGCTTTAGTTGAGATCCCACGACCTAGAGAGTAGCTAGTAATGATGACAGTCTGTCTGGGAAATTGCAACACGGGAAAGTCATCATTGCATACAAAAGCATTATTAACAATTAGATGGCTAGCCAAAATTTAAAAAGTCAAAAGTCAGGTTTCTCGGTCGAAGAGCTAAAGTCGAAACCAGCCTTTCATGGGTCAATTTTTTAGCTGGAAAATTTCGACCCAAGAGGTATAAAGTCGGGTCGACCAAAGGACAGTCAGAAGTTGGATCAACGAGGCAGAAAGCCAAGAGCGCTGGGTCGACGAAAGGGGATGCCTGTCGAAGTCGAAGGTCAGTTTACCATGGTGGGGATTAATCGTGGGGAGATGAACATGGGAAGTTACCAGTAAACGTGGGAGATATGCTCCGACACATGTCATCTCATAAATGGATCGTAACCTTCTAGTGGTTATTTTTTACTAGTATTTAAGCAGATGTAATTTTCATCTCTAGGGATGGTATTTTTAGCATTGCAGTAGGAATACACTTGAAGTATCAAGTGTTTGAGAGAAAAAAGTTTTCTTCCTACAAAATATATTTTTGCTTCCATCTTTATCTTCAAGTCATTTAACTTGCCAAATTACTTTTATTTGCTTTGTTCATTTACATCAGTATTTTGTATTTTATTGCCTTACTTTTATTGCATTTCTAATTTGCAAAACATTGTACTTACTACCCAAAAGTATTCCAAACACCCTACCCATAAAAACTACCATACACATAAGTCTCGGACTTTGTAGTCGGTCCTGCAAGTAAACCTCAAATAGGAAGGCTAGAGATTGTCGCGAGAAACAGGTATCTCTGCTAGTTTTCAGGGGATCTTAAGTCTTATAAATTGAAAGTTTGTTCCATTATTGGGAAATTTCAATTAAATCAAAAAAGATATTGCTCTGACGATCATCAGGGAGTCTTGATTGTTCATTTAAGGTTTCTCTACTAATTTTTAGAGGATCTTAAGTCTTATGAAATTTTGTTCCATTACTGGTAAAGTTTTCAATTATATCACAAAAGATATTGTTGTATCGATTATCAAAGAGTCTTGTTTGTTTCAGTTGAGGTTTCTTTGCTAATTTTTAGAGAATCTTAAGTCTTATAAACCGTAAGTTTGTTCTATTATTGGGAAATTTCAATTATATCACAAAAGATACTTCAATGTTGATTATCAAAGAGTCTTGTTTGTTTCATTTGAGTTTACTCTGCTAGTTTTTCAGGGGATTTTAGTCTTATAACTTGAAAGAATGTTTCATTATTGGAAATTTTCAATTATATCACGAAAGATATTGCTCTACTAATTATCAGAGAGTCTTGTTTGTTTCTATTGAAGTTCTGCTCTACCAATTCTCACTAAGTCTCGTTTGTTTTAAGTCAAAAAAAATGGGTCTTTTCGTATCTAATTGACTTCTACCCTAAAAGTATGAAGATGTGGCAGTTCATCTTCTCAGGTTTAAGACAATTAGATAGGGGCAACTGTCATACCCCAATTTTGTCCTACTTAACTTACATTGCATTTTCTTTTCTTTTTTTATGCATTCATATTACCATTTCATTTGGTCATGCCCAAATATATCCATTCTATTTATCTCATTTCATTTTAACAAATATCTCATTTTTCTTTTCCATTTTCATTCCTTTTTTTAAAATAATTAAAACCATTTCATTTTTATTTTTTTAATCATAATCATTTTATCCTGTTTTAATAACCTTATGCATTTTCATTTTTATTAATCATTTTTATAATCATCTTCATTTCATTTTATTTTTTATTTTTAGTAATAACCCTTTTTACCTCTTTTTTATTTCTTTTTTAATATTAATAATGACCATTTTTATCTCATTTTTATTTCCTTTTTTATTTTTTTAATAACCATCTTTATCTCTTTTTTATTTCTTTTTTATATTAATAATGACCATTTTATCTCATTTAAATTTATTTTTTTATTTTTAGTAATAACCATCTTTATTTCATTCTATTTCTTTTTTCCTTTTAATAAAGATCATTTTTATATCTTTTTTATTTCTTTTTTCATTTTAATATGGACTTCTTTCATCTCATTTTAATTTTAGTTTATATTAATAACTATCTTTATCCATTTTAATTTCATTTTTATTTTAGTAATAACCAACTTATATCATCAGTAAGAGGAGTAACCATGTGCACCAAGTTAACACGCGTCATAGCGTAAAAGTAACCAAAAACATACATTAGTAAATCACAATACCACATTAGTAAAAATTAAACAAAACCATTTGCATCAGTCAGTAAAAAATTTAAATCAATAAATAATTAATTCGCTACATCAAAAGAACAAATTGCACAGAAAAACGCATTGCATTCAAACTAATTATGCATCAGTGAAATTAACATAATATTTACATTATAAATCACATTAAAAAAACAAAGTTATCTCAGTTTACAAGTTGCAGTAAAAAGAAAATTCACAGCAGGAGATGTTTTGAGCAAGAGTTTTGTTACAAAACTTCTCTCCAACTCATCAAGTCGCGTTTTTTCTCCTCCAATATGCCAGCACACAAATCAGTTTCAACCTTTACACACTTGAGAAAGATCTGCAAAATCTCTCACACGAATCTGACTAAGAAAATCTCTCCTATATAAGAACACCCTGACTCACTCTGAAAAGGGGGCAAAAAGGAACGAAGTGCTGATGAATTCCTCTACAGACCTAGTTAGATCTGAGCGAAAGTCATACAAAGAAGAAGATGAAGAATAAAAGTGAACAAAGAAGAAGAAGCAGAGCAATCCGAGATTAAAGGAAGCAAAGCACTCACCATAGTCGTTGAAGCCTCCAAATCGATAGATCTTTGTTGATTTCGATTCATTATTCAATTGTTGATTCACTTTTGTTGCTTCATTTTTACCCTTTTTCTTTGATTTTTGTCTTGTATTATGTAATTGTTTTTGAAATTGTGGATTGGGTGTTAGGATTCAAAAGGGGTTGAGGGAATTGATTTTATTTTTGTGTGTTTATGGACTTCTGATGCATGTTATAGATAGATTAAAGTTGGAAATCTTTGTTTGCATGAATGATTTGTGGTTTTAAATAGTGAGAGCTTGAAGTTTTTTTTTTACTATGTGTTTTTTTCTTCACATGAATGGATACAAAGAGAGAGGGAGAGAGAGAGCATGTTTATGAAAAAGAGAGAGAGATAATGCATGTGAGTATTGAGAGAATCAAAACTCGTGAAAAGCTAAAGAGAAAGGAGACATTTGAGTTGCAAATGGACTTTAATGCAATGATGTTTTCCATTCCCTTTTAAATACTTTCTCCGTTTTTTATTATAAATTATTTTTGACTTTTCACACGTATTAAGAAATGTAATAATTATGGTATGAAAAAGATAAATTATGAATGATTTTACAAAATTATTCTTCATTAATGGTATTGGAAAGACAAATTAGCATAATTGAAAGGAGAAAGAATAATAAATATTTAAGGATATAATAGGAAAAACAATATTAATGATTATTGGTATTATAAAACGACTTATATTGTGGTACAAAATATTTTTCCAAAGTCACATATAATAAAAAAACGGAGGTAGTAATATTAAGTGACATGTATTGATCTGATTGGAAGATTTAACTTTGAATCACTCGAAAACCTAGGATGATAATGTCTAGCTTTTGTTTTGATTCTATCAGCATGCGCCTATTTTTAATGCAGTGTCATTGTTTTATTCTTTTAATGTCAATTAATGTCAAGTGGTGATTTTCGAGTGAATTAAATTTAAATAATGAATTGGTCAAGCTTCCCCATGTAGCACTCGGGCAGAAGGGAAGAGGTGGGGTGGAGGTTCCCCTTCTCTTTCTCTTCCTTCATGTCAATTTTGGAGTTTTAGTGGACTTCTGGTCTTTGGGCCTTTCACTTTTATTGATGCATATGCCAAACTGGGAGCACATCTCCTCTAAGGAAGCCCATTTGTTTTATTTTTTTTATTCTTTCTTTTTTATGCATTAGCTTTTATATATAAAAAAAAGAGAAAGTGGAATAATAAAACACATTCTTTTTTTATAAATAAAATAAAAGAAAAAAAGATTTTAAGTTTTAATAATATTTATTCAATTGATTTTCCTTTTATTTCAACTTATTTTTTTTATAAAAATAAAAAAGGAAAAAGAAAAGATTAACACAGCTTAGATGCATGCCTTAGGGTTTCTTTCCTTTTTATCATTAAATCTTAAAACCAAAAAAAAAAAATCTTTAAGAGTTAAATTTCTAGAAAATAACCTTGATTCAATTTATTGTTTATTGATTGTCTGAATGCTTGTGTGTTTATCCTTGATCCATGATTTAGCTTTGCACTTAGACCTTTGATTGTTAAACCAGGAAAAGGAAAATATCGATAAAACTCAAGGGGTAAGAAAGTCAGTTATAAAATGGGAAGGTATTAGCACCCCTCACATCCTTTATACTCATAGGGAAACATTTTGATTGTTCTTTGCACGTATGGGTGTTATTATATAAAGGTTACTTGCAAATGATTAAAAGGGGAAAAAATAAGTTTATTAATTAATGTGCTCGCCAAGATTTAGAAATCATGACCCTACGTATTCTCATAGTTCAATGAGAAAATCAGAGCCCCATAGTTCGTGTAGAAAATAAGTTTTTATTGATTATTTTTATTGGTCAATGTTAACATTCACGTTCTAGAAATTAAATGTTGCTTGTGTAGTCACGTGTGGGAGGCTTAAGCGTTATTTGTATTGCGGTAGAACGGAAATAACATGTCCTTCGTGAAAAGCTTTTTGAATGCCCTAAGGCGAAAAATTTAATTTGATTGGTTGAGATTGGTTTTAAGTTCTAAGACGGATGAGGAAAATTGTCTTGATTTGAATTGCACTAAAGTCTATGAATGGAGGCGAATACTTTGAATAAATGGGGCCTATGTTCCACCTCTTAAGGCTCATGGTGCACAATCTCATCGTATTTTTAAGTTTTTTTGAATTTATTTGCAAAGAGATTTCAGTCTTAAATGAACAAGTAAAAGAAATGGATGTGTAGATGGGGTAAAGCACCATGTTGTCATGCAATTGTTGATTACCTAATTTCTTAGGGTTTTAAAAGGTGAAATGATGGATGATTGATCTAAAGGATCAAGTATGAAATCAAGTCAAAAATCTAATCCAATTTAAGTAATCAAGGGACTTATGATCACTCAAATGGGTGAAAACCTAAGGGAGCATGCCATTATTAATGAAAAGTTACATAAAAGGTCTAATTCAAATGTAATTAATTGATCAAGATTGAACTTGATTAACTAATCAAGTATGTGATCATGCTTAAAAATACATATTAAGCATATGGAATTGTTAAAAAGCAACAAGGCATTAAGAGTTGAAAATAATCATGTCAACTCTAATTTCTAAGTGAACATAAAATGAAATTAAAAAATAAATTAGTAATTAAACTCAATTAAAAGTTAATCCTAATTAAATTTTAATCTTAAGAATTATACTATTTTTTGTATTTTCATGTGTTTAAAAATATTGACAAATTAGTGAGTACCATTGATGTTCATTTTGGGGATCATAATAAGAGATAGTCCAGATAACACTAGTAATGCTATTATCTCTAATCTTTTGATATTCAACTAGAGAAGTATGAATTACCTTAATTTTATATAAGATTCTAGATCAAAGATTGTTTCGAGAATATGAGAGAGTGATTCTTCTAAAAATGAAGTGTCGCCCAAATATGAGAGAATAACAATTCCAAAAACGAGGTTTCATGGTCAAATAAAGTCACCCAAATTGTTGGATAATAAGTAAAAATGAAGCTACATGGCCAAACAATATTACCCAAATTATCGGATGATAAATTTTATTCCGGACACTCAATACCTAGCTGAAAAATTTGCTCCAATGATCAAATTTTATGATGCTATCTCAAAAAGGATACATTGGAGAGGATCCAAAACCCTCAAAAAGGTTTCACATCATCGCAACCTTCCACATAATATGTGATGAATTATAGTGCAAGATTACATGTAAGACATAAGTTATCATCAATCAATACTCTTCATTAGTGAGGAGTTGTATAGACTCAGAAACATCATGAGCTGATTTGATATAAAGTATACCACCAAAGATAGCTAGATAATAAAAAATAGTTTAATAAAAATATTATTCACCCTTTTATCCATATAATTTTTTAAACTTTGTGAAAGGGGAATTGCTTATTGCACTATTAGTGGTGCTCATACACCCTTGTGGAAAACCAAAAATGTTCCTATAATATGGAGATATATTTCCGGATACACCTCATCCACACTTCATCCATTTATAAGTGAGTCACACCCTCATTTTGCCAAAAAAAATAGTACAGAGATACATCTCTGTAAAAAAATACATAAATACATCTCCATACAGATTTTCAATCTAATACACGCTAGATCTTCCCCTTCCTCATTTCCAGCAAATCTTCTCAAGTCACTTATCTAATACCCCCAAATTCACTCTTTTTCAACGTTACTCAAATTTTTATACTTCATTCAATCCAAGTGTTTTATCAATCACTTCGCAAGTCCATTCAAAGTACTTCCACTACAAATTTGATAAGTTTTTTAAATTTCCTCTTTTTTTTCTCTTTATGCATTACTAAATAGGTACATCGGTTGTTTAAGGTACATTACTAAATAGGTAGTTGCACTCATACTTAGATAGTTTATTGAGACATGTGTTTTCTGTAATTTTTTTGTTCCTTGCGTTTTTCTACTATTTGTGTTTTCTGAGTTTAAGGAAAATATGGAGGTTCACTTTTGTATTTTGTATGAATTTGATTTTCCAGAAATACGAAAGTACATTTTCGTAGTATGTCCGCATTGTTTGATTTTGAATGTCTTTCATCTGGGTTTTATTTTTTATGTTTTTTTTGGTTTAATTATAAGTAAAATAATTGACAACCAAGAACGATTGAGACACAGTAGAGTGTCCCAGCATGCATCTATTTGCAGGGAGATAGCTCGACCCTCGCGACCACTGGTTGGTGTCTGTTCATTTGGTGTGGAAGCATCCACTTTTGGATTACATATGTCTCTTGCTTCGTCTTCTCGGAGGCATGTGTCGCCTGTTGTTGCTCTGGAAGCCCCACAAGTCCGTGTTATGCACTTTTCGTCAACGTTTATGTTCATGATGTTGTTTCTGAGGCTTTTGGAGAAGGCTCATATGACACGTCACTAATGTCTTTGTACATAAACCATGCTGCTAGGTACGTGTGGGACGGAGGGGTAAAGTTTATTTGTATTTAATCTTTTACACACATGTGTCATAATATTTGAACTTTATGACAATGATGCATTTTTGCAGTACCGTGATGTTTTAAATGCATCAATCATCGTAGGAAGATTGTGAAGTTGCAACAGCCTAAGGGGCAATGATTTCATGATACCATGCAGCTATCTAGGCTGCAAGATTTATGCATAACTTGTTATACTATTATTAACCATGGTATGCTATCAGCTTTCATTGAGAGATGACACTCAGAGAGGTCGTCTTTTCATTTTCTGCATGGTGAAATGTATATCACAGTAGATGATGTGTCATCCTTGCTACGTCTTTCAATCAAGGGAGGATGGTTAGATCACTTCATAATGACCAGACATGATGCATTGTACATGACAGTGACCTATTTGGGAGTTTTGACCCAAAGGACTCTCAGAAGGAGATGGTTGACAGCATAGGGTGTAATTTTAGATTTGCATTTATCTAGAAGCTT
Organism: Lathyrus oleraceus; assembly: GCF_024323335.1. NCBI lineage: Eukaryota > Viridiplantae > Streptophyta > Magnoliopsida > Fabales > Fabaceae > Lathyrus > Lathyrus oleraceus. The sequence continues at coordinate 379,722,720 of NC_066584.1, read as the reverse complement.
TATATAGACCATATAGTTGTGGTAATTTAGGTTGATGGTGATGATGCACGGGTTTTGTGTCATAGAGAATGTGCATTTGAGGTCATACCTCATATATTTAATTGGCACATTCATATTTGTGGACAAAGGTCTTTATCACGTCGATATGGTTTACCTTAAATACTGCATTAACTTCGAGCAGATTCATGAGTACAACTTGGAGACTACTTATTTGGTTTACCTATACTCTAAGTTAGTTGAAAGTTTTATTTGAAAGACCAGACAGATGACAGCAAGTTGCACGTTGGTTACGGTAATATATTTGCACATTTATTGTTACTAACATTTCATAATAATTGTATTACGCCATTACTAATATTTCATTTGTACCATTTTTATACATGGATCCTCCAACACTTTCCACATATTTCTGACTAGTCATATATTGATGACTACTTTGAGGATCAGTCACGTGCTTGTGCATTGGTCTCGCTCAGATAGAATCAGATGACATAGCCCTTCAAAGTGTTTCTTGATCGCACTGTAGTAGATAATATACGCTACACATTTTAGAATGATCACCTCCAGACAGGTCCCTTAGATGACATAGTCTTATACTCTAAATAGTTGACTTGTGGGTCACGTTGATGTATCCACATCTGTCTGAGCAAGTCATGCGTCAGTTTGGGTTTCTACGGGTTATTCCAAGAGACTCATATGTATATGCTTCTCCTGCTATGATTCGTAGAGATGTTTACGTGATGTATGATAATTTCTATAATCATCTGGTACTGGAGGAAGCACGATGTTTGTCAGTTTCTCAACCATAGAGTAATGCATTTAGCTACATCCAATGATATTTCAGAGTGTCACATCCTTACGTCATACCAGATGCTCACGGAGATCCACCTATGAAGTTTTTATTAATTCTAATATAAGACATTTTAATCTTATAACAACTATGTATAATTTAATTGATAACAAATTTATTATGGTAGTGTACTTATTATAAATAGCCTTTTAAATCAATATACTTATTACATCAGTGTATTTCTTAAAAAATGTCAAACCTTATAATATAAGGGTACGAAAGTATACTTCCGTAAATTTTACAGAGATGCGTCTCCATACTAAGTTATGACAAAATAATAGTGTGTATCACTTATGGAGATGTGGCGTATATGGAATGCATACAAAAGTATACTTATGAACTTATGATGGATAATTTTGGGTTTTTATAGGATGACTCTTCACCACTAACTCTAAGAAGAGCAACCCCTTGTGAAATAGTCCTACTAAATCACTTACTTTGAACGAAGAAAGTAGTATTTTTGCGTATTTATTCAAATTTTAATTTTGATGTTAGCTTTAGTACAAGTTTGTTAATTTGATACAGACTACTTTTTACCACTTTACTATAAAATAAGTTTGCAAACTAAAACTTATGTATTGAAAAACACTCACATATGTATGTTAGGCAACGCGCATCTAAGAGTATTTAATCTGTCATCTCCAGTTGTCTAACACCTTATATTTATAACAAAATTTCTGTTGTTTACTACAAAATTTCAAAAATTGTGGAATTTTTGGTATTTATCACAAAATTCTTGAAATTGTGAAATTTCCGGTATACAGTGAGTGAAAATTGTTCATTTTTTTCTGCGGTAATTTTTCTAAAATAACTGATTCGATAAAATATATACATATAATAAAAATTGTGCTACATACAAGAATACAAAACAAATTAGGTTGACTTTCTAACTTCATCTTCCTAGTGTGTAATACGCCATGCATATGTTGATTCTCATGTTTTTACATCTTCAGTACAATATTATCTTCAACGGTCAGTGGCGGAATGCAATGAACAATCAAGGTTCAACTTTACCTGAACTCAATGATTATTGTTGACAAAACCAACAGCGGTGATTTTATGTCTGCTCGTATACATAGTTGGAGTTAAGACAATGGGTGTTAAGTCTCTTTGACAAAGAGACAAATACGACAATGTATCTACAAACAATAGAGTAACTCATATCAGAAATCGACATCTGTAGAGACCATGTGATAGAACAAATTGAAAAACAGTTGAGGGTATTGATGAACTTGAGTATCTCACTACATTTGAATCAAAGACCATGACTTTTCACCTCATCCAAATAAAGCTACAATAACCCGAAAACCACAATTTTCATTGTCACCCACATCAACAATGTCATCAATGTATGAATGTAGGAAATCATAAAAATGAGACAAGTAAACATCTCTCGAAGAACATATAAAAAGTAAATTATCAATATCATAGACGGAAAACCTTTTAATTAAACTTGTTACATAGAAAACAGTGTCAATGGTGAAGAACTGCGTAAAGTCTGTACATAAATCGGTAAAAGACTATGTCAGTTCTTGACCACACAAGTAAAACATTGTTCTGCACTATCAAAATTATGTATACTAGCGTCCAAACGGGCACTCCCGTGCCCGTTTGTCCGCTTTTTTTTAATATTCACATGTGTCAAAATATAAACGAATATTTTTTATTTAACTTTTATTTTAATATAAATTATTTTTGTAAAAAACATTGTGGTATGGTTTCTCTTCCTCCGCTCCCCCTCCCCTTCCCCTGTCTCTAATCGTGTGTTGTTGATTCCTCTCTCTCTCTCTCTCTCTCTCTCTCTCTCTCTCTCTCTCTTCTCTCTCTCTCTCTCTCTCTCTCTCTCTCTCTTCTCCTCTCTCTCTCTCTCTCTCTCTCGCTCTCTTCTCTCTCTCTAGCTTCCTCTCTCTTCTTCTCTCTCTTCTCTCTCTCTTCTCTCTCTCTCTCTCTCTCTCCTCTCTCTCTTCTCTCTCTCTCTCTCTCTCTCTCTCTCTCCTCTCTCTCTCTCTCTCTCTCTCTCTCTCTTCTCTCTCTCTCTCTCTTCTCTCTCCTCTCTCTCTCTCTCTCTCTCTCTCTCTCTCTCTCTCTCTCTCTCTCTCTCTCTCTCTTCTCTCTCTCTCTTCTCTCTCTCTCTCTTCTCTCTCTCTCTCTCTCTCTCTCTCTTTATTTAATAAATTTTGAAATAGAAAAAGACTATAGTAAAAATTACACACAATTGTTTATCATTGTTTTCATATGAAATTCTAAATTAATACGAATAAGAAAAGAAAATAACGATGATTTCAGTTACAATTTTGTTAAGCATAAATCATGGTTATAAAACTTTAATGTATTATCTATTATACAAGAGGGAGGTCACAATTTTATAAGTAGAATAAATAAACAAATCAATTTAAAATGTAATTAGGAAAAGAAAATCATATCCAATATAAATTTATCTTTTTGTGATAAGAAAAACAAAATAAACGTATCTTTATGTTTCTCTATATTATGTTTTTCAATTATTTTAAATTTTTTATAATAAAGTTTTAATATTTTTTTCCTTTTTAAGAACAAATATCTATGGTCATATCTTGCAACTATGAGGTATTTATGTTACGAAAAAAACTGTCATTACCGTTACTAAAAGAAACTATTGTCAATTTTAAAAATATGGTGAGAGGTTATCAAAATAAATTATATTGAAAGTAAAAAAAATTGCATATTAGAATATTACAATAGAAAATCAAAAGTAAGATAGAATTTAAAATTTTAAAAAGAAAAAACAAACACCATTAAAAACCACGTCATTTCAAAAAATAACAGTGAGAATGTTTCTTAGTCTGGGGCGGACGTGGTCTTGGCTAAAAATAAACTTCATCTCTTCTTCAAAAATCAAAAGATCATTGATCAAAATTGAATAAATAAAAATATTATAGAATGAAAAAAATTCAAAAAAAAATAGTATGTTGATTAAAAAAGAGATGAAATTTAAAAAAAAAATATAAGAGAGTTTTTACCTTATATCACCACTCAATAGTTAATAGAAGTTATATATGTTACTCTCTGCTCTCAATAATTAAAGGGTAATTATAGATAAGCAAAATTTATGATATATCAAAAAAATTGAAATTTCCAAAAGTTTTAATAATTATATGAAAAATTCGATAATTGCCTAATTTTTTTTGTTTTTTTCAAAAAAAAATGCCATGATTTTTAAAAAAATGCAAAAAAAATCCTACCAAAAATTTCATTTTTTACAAATTAGTAAAAGTTAAATTAATTAATCGATAAATAATAGCAGAGACGACAATTTCGACAATCCCATATATAAAAGAGGGGTGACAGTTCTTTGTTTGAAGATATATGAATCGCGTTCCGTAAAGTTTAGGGTTTAGGGGTGACAGGCTACATACTCCACATCTAAACAATGTATCTTCTTTGTTTGAAGATATATGAATCGTGTTCCGTAAAGTTTAAAGGTTATCTATAGGTAAATATGTGTATAAATATTGAAAATAAAAATGAATAGGGGAATTAAAGGCAAAAATTGGATATGCCTTACCTGGAAGGCAATAAATATCGATTTCTAAGGCCAAGGGCTACAAATATCAAAGAGAACCCAAAATACAAATAAAAAGCTTACACGACAATAAAACCTCAAAATGCCGACTAACTTGGCAAGTTTAATTATGATGATGGTTTCTTATGAGCAAACCGCTGTAAGGACTTTGGTAGTTCAACTCCCTCATTAGTTTTCTGTTTCTTACTAGATATGTTTTTCTCTTCTTGAATTTTCTGCTCTAAGTAAGGCCTCTTTGCAGTGGCAATTGCATCTTGCTTTTTTGGCATTATTTTACCTGCCTTACTTCTTCCTTTTGTTTTCTTTTTCAGTTTCTTGCCCTTGACAGCTTCAACAGCAGCTTCCATGTCAGCATCCATCTCTTCCACAGTTGGCTTCTCTTTTTTAGTAAATTTCACAGTACCGATCTTGCTGGGATCTAGCATGATTGTCTCGGATCGAAGCTTATCAATACAAGACTTTATTTCCTTTTCTCTTCTCTGTTTAGGTGTTTCGAATGGATTCGCAACCCATGAATCAAAGTTGGGCTCTCCTGCTCCTGGAATAAGAATACTAGACCAACCCATTGAATGCCCTATGCCTAGAACATCTTCGTATGGTCGGAAAGCTAACTTCCCTATCTGATAACCCTTTACCATTGAATGAGTCATGTACCTTGAATAGTTCTGTGCACCAGAAGCATCCCTAAGAACCTGGATATATGAACCATTACCACAAGCAAGCAAGCCTTTTTGACTAAACTCCAAACTATTTGCATGGCCTGGTAATGTTTGAAAAGCCTCATACTTCCTCAAGTCCCAAAGTTTAATTTTTTTATCTTTACCAGCTGTGGCCATTGTGTGGCCATTTGGGTGAAATGCCAGTGCTGAGACTGGCCCGTGATGACATAGCATCTTGACAAGGGGAGAAGAACTAGTTGGCTTCCACATAGTAACTGTACCGGCTGAGTGACCTAAAGAAACAACCGAATTGTAAGGGTTTACTTCCATCACACTTGTACGTCCTAAACCAGTTCGATATTTCCCAGCTAAATCACCCAGTGTAACATCCTGATAAAGAAGCATCCCAAATTTGTTGGTAGAAGCCAGGAGAAGATGGTGTTTCAGAAACTGCAGCCTCAACACTGAACCATGTTCCTGAAAAGAAAATAGAACACAGCTCAACTCCTCAAGGATGCATCCCATATAGAGTTTCAGGAGACGATAAAAGGCAACAGTTTTAAGTATCTTGAAACTTCTAAGAGTTAAAAACTAATGAAAAACAGTATAGTATAGGATGTATATCTGACCGGTGTTCCGCTAGTGGACACGCCTGAATGACAACTCTATACAATAACCTGGCTCATTCGGTAGTGAATGTTCTCAGATTAGGATTAGGATATATTAGCATTTGAGGCAGCACTAATAGGCATATCCACACATCAAAATCAGGTTTGTGAATTGAGGGTAATATTTACTAACAAAAATTATCGCACCCTCAGATGAATGGTGGATAAGAAAGGAAAATAGATACCCAAAATAAAAATACACTTGCATACTAACTGGATGGTTTGACTCTAAAAGACATATTTAGCTATCAAAATATATAGAAACATTGACATCATCATTGGCTAAATTTTAAAATACTACAGAAGCAATTAACAAACCTTTAGGCAGTGAAGCTCTGTGCCATCATTATTATATATGTATGAATACCTGTCAAATTTTGAAAACCATTGTCATTCAACACAGATAATGCCCCCACATATAATATTTTATTGGGGAAAACAGTCTAATCAAATTTTGAAAACAGCCAAGTAATAGCAAATATCAAGCCACAAACAATCTTAAAAGGTTTACATTGATTATTAGGCTCGTCATCCTACCACAAAGTAAGGAAGACAAGTAAAATCTTAATAGCCCCAATTTCTGTAATAGCATTTCAAACTTTACGTAAAATCAGAAGCACTTGGAGTTTCATAAGAAGAAACATAAATGATGCAAAATGCGATACTTTGGGATTCAAGACACATCCAAGAGTCAGAAAGCATGAATAACATGCAAAGGAGTGGCATGACATATGCATTGAGGTCCTCTGCCCCCAAACATTTTATTAAGTCTATGTAAGTGTAACATATTTTATAAATCTTCCCTGAGCTACTCTTATTTCCCTAATTATACGGACCTATTCGACAAAGAACCAAACATTTATAGATAAACAGTACAACAGCAAACCAGGGATGATAAATTACTTTTTCTGGGCAGCAGCAAAGTAGAGCTCATTATGTAAGAATACCACATCACGCACAGTTTCTCTTACCTGAAAAACCAAATATTAAAATCCAATAAAAATTTCACAAAATACTCGATAAATAAACAGTAAAATGTAACCATTTCTCTCCGACATTAGATGTAGGGCTTCTTTGTTCCGTGTGTGTGAAAAAGTGAAACTTTTACTTAAAATGTATGATTAAAAGTAGTTATAATAATTAGATGTTTCTAAATAAACCTCAAAGTGAAATTTTTGTTTACATGTTTCTCAGTAGTTAAAAAACAGTAGCTTCTGAAAATAAGCAACACTATATGGTCCCATCTAAAGAAGGCATGACGAGTATCACCAGTAAAGAATATAAAATTAAACATGTAATAAAACCAAACAAATGGAAGGTCGACATTGATTAAGTATACCTGAAGCTCTCTGATCAGGCTCAGATTCATCATGTCCACAATTGCTAGGTGGCCCTTACGACCGCCAACAGCCATATACCGGCCACTTGAAGTAAAGTCTAGAGTATATGGACCAAGCTCTGCAAATATTTATTGCAGAAAAATAAAATAAATGACATATTGAGAGAACAAAATTCTTCTAGTGAAGAAAGGTTCTGTGCATCAGTATATCATGGGATGGGATAAGATATTAAAAAGAAACATGGAAGCCAAACTTGTATAAAGCTATTACAAGGATAAGGCCAAAAGAAAGGTTATCATCTTAAGATAAGTATGAAATCAAGCATATATCAAGTAAAATCAACTTTTCTGCAATCTTAAAAATGATAAGCACATTGCTTCAACAATTTGTTGGGACATTAAGGTCATTTTAAAGTACTTTAAGTGAAGACTTATCAATAATAGGAGTCACCATTATCGAGCAACGAACCTAAGAGATGTTTGTTTTATCTTGATAAGTATATGAGCAACTACAAGCTAGTTAGATTTGCTTTCAAATTCTTATGCACTTGAACTGATTGCAGAGAGTCAATCTCCCCTTTTTGCAGCTAGAAATTAGACTTTCCAACATTTCAGTACAGACAACGGAAATAAACTTCATGTATTATGCTTCTAATGTCATGTGGGGTGTACCCCAACAATTCATTAAGTTATTGAAATCAGATTTGCTTTAAATTCATGAAGTTATTGAAATCAAGTTTGTTTTAAATTCATATGTACTTGAATTGAAAATGAAAAGTCTATCTGACTTCTTGTACAAAAGGTTTGGTTTTGCAGCCAGATAACTTGGGCTCTCCATTATTTAAGAACAAAAAAGGAAAATAAACTTATGTGTGTGGGAATTGAATGTTTCAGTTTAAATTTTTGAGACTTCTTATTGCATTTCATTTCACTTTTATTTTCATTAATTTGATAGCTTAGCATTTTTAAGCATTTATTTAAATTTTTCAGCATTTATTGGGGCAAAAACAAAATGCTTATGTCAACTTCTAGCGCTCGGGCACTGGGAAGACAGTGTCTGTCTATGCATTGGTTGATCTAGAAATGAAATCCAAACCTCCAGGCACTCACATTCTAACTTCCCAAGCACTAAACATTAGAGAAATCAAGCACTCATATTCAGGAGAGAGGAAGAAAGGGGGCTTTTCAAGGGAGGAGGCAGAGGAAAAAATATAACTGGAAGGGGAGCTTAAAAATTCATTGACATTCTTTTCTATTTTTCTCTTGGATTTTTAATTATGAGTAGCTGATTTTCTTCTATTAGAGGGAGATTGAGAACTGTTTTGAGCTCTTTACTCTATTTTTTATCTTTATTCTTAATTATGTTGAGTTGAATGTTTACCATTTTCCCTCATGCATCTTTGATTTGGCCAAAATAAATGGATTTACTTTTTCTTATTTCCCAAACATATCTCATAGATTTGTGAAAAACAACAACAATGCTCATGGCTATAATGGATAGAAGCACGACCTTCTTGCCTCTGTTAAATTGAATTTCAAATGACAGCAAGGAATCAGGTAATTTTTATTGTGTGTGTGAGAGAGACGGCAAGGAATTGGGTCATTTTTATTTAGTGTGTGTGTGTGTGTGTGTGTGATACTCAAATGTCATTTTATATTTTCTTAACATATAAAAATGCATTTCCCTTGTCCTTTCTTAGCATATATCGTGTAATACCCAGATGTCATTCCTACCCTTATTCATCTTTATAGATAAACTCTTGCTTTTTTATTGACAAACCCCTACCTTTTTTTAATATCGTATCCCATACTTGTACCTGTAACAGGCACCGTACCCGTACTTTGCATCATAGTGAGCTACTATTAACAAGCAATAAAGACGTACCTGGTAAAGTAATATCATATTGGTTCCTTGAGCTTAAAATATCGACTTCACGGGCTATTGTCTCCTGCTTAATCCTATATGTCTTTTCTATGCCTTCAGCCTCCAAAAAACCTTGATCACTAGGCAAAATCCACTGCATAATCAAAATTAGAAAGCCGCTACATAAACCATGTAACTGTCGGTATGGCTAAATAGCTAATAAAAAAATGACATCAATGATCACAAATTACACAAGATCAAACTTTTTTTTCACAATGTGTCACTACCATCCCTCAAAATCATAAACCCAATAGACCACTTGGTTCTCAACACTAATTAAACCAATCTAAAGTAAATCAAAATTAATTAAGAATATCTAGTTCCGGCACCGTGAAGTGTTTGAGTAATCATCCTTAAATCATCAAATTTTGATGTTATCGCATTAAATAAAATCCTCCTCGTACCAATTTTCAGTTTTATTTTTTTATCAAGTAAAACCGTACCAACAAATATTGAGGTTGGCCAGGCTCACCGATAATTCATCACAAAGGTAGTAATAAAACACAAACTGAAATATGCAAAATGAAGTATACCACATCAAACATTTCACACATTTGATTATCCTTTATCAGCAACATCCACCCAAAAAAACATTTTAAAATAATTCATTCGAGCATGATACATAAAAAAAAAATTTTAAAAAAACAAAGATGAATTAAATTAAGCAAAGAGGAAAGCCAAATTAAAAATAACTAACTTTCTCAGCCTTGGCAGCAGCTTTCGCAGATTCTCCATATAATTTCTCTCTAGCAACTAACTGACTCCTAAGCTTTTTATCCTTTAAACCCTGTAAACCAAAGTTCACAAATTAATTAATGAATTAAGGTTAAACAACAAACTCATCATCGACCAGTAAGCGATGTTTCAATTTCAATTAACTCAAAGCTTAATACCTTCAAATTACCACCTTCTCCTCTGAGATACTTCTTTGATCTCAATTTTAGCTCATCAATAATGTCCTGCAAAGCAATTTGGGAAATAAGAAGCATGCTCCATCTTAACCTAATAATTTAAATATAGTGAAATAAATAAAACTAGACAAGCACGAAATGGACTGAACCAATGATAATTCCTAACTATGAAAGCTGAGTTCGAAATCTTAATAGCAGTTAGTTGAGTAAGATGCATTCCAGTCCAAGGCATGATTCACTTTTTTTCTTCCGTTACAGTTACAAGTTTCGTCAAATTACAAGTAATGGATACTAGCAATTAACCGGTGTGCAATATAGGAAGATAGAAACTAGGGTTCAGGAGTTTATTTTTTTACCTGTTCGGTGGAAGGCTTGCTGTTTGGAAGAGCTTCACTGTCGTGACTTTTCTCCATCTCGCACCGTGATACAGCTGCAATATCTTTCTGACGCAAGGCGACGGTGCAGAGAGACGGCGGCGGCGGCGGTGATGAAAGGGTTTATTTGGGGTTTAGAACGTTTTTTTGTTTGTGCCTCTGCCTCCGTCTGTATTGTGAGAAGCAGGGGACATGGGCAATTTCAGGGTAATATTGTAATAAAATAGGTTTACAAGAATATTATTGTACAGTTTTCAATATTGCAGAAAAATCCCCCGCTCTTGAACGGCTGTGTTCTGTGAACCCTAAACTTAGCTTAAATTTTTTTTTTAATTAACAGACTTATAAGACTTTTTTTTGAGAGGTTTAAAAAGATTTAAGAGATTTTTGGTGAGTTTTTTTTTGGGCTTTTTAAAAATGATTTTTATAATGTTTTATTTTTTAAAAAAAATATTGTAAAAAATTTAAAATAAATAAAAATACTTTAAATAAAAAATTTGTTTACATAATTATTTTTAAATGTTGTTATAGATATTTTATTTTTTTACTATAGTTTATTGATATCAAAATTTTAAAAAATCACTTAAATTTTGAATTTATTTTAAATATTATTTTATAAAAGTTATTTTTGATATTCAATTTAAACTTTTTATATTATATAAATAAATTTTGTGATATTCAATCAAATAAAGATTTTTATTTACGTATCCGTAAAAATATGACAATGATAATTTTACTAGTGATGACCTCTAAAGTCACTTTTGAATGCTCTTTATGAATTGTGTATCTCCTATTCCTTGCGTTTTTTCTCTTATATAGTAATTTTTACCCGTCCCAACGTAAAGTCCATCAGAGGCAATTTAGTGTGATTGTCCTTGATTCGTAAGATATATTAATCGTAACTAGAAATTAGGTTTGATTGTCCTAACACTAGTTATGATGTTCTCAGTCAAGCATAAATGTGCACTCCATCAAATCTCAATTGAATATTGCTCTATGTTAGCCTTAGGTTGGCATGACCAACCTAGTTCATCAGCTCATTCAAGTTGGCCTTGTTCTCTTTATGATGTATTATCAATCGAGGCGAGTTATATTATGTTTGGGATGAACTCACCCCCGCTTGGGCTAACCCAACCCAAAACAATACCACATGTACACAATCCCTAAAGCATGAGATATGTAATGAAGAAATGCATTTTTAAGACACGCCAAGAAATCTAACACGTACACGCTTCCTTAAGCATGAGTCACATAAAGACGAAATGCTTTCCTACGACACACCAAGAAACTAGACATGTACATAGCCCCCTCAAGCATGATTCACGTAAGGGCAAAAATTTTGTAAGTCCTAATGAGAAGTCAGATACGTACACAGACCTTCGAGCATGAGTCGCGTGGGGGCGAGATATTTTTCTGAGGTCGGTTAAGAAGTCAGACATGTCTTTCTTGTTATTAACCGTGATATATTTTTAAAGACCCATAGAGGGGACAACACGGGACCTATCCTTATCGGGCGCTCGCCCTAGAGTACGACATCTGAGCCTAACCCCCACGCAGTAGATGGCTCACTCTAAAAGGAATGTGGATGATGACATGTACATAAGCCATTATTCTCTAAAAATAAGACACTTAACAGCTTCCCCAATCAAAATGGGGCGATTACCACCTCTCAAGGGTTCGTCCAATCCATATCCATAAGCCATTATAAATACCTCAACGTTTGGGTTAAGGTGGGACAATTCATAATACACACAAAACACCCCCAAAAATAAAGAGATTCTCACCTCACGTGAGCATGTTCTCTCCACACTAGAAATACCACAAAACAGAGTTCCTCGCAATCGTGAGCTTTCCCTAAACAACCGAAACCCCTTAAAGACTTTGGTCACCCATACCAGCATATGGGCGCCACATATTTATACTTTTTGACAAGTACAATGGCATCCACAGTGGGACTCGGATAAAACTAAGTTGGGACACACCTTATGTTATTACCATGATGACAATTGTCATTGCGTAATTTTTACGAGAAAATTTGAATGAACTTGAAATATTAACGAGCAAAAGTCATGCCAAAGTGTGAAGAATTGAGAAAAAAATTCTATCGCAATAAAGAAATAAAGACTTAGTGAAAATATTGAAGAAAAAGTGGGGAAAAAAATAAAGTTTTGCCCTTTAGATTTCTCGTGTGCGCGATGCTGACATCCAAGCCCGTCTCAATTGGTAGACGACCAAGGCCACCGGCCTGGGCCTCCCAACTTTATTTTTTTTATTATTCATGCATGTGTTACTCCTAGCTTTCTGCTTGTGTTCTAACGAATGACAATGCCTTATAATTGCTTTGCCACGTACATTGCTAGTTTATTATGGCCTTTCTGTTATATTTTATTTGGACTTTGGGAAAATTATTAACAAAAAATTTAAAATTAATAAAAATAATGACTACCAAGAATAAATAGTTGATGCAGGATAAATAAAATAATTTTTATTGAGCATTATAAAACTAAATATAACATAAAAAATCATATATATATACATATAATATATATATATATATATATATATATATAATATATATATATATATATATATATATATATATATAATGTCTCGTTTTTAAATTCGCCTCAGGCATATATATATATATATATATATATATATATATATATATATATATATAATGTCTCGTTTTTAAATTCGCCTCAGGCCTCTATACATGTTGGGTCGGCCCTGCTAATATCACATTGTGGTGCGATGGCTATTTTTTCTCACATGCAGGAATTGCTATTTTAAGGTATTTTTTTGAAAAAAGCTAAATTATATTTCAACAAAAATACAAGTTGTGCTCTCTCTTTTAAAGAAAATATATTACTTTTTTTTTAAAGTCAAATTATATTTCAACAAAAGCACAAATTGTGTTATAACAACACAACCAACGGTGTCTATAACATAGAAAAACCAGAGCACATGCATTGCTACAACAAAAACAAAATCATACTAGAAATATCAAGTTAAAAGAATAGTGGAAGATGATATTAAGAGAACATATTAGTTACCTTGATTGAAGTTGATAAATAAAAGTGGGAGAGGTCTTTAGGAAACTCTTAAGTTTCGATGAAGGTGTTAGTAAGGATGATGTAGTTGTTAATGTAAAGGAAGGAAATATTAGTTTAGTTTGTGATCGATGGAAGAGAGGTTTTTAGAGAGAAGTGAAGTGAAGCCGGAAGCCGATTCTCTAAAATAAATGGGCCAACTTTAGAGTGTCGTTAAATGATTTTTAATGTTCGATAAATCATATTGCTTAAATAATGCCATGTGTCCAGTTTTAATAAATAAATGCAGGTGAGCAAAGGGGATGAAACAACAACTTGAAACCCTTCGCCACTTTCTTGGCGTGAGTTTGACCATCATCACCTTGTTGTTTCTGGCGACCGTCATCTCTTTGCTACTGTCGTCGATCTACATGAATGTTTTTTTCGTCTTTGGTTACGTTATTTCTCACTCATGACATGCAGATAAAATGGTAGCAATACCAAATAAAATTGAATTACAACAATAACACATTCATAATAAATGAAACTAAATCATATGGGATTGAAAAGGAACAAAACCAAAAGAAAGAAAAACAATGTGAGAAATGCAAGAGAGAAGAGATCAAATGATGTCGATTTGAAGGCGAACCACAGAGGACAAGGAGACAACGATAGAAGTCGATAGTAGCATGTTGACGACAACGAAGAAGATCGACAATGGACATGGCCAAGACGAAAGCAGAGGGTTCAACAACGACAATGTGGTGATATCGGCAACCAGTGGTGGATTTTGTACATGAATGCTTTTTGATGACACATATGTCTTGTGAATACGTTGAATTACTAATCGAATCATTGTAAACATGTAATCAGATGGAAATGAATCACTCTTTGACTATTTGTTTCTGATTCTTTAATTACAATTAAAATTCTACAAAGATTCATATGACGATAATGCTCTTGATTGTCACTCTCTGAACCTCTGAAACATGATGCCATGAAATGAACGAAGCGTTGAGATTGCGAAATCAAGTCTTTTGACTTCTTAATTAACAAATGATTGAATGAGTGTCATAAAGACCAGATAAAAATATCATAACTTTTGATTTTTAATTTAAACCCTGATGAATGTTTTTGATTGAAAAATGTATGATCAAATGAAGGTGGACATGTTATGCTAATGCAAGTAGGAAACTTATGGTAAAATTTAGGGTATGACACATATGCAATTGTATTATCCCAGTACAATAAAAAAGAAATATTCGTTATTCTCTAGGCGAAGACTAAATGGAGATATATGGATAGCCCAAGTACAAATGAAAAAATCTATAAGAGGAAATGAGACCCTACACCATCAAAGGAGGATAAAAGGACAAACTAGAGGATGCGACACCATTGATTCCCCTTTCTTGTATCCATTTTTGTTACGATTTTGACATTGAGAGTCAATACACCAAAGGTCATTTGCACATAGAAGATTACAAGGAGTTATTATGACTTCTTAGGTTTATCATTTTTGTACTATCTATTTAAGAATATGTAACCCAAGTTCTTATTTCTTAGTTGTAGCTAATTTCACTATATGTTAGTTTTGTTTTTGTTTGATAGTGTGAATTTATATGAACAAGTAATCTTTTGAATGCGATGAAATATGATTTTATGTCCTATTTAATTCTTGAATGTTTATGTTATATGTTTAACCCGTCTGAACATCTTAGAGATAAATACAAGTTTGTTAAATCATAATAATGTTTAATGAATGGATCTTAAGAACTAATAGTATTAAATAGCAATTAGACACACATTTTTCACTTAATCACTTGAGACAAGAATTAAAGACGTAGTGGTAAATATTGCAAGTTTTACTTGAAGTATAATGATGTTAATGATAACTTATAAATAAGATAATCTTAACTAGTCTTGCATATTCTCATGTTGTTATCAAAAACCACAAAGTTTAATCGTGGGCCTAAATGACATGACACCACATGACATCATTAACATTAAATGAAATCATTGAATGAATCATCATACATTAAATGAATCATCATATAAGTCGTCTGACTATGAATAAAAATGTTTTCCTTACTTTGGCTTCCTTGAATAGCTTAACTAATTAATTTGACAAAATTGTTACATGAATTTACTCTTTTGGTCTCTAACTTTTTATCTTGTTGGACCTCGTTGTGAGTCATATTTATTATAATATCAATGAGTTGTTGAGATACCTGATACACAATGTCATGTAACCTCAACCACCACGTCTATAAATACAATGGGAAAAAGGCACAATTGTTGGCAATACCCATTAAATGAGAAGGTTTATATGATAATTATTAGTATGACCTCCATGTAGATAATGGTTAATCCATACTATTTGGGTTCTTACCATACCGCAAATGCAAATGCTAAATGGAATCGTGACTTGTTGACTAAAAACTTCTATTGGTATTGGTCGCAATGTCTCACTGGACAATGCCAAATTTATTGTTAAACCGAAAAAGTTTAGTCGATATTCGATTGATAACTCTCAACATTGAATTTGTTTTTCTTCAAACCATTACATTGATGGGAGAACTTTTTCCTTCAACTATGTATTTCTTAAATACTCGAAAGAAACTTAAAGTACCAATATGAGAAATCAAATTCTTTGCCAAAAAATATGTTAAAATAAAGAAGGTGCACTGTATGAAATAACTTACTTGATAGATTGAATGTTTGAAGTTTCCAGAATGCGGTATTTAAACATAAAATGTCTCATTGACCATAACATTAGGGCCGATAGAAAATGTTGCATCACTGGACTACTTACACAAATATTGTGTGGTAGCTCCTTTCATTTTGGGATGTATGGCACCCCACGTGAACTTATGTTCATTGGCATGCTGCAATGCCTTTGTCCATGGATATACAATCTTCATAACCTGTGGCACCACAATATTCACTTTCTTTGCTTAACGGTGCTACAATAATTATGAAACATGATCATAAAATCTATTTGTAAGTTCTTATGTGTTTTTATTAAGTAGAGTCTAGATTAAAACCCAATAAATTAAAAAATAATATTTGAATGTTCGTAATTAATTGACCATTGAGATTATATATTATCCTCAAAATCATATTTATATTAATCTCAATTAATATTTTAATTTTTTTATGTAAACAACTACAGAAAGTTAAATATACATTAGATAAATTGTAGAATGATTGTTTGATTAAATAGATAGATAAATATAATTTCAATAGTGTTAAACATTATCAAATTTAAAACACGAAGACACAAAATAATAACTATTCGTAAATGTTGAGACGTGTTTAAGTTTGACAATAATGATAGTATAATTTTGTATTATCTACATTTTAAGTTAAAATAATGATATCATCATCTTGTTATATACATGAATGTATTTATCATTTATATAAATAATATAAAATTGCCCGAATTAATAACGAATTCTAGATCCATATATGCGCACGACTTATATAAACAAGTATATTAAAAGTTTTGTAAAAAAGAATCACATAGCAAAAAAGGAAAGGGTTAACCAAATTGTACTTTACTATTGTTGTACGGTGAATTTGTCACGATGCGGCACATCTTAACCATCTCTATACAATGCCGCGTAATCTTTAACGAATATTCTCACAGTTGACAATGTTAGCCGAACCCATCCTCCTTTCCCCCATTAAACAAATCACTTCAAATATTCTTATAATAACACTTTATTAGTAAAAAAAGTAATTAATTCAATTATTTAATTGTTAAAAACTTTTTGATTTTTATTAAAGTTATCTATAAACCTAAATCACGAGAAATCTGATAAACCTAACTCTGAAAGCAGATACAAAAAGTGAGGCATGTCTAGTTGATAGTAATAATAATAATAATGAATGAATAAAAACAAAGTAAAGGCAGTTTGTGTCCTACTTGCGCCCTATTCATTGACCTTGTTTTCTTTTTTTCACTCTCTATATTATATATAAACATTCCGAATCAACCATTTCAGAAGAAACCCTTGTTTTTCACTTCTGCAATTGAGAAAAAAAAACAAAGCGAAGTTTCCAATTTCAGAATATTTTGATGGAGAATGATTCAGGGTCACCTCAGGGTCCGGTTACATGCGGCTCGTGGATTCGGAGGCCTGAAAATCTCAATTTAGTTGTTCTCGGAAGGTCCAGGCGTGGGAATTCATCTCCTTCTTTGCTTCAGATTTTCTCTTTCGACCCTAAAACTGTTTCCATGTCTACTTCTCCTCTGGTATTACTCTTCGATTATTAATCTCTGTATATATGTGTTTAGTTACGTGTGTGTTGAGTGAGTAGAGTAATCCATTTGAAACATTAATCTGTTTTGTGCATGAGTATGGATCATCTACTCGTAAGACTTTTCCAACACGTATGTGTGTCATACAAGTGTCGGGCACAGACGCGTATAGGACACCGCCACACGTGTCTGTGCTTCATAGGGGTGTAATTGTTATTATACACTAATTTTGTTATTGAATTGTGTTTCTAATGTTGAGCTTTTGGAATGACGAATTGGAAGAACAATTTTTGTGTGGTTCTAATGAGATTATTGTTTAATTGATCTTTCAGGCCAATTTTGTGTTAGAAGCAGAGGAAGGTGATCCTGTTGCTATTGCTGTGCACCCTAACGGCGATGATTTTATGTGCTCTTTAAGCAATGGTAGCTGCAAGTAAGCTTCTTTTGTATTCATCATGGGGTTTGAAACCTTGCTAGCATTTTGCATTTCTCAAAATTACAGCTACTGCATACTGCCACTTTAAATAACTTTCGGATCAGAAGACCGACATTTAATCAAATTTAAAAGAAAATATAAAACTGTAGGCTCAGTTGTACCAGAGTTCTTTTGTACAGTTTCTTGTTGGCATAATAGACTAACAAGCTTTACTTTGATTATACGAGCTTATACCCTATAAGCTTGCAGTTTGACCTTACCAAACAAAGCCATATTTGTTTCTTAAGCATTGTTTGCAGATATTTTATCTCGAGTTACCATTTTTTCTCCATTGGAGACAAAACCAAACATGTGTAGATTGAAGATTTTCTTTGTGGCTTACAGATTGTTTGAGCTGTATGGTCATGAAGCAAACATGAAGCTGTTGGCCAAGGAACTAATCCCTCTACAGGGTATTGGTTCCCAAACATGTATTACATTTAGTGTTGATGGATCTAAATTTGCTGCTGGTGGGTTGGTAAGCATCACTCTAGATTCCAACCAATTGCATTTATTTCCCGTGGGCTGTGGCACTTTTGAGTTCTTCCTCTTCCGAAGTGAGTCTTGTTTGTTTTACTTTGATTGATCCTTAACTCGTGTAGGACGGATGTCTCAGAATTATGGAGTGGCCTAGCATGAGCATAATTTTGGAGGAACCAAAAGCACACAAATCTGTGCGGGATATGGATTTCAGGTAGAAAATTATTGAGCAACTCTCTATCTGGATCCTTCTATAAATGCTCTCGTTTATGCATCCAGTAGATAGATCCTTCTATAAATGCTCTCGTTTATGCATCCAGTATAATTTTATGCAGATACAATGTTTTACACAATTACAGTGTGCTTATATTATAAACATCTTGTTCCTTAAAGTTTTGATACAGTGATACTTACGGTATTGCACTTCGTTTTGTCTTACTTCAGTCTAGACTCTGAATTTCTAGCTTCAACTTCTACGGATGGTTCAGCAAGAATTTGGAAAGTTGAAGATGGTGTTCCTGTGACTACTTTGTCTCGCAACTCGGTATAGTGTGATTGATTTCAGAACTTTCTCTGGAGTTTTTTCTTGACAAGAACCTGTGCAGTTACTTGTACCCCTTGATCGAAATTTTTTATTTATGTATGTTTAGGATGAAAAAATTGAATTATGCCGATTTTCCAAGGATGGAACCAAACCTTTTCTATTTTGTGCCGTTCAAAAAGGTATACGAGTATCTTGTTTTGAGTATATTCTAGAGTTTTAATTTTTTATTTGTATATCTGTCAATTCTCTTTTGATCAAGTATGGCCTTGATCATCGATGCCTCTAATTTTAAGCAGGGGATAAGTCTCTAACTTCAGTTTGGGACATGAGTTCATGGAACAAAATTGGGCATAAGAGGCTGCTTAGGAAGTCGGCTTCAGTAATGTCTGTTAGCCACGATGGGAAATACCTTTCTCTGTAAGAACCTATATTTGCCTTGTAGTAATACATGCCAGTCGTTTTCTTATTTGATTGATAACACATTGTCTATATTATAGCACATTTAAGTCATTTGAATTGTGAGGTGAGATTTTGATTTTGGTCATATTGCCAAAACTAAAGTGTGAAGAAAAGAATGTTTGCACTTATCATGATTTTCCATCTTATTAAACGATCTCTGTTTTTCAACCTATAGCATTGCATTTAAGTTTAGCTTGCAGTGATTGCTTTTTTGAGTTTCTTCTCCTGTAAACCCTTTCAACCTTTGCACATATAAGTCATCTAGGTCTCAGACAGATTACCAAATCATTTTTCTTTCTTAATTGCCGAGTTCTTTAACTTCTGTGTTCCTTACCTTTTCTTAAACACTTGTTCTACCTTTTCTTAAACAGCGTAGCTAATTGTGTTCTACGTTATCATGTTCATTTCTAATTTATGCCGTATCCAAATAGCTGCGCTGTTTTCTCTTTGGGACCATTCAACTTAATACGAATTTGATTGCTTGTTTAAAACTACCAAAGAAAGAAACTTAAAATTGTAAATATGTTGTTGTCAAATATTTATAGCACACATCAGATAAAATCTGTTCATTTTTTTTAATAAAAAAGTAAACTTGTGATGTGATGAGCACCTTACCTTGCTTGTATAATCTTGAACTCATCGGATTGCTATAATTTTAGGGCAAGTAAAGATGGAGACATATGTGTTGTTGAAGTAAAAAAGATGCAGATACACCATTATAGCAAGAGACTACACCTCGGTACAACTATTGCAACTTTGGAGTTCTGTCCTAGTGAAAGGTAATTGTCCATCCATGCTCTATTGGTTTAATTTGCCACATTTTTTTATGTATTATCAATCATCATATGCCAAAAAGTTCGTGTTTATTAGCCTAATAAATCAACTTTATTGGTCCTGAGCTTTTATCGTTTTATGCAGGGTTGTCCTTACAACCTCAGTAGAATGGGGAGCATTGGTCACTAAACTTAATGTACCTAAAGATTGGAAAGGTTATCTCTCTTCCCCCTCCCCTCTCTCTCTCAAGTCCACACATGTCCTTTGTGGGACCATAGAATATATCAGAAATAATATTTTAACACAAATTTGACAATAGTTTTTTGATGGTTAGTTAACACAAAATTCAAATACGTGGTTTGTTATTTTTGGTGAATAGTTAAAGAATATGCACTACAAATTCAAGCAAGGTTTTTCAACTCATTAACCGTTTACTAAATGTAATTAACAATAATCTTAAACGTCACTAACCACAAATTTCAAGTGTTCATATATACATGATACTCATCAATCATCCAAATTTTATTCAAATATACACGATTTTCAGGTGATAAAATAAACATGATATCCATTCACCGGCATACATGAAAAATTATGGTTAATGACGTTCAGAATTGTGGTTAATTACCTACAGTGGATGATTAATGAGTTACAGTACCTTGTTATATTGGTTAAGCATTCAAATTACTGTCTAACATGTTTGTCAAAATAACACAATTCAGAATGTAATGTCCATTGAATTTGACATTTTAAATTTGTTTTGAAACATGCAGAGTGGCAGATATACTTGGTGCTTTTAGGACTATTTTTAGTGTCAGCAGTTGCATTTTACATATTCTTTGAAAACTCTGAATCATTCTGGGGAATTCCGGTGGGAAAAAACCAACAAGCAAGACCAAGGTTTAAACCAATGATAAGAGACCCTCAATCATTTGATGATCAAAACTCCTGGGGACCGGTAGATATGTAACCGCATCGACATTCTTCGACGTCGTTCGGTTGGAAGCAGTATCAGTAGTAGCTGTTATGTAAGTGGTAACAACATTGATCTCAGGAGGGATCACACATTGTAGATTTAGACAATTGATTGCTATTATGAGCATTTATTTTGGTTTCCTTTTCTCTTTGCTGAAATTTTTTGAAGTTGATTTGTAATTTAGTTTTATAAATAGGAATAGTCAAATTGGTTTTTGAAATATTGCATGTTGCTCTAGAGGCTGTGATGTAACCATGGATGAGTTTTCTACTCAAGACATTTGGGGCATATTTTCCACTTAAGATTTCAAAATTTCAAAATATTATGTAGGTACTGTTATATTCTTATATGAACATTACATTAGAAATAGAAATCCTTTGCAAAAAACATCACATTTGAAATATATATTATATTTTGACACCTTAATATAAGGAACTTAAGATGCCGAATTTTTATTTAAATAAGCAAGTTTTTCAATTAAACTTTTTAAATAATCACTATTTTAAATTATTTATAAATATAACATTTTTTTATGCACCCCTCTAAAGTATGCGTCAGTTGGGTCGGATTGACACATGCATGTTGACATTGAGCTTAGATGTCAATAGCAATGGCACATGCATGCAGATGAAGTCAATGCAATTGACATGGTGCATGCTTGTAATATTAATTTTAAAAAAATGTTATATTTATATAAAATTGAAATAAATAGGTAAATGAAAAATAATTATTAATATTATAATATAAAGTTAAAATACATAACAATTGACAAGAAGATTAAATGATTCGTCCGATTGAAATGCTCCATGTTCCACATCCGGTGCACTAGCATGCCTTTGAGGTCTTTCCACGATTTCTCTGAGGTGTTTAGGGTCTTTGAGTGTTGACATGATGCAATGGTGGTTGGTGTGAAGGTCCGGTGGAAGGTCCGGCGGTATGTGACTAATTTATCATCATTTTCCCCCAATAGTTGGGGGGAGGGGGGTTGCCGCCAACGACACTGTCGTGCCTATGTTGTCGTAGTTGGATCGTTGTGGTTGGGTGATTTGTGGACGGTATGGTTGCCCGGATTGAGACATCAAATCGTTTTGGAAACGAAACAATGGTTCATGTGATGTATTAAAGTCAAACAATGGTTGAGTGTTATGGCGATGAGATCTTTGAGTGTTCATAAGTGGGAGGTTATGATTGCATGATGTTGAATCGTATAAATCATCTAGACTATAGACAAATATGGTGGCTGTGTATGGTTGTTGGTGGTTAGGGTTTGGTTCCTGGTTTTAAGTTTGAGTGTGTGACATGAATTGATTGTGAGGTTGGGTGTTTGGTGGTTGAGTGTATATGGTAGGATGATGGTTTAAGGTTGGTGGTTGGGTTTGTGTGGATTGACATCGTTCTTGAGCAGGGATTTGTTGTTGGATGTATGTTGACGAAGCTCGTTGGCGTGAATCAATCAAATACCTTGGCTCAGACACAAACTATGGCGTTGTGACTGACCTAAACCATGCCATATAATATTGAGTTAGTCTAGCACCATGTATGGTTGGTTCTTTTAAGATGTGTTGACGTTGATTCCTCCAATGATGATACATCTCTTTTGCGAAGTCTCTCCAATCAGAATAATCCTATTGACCATCGACTCTTTGTTGATGCCAATCTCCCGAACACGTCGGAGGTTTTGAATCCAATGTGGTTTAAAAGATTGCGATAGACTACTACCGCATGTTTGGGACACCTGTTGTAGTTCATCCCCTTAACTGACCACCTAGATCGAAAAGATTGAAAATATATTAGTTATAGTCAGTTGTAGTATAAAGTCTAATAAATTAGAAGATTTAAGATAAACTTACTTTATTGCGTAGGGGAATGTGAATGACTTCTCGTTGACTGGGGTGAGTGACTGCATTCTTGATCAACCTCATGCTTGTAGCAAATAGGCGCAAGAATAAAACATACAAGTATTTTTTTTTTGGCATTTTTACACAACGAACTATCTAGATAATATTTTTACCCCATTACACATACCTTGATTTATGGATATTCACCATTATCCATATTTAACTGCATGCTAATACGGGATCAATGTGCATCCCTACAATACACTAAACTTATATTGTATCTTACGAAAATGGCTTCATCACCACATTACATGATCAATGCCCATACCGATGATGAAATATTTGAATGTGACTTATCTGGTTTTAATTTTCCTAACATAGAAGGTACTCGGTTTACAATAAATAGACGATCAAATTTTTCACATTTGACACAAAGAATAGAAAATAAATTGCAGTGTAGTCAGGTGAGACAAATCATCTACAAAAATCCGATGTTTTTTTGCAGACAACTAAGTTAAGTTTTATTAGTTGAAGATTCGAGATAATGACGATGTTCATCATATGTTTCTTAGTCATGAACAATTTGGGTTCAATGATATTAAGTTATATATTTTAACACAACAAAATCAACTGTCTCAGTTCGTTGATCCGTCATAAGTGTTTTGTGAAACTGATGACGACGAACAAGCTGAAGTCGACGTTATTGACGAGGAAGAAGAAGAAGACGAGTTATTGGTTGATGAAATGGTGAACGATGAAATTGTCGACCACCAGTAAGAGTCGGATATATTTCACAATCCTTATGTGCAAATTCAAGGATTATTGAAAGAAGGAGACAAGTTTCGCACAAAATAATACTATGCCAGAGCCATTAAAAAGTATCATGTGGAATTATCAGCTGATTATATGGTTGATCGAACTAATGCAACAAGGTATAAGATCTTTGTCGTAATGAGCTATGTCTGTTTCGGTTGTCAGCATCTTACCGGGAGAGGAGTGATTCTTGGGAGATAGCTTTTATGGGTCCAGTTCGCACTTGCTTAATCACGAACCCAATACATGACCATCACAAACTCAGCTCTCAGTTAATATGCGATGAATTTTTTTCTATCATTAACGACAATCTGTTATTAAAGGTGAGTACTATAATATCACATATTGATACACAATACAACTATATTCCATCATACAGAAAGACATGAATAGTTAGGACTAAGACAATTGAAAAAGTGTTTGGCAATTAGGAGGAGTCATACAAAAAACTTCCAAAATACTTGGTAGCACTTAAGCATTATGTTACAAAGACTATTGTCAATTTGGAAACGTTGTCGGTGTATGCCCCAAACGAGACTTGTATTAGTGGTAATGACATATTCCACAGACTCTTCTGGATGTATCAACCATGCATCAAAGGTTTTTCTTTCTGTAAACCTATTATGCAAATTGATGGTACATGATTGTACGGGAAATATAAAGGAACACTACTGATGGCAGTGGAATAAGATGACAACATCAATATTTTTCCAATCGCCTTTGCACTAGTTGAAAGGGAGACTGTTGGTGGATAGAATTTTTTCCTAAAAAATCTCTGATTGCATGTTGCTCCTCGACCTAACTTATGTTTGATCTCATACAGAAACCCATTAATTGTGCGTGCCTATAAAAACATTGATAATGGCTGGCAAGATCCTCCTTCGACGCATATTTACCGCATTAGACATATCGCTCAAAATTTCATGCGGGAGATCAAAGATAAAACATTGCGGAAGAAGGTTGCCAATGCAGGGTATGCATTAACATAACCTTCTTTCAAACACTACCGCGAAGACATCAAATTGTCAAATAC
This sequence comes from Lathyrus oleraceus, assembly GCF_024323335.1. NCBI lineage: Eukaryota > Viridiplantae > Streptophyta > Magnoliopsida > Fabales > Fabaceae > Lathyrus > Lathyrus oleraceus. Next base: position 379,697,745 of record NC_066584.1, on the reverse strand, counting down.
AAATGCAGTAAGATGAATCGATAATATTCCATTTGAGAAGTGGACTAGGGCATACGACAATGGTCAATGATGAGGCCACATGACAACAAATCTAGTGGAATCAATGAACTCTATCTTTAAAGGCATATGAAACCTACCGATAACCACTTTAGTGCAAGCAACCTATTTTAGGCTAGGGGCGCTGTTTGAGATCAGACGTTCCAAATGGGGTTCAATGTTACAATCTAGGCAATGATGCTTCAATAAAATTAATTAAAGAAGAAGTTTCCAAAGCTAACCCGCATGTGGTCGCAATGTTTGACCGCACTAAAGGTTGGTACAGTGTTGATGAGTCAATGGATCATAATGAAAGCATGCCGAGGGGAAACTATTGAGTGGAACTAGATAGAGGTTGGTGCGACTGCCGAAAGTTCCAAGTCTTTCGTATGCCCTGCTCCCATGTCATAACAACATGTTCAAAGGTTCGACATGATCCTTCCAACTTACTATCCACCGTTTACAAAATCGTAAACATATGCAATATTTACAAAATTAGCTTTTCAGTGGTAGAAAAAGAGGATTATTGGCATGCATATCAAGGGGATATACTTTAGCACAATGAAATAATACGAAGAAAGAAAAAGGGGCGCCCAAACAACACCCGTATTCGAACCAAAATGGATACGTCGAACAAAATGGTTAGATTATGTAGTTCATGTCGTCAGCCCGATCATAATGGTACAAAGTGTCCCAGTGTTGGACCAAGCACAACAACATAATTTTAATTGTAACCCTTTTGCTTTGTATTTAAAACAACATTCATTTAATAAATATCATAAGATTCAGTTACAAAAACTTGAAAACAACAATAAAACAATAATTAAACAACAAAACAAACAACCATAACAAATAAAATAACATCACAAACAAATATAACACATAAACAACATAATTATGCGATTACAACCATCAAAATAATTTTGTGAGAAGTATACATCATCATGTGAACGTCTCTGTCAATTTTAACATCCACCCAGAAACGAACTTCTCTAGTTTGGTTGAACGTGGTATCAAGCCATTGAATTCTTCTGATCTTTTCACCCTCTGCAATTTCTCCATCTAACCAACAGTTCAAGATCTTGTTAAGATGTTCGAACGTATCTACATTCCAAAGTGGGATCTTCATCAGAGGTTGCACTGCTAAAAAAATTATATCGACATTTCTCTTGTGAATATAAGGACACATATATGAATCTGAAAAATGGAAGGAAAATGAAGAAAAATGGAAGGAGATAGTAAAAAGATGTATGAAAAATTATGGGAGGGTGATGTTGTATTTATAGATGGAATGCATGAGCACTAGCCACATGCATTGGCGCCCACATAGAGTGGGCTATGCATGCGCCATTGCATGTGGTACATACACATGCATGTGACACTCCTAGTGACGTCATAGACATGGATGCGCCAATGCATGTGACGACTATGAATAATATTTTTATTGAATGCGTCAATGCAACTGGCGCCTTTGTTACATGTTTTTGGAAAAATGATTATTTGATAAATATTTTCAAATAATGGTTATTTTAAAAATTTAATTGAAAAACTTGGTTATCTAAAAAAAATCAAAGATATTAATACATAAATCAGTACTAGACTCTATTTGTATTTTAACGTGTAAATAATTTGGAAAAAATAAATATTTTACTAAACACATTTAATATAAGTAGTTGTGAGAAAATCACTTTAAAGTAATAAAAAATAATAATAGCAAGTCTTATGTAATTTATTCTTGCGAAAGAAAGAAGTCTCATTTAATTCTTATTAAGGTGGTAATTTTTTTTTGGATTCTTTCCCGTAATATATTTTTTTCTCCCCTTAAACATACAATTTGAAGTAATTTTTACCTTTAGGGGACAAAAGACACAAAATTTTAATATTTTAAGGTGAAGTTCATTTTTTTTACAGGTAAACCAAATTTCGCTAATTTTACATAGTATCGTATATTTAACTTTTTTTATTATAATAAAGAACTATATTCTCCAACACGCGTTTAAAAGATATTGTTTTAAGTACTATATAAATTAGAGAAGTTATTAAAAAAAAAGAAAAGTACAAATTAATATACATGTACTTTAATAAAAATAATAATATCATTTAATATCAGAATTTATTAAAATTGTTATTTTTGTAATTATAAATTTAGGTTTTGTTTACATTTAAAATGGATGCGATTGGTCTCCCATCTAACATAAAAGATTCAACCTAACACTTATTCATAAATTTAGTTAATTTTTTTTATTTCATAATAAATATGTGTATTCTTAAATTTGTCAATAATAACAAAGTTATTCAATGTGAATAATTTTTTTTTATATTAATTACTATTTTTTAGAGTGACATATTTATAAAATTTTGTATTTAACATTCTATAGTTAATTTCATATTATTATCCACCACAACATAACAAAAGGATTTTCAAAAAAAGATTGAGAGAAGAAAAAGAAGAGAGAGAAAATTATAAATTGAATTTGTGAAAAACATATTTTTTATTAAATGAAGATGTTGTTTACATCATACCATGCCCTTTATATAGACAACTAAAACCCAAACCAAAAATTTATAGAGTGCAAAATATAAAACTACAAGTTACACTTCGACATAACAATTATATATTGTATTTGACTATATTGAATACAATTTACTCATATTACTTTGACTAGCTACTTCAACACAGTTGAATGCTAACATTCTATAAAACTATGAATTACAACTAACACACCATCTAATTCATGTTTTTGAGACTTTTCCTCCCAATGTTTTTCTTCAACTCATTAAACTTGACTTTATTCAGGGGTTTGATGAGTATATCAGTTAGTTACCATTCTGTCTTGTAATGCTCAAGTTCAAGCTTTCCTTTCTTAACTTGATCTCTAAGAAAATGATACATCATCTATATGTGTTTACTTCGACCAAGACACACTGGATGATTCGTCAGATCGATAGTTGACTTGTTGTCGGCAAACAACTTCATTTTCCCAAGTTTCATTATCTGGAGCTATTTGAGTAACATCTCTCTATCCATGTTGCTTAATATGATGCATATGATGCAGCGACGTACTTAGCTTCGCAAGATGACAAAGCCATAATATTTTGCTTCCTTGAGCTCTATGAGATTGGAGTGTATTCAATTTTGAATATGTAGCCTACAATACTCTTCTTCACGTCTTGATCTCAACTAAAATATGAATTGGTGTAGCCATATACATATGCGTTTGTGGTGGTCTTTTTCTGTCTTGGCATCAACACACCATGACCAATCGTACCTTTGATGTATCTCAACACTCTCTTGAATGCGGTTAGGTGACATTCCTGGGGTTTCTCCATGAATTTGCTCAACAGTCCGACACTTTGACAAATATCTGGCATGGTATTGCAAACATACCTAAAAAATCCAATGATTTGTTTGTACAGTGTTGCACTTACAAACTGATCATATGTTCCTTCATAAACTTAGCTCTAGTTTCTAATGGCGTAGTAGTTGTATTATTGTCGCTCATCTTGAACCTCTTTAAGATATCTTAGGCATACTTCTTTTGATGCAAGAACACTCATTCACCCGTGTCTTTGAACTCCATCCCTAAGAAATAAGACAAATTCCCTAGGTCATACATTTCAAACTCTTGCATCAACTTCAACTTGACTCTTCCTATCTTTGTTTCATCTGCACCTATAATTAGTAAGTCATCTATAAACATGCATAAGATGATTCGACTGACCATGCCTGCACATTGATATACACTCCATGTGCAGAGAAACACTTCGTGAAACCTGTTTTGATCAATAAGCTATTTATTCTCTTATTCCAAGCTCTCAGAGCTTGCTTCAAACCATAGAGAGCCTTCCTCAATATGTATACCTTCGACTCCAACCCTTTTATTTCAAATATTGGTGGTTGACTGGCATAGACTTCATCTTCCAAAAGTCCATTCATAAATGTTGACTTTACATCCAACTAATGTATCTTCCACCCTTTCTATGATATCGCTGACAAAATAATTCTGATGGTTTCTATCCTTGCCACAGGTGCATACACTTTGTCGATCAATACCATGTTTTTGAAAAAAACCTCTTGACACTAGTCTTGCCTTATGCTTGGAAATTTCACCGTATGACCTTCGTTTCAGCTTTTAAACCCACTTAACACCAATTGACTTCTTAACTATTTGACAAGTTCCCATGTCTTGTTCTTCTCGATTTCCCCGAGTTTTTTTTTTCATGGGTGCTAACCAATTCAAATCATTCATGGCTTGATCCAAATTGATTGGTTCTGCTTTAGCCATCATCATTGCTTCTTCTATTAAGTCACTATATGCATCGACTGCTTGATCTGAAAATCTCTCATATCCATCAAGCCTTGTCGACTCAGTTCTTGCTCTAGTCGATCTTCTAACTTTTTGCTCAGGTGGTTCTTTGTTTAGATTTGTTGTGTACTTAGTGTGTTGGTCTTCATCAAGCATAGTTGTATTTAGTGCTTTTGTCGAACTGGCCCTTGACTTCAATCCCACCATTTGCTTTCATCCACTAGAACATCTCGACTGATCACTAGTTTATCATCATTTGGTGAATACAACTTGTATGCATAAGTTGAATGAGAACTTATGAGCACCATATCCTGACTTTGATCATTTAGTTTCTTCATCAATTATTCAGGTACATGGCTGAAACACATTGATCCAAACACTCTAAGTTGACTAACAAGCTTCACACTTGTCCAAGCCTCATAAGGAGTCCTCTCGACTATCTTCTTAGTTGGACATCTGTTTAGTATGTATACTGATGTCGAAGTTGCTTCACCTTAAAATCTCTTTGGCATATCTTTAGCTTTCAATATGCTTATAGGCATGTTCAGTATACTTAGATTCTTCCTCTCAATTATGCCATTATGTTAAGGCGTATATTGTAAAATGACCTTATGCTTTATACCTTCCTCATTGCAAAATCTAGAAAATCATTAAGAAGTGTATTCACTACCACCATCAGTTCTTAGTTTCTTTAACTTCATCCACTTTGCTTCTCGACATGCAATTTGAACTTCTTGAAATGTGTGAATACCTCACTTTTCCTTTCAATAAGGTAAAATCACATATATCTGGTGATTTCATCTATGCAAATTAGGAAATAAAAGTTACCTTCATTCGACCTTACTTCGAAAGTTCTACACACATCAGAGCGAACGAGCTCAAGCTTTTCTGTCGACCTCATGGGCAACTCATGTTTGAATGCTTTCCTATCCTGCTTTTCTTTGCAACATTCCTCACATAACTGATTTGGTTCCTTCACCTGAGGTAAGTCATACACCGTATTCATCTAGGTTAGCATACTTAAACTTCTGAAGTTTATATGGCCATCCCTGTAATGCCATAGCTAGTTATTGTCTTCTTATGCAGTCGAAGCAAGACACTTGTGATTAACTGTGTTGATCTCTACTTTGAAGGTATTGTTGTCTGCCAATGGTGCCTTTAGAATTAACCTTCCATCACCATGATACACCTTCATCTGGTTCTTTTATAGCTTTATGTTGTACCCTTTTGCTAGTAATTGACCTATGTTTATCAAGTTACTTGTCATCGAAGGTACATACAACATATCAATGATGTTGGCTTTTAGACCATCCTTTCCGACAACAGAGATATCTTCCTTTCCACATGATATAATGTGTCTACCATTTGTAAAATTTATCACTTTCTCAACATATTCATATAGCTTGATGAACCTGTTTTTATCACCAGTCATATAGTTACTACATTCTGAATCTAGGTACCACATGTTGGTTTTCTCATTGTTCGATTGAGTATTTGAAATTAGTAGCACATCATCAGAATCATTATCTCCAGCTTGTGCATACAACACTTCATCACTATATTTTGCTCTTGCTTCTTTCTTTTTTCAAAAATATTAAGCATAATGACCAAAGCCTTGACAGTTGTAACACTGCACCTCCTTCGTGTCAACTTTCTTCCCCGAATACTTGTTGCCCATGTCTTTCTTGGTCGATTAGAGTGATTCTTTGAGTTCTTACTTGATATCTCATGATTAGCAAGATTCTTCCCCTGTTTCGCTTTCTCTTCAACTTTTCATCTCCACCGTACAAGTTCTTTAACTTTCCCCACACTCCTTTTGATGTTTCTTCTTCAATAATCTTCTCAAACACGTTAGGATCCACGTATTGATGAACCAAGAATAGAGCTTTTCGATCTTTCTTTCTTCGTCCCTTGTGTGCGGCTTGCTGAACATCGTTCACATTCTCTTCCAATGCAAATACTCCATCATTGACAATTTCAAACACATATTGAAATCTAAACATGACCTTCACTTGCGCAACCCAACGCTCGTAGTTCTCACCTTTGAAAAGCAGTTGATTTGATGGAAATTGCGTTGACGTTGTTATTCCGTTTGCCATTACAAATTCTCTATGAATCGTAACCTGACTCCTTGATACCAATTTGTTGGAACAAAAGGGTTTTCAAGAAAGACGAGAAAAGAAGAAGAAGAGATAAAAGAGAGAAAAACTATAAACTGAATTTGTGAAAACTGGAATCCTTATTGAGTGAAGTTGTTGTTTACATCATACCATGCTTTTTATATAGGTAACTAAAGCTCAGACCCAAAACTTACAAAGTGCAACATATAAAACTACAAGTTATACTTCAAAATAACAATTATATATTGTATCGACTCTGTCGAATACAGCTGACTCCTACTATTTCAATTAGCTACTTCGACACAATCGAATATTAACTTTCTACAAAACTATGAATTACAATTAACAATGTCATTTTGTATATTACAATAAACATAGTATTTATAAGTTTATTTAATGAAAGTGGATATTCCTCTGATCCACATTCTTAATAGGTTAAAAAATTGATTACTTATTTTCATTGATAAATATTTATATGTCAAAATGGTATCTACAATTATTATAATAAAAATTAAAATAATTTCTCTTGAAGCTACCAAAAGAAGGGAACTATAGAATTGATTAAAATTCATAAAAGGGAAAATAAAAAAAAAATATATGATTTTTTTAATCAATAATAATGAACAAATTTGATTCCATATTTAGAAAAAAAAGAAAAGAAAAAAAGCATATTTTATTAAATCTACTAAAAATGATCGAATTTTATTATTTTTAATTATATAATAAAACATTATTTCAATGCTACAAAAGCATCAACCAATATCTCTGAAACTCTTGCGCTTGTCTTTTATCTGTTAAAATTTTTGAACCCTTTCAACTTTGTCAAGTTCTTCTTTTATAAAGTATTTTTCAGTGTTCCACATTGTGCTGTGATTTTATCCAATTGAAGCATGTCTTAAAATGTTAGGTGATGAAGAGAAAGGAAGCATGTTTTGAGATTGCAGAAATTAGAAATCAATATGGAAGTCGACGGAGGCTTGGTGACGACAACATGTATAGTCATCGATAAATTGAGGTGGCCGATGGGTCAGCAATTATAACAAATGGGTCAGTTCCCGCGGGAAATTCAAGCCTGTCCAGTATAATATCCGGCCCAGGAAGTTTTCATGTATCGAGTTTGGTTATTTTTATTTGTGGATTAGTTTGTTAATGGGTTGCGTTATGCTCATTAAGTATATGTTAAGTTTCAGTAGTTATTGTTGGTGCAAAGGTAGAAAGAATGATGAACGGAAATATTCTATTAAGAGAATGACGACTACAAAACATGATAAAAGTTACATTGATTGCCACCCTATTTATAAGCTAAAACTAGGGTTACTAGAATAGGATAAAATACTAAAATACCCTCTAACAAACTTAGGGGCTAAGAAAATATTACAACTAATAAATATGAATTACTTCTAATATCATCCCTTAATTCATATTCCATCAAAACTTGTAACACCAATTCCATCCCTTAATCTGAGAAATTGATCAGTTTTGATAGCTTTCGTCAGAACATCTGCCAACTGTTTCTGAGTGCTGCAGTGTACAACTTCTAACACTCCCCTCTGAACTTGATGTCTCAGAAAATGATACTTGGTCTCAATGTGCTTGCTTCATCCATGCAACACTGGGTTTCTAGCAAGATTGATTGCAGACTTGTTGTCAATCATCAGCTTCAGAGGTTTGTTTACTTTAATCTTCGGATCCTGCAATAGATTCAGAATCCACACAGCTTGGCATGCAGTGACAACACCTGAAATGTATTCAGCTTCACAAGTTGACAACGCCACAACAGGTTGCTTCTCGGAACACCTAGAAATGGGACCTCCCAGAAATTTGAATAAGTACCCAGACGTACTTCTTCTGTCAACTCTGTCTCCACACCAATCAGAATCTAAATAACTCAGAAGTTCTGGCTCATCCTCTCTTCTAGAAGGAAATAATACTCCATACTTCAGAGTTCCCTTGATATACCTCAGAATCCTGACAGTAGCTTGGTAATGGGACCACTTAGGTTTACTCATGAACCTACTAACCATCCCAACTGAATAGCAAATATCAGGTCTGGTATTGCACAAATACCTCAGAGAACCAACCAACTGTTTGAAGGTTGTAGCGTCCACATCCTTTCCATCAGAGTCAGAATCCAGTTTCTGATTTATATCAGAAGGTGTGACAGCAATCTTACAATTCTTCAGATCAAATCTCTTCAGAAGTTCTAATTCATACTTGAGCTGATGCAAAATAATACCTTTCTCAGAGTATCTGAACTCCATCCCTAGAAAGTATGTCATTTTGCCTAGATCAGTCATTTCGAATTCATTCATCAGAACTTTCTTGAACTTGGCTATCTCCTGTTCAGAACTTCCAGTCAGCAGTATATCATCAACATATAAACATACCAGAGTCATATTTCCTTCAGAAGTATGCTGAACATAGACACCGTACTCCATCTCACATTTCTGAAAACCTTGCTTCTTGAAAAATGAATCAATCTTCTGATTCCAAGCTCTGGGCGCTTGTTTCAATCCATATAGAGCTTTGTATAATCTGTACACCATCCCTTCCTGATTCTTTTTCACAAATCCAGGAGGTTGTGACACGTAAACTTCTTCTTCTAATGGACCGTTCAGAAATGCAGATTTTACATCTAAATGCATCAGAGGCCAATTCCTGTTAGCAGCTATTGCAATCACCATTCTGATTGTTTCATGTCTTACTACAGGTGCAAACACTTCAGAGTAATCCAGCCCAGGTTTCTGTAGAAATCCTCTAGCTACCAACCTTGCTTTATGTTTGCCAATTGAACCATCTGGCTTTAACTTCTGCTTGAAAACCTATCTGACGCTGATGGCTTTCTTGTCTTTTGGAAGTTTTGTCAGCTTCCAAGTCTTGATTCTCTCTATAGCATCAAGTTCTTCTTTCATGGCCTTCAGCCAGAGCTTCTGCTTAAGAGCCTCTTCTGTACTTATGGGTTCAGAGTCTACTAACATGGCACACTGAATAACTTCTCCTTCAGAGTCTACTTCAGTGTCTTGCAGCATGTCAAATTCTGCATATCTTCTGGGGATGTTTCTGATTCTTTGTGGTCTCTGAACTTGTTCAGAGTCTTGAGCTTCAGAGTTTCTAGCTTCAGATGGTTGACTTCCTCCAGAGCTTTGACCATCTTCAGGGGCTAGCATATTTCCAGAATCTGAATTGCCACCAAAATCTGGATTACCATCAGAGTCTGGGTCATCAGAGTCTGGATCATCAGAGTCACCTTCATCTTCTGAGTCTTCTCCAGAGTCAGAATCACTATCAGAATCAGAATCAACGTCAGAGTTTACTCCAACTTCAGAAATTCTTAACTCTGACCCTTCTTCAGAAGTTCTAACATCAGAATCAGATTGAGACTTATCCCAATTCCAAAATTCTGATTCCTTCACAATCACATCTCTGCTGAATTCAATTTTGTTGGTTTCTGGACAATAGAGCTTGTATGCACCTGTACTGTGGTACCCTATCAGAATCATCACTTTGCTTCTATTATCCAGCTTCTGTCTTCTGGCTTCTGGAACATGTTTATAGCAAACAGAACCAAACACCTTCAGATGACTAACACTTTGCTTATCTCCAGTCCACTTCTGTATTGGAACTATTTCCTTCAACTTCTTCGTAGGACATCGGTTGAGTACATACGTTGCAGTGGCAACAGCTTCTCCCTAGAGCTTCTGAGGAAGTTTCTTCTCCTTTAGCATGCTTCTCGCCATATCAAGCAAAGTGCGGTTTCTTCTTTCAGTAAGACCATTGTGTTGAGGGGTATAAGGAGCAGTAACCTCATGCTCAATTCCATTCTCCTCACAGAACTTCTGGAACTCTTTGGAGTTATACTCACCTCCACCGTCAGTTCTAAGAATCTTCAACTTCTGACCACTCTGATTCTCAGCCTTCATTCTGAACTTCTTGAATTCATCAAACACCTCGTGTTTAAACTTAATAAGGGATACCCATGTCATTCTTGTGAATTCATCAACAAATAACACAAAGTATTTATTCCCTCTAGTCGATGCTACTGGAAATGGACCACACACATCAGAATGTACAACTCCCAAGGCATGTTTTGCTCTTGGAGTAGTTTCTGACGCAAATGGCAATCGTGGTTGTTTTCCTTCCATGCAAACTTTGCATGACTTTTCAGGCTTCTTAATTGCAGGAATTCCATGTATCAACTTCTTTGAATTCAGATGTTTTAAGCTTCTGAAATTCAAATGACCAAATCTTCTGTGCCACAACTCACTCTCCTTCTCAGCACTTGTTGCACTAAGACATTTTGAGTCTGTAGTTCTGACATTCACCTTGAATGTTCTATTCCTTCCCTTTTCTGACTCCATAATCAACTTCTGATTGCAGTCATACAGCTTCAGAAGATTGTCCTTCATGGTAACTGAAAAACCTTTCTCAATTAATTGTCCCACACTCATCAGATTGCTTCTGATGCCAGGTACATACCACACGTTCTGAATCAATGCTGTTTTCCCATTGTTCAGAATCACTCTGACATTTCCCATACCTTCTGCATTAAGATATTTGTCATCAGTACATCTGATCTTTGTCCTCTTTTCAGAGTCAAAGTCAACCAACCATTTCTTGTTTCCAGTAAGATGATTTGAACATCCAGTGTCCATATACCACCAGTCTATCAGATTCATATCATCAGATTCAGAGGCCATCAATAGCACAAATTCGTCATCAGAACTTCTGGCTATATTTGCTTCTTCTGATTTTCTCTCCTTGTTTGACCAACAGTCTCTAGCAAAGTGACCAAACTTCTTACAATAGTAACATTGAATCTTCTTCTTGTCATACTTCTCTTTTCCCTTCTGAGCATTCTTTTGTCTATCAGAGGTTGAGCTTTCTGACTTCTGACCACCATCATATCTTCTCCTGGCTTCTGACTGCTTCTGATACCTCCTATCAGAAGTTGCTTTCAGAGCCTGCTGCTCTACTTCCCTTTCAGAAGTTCTCTCAGTCAAACGCAACTCTTGCGCTTCTAGACTGCTCTGCAGCTCTTCAATTCTCATGGTGCTCAGATCTTTGGAATGTTCTATTGCTACCATAATGTAATCAAATTGAGAGGTAAGGGATCTCAATACCTTCTCCATGATTGTTTCTTCAGAAAGAGTTTCTCCACACGCTTTCATCTCATTAGTGATCAGAATCACTCTGGAGATGTATTCAGAAACTTTATCATTATTCTTCATGTTGAGATTCTCATATTGCTTTCTCAAGGACTGAAGCTTCACCTTCTTCACTGATGCGTCACCACCATAACATCTAACCAGTGTGTCCCACGCAGCCTTTGCTGTCGTTGAATCTGCAATCTTCTCAAACACATTTGCATCAACACATTGATGAATGAAGAATAATGCTTTCTGATCGTTCTTCCTTACTTCCTTCTGCGCGTTTTTCTGTTCATCCGTCGCATCTGCTGCTACCGGAACATAACCATCAGTGACAAGATCTAGAACATCTTGAGCACCAAACAGTACACGCATTTGGATCATCCAACGATTCTAGTTTTTACCGTCAAATACTGGAAGTTTGGTGTTCATGTTGCCGTTTCCGTTCATCTTTCTACCTTGCACAGTACACTCAGATTTCTCACAGTGTTTCCCAACCCACAGAATTAAAATTCTGATCAGATTTTGTTCAAGATTCAACACGAATCTAAGAATCAAAATCAAACACACAAGACCTCACGTTCACTCGTGTTTCCCGTGTTTCCCAATGAATCCGAACCGGAGCTCTAGATACCAATTGTTGGTGCAAAGGTAGAATGAATGATGAACGGAAATATTCTATTAAGAGAATGACGACTATAAAACATGATAAAAGTTACACTGATTGCCACCCTATTTATAAGCTAAAACTAGGGTTACTAGAATAGGATAAAATACTAAAATACCCTCTAACAAACTTAGGGGCTAAGAAAATAGTACAACTAATAAATATGAATTACTTCTAATAGTTATAAATATGTATATCCATCGTTCTTTTCTTAACAATCTTAAGAACTTTAGAGATGAAAACAAATAGAAGGGTTGAGAACCCTAATGGTAATATTAGAGATGCAAGAGTAAAATCCTAAGAGAATGTTCTTGAAATTTGAAAATCCTTGGAGATATTTAAGAGAGATTGAAAAACACTTTTAAATATCTTGGGCTTGGGTGATTCATATATAAAGAGTTGAGAGATTGAAAAATACTTGAGGGTAGAAAATAGGGCTTGTTCTTGGGAACTTGAGTGACTATTTTCTTATAATTTATTTGTAATCTGTTGTAACAACTTTTGGAACTATAGTGATTTGGAAAGTTGTTGCCTTCCCCATAATAGATCTTATGATCGAACTGGGTAAACACGTTATTCTGTTTCTTGTCTTTTATCGTCTTCTACCAATTTAAGTTATTGTATTATTATATAAGGATTTATTTTTATTGGATGCCATTTATTTTGGTTGTCATTGTTCATTGTCCTCACACATCAAATTTTTTGTTGTCATTGAACCTTTCAATTTCATAACAAACCATATTATAACGCGGTTTGTCATTTGATTCGTTTGAGAGCATGCAATTGGATCTTGAATCAAGTCAGTATCTCATACCACCGCGGGACAATTTTCACATACTTTTTTTCTTTTGGTATATTCATGATTTGCACCACAAACTTTCTTGATTACGGGGTGATTTTCACATAATATTTATTCCTTCTTCATGCTTTTGTGTGAATTTTTTGCTCGGTCCTTCATCACTGTAACATCCACCGTGCACAAATATCATAGAGTTGTATGGCTTAAGTGAATCAAGGTAAAATAAGACTTTGCACAATTGTCGTGACTCTTGTTATAATTTGCTAAAATCATGCAATGTTAATAAAAAAAAATCTATAAAACTAATAAGAAATAATAGTATGACATGGTTTCAACAACTACTAACTTATAAATATTATTAAAAAAAACGATAACATAAATAGTGGTGGATCCATAAATTATATTTAGTGGGGACTAGAAAACAATGTATACATTTTGATTGAAGAAAAAAGTTATAAATTTTTACTAAATACATAAAAGCTTACAATTATAAAAAAGATATTTTTGTTCTCAGGATTTATCAAATATGCCCTCTCTATTTATGTAATTATATGAAGATAAGCTTTTATGAAAATCAGGATTGAAACTTTCATGACAATGGATTAATCAAGATCTTATGTTTCCTAGAAATGGACTCATACTAAGGTATAATATGCATTTCAATTGTTATAAGCGATAGGTGCTTAAGAAATAAACGTTAAAACTGATGCATGCATTGTTTCGAAATTACATTTTTAACTTATAAAATTTTCAAGGTTTTAAGAAGGTCAATCGATTGACCCCTTGCATTCAATCGATTGACATTGTCTCTATAAAATAAAATTTATAAAAAAACAAAATGCATCAATCGATTTACTCTCTTTCTTCAATTGATTGACCGTTCCAAATTTTGCATATGTCAATCGAATGACAGTTCCATTAAATCAATTGACTTAGTTCATTTTGTTCAAACTTTTTGAATGTTGGATGTATGTCAATTGATTAACATCTTAGGTATATGATCATGATACATTTCTAAAACATTGTAAATTCTCATGATCATTTTCTCAAACATTGTTTCTAATTTCTAGAGGTATCTTGTGACTTATAACTACCTCTTTCATCAATATTTTTAAAACAACTCATGTGCATAATTTTAACAACTCATAGAAACTTCACTGCATAATTTTTAATCATCGACGAAAAGTTTTTTAAACACTTAGAATTTGTAATTTTGAATGGTTATATTAAAAGAGAAGACAAAGTTTGAATTTTGAGGATTATCAAAATTCACTCCGGCTTAACAAATTCATCTGTACTCAATTATTTGTATCAGTATCATTATAACTTGTTTTCCAAGATTGTGGAAAAAAAAATTAGGAGAAAGTAAGGTTCTTTCCATGTGTTGTAAAGTCATAAATTAACATACTTTCCTGATTGCGTTAGAGAATTGAAGAGAGTCTTGGTGTGAGGTTGTACAATTTCTAACATAATAAAATCTTTCACGGGGTATGGAGGAACTAGACTAACCTTGTTTGAAAAAGGGAACTAGAATATATCTTGTCTCAACTTTCTTTACTGCACTTTATTTTTCCTGCATTATTGTTCATCATAATTTTTTGGAGAACTAAAAAGAACCATAACATTTGCAAAATAATCAAAACATAATTAGTTAATAAAAACACCTTAATAACTCATCTTTTTAATATCTAAGAAAAATTACTTGTCGTACTCTTACTTAAAGTTAAAATATTACAATTATTCAATATTTAAATTTTTTAAATCTTTTTAGACAATGATTGAATTATTTTATTAACAAAATTTATTAAAACATTTTTTTTTGGAATAAAAGATCCAAAAAATATATTTTTATAAAATTGTAATATTTTAAAAGAAATAGAAATAAAGAATAAAATTGATTTAAAAAACCATATATTTAAATATTAGTTATGAATGAAAGTATTAGTAGACAAAAAAATTATTGAAGGATAAATTTGAAGAGAAGTAATAAAATATAAAGAAACAACATATAATAATTTAGGAGGTTAAAAAATTACATATGCTAGATTTAATAAAAGATTTTTTTTCTTGTGGGAACTTGAGCCCCAATCTCCATAGGGTGGATCCACTCCTGAACATAAATCCAAAAACACTGTTATCTATCATCTCCCTTCAAATTCACAATGTATTAAAAGGAAATATCAAAAGTTTGTCAATCACGTACACATTCATTAATAAATATTATAAATCCGAAAGTGATAATATTTTAAAACTCTCTCTCGAGGTAAAATTTACAAATTAATCCTGAAAATAAGAGATCAAGCTAAATCAATTATTAACATAACCAAGATAAAAGTCCAACAAAAGAGAACAACCATCATAGAAAAAAAAAGAGAAATAACAAAGAGATAAGAAACTTTCATTGAGAGGAACCATCAACAAATAATCAACTCAAATCAAATCAAACCAAACTAAACATTACCAAACAAATAAAAAAGAAAATTGAACTAAAGCAAACTAACCTAACGAAACCAATATAAACCAGCATAGAAAGGAACTGAACTAAACCAAACTAAACATAACAAAAACAATACAAATCAACATAGAAAGGAACCAAAGCAAGCCAGGCGAAACCAAACCAAACCAGCAAGCAATTCAAATCACAACATAGAGAAGCAGTTGAAGGGTATATATAATCAATACTAAAATGATCGGTGAAAGGAGCAACTGAAATCATATATGATCCAATCTCGATATTTAAATACACATAGTGGGAGATAACATGCTCATAATAATTTAGCGATTCAACAAAATATTTTTTCTTTAAGAGAACCAATCATCAAAAGAAGAGCGAACACATTCTTGAACTTTTGAGAGTTCAATAGTGAAAGTGAAAATTAGTTCAAAAAATATCGAAACAAACTCTAAATATCATATTAACAATATATACAATAAAATAACGCAAGGACGGAGAGACCATAAATAATTTCAATATTGAATATAATAAAACATAAGAAAGTTATAATGAATATAATAACACATAAAAAATCTAAATTTAAATTAAAAAAACTCAATAGCATATATCCAAAACACTATTATCTAATGAAGAAATCATTGTTTCAACTCTTTCATAATGTCGTACCCCAAAAATTTCCCTACCTTTTTTTCATTTTTATCTGACTCATGATCGTTGGTTCATCTGTATACTCATTCCCTATTCATCTAGACCATTCATTTGTATTTACATTTTTACAAGAAACACCGTTGGTTCAAGGAATTGTTTTTATTTATGGTACAAAGCTCTGAATTGTGACAATGAGATTGATCCATGGGCTTCTATGGTGCATTTGTGAATCAAGCATGGAATAATTGTGTTATACTTATATTTGGGGTTTCTTTTCTCTTGGATTAAATCTTTGGGGAAACCCTAGTATTGGTCTCGACATATTGGCTATGATGAATTACATCATGGACATGTTAATTTAGGGGTTATGTGCAAGTTTGACTTCGGTTAACAAAGTTTTGTTGTCTAATTTATTTATGGACCTTTTACATGTTATTGGATTGGATTTTATTCTTTTGGTTCAATACATGGCATTGCAAATTCAAAGTTGAATTCAAAATTCAATTCAAGTTCAAATTTAAGAAGTTCAAATTTTCAAAAGTCATAATTTGGAGGGAAAAGTTCTTCTCTTTCAAAATAAGTCATTATTACATTCAAAGGATCAATTTTCATTACAAGATCATCAAATACATTACAAAAAGTCCAAAATTTCAAACTACACAAAAAAGGATCACATTTGACTAAAACTTGACTTTTGGTCAACTGTTGAGTTTTAGTCAAACAATTGACCAAAAGTCAAACTAATCTTAAACCTACTCCAAGTCTATTTTCCTCTTGATTCTTCATGTGGTCCTCAAAGTTCTTCAAATTTGTTTTCCAAAACATCTTCATGTTCATGATTCCATAATCATCAAGCTTCGACCATCATGATGTGCCATGCCAAGTCATGATGGGACACCATGATCAACTTCATTTAAAGGCTAGTAGTCACCCCTGCAGCAATATGAAGAAATTAGCATCATACTCTTTGCGAAAGTTCAACCATACAAACATGTCACACTTACACAAATACAAGCAAAGACCATGACATTCATGCAAACACACCTGACTTACACAACAAAATCCAACAATGTACACATAAACATTCGAAAATTAGTAGCACAACCACATTAGCCTTACACTAACCTTTTCCTAACTTCTGATTCTAGCATCACTAACATGGATCCTATTTAAACAAAGATCCTAACACACTAACTGTCACAGCTCCAATTAACATATTAACTAACTTTTAACAATTCAATTGAAAAACTAAAATCAACTTAACACAATTCCAGTTAGCATAGCATTGCAATTAACATCAATTGTTTAATACCATAACATTTCCATGGTAGTCCATACATAATTCAATTACTGATTTCCAAGCCAATTAACATAACAATTCAATAACTCAACACTAATAGTTCCATTCAAGCAAGCCAAATTGCTAACCACCCTAACACATTTCACTAGCAAGTCAATAACAATGCCAACTAACTGACTTCAATTCACTAACAATGATAATTTAGTTCAATACTAATTCATCACTAGCTAACAACATAAACTTAACCTCTAATTTTTCTAAACTTCTAACATTAATAAATTTTTAACTAAAGACACTAATTCAGTTCAAACCATTCTAACAGGGTGTCGCATCTCGAAAAATACGATTCCTCGCGATGGTCGCGGAAAAAATTTACGTTCGAACAGAGTCGCCACCGAACTTTATTTATCCCAATGAAGGAATAGGAAAATATCGATAAAACCTTTAGGACATGGAATAATGGTCGTCGCAACCATATTCGGGTTCGGGAGTGGATTACGTAAGGGGAAGGTATTAACACCCCTTACGTCTGTTGTACTCAACGGGAACCTTTTAGTTCTAATGTGCGTTTCGAGTGTTAATTTATGTTTGTTTGTTATCTTTGGGTTATAAAATATTTGAAATTGAAATGGATGAGAACCTCAGAAAGGAGAAAGGGGAGGTTTTTTATTAGTGTGCTCGCGAAGATACAACAATCTCCTGCCTACGTATCCTTATGGCGTAATAAGGAAATTAGAGCATTCGTAGTTCGGGGAACTACGGTTGGTTGGCGTTTTTTATGAACAATTGCATAGTTCGCGTTCCAAAGGCTAAACGCTAGCTTGTCTACTCTCGGCGGAGGCTTAAACACTAGTTTGTTGTGCGCATCAGAAATGATTAACAGTGTTCTTTTCTAAAAATAGTTTTGGTCACACGAGGGTGACAAATTGGATTAATATGTTGGATGTTTTGATTGGTTAAGATGTTTTGATCGCACGGGGGCGCGGAAGATATATATTTGATGTGTTGAGACATTTTGTTGGATGACGATTACTCGGATATTCGAGTAAGACAACTCGTATCCTAACAGTCGGGAAAGGGAATAAAAGACTCTAGACCACTTTCTTTTTCATCCTTAATTATAGAAAGGTGTTGATAATAATTAAGGTATTTTTGAATGGATGACGAATACTCGGATAATCGAGTAAGACAACTCGTATCCTAATAATCGGGAAGAGGAATAGAAGACTCTAGACCGCTTTCTATTTCATCTGAATATTTATGAAAATAAGGTTGTATATGGTGGATGTATTTTTAAAATGAACGACAAGTACTTGAATAACTGAGTAAGACAACTCATATCCAAGCACTTGAGAAGAGGAGTTGAAAGCTCAAAACCATTTTCCTTTTCGTATAGTTCGTTGTGAAAATGATTTGATTAAGTTGTAAGTTGGTGGAAAAATGACAATTGTTCGACTGACCGAGTAAGAGAACTCGTATTCGACCAATTGAGGAGTGAAGTTGAAAACTCAAAGTCAACTCCCTTTTCATTTAGCTTATTGTGAAAATATTTTGATTTAATCGGGGTTTGGAGGTTTGTAAAGAATGACAATTATTTAACTAACCAAGTAAGAGAACTTGTATTCAAATAATCGAGGAGAAAAATTGAAGACTCAAAGTCATCTCCCTTTTTATTTCTTATTGTAAAAGAATTTGATATATTTGTGCTTAAATAGATTAGAAATGACGACCATTTGACTAACCGGGTAAGAAAACTCGTATTCAAATAATCGAGGAGAGAAGTTGAAAACTCAAAACCATCTCCCTTTTCATTTTCAAATGAAGTGTTGTTTAAATGTGATTAAGCATTTTAATTTAACTTTTATAAAGAATATTCGATGTCGGATCGAGGTTTTAAAATTTGCATTTACGAATGAAATGGATTTTATTAGTGAATCAATCATCTACTCGATTAAAAAAATCGAATAGGTCTCATTGTAAGAAAGCTCAAGAGTAAGCTATGTGAGGTTGATGGCGATGCTTAAAAGCGATCGACTTACAAGGGTGTTTGAAAATGGGCTCAATTTTGAATCGAGAATTGTGCGGTTTATTTGTGGTTTTGAATTGATGATGAAACGGGATAAAATAAAATTGAAAGTGATTATGAATTGATGATGAAATGGAATAGTTTTTTTTTTAGTTTAGAAATGATGCCAAAATTGATGGTGAAATAAGTCAATTAATATTTAATTATCAAATTTAATTAAATCGATTAATTTGAACTAATTAAATATAATTATCAAAATTATTTAATCAAATCAAAGAATCGAGTTAATTAATATTATTTAATTGAAAACTAACTAATTAATCAAAATTCAATTAATTAGTTAATTCAATTAAAATTAAAATGGAATAAGCGACAAAAATCGAGGCATAATAATTGATGCAAATTAACCACAATGTGCTCGTAGCCGGTTTGTACATAGCGACAACGTAATCGAAGTGTCGTAAGTAGGGGCCGAAACGCGGTGAAAATATCGTATTGAAAGTTTGGTGGCATAGCGACATGTAATTGTCGTACCGCTGAAGCGACTCAAAACTTTCCTCGATGCTTCAAGATGGTTTGCTTCTCTACGGTGGTTCCGTCGAGCTGAAGGTCTGATGGTGGGGATTATTTGATGAGTAACCGCGTTTCCTGCTGAAGCTTCCTTTTCGATGTCGGAGCCGGTGGATCGGTAGAGATGTGGATGGACCACCGGCGGTTCAATTTTTCGACATAAAAGGGTGGTCACCTATTGCAATTTGTGGAGTGGTGTTGGGTTGCGCGGAGTTCATCGCGGAGGCGTTGGAAGGGTAAACAGTTGTGTTGGTCTTGTTTATAGCGGAGGGAGCTTGTGTGTCGCCGGCGGAAGGTTCACAAGGAGAGCGATGGGGAAGAAGATCAGAGGGTTCCGCGGCGGGGTACTTCGTGGTTGTTGGTTAGAGGTTGACGGAAGTGTGGGTTTTGTGGTGTGGTAGACGTGGTTTGGATTCGCGGCTGAAGATCGGTGGTACGGCGGAGTGGTAACGGTGGAGGTTGTTTCATTAGCCGGAGACGGAAATGCGTTTGTTATAGGTTCATGTGTTCTTGTGATATGGTGGAGTTTTATGAAATGTTGTGTTTAAAAATGGAGGATGAAGGTGTTCATCATGAATAATAAACTTCTTCAAATTTTTACATCTTCATGTTCATTTTTGGTGAGATCAAAGAAAGAAAATGTGTGGTTCGTGAGAGAGATCTCAAGAGAAGCTTTTATTACTTTTCTTTTCTTTTTTTTAATATTATTTTTTTTTACCGTTGGAAGAAGAGAGTTTTCTTTTATTTTTATTTCTTTTAATTATTATTCAATTTATTTCTAAATTCTAAATATCAAGTTTTAACTAAAAAAATAAACTAGCATCTTAACCTAAAACTAAATCACTAACTGTAACTGGCATTACTAATAATTCAAAATTAGTTCAAAAAGTCCATGGCAATTCAAGTTTCATAGCAATGCAATTTGCATAGCAGTTCAGGATTCCTAAGCATAATTCAACGTGATAACTCAGTTCAACTAACTAATACATAGCATTCAAATCAACATTCACTCCTAACATGTTAACAATTAAAACTCAAACTAATTCTAATACTCCAAATTAGCACAATTAACATAATTTCGTATTTCAATAGCAGTCCAATTCACCTAACTGTTTTCAACTTAATAACCAAATTAGTATATTAACCTAACTCTCATAGCATAACTAACTATCACTCAAGCTAACTAACACCTAATTCTGACTTTAACCAACTAATTTTCCCTAACTCAATTCACTAACACTCTATTAAGAGTTCAACATAAGCCTTAACTTCTAATTAATTCAAGCTAGCCAAATTTCTAACCAAACTAACTTACTAACGAAATTTCTAACTGTCCAAACTTCAAATTCTAACTGTTAACTGACAGAGTTAACTTCATCTAACTAACTTGCTCATTGAATTAATTAACCTTAACACATGGCCTAACCCATAACTAACTTTCCATAACATATGCCCTAAACAGTTACAACTCTCCAACCTTCAATCGTCTATATAATTTGCATTCATCATAAATCTCATTCAACCATGATCACTTTCACTCTGCACAACCACTTACTCTGAACATTTCACTCTGAATCACAAATTTCTTTGCACTTATCTCTCTTCTCCCTCACCAATACTCAGAGCTCCAATCTCCATTGTTGAGCAAACTTCACATTGAAGTTTGCTTCAATAAGAGCATTAGCCTCACCCATACTCTCTACACTACTCTCACATCAGCAACAACAACAATTTCAGTTCATACAAACCACGCTCAAGAGAAGAAGAATAAGAAATTATTGGAAAAAGTTGAAGCTTCAAATTGCATACTTGATAATCTCTGGTACTCTCATTTTTATCAGATTCTTCAATCTTCAACAATTCCCAGGGTGAATCTCAACCTTGTAGGTAGGATCCATTTCTCCTTCTTTCGCTTTAATCTTGGTACCAGACAGGGAGAGAAGTCTCAGTGGAGAAAAACTGAATGAATGGATTTTGAATCCCCTTCCACTTCCTTTGCCCCCTTCTTGTTCATTAGGCCTTCAGTTCTAAGCCCAAAGGTCTTTTGCTATCACACCCTCATTTTACCTACAAACCCTCTCTTTCTGATTTCTAACAAGGAGATCAACATTGGGCCTTCAACATGTTGGGCCCAACACCATTTCTCTAATCAAACCCCTTGGTTCAGCCACACACCCCTGCAGAGTTAATTTTGATTATTGATTAATTATTGTTGTTGTTGTTTTTAATTCTTTTTGTCACATAAAAAAATACATATTAAAAATAAAAAAATTTAGTCTTATTAAAAATAATGTAATTCTCTGGTTTGGTAAATTAGGATAGGTCTTAGTTAGAATTAATTGTTAGAATTTCTTCTAAATTTCATCTAATATTAGATTAGAACTTAGGGTTTTGACATGATCAAATCCATTTGCTTATTACCTTTGTTTTTTTTCTTTTCATGATTCCCACGTGCTTAATGAATGGTTCTTAGTATGATCATATCCCTGATTAATTAGTTGATCAAATTTACCTTTGATCAATTAAGTTGAATTAAATTTGTCTTGGACTTTTCATGAACGATTTGTATGATCCCCATATTCATTCAAGTGATCATAAGTCTCTTAATTGAGTTAGAGTTTGCACCTTCATTGCACCTGATCCATCAAGTCAAACTCAAGTCAAGATTCACATCCAAAACATCCTGGAGACAGAAAGACATCAAAACTTGATCATGCCGAGCTTCATCAATTCAAGAACACATTGCCTCATAAAGACAAAAGACTCTTCTCTTTCAAAACACTAGTTAATTATGATGCAAATTATACGCCACGAGCCTTAAGCAACGGAGAAGAACGAGAGGGATTATTCCTACCGTTGTTCTGAATTTCTTTCAATACGGGACGTGGGCCCTAGTTATTCAAAGTATTCGCCTTTGTTCATAGACTTTAGTGTAATTCAAATCATACAACTTTTAAACTTTCTTCCCCACATACAACACTTCAACAATCAACATCAGTTATACCTTTCTCTTTGGACCAAACATAATTCTCTTTGAATACACATACACTCTCGAGGTTAATCATATTCTCTTGCCTAAACACCTCTGATCAGTGCATTTTGATATATATTCTTCTACTATTCTACTTATGCAACTCTATAGTTTATTCTATTATTTTTACTATTTTAGTGTATTTTTATATTTAAGTTTATTTTTGGTTTTATTTTATTTTCGTAATTTATTTTCAGCATAAACAATTATTTGATACCTTGTCACTATGCATATCATAACTTGAGCTATAGAAGTTGGATTAACACGTTCTAATATGTGTTGGAAAGATAAGAAGAAAATATAAAAGTTTAATGTTGAAGTCAAAAGCAGATTCAGAGTGAAGAATAGCCAAATAATTCGTTGAAGTTCCAAACTTAATTAAAATAGTTAGTTTTGGCCGATTTTTGTAATTTTCGGGTCGGATCCCATAAGAGCCTGAATTTCCCTTTTATTATATTAGGTCTTTCACTGCTACATGAATCCTATTCTGAATTTTGATGATACAATATTGCTTAGAAGATTTCATGGAGAGCTAATTCCCAAAGAGCTGATCTGTTGTATTCGAATTCCACTTTGAGGTTTTTATTAATTTCAGTTTAATTTCAATTTCTTTTCAATTCTTCCTATAAACTTGTTTGCTTAATTCGATTACTTTCGTTTGCTTAATTCGATTGTTTCTTATAGGATAAAGTTGATTAAATTTGATTGTTTGTATGATCCTTAACTATAATCACGTTAGCGTAGCTTTTTCGTTATCGTGTTTGATTAAGTCGTGTTTGCTTTATTCGCGTCTGCTTTAATCCGTTTGCTTAATTCGGAAATTAGGAACATACATCATATAATACCAATTTGCGCTTGCCAGTGGGTATTGTAATCGAATGGGATTGAATCCGCTAGGGAATTGAAATTATAAGAATCGATGATAAGTCAGAAATCGATACAATAGATTAACTTATTTATCAATTTTGCTTTTACCTTTAATCATCTTAGACTTAAGTTTTGAACCTTAAAAAAACCATTTTTTTCATTTGTTTGGTTATAACATTCAAGAGTCCTTGTGATACGACATTCGAGTGTCGCTTCTGTTTTACTACACTTTTAAACTCATTTTTGACCCGTGTGCGACAACGGATGTATTCGCCTCCGTTCATAGACTTTAGTGTAATTCAAATCAAACAACTTTCAAACTTTATTCCCCACATACAACACTTCAACAATCAACATCAACTATACCTTTCTCTTTGGACCAAACATAATTCTCTTTGAATACACATACACTCTCGAGGTTAATCATACTCTTTTGCTTAAACACCTCCTACGTGGGTTAATCACCTTCACGTGGTTAAACACCTATATTTGAACCACACACAACTCTAGAGGTTAGTCACCAGTTCTTAGTTAATCACCTCCTTCATGGTTTAATCACCTTATCATGGTTACAACATTTTTCATGCATGCTTGCCTTGTGAGACTCAGGCTTAGGCAAGCCCCTTTCATGCATGTCTGTCTTATGAGACTCAAGCTTGGGAGAACCCCTCATTCTCATGCATGTCTGCCTTGTGAGACTCAGGCTTAGGAAAACCCTTTTTTATTTTACGTTTACCTTGTGAGATTCACACTTAGGTAAACTCTTTCTTATGCATGTCTGTCTTGTGAGACTCGGGCTTAGACAAACCATTTCATGCATGCTTGCCTTGTGAGACTCAGGCTTAGGAAAACCCCTTTTCATGCATGTTTTCCTTGTGAGACTTAGGCTTAGGCAAACTCCTCATTCTCTTGCATGTCTGCCTTATGAGACTCAGGATTAGGAAAACCCCCTCTTTGTAAGTCTTGATCCTTGTATCTTGGAAAAACCCTACAACCCTGCATTGGCTAATCACCAGTTATTGGTTAAACGCCACATAATTTGGTTCAGACACCACTCTATGGGTTCAAATAATATATTTTTGGTCCAAATAATACTTTCACCATACTAAATAACAACTTCAGTATTTCATAAAACTTTTTCTAATCAATTCATAAACTCTTTTCAAATTCAAACAACTTTCTTTTCATAAAAGAATTGTTATAATTTATTCCTTAGCAGTCAGACTAAAAGCTTAGAGCATCCGAACAAGGATCAAAATCAGCTAACGTCGAAACACTTCTAGGATATGATTATAACACGGTTCCCTAAAATCAACCAACAAATACGTAGTTTTCTACCATGAACTACGGAGCTCTGGTTTTATTATTGCACTATGATAATACGTAGGCACGAGGTTTCGAATCCTTGGCGAGCACGTTAATTAATAAATTTATTTTCTCCCTTTATTAAAATTAATCACAAGTAACATTTAGATAATGACACTCATTCATGCAAAGAACAATCAAAACAGTTCCCGTTGAGTATAACGGATGTGAAGGGTGCTAATACTTTCCCCTTGCATAACGACTTCCTTACTTGTTTCTCTTCCCCTTGGATTTTATTGATATTTTCCCTTTCTCTTAGAATAAATAAAATCCAGTTGTGACTCTGTTGTATTTCGAGAGTACGATATGCTCAGGTATTTTTCACGACGCTACACATTATAGTAGTTTATAAGTATAAAAAACTAGACCGTTGCAAATGTTTGTTTTAAACAAATAAAGAAGTACTAAGATTTTGGGAATATTCCATTATTGTATGGAAACACTTTCTTATATTTTTGTTTTTTTGTTTTTTATTAACTCACTATAATTTAGATTTTAAACTGTAATAGACATTTCAATGTATTACTTGAAGTTAAAGTGGAAGGAGAGTCATGGATTTTTACCTCCTTTGTAAAGATTTGACAGTTTAAACCTTCTCCCATAATGCAATAAGTTCCTCTTGTATAGTAGAGCACCTAAGCTCCATAGTTTTACATTTACCTTTCCAAGTGTCCCTTATATTGGTGTAATTACATGGAGCCAAGATGTCTCCCCGACCATCAGAGACAAGGGAGAATATAGAAGCAGCCTTGAACATATTATGCGTAAGCTCAGAGACAAGTTCCATCTTTCCCCCCTCGGGGAGATTTTAAATGAAGGATAAATATGACATTAAAACATTATTAGCATATTCCTTAGGAGTGTGAGCGAGCCGCAAAGAGATGAAATTTGGAGCACGCGTGAAGGGAGTTACCTCCCCAGAAGCACCACCTTCGACGACACAAGTTCGTTTTGGAGAACCCTCATCTCGGGGGGAGTGTTGGTTGTCGTCCCGTGCCTTATTTGTTGAAACTTGAGGTGGGGTTGACTCCTACATGGTTAAAGTGACCATAACATCCACAAGTTGGTCTACCTCGGGTGCATGAATTAAAGTTTCAGCAACCGGGTAGGAACTAGGGTTAGAGCAGGATCAATGTACACTGGAGAAATGGACATAAAAGTAGTAGTCCCATTATTCACCATATATTAAATACCTTGAGAATCTACAAGCTTGTATAACAACTTCACTCTATTCACCTTTTCCATGCTTCACACAAAACACAATCACACATGTTAAAAAGAACACAAAGACTCTGCTCTCACCAAATATTTGTTTCCTCCCCTACTGGCTAACTGCTGTCAAAATTGCATGAATATCAATCTGCCTCTTTCTCACCTCGACAAGGGGAACCTCACCAGGACTGAACCTTCCTCATAACTGAGCCCTTTAAACCAATATTGCATTGCATCCTTCATTGCCACTTCCTTTAAAGAAAGGTATCCTGACTTGGTTTCGTAGGAGTGATCGTCCCGGTTAAAGTGGATTTTAGACCAGTACTTTGTATATTAAATCCAATATAAGCGAGGAGAATTAACAGGGAGGTATGATCGCTCGACTGTGTGAGTCGAGAATGGTATACAAACTGCAAGTGCACAGTTCTATCGCGTAGTTTTAAAAGATATCGATCCCACAGGGACTTATGAATCGATATACCGTTATCTAAGGTTACTACGTAAATCTAAGGTGAAAATGTTTGATTTTTTTGGGGAAAAACTAAGAGCTAAATTAAGATCTAGATTAAATATTAATAAAACGGATATCGGTATGTAGTTCGTCAGAACTAGGGAATCAAGTCTTTGTCGGTTTCTTGGTTTTAAAATAAATCGTTTCGGTTAACTTTATTGGTTAAAGGTTTTATCTCAAACTCTCGCTCTGTTGAATAAACCATGATTTTATATTAATGTAGCTGTCACTTATAATTAAGTCAAAAATCATATTTTGAAAACAATAAAGTTGCAGAAACTCTTTTTAAGAAAATACTGACTGTTTTAAACACCCTTATCTCAAACTCTCGCTCTGTTGACTTAGGTTATATAATCAAATCCAAATGCTTAACTCTCGTCCTCACATTCAATCTTAAAAAATACTTTTTGGAAAAGGTCAGAATTTAATTAACTCTAAAACTTGCTCTCGCCCTGATCTAGAATTAATGCCTAACTTACACTGTCCAGTTAAAACCTCAAACTCTCGCTCTATTGATTTTAACTTCTTTATGTCCTTTACTTTTGTAAAAAATCTTGTTATTAAACCTGTAAGTTGAGACCGTAAAAAGATTGATTTTAATTTTAAGTTTAGATAGACCGACTCAGTCTTGATCCCTTATTCTGCTTACTTTACATACCGATACCTAGGCGAATTAGCCAGACATGCTAAATAAACAAGAATACATATCATGCATAAACAGACTCATTCCAGGCAGATAATATAGATAAATAATAAAACAAAATATTAAATAATGATTAAAGAACCTGAATGCGTAATACAATAGTCTTGAACACTCCACCACAAGCCGGTAGGATTTGTTCTTCGATTCTTCAATTAAACAATAAATTAAACCAAGGAAATAAAACTAGAATCTAACGTAAGGTTAGATCCGATAAAAAGTTGCACAATAGCTTCCGGTGTAGAAACTATTATGCGAAAAATATCTAAATGCCAAAAAGGGAAAGGTAAATTGCAAGGGAAAAAGAATGTAGAACTTGCAGAAGAAATAAATAAAATAAACAATGTTAAGTGCTGGAAAAGAAAAATAAGCAAAAGCGTGAAAAGAAAAATGGGCAGAGCTTCGGCAATCTGAGCGTGGAAAAACGGGGCCTTTGGAACTTCCCAATTAGCTGCTATTTATACAGCTGCTGGTGTAACTGCTTTCCAAGGGTTTCCGTATGCGCGGTCTTTTCGTTCCGAGGGTTAAGCGTGCGTGGAAATAGCTTTCAACGTGGTCAGTTGAGTTCCTAGCGCCAAAAATATAGGGGAATGGTGTGACGTCCGTCACACCATGTGTGACGCTCGTCACAAGAGTGTGCTTAGTGTGACGCTCGTCACAACCTTTGTGACGCCCGTCACAGGCATAACGTGCGCTTTCTTTGGGCTGGGCTTTGTCTTTGTTATTTGTTTCCTTTTTATTCCTTTTTACACCTCCTTTTCTTCCCTTTTTCACTTTTGCTTCAAAATGGATGCCTGACATAAATAGAAAGGAAAATACCGCATAATATCTGATAAAATGAGATAAATTAAAGTAAATGATAATATAATCTAATTGAATTAAGTCCTAAAATGTGATATAATTTCAAGTTATCAAACTCCCCCATACTTAGATCTTTGCTTGTCCTCAAGCAAAATACAGTATAGAAATCGTTTTAAAATTTTAGCCAGATGAAATTTCAAAACACACATCAATTCGTAATAGGTTGCAAGTGGATTTTGTTTAGAAGCGACTTGAGTTAAATCTTGATATCAACAACTACCGTCACAACCTGCCTTGTGCAAATCAGTTCAAGTACCCTATTATAGCTATCCTAGTTCCTTTACTCTTATTTCACCCGTTTTCATTCTAGCGAAATCACATTAAGCCCTTTATCTTTTCACGCACATAGTGGAGTAACTGGTTAGTGATTATGATCCGCTTTTAGCTAGAAGTTCTGGTACATAAGTCGGATAACTTCGTTATTCAGTCCATTGCAAATTGTGGGGGATCGAACCGTAGTCCGCCCTACCGAGTTCAGTACCAGATACCTACTGAACCAACTCATAATGGATTTTTCATATAGTGTTTTTGCATGATCTGCAACCTTTAGATTAAATGATCTGGTAAGGATCACCTAATTTAATCAGTGCATTTCCTGATATATTCATATATTTTATGTTACTTTGGGGATCATTCACTTATATTCATCGGCTCTCCACGTAGTTTGCTATTAAGATGGTGCTGACTTCTCGTATAAACTACTCGGGGTTACTATAAAACTAAAAGTTCAAGGGATTGGTATAATAGGTACTTATCCCGATCTAACATGTTGAGGTTCTCAGAGCGTTGTTATGGTAATGATTTTTTGTCTTGATTTCACTCAAGTTTTATGAGGTAAGCAACCTTTATACTTATTGGGTGTGTTAAAAAAATTTTTTTTTGTTATGGCTCAAGAAAATTGAGGGAATAGATAATAGAAATTTTCACACTCTTAACTTAAAATTATAATAAATTTTTTTTTTTTTTTTTTTTTTAATGATTAAGGGAAATAACAATGAAAGGGAAAATAACATACTTGAAAAATGGAAATAGGAAGAACAAGTTTTCCCCCCCATACTTAAATTAAACATTGTCCCCAATGTTTTAAGGAAATGAAATACAATATGGAAAGGAAAAAGAAACTACAACTAAGGTTGTCTTCCGCCTCTGGTTCTTGGACTTGGTGATCTCTGACGTAAGTCTAAGTTGTCGAACCTGCTGAACAACTCAGTAAACCGCTGGTCGGTTATGGCATTCCTAGCATCCTGTTGCTGTTGCATTTGATGCATCATCTGCAGCATTTCGACATTCTGCGCCTGCATGCCATCGATAGCATCCATAATGTCGTCGTTGGTTGCAGGCCTTCTTCGTCGACGACGTTGGGAGGATGGGCCAGTTGTATTGCCGGAAGGGTTGAGCGGGACTGACTGTTATGTAGGCGGATGATCACCTTGTTCCATTTCTTCAAACTCATCTGTTTGCGGGTTTGTTTGTGAAGGCTCGGTGGTTTCAGGAGCGTTTAGATCATAGAGGTGGCGGTCGGGGTTTGTGACATCAGTGAGGGCAGTATTTGGTAGAACAACGCTTGGGATTGCCTGGTTTTTCACCATAAGATAATATCCTCCGCCTACTCTGTTCTTAATCAAGCGGCTAGATCGACAGTAGCTGATATCCATAGATAGGGGAGGTAGGGATTCTAAAGTTTGGAGTTTATCCCCTAGGTTTAGGCCAAGTGCGATGGTGGTTATTAATCCACCAATTATAAAAGGTTGTCGGCCTCTAGCACATAAGGTGCGGATGTGATGAAATAGAAAGGAGGCGGCGTTTACCTGAGTATCTGGTTCGAAGACGCACTGGAGGAAAAATAGTTCCTTTGAGTTGACCTTGCTGTTGTTTGGCCTTCCAAAAATTGTGTTTTGCAAGATGCGGATAAAGTACCGGATAGTGGGGTTATGTATATGGGAGAGAAAGAGCTCTTCCCAGTTGTAGGTATCTATACCGGAAATTTTCTTAAAAAGGCCGAAAACACCAACTGTGTTCCAGTTTGAGGTTGGAGGGATTCTGGCATGCAGCAGACCTTCTGTGGGAAATTGTAGCATGGTACTCAATTGGTTTTGGGTTAGAGAGTACTCGGTGTTAAACATACGGAAGGTTGCCGTACCGGTTAGAAATTCGTCTTCACCGGCGGGGGTGGTGTAGTCGTAGGAACTTAAGAATTCTAAGGTTAGGGATGGGTAGGTGGGTTGATTATGGGTGCAAAGGAAGGTTAGGTTGGCTTGACGGAGCATCCATTCGATACCTTGGAGTAAGCCTAATTGTTGTAAACAAGGTAAATCGGGGTACCTGGTGGAAATGACGCCTCGCTGTTGGAAACGCTCGAATTGCTCCCTCTGATAATTGTCATCTACGGATCGGAAGATGATATTTCCGAAATTTTGATTTCCCGCCATTGTGATGAATTTTGAAGGGATGATTTGGAAAGAAAAAGAAATGTATTTGATAGGAGAGAATTGTTTTGTGGTGAATGAAGGAAGGTTTGGTGGGTATTTATAGGAGAAGAATTTGGAAGGTGAAAAGAAAAAGTGGTTGAAAAGTAATTAAGTGTGGTTAAATGAAAAATGAATGGGGAAGGTAAAAAGTTAAAGGTGTAACGTTCGTCTCCAACGGCTCCTTAACGTTCACTAGTCTGAGGAGTGTTACGCTCGTCACAGGGGTGTGACGCTCGTAACAGGCACTAAGCGTGCCGTCCGTTATGGATAGTGTGACGCTCGTCACACATTCCTTTTTGGAAAGGCTTAGTGGCGCTTCACAGAATTACTTGTAGCGTATTTTTAATGTTTTGTTTTGCTTATGATCAGTTTAGTATGCAGTTTAATTTATTGTGCACGCTTAATCTGCTTGTATAGTAATAATTCATAGGAAGCAACAGTAGAGCATAATAGCTTTTGCATAATAAAATTAAATAAACAACTTCAATAAAAATTTGATCATAATGTAATACAGGAAAGGAAAACAATGAAATGAAATAGAAATAAACATGAATTCAAATAACATTAATGAAAAATCTAATTTAAAACTAAATAACTTAGGAAAGTAACTAAACTCTATCCCTCTGTACGATCTCTGGCCGGTGGAGCAAAAGAGTTAACATGATGTAGCAACTCGTGAAACTGATTCGTCATACTGCTCATGTATCCTAGAACTTCGTCTCTCATGTTAGTAAATTCTCCTCTGAGGGCGTCTTGTTCTGACATCAAAGCTTCAATGGCGGTGTTATAATCAATTCCGGGCATATGATGTCGGAGGTCAGGTATGGCTGATTCTTCGGTCGGAACAGGCTGAGGAGGAGGGTCAATATCATGATAGCCGGATGGTGTCTGAGGGTCAGATTCAGCATGAGAGATCTGGTCAACATAATTCTCATAGTCATCACAAATCTCATAATCCTGGATGGATTCAGTGGATCCAGCAGGAGTTGGGGTTTCATTCAGGTTATAGAGCCAGTTCCTTTGGTTATGAACACTAGTCCTAGGATCGGGCATGGTGAATAGGCAGAGAACCTGGTTATCAATAATAAGCTCAAACTCATCAGACCCTATGTTTGCTATAAACATAGTGTTGAAGAGGAAAGGTATACTCATAGTAGTAATGCCACAAAAAGGGCTAAGGTCAAGCATAGGCTGACGTAATCCAATAGCATTACCTATCATAGTTATCAAACCGCCTATTCTAATGGGTGCTCGCTCATCCTGGATAAGGTGGTCCAAATTGGCTAACATAAAAGTAGCACCGTTTACTGGACGGTTCTGGGAAGCACAGAATATGATGAAGAGTTCATCACGTGAAACTGAAGTACTATTTGGCTTCTTCCCAAATAAAGTGTGGGTTAGGATCTTATGGAAATAGCGAAAAGCCGGGTTATGTATGTTTCCAGAGAGAAACTCATGTTCTTCGGGCTCATCATTTCCAGTCAGCTTACCCCAAAAGTGTTCAAGCTCTCTATATTCAAAAAGTTCTTCCTGGCTTACAGTGAATGTATCAAAGGAGGTAGGAAAACCCAAAAGGTTGGTAAAGTCTCTAATATTAAATTGGTACTCCATATTGAACATTCTGAACTGGATGAAACCTCTGCTAATTCCTTTTCCATGGCTGGGTAGATAGATTAGTGAGCTAAGGAATTCTAGTGTGAGTCTCCGGTAGGTGGTGAAATGTCTCAGAATAGGGGATGTCTCCCATCCTATCTGATTCAGCAAATACAGGACACTCTATCTCAGTCCAAGGGCAGTCATAGCCCAATCATCAGCATATAAACTAGGTAGCATCTCTCTAGCGGCTAGTTCTTCAAACTTTTGTTTCTGAGCCATTCCTCTGAACTTGATACCCATACGATCAAAATGTCCCATCTGGTTAGTGTTAGTTAGAGAAAAGAAAACATGAGTTTAAGTCAGGATTTGGCCAAATGCCGAAAGAAGAAAAGATTATTATTATTATTTTTTTATTTTATTTTATTTTTTTGAATAAATCAAGAATGAATACTAAACAGAAATTAAAAGAATAATTAAGAAAGAAATAGGGGAATGATAATAATAGAATAATAAAATAACAAATTAGTTTGTGGGTTGTCTCCCACTAAGCGCTTTGTTTAAATGTCGCAAGCTCGACAAAGAAACTGTTAAATATAATCTATAGATCCTGGGGGCGTTTCGTCTAAGTGTAGGATTTGCGAATCCTCGTTGGTTTCCGCATAGTGATAGTGTTTCAGACGTTGCCCGTTTACGGTGAACGGTTCTGTAGATTGTCCTTTTATTTCTACCGCTCCACTGGGAAAGATTTTAGTGATATGAAAAGGCCCTGACCATCTGGATCGTAGTTTTCCCGGAAATAACTTTAGTCTAGAGTTAAATAAAAGTATTGCGTCGCCTTGCTTGAAGATTTTCCTTGATATACGCTTGTCATGCCATTGTTTTGTTCTTTCTTTATAGATTCTGGCATTTTCATAGGCGTTTCTTCTGAGTTCCTCTAATTCGTTTATGTCAAGGATTCTCTTTTCACCGGCGGCTTTATAATTCAAATTTAGGTTTCTAATAGCCCAATAGGCTTTATGTTCTAATTCTACCGGGAGGTGACAGGATTTTCCATAAATGAGCTTAAATGGGGTCGTCCCAATGGGGGTTTTATAAGCAGTTCGGTAAGCCCACAAAGCTTCTGGTAATTTCAATGACCAATCTTTCCTTGAAGTGGCTACCGTTTTTTCTAGTATTTGCTTGATTTCTCTGTTAGATACTTCCACTTGTCCACTGGTTTGAGGGTGGTATGATGTTGCTATCCTATGTCTCACTCCGTATTTAAATAGTAGTTTTTCGAGTACCTTGGATATAAAGTGTGATCCACCATCACTGACTACTATTCTTGGGATGCCAAATCTCGGAAATATTATATTTTTAAAGAGTCTAGTTACTACTCGGGTGTCATTTGTTGGAGAAGCTACAGCTTCGATCCATTTTGATACGTAGTCAACTGCCACGAGTATGTATTTGTTACCGAAAGAGGATGGGAAAGGTCCCATGAAGTCTATCCCCCACACGTCAAAAATCTCTACTTCCAAAATACCTTTTTGTGGCATCTCGTCACGTCTAGATATGTTTCCCGTGCGTTGACATCTGTCACACTCCTTAATAGCCGCATATACGTCCTTCCATATAGTTGGCCAATAAAAGCCAGCTTGTAGGATTTTAGAGCAGGTCTTGGATGTACTTGTGTGTCCACCATAAGGAGCGGAGTGACAGTGCTGGATTATATTTTCTACCTCTTCTTCGGGTATACATCGACGGAAAATACCATCGGGGCCTCTTTTGAAAAGTAAGGGGTCATCCCAGTAGTAGTGTTTTATGTCGTAGAAGAATCGTTTCTTCTGCTGGTAAGATAAAGTAGGTGGAACTATTCCGGCAGCTAAATAATTGACTAGATCAGCGTACCATGGTGTGACAGATATAGCTAAGGTGGTTTCTACTTGCATGTCGGAGTTGTTCTCTTCCAAAGTAGCTATAAGTTTATCATACGAGAAATCATCATTAATTGATGTTCTTTCCGGTTCAAGGTTCTCAAGTCTAGAGAGGTGGTCTGCTACTACGTT
This sequence comes from Lathyrus oleraceus, assembly GCF_024323335.1. NCBI lineage: Eukaryota > Viridiplantae > Streptophyta > Magnoliopsida > Fabales > Fabaceae > Lathyrus > Lathyrus oleraceus. Next base: position 379,663,011 of record NC_066584.1, on the reverse strand, counting down.
TTCAGTTCCTTTCTTGTCCTTGATTTCTAAGTCGAATTCTTGTAGTAACAAGATCCATCTTAGGAGTCTAGGTTTAGCATCCTTTTTTGTTAAAAGGTACCTGATAGCAGCGTGATCGGTGTAGACTATTATTTTGGCTCCTACCAAGTAAGAACGAAATTTATCTAGTGCGAATACCACTGCTAGGAGTTCTTTCTCGGTAGTGGCGTAATTCATTTGCGCTTCATCCAGGGTTCTGCTTGCGTAATATATAACGTGAAGCTTTTTATCCTTCCTTTGTCCTAAAACAGCTCCTACAGCATAATCACTGGCATCGCACATTATTTCGAATGGTTCATTCCAGTCTGGTGTCTGCATAATGGGTGCTGAGATTAATGCTTGTTTAAGAGTTTGAAATGCTTTTAAACAGTTATCGTCGAATATGAATTCAGCATCTTTCATCAATAGTCCGGTTAGAGGTTTAGTTATCTTAAAGAAGTCTTTGATGAATCGTCGGTAAAAACCGGCGTGTCCTAAAAAGCTTCGTACTTCTCTCACGGTCCTTGGGGGTTGAAGATTTTCGATTACCTCTATTTTGGCTTTGTCTACTTCAATTCCTCTGTTCGAGATGATGTGTCCTAAAACAATTCCTTCTTGTACCATAAAGTGGCACTTTTCCCAATTAAGTACTAAGTTTACTTTTACACATCGCTCAAGAACTCTTTCCAGGTTTTCAAGGCATTCTTCGAAACTTTGTCCGTATACAGAAAAGTCATCCATAAATACTTCCATGATGTTTTCGAGAAAGTCGGCGAAAATCGCCATCATGCATCTTTGAAAAGTTGCAGGGGCATTACACAGACCAAACGACATTCGTCTATAAGCGAAGGTACCAAAAGGGCATGTGAACGTTGTCTTTTCTTGGTCATCAGGGTGAATTGGTATTTGAAAGAAGCCTGAATAACCGTCTAGATAACAGAAATGTGAATGTTTTGCTAATCGTTCTAACATTTGGTCAATGAATGGTAAAGGGAAATGATCTTTTCGGGTTGCTTTGTTTAGTTTCCTATAATCAATGCACATTCTCCATCCCGATTCGATTCGTTTAGTTATAGTTTCCCCTTTTTCGTTTTCAATAACGGTTATGCCTCCTTTCTTTGGTACAACGTGTACAGGACTAACCCATTTGCTATCAGATATAGGATATATAATACCTGCTTCCAATAACTTGGTTATTTCTTTCTTTACTACCACACTCAGGATCGGGTTTAGTCTTCTCTGGTGTTCCCTAGAGGTTTTACAGTCTTCTTCTAACATGATGCGGTGCATACAAATAGAAGGGCTTATTCCTTTAAGATCGGTGATGTGGTATCCTAGTGCGGTTGGATATTTCCTTAAGATATGTAAGAGTTTTTCTGTTTCGAGTCTTCCTAGATCTGCATTAACTATCACAGGTCGTTCAAGTTCTAAGTCTAGGAATTCATATCTCAGATTTTTGGGAAGTGTTTTCAAATCAGGGGTTGGTTTGTTAAGACATTGCGTAGGGTCCGGTGTTATTGCTAAGCATTGTTTAGATTTGTCCTCTAAAAGATAGTCTGATGATTTGTCTTCTCCTGACTCTGCTTCTTTTATGCATTCATCGATGATATCCATGAAGTAACATGTATCTTCTATTGCAGGTGCTTTCAAGAATTGGGAAAGAATGAATTCAATTTTCTCTTCACCTACTTCGAAGGTGAGTCGTCCTCGTTTTACGTCTATGATTGCACCGACAGTTGCTAAGAATGGTCTTCCTAGTATAATGGGTGTAATATCATCTTCTCTAATGTCCATAATTGTAAAGTCGGTGGGAATGTAAAACTGACCTATGCGTACTGGAACGTTTTCAAGGATTCCTACAGGATATTTGATGGAACGATCTGCTAGTTGCACGGACATTTTGGTTGGTCTTAATTCTCCCATTTCCAGTTTCTTACATATGGATAAAGGCATAACGCTAATTCCGGCTCCTAAATCGCATAAGGCTTTGTCGATGACAAATTTTCCTATGTGACAGGGTATAGAGAAACTACCCGGATCCTTGAGTTTAGGTGGCATGTTTTGGATTATAGCGCTACATTCGGCAGGGAGTGTAACGGTTTCGCTATCCTCAAGTTTCCTCTTATTAGAAAGAATTTCTTTTAAGAATTTAGCATATGAGGGCATCTGCGTAATAGCTTCGGTGAACGGAATTGTAACGTTTAATTGTTTAAGGAGATCAACAAATTTTCTAAATTGGCTCGCATCTTTGGTTTTAACAAGCCTTTGAGGGTAAGGTATAGGTGGTTTGTAAGGTGGTGGAGGTACATAAGGTTCCTTCTTTTCTAGGGTTTCCTTATTTCTCTCTTCCTTTTCCTTAGGTTCACTTTCCTCAGTTGATTTCTTAGGGTTTTGGTTTTCTATCCTTGGATCAGACGGTCCTTCCACTTCCGTTCCACTTCTTAATATAATTGCATGAGCTTGGCTTCTCGGATTAGGTTGGGGCTGTCCAGGGAATGTACCAGTTGGGGCAGCAGTAGGTGCTTGTTGTTGAGCTACTTGAGATATTTGTGTTTCCAGCATTTTGTTATAGGTAGCCAAGGCATCTACTTTGCTTGCTAGTTGTTTAAGTTGTTCGCCAGCATGTATGTTCTGGTTTAAGAAATCTTTATTGGTTTGTTGTTGGGAAGCTATAAAGTTTTCCATCATGATTTCCAAGTTGGATTTTCTAGGGGTATTATTGTTAGGTATGGATGGATTCGGTTTCTGATATCCCGGAGGTATAGATGGGGCTTGATTTGGAGACTGTCCAGGTGCGTATAAAGCATTATTACTCTTATATGAAAAGTTTGGATGGTTCTTCCAATTTGGGTTATAGGTATTCGAATAGGGGCTTCCTTGAGCATAGTTTACTTGCTCTGCTTGGATTCCAGTCAAGAGTTGACATTCCGTAGGAGTGTGGCCTTGGATTCCACAGACCTCGCAATTCTGAGTTATAGCAACCACGGCGGCTTATCTCGTACATGCCAGTTTTCGGTTGAGGTTTTTCCACCGTTGTTCGTTCGGTTCCCCACTGATAGTGGTTTTGGGCCATGCTCTCGATAAGCTGGTAAGCATCAGCATAAGGTTTGTTCATTAGTGCACCACCTGCAGCGGCGTCTATTGTTAACCTTGTATTGTATAAGAGGCCATTATAAAATGTGTGAATTACTAACCAGTCTTCCAAACCATGGTGTGGGCAAAGTCTCATCATGTCTTTGTATCTTTCCCATGCTTCGAAAAGAGACTCGTTGTCTTTCTGTTTAAATCCGTTTATCTGGGCTCTTAATATAGCTGTTTTGCTTGGCGGAAAATATCGGGCAAGAAAAACTTTCTTCAACTCGTTCCATGTGGTGACTGAGTTGGAAGGGAGAGATTGAAGCCATCTTCTAGCGCTGTCTCTTAATGAGAAAGGAAAAAGACGAAGTCGAATTGCCTCTGATGTGACACCATTAGCTTTAACAGTATCAGCGTATTGGACAAATACGGATAAATGAAGGTTTGGATCTTCGGTAGGATTTCCAGAGAATTGGTTCTGTTGCACAGCCTGCAACAGCGAAGGTTTGAGTTCGAAGTTGTTTGCTTCGATTGCGGGTGGAGCAATACTTGAATGCGGTTCATCTTGCGATGGAGCGGCGTAATCTCTAAGAGCACGAGCTGGTTCTGCCATCTCGGTTAAAGAAGGAAAATCTTTGAGATCAGGAAAGTCTATAGGAGGGAGATTGTTCGCAGCACGATATTCCCGAATTCGTCGTAAGACTCGGAGATATAGTTCGATATCGTTGATTCGTAAATAGAGCGGTTCGCCTTGTGAGCGAGTGCGTGGCATACAAATCAACGAAAGAAAGAATAGAAGAAAAAGAAACCTTAGTCTCTACAGCGTAACGGAAGAGTTACGATATCGATTAAATAAAAGTCCCCGGCAACGGCGCCAAAAACTTGATCGCTCGACTGTGTGAGTCGAGAATGGTATACAAACTGCAAGTGCACAGTTCTATCGCGTAGTTTTAAAAGATATCGATCCCACAGGGACTTATGAATCGATATACCGTTATCTAAGGTTACTACGTAAATCTAAGGTGAAAATGTTTGATTTTTTTGGGGAAAAACTAAGAGCTAAATTAAGATCTAGATTAAATATTAATAAAACGGATATCGGTATGTAGTTCGTCAGAACTAGGGAATCAAGTCTTTGTCGGTTTCTTGGTTTTAAAATAAATCGTTTCGGTTAACTTTATTGGTTAAAGGTTTTATCTCAAACTCTCGCTCTGTTGAATAAACCATGATTTTATATTAATGTAGCTGTCACTTATAATTAAGTCAAAAATCATATTTTGAAAACAATAAAGTTGCAGAAACTCTTTTTAAGAAAATACTGACCGTTTTAAACACCCTTATCTCAAACTCTCGCTCTGTTGACTTAGGTTATATAATCAAATCCAAATGCTTAACTCTCGTCCTCACATTCAATCTTAAAAAATACTTTTTGGAAAAGGTCAGAATTTAATTAACTCTAAAACTTGCTCTCGCCCTGATCTAGAATTAATGTCTAACTTACACTGTCCAGTTAAAACCTCAAACTCTCGCTCTATTGATTTTAACTTCTTTATGTCCTTTACTTTTGTAAAAAATCTTGTTATTAAACCTGTAAGTTGAGACCGTAAAAAGATTGATTTTAATTTTAAGTTTAGATAGACCGACTCAGTCTTGATCCCTTATTCTGCTTACTTTACATACCGATACCTAGGCGAATTAGCCAGACATGCTAAATAAACAAGAATACATATCATGCATAAACAGACTCATTCCAGGCAGATAATATAGATAAATAATAAAACAAAATATTAAATAATGATTAAAGAACCTGAATGCGTAATACAATAGTCTTGAACACTCCACCACAAGCCGGTAGGATTTGTTCTTCGATTCTTCAATTAAACAATAAATTAAACCAAGGAAATAAAACTAGAATCTAACATAAGGTTAGATCCGATAAAAAGTTGCACAATAGCTTCCGGTGTAGAAACTATTATGCGAAAAATATCTAAATCCAAAAAGGGAAAGGTAAATTGCAAGGGAAAAAGAATGTAGAACTTGCAGAAGAAATAAATAAAATAAACAATGTTAAGTGCTGGAAAAGAAAAATAAGCAAAAGCGTGAAAAGAAAAATGGGCAGAGCTTCGGCAATCTGAGCGTGGAAAAACGGGGCCCCTGGAACTTCCCAATTAGCTGCTATTTATACAGCTGCTGGTGTAACTGCTTTCCAAGGGTTTCCGTATGCGCGGTCTTTTCGTTCCGAGGGTTAAGCGTGCGTGGAAATAGCTTTCAACGTGGTCAGTTGAGTTCCTAGCGCCAAAAATATAGGGGAATGGTGTGACGTCCGTCACACCATGTGTGACGCTCGTCACAAGAGTGTGCTTAGTGTGACGCTCGTCACAACCTTTGTGACGCCCGTCACAGGCATAACGTGCGCTTTCTTTGGGCTGGGCTTTGTCTTTGTTATTTGTTTCCTTTTTATTCCTTTTTACACCTCCTTTTCTTCCCTTTTTCACTTTTGCTTCAAAATGGATGCCTGACATAAATAGAAAGGAAAATACCGCATAATATCTGATAAAATGAGATAAATTAAAGTAAATGATAATATAATCTAATTGAATTAAGTCCTAAAATGTGATATAATTTCAAGTTATCAAGGTATCAGAAAACGAGATAGGTAGCGGGTGTGAAAGGCCTTACCAGCAAGAAGCGCTCCAGGAAATCACCCCAATATAGAGTAAATGGGTTGAAACAAGGATTGACATGACGAAAGCTAATGTGCCCCTGATTCTGGAAATTAACCTGAGAAGTGTGTCTCGGGTAGAGCAAACCAAATAGTAATATAAGGGAAGGTTTCCAAGATTTGTGCTCGACACACAGCTGAAATACCCTCATGTACGCACATGACCCCATATAAAGTTGGAAAGGAGAAAATTTTAAATATTTCAGGACGACTACATAAAGTCAGAAAAGGGAAATCACATCCATATTCTTATGAACAAACATTCATATAGCAAGATCATGCAGTCGTCTAAAGAGTTGTATATCCTCTTATCTGATCCCACTAGAAGAGTCAACCATTCTAGGGGATCACCCACCAAAATTCAAACACATTTATAGCAACACCAATACGCATAACTGAAGCAGTACCCAATGTTTATGTGTCTACCCAGTCGTACTCCATTGGGCTCGCAGTTATCAGTCTACAAGCAAAGTTGAATATAATCTTTAACATGTTATCTCCTCTATCAATTGGATTGTGTCTCTTCCTTAGATAATAAGCAAGGGGTATAGGGACCTCATCATAGTTAATTCCTCCGCAAAAATTTGATAAAAAAGGCTTCTGACGAGCCAGAGGAAGAAGTTTCTTCCTCCAAGGAATTCCCAAACACCCTTTCTGAATCAGAATGTTCAGATAAAGGGTATGATTTTTGGTTCCAGGTAATTGCTACCAAGAGGAAGGAAATGAGAATCAGAGGATATCCCCATCATAGAGGCATGTGAAGTTTCGGCCTCATAATCTCTCACTAACTCAACATTACTATCATTCGTCCTAACTAGAAAATAGGAAATGCTAAAGATAAAAGCTTGAGTGAGGATAATAAGTTGTTATGTGAGATTGGTGAATTAGGATAAGAGGAATAAAGGGAAAAGATTTGAGAAAAATACTAAATATGGATTCTAATGGTATTCTCTAGGAAGAAGAAATGAAGAGGTTTTCTAAGCAACTGTAAATTTGAATACCGGGAGTTGACAAAATTTCCAAATACTCTGTTCACCCTATTTATAAGTAGCGGTAGCTAAAGGAATCAAACCAACCAAAAAATAATTCACAAGATCAACAGCTTGATATCCCCTTGTGGAGACACGTCAACCCAAGTGCATAATAAATCGTGCAATGCCCAATCTAGTCATGTCATCTCACATATCAGAAAAGAGTTGTGAAAGGTAACACCCTAAACCTATGATAAAAAAAATTATTTTTGTTTATAAATACATTGAGGAATATAATAGAATGCGATAGGGTGTGATATAACAAAATACTCAACTCTTATTTAAAGGTGGAAAATTAAATCCAAAACATAATAGTAAAACATAATAATTCGGTCCGAGCAAAAAAAATGATAAAAGATCCACGAACCTAATAACACCGCCAAAAAGGCTAAACACTAGTTCCCGCAAACCTTATAACACCAAATTTTAACACCTCTGATTGAGGCTAACACCGGTTCTTGTGAACCTAATAACACTACCAAAAGGATAGACATCGGTTCTCTCGAACCCAAACATAAACAACATCAGTTCTCACTGAATCACAATATACTATCCAGTCTTTCACATACACAAATATTATCGCATTAGCACCAGAATTGAGTCCCAACTTATAACTTGACTCATATACAAACATTCATAATAACACTCATAATTATGGAATTCTCAAATTAAGTACACTTATGTTCATTTTCAACACTAAACTCGTGTCATATACACAACTACTCACTTTTCACATACACTGGGATTATCATATTAACACGAGACTTACGTCCAAACTTTCGAATGATCTCAAATACATATTACTAGAATAATACCCGTATATATGGTATTCATTACTTAAGTCCACTTATGATTTTTAGAACATTAGACTCTCATTAAGTATAATTACTCAATTTTCACATCTCTTACTCAAGGGGAGACCATCAATTAATTTTTGAACATCATGGGCTCACTACCTAGTCCTTCTGACTTAAAACAATGTAAATTATGTTGGGAAATTAGAATCCATATGAAAGATCAAATTAATAACAAAAACCGGTATAAGCAAGGGATGACGGCTTGACCGTCACAACTATCACGTTCGTCGCCCCTTTGAGATTTACACGTCAGTCATTGACGGTTTGGAACACGAAAGGTATATGTCTTCACTCGATCTGGTTAGGCGTCTTTGAGTATCACTGTCTCCTATTGTAGCACCTCAAATTTGCACCTCCCATTTATACATTCATTTTCATGATTAGGTCATTAACATAACATAGTCCACTGCATAGCATTGCATTGTCCTTTGCCCAAGTGCAAGTCATCAGACAAAATTAGGTCAAGATGATCAGGAGGATCAGTCAAGCAAGAAAATATGTGAATTTCTCAAGGAAGCAAAGCCCTAAGGTTGATTCATCAAGTTCATATGACCTAGGGATCATTTTGAGATGGTTTGGCCAAAGGTGGGATGCTCAGAAGTCATCAGTCATTGCACAATGCATCTGAAACCCTAGAAAGTCAATTGTGGTCAACTGTGCCAGAAATCATGGATTTGAAGGTGGGAGTTGGTTCGAAAGGCTTCATTCATGTCCATACAAGTCTCATTTGACATTTCAAAGATCAAGATTGAAGAATTTGAGGTCAGATGAAAAGTTTCCAAAAATAGTAAGTGACCTATAATTTCAAACTGCCAAAAATGGAAAGGTCTTCTCCTCAAATTTACATCATCATACAAGCTTCAAATGGAATTTTGTCCAACATGAAAGTTGAAGATCTTGCTCTCACCTTTCCAAAAAGTCCAAGAACACTCATTTCTCATGTGTGGTTGGCAAGTTGTGATCAAATCATTTTCAAGAAAAGTTGAACTTCAAGGAGGCATAACTCTTGAACCATTTAGCCAATTTGAGTGATTCTTTTTTGAGCCAGTCACATTTGACATGTACTATCATAATCCATCATCACATTTCATCAAAAATCATCACATCAAAAGTCCATTTTTCAAGTGATCAATTTGCATTTTGGTGGGAAAAATAGTGAATTTGAAAACTAAATGCAATTTTCACTCCAAACCACTTCCAACAGCTCCTAAACAGAAATTTTGATTTGCCTCAAATGCATTTTTACTGTTCCATTGGTTCTATTTGATAAAGGGCATTTTTGCCAAATTGCATAACGTGTTCATTTGCACTAATCTCATTCACTTTGCCTAATCATGATTAACAGTTGGATTAACACATCATATAAGTTCTTAATTGTAACAGAAATCACATTAACACAATCACTTTTTCAGATCCAAACAGAAAAATCACAAAATTCTCTCAAATCCTCAAAAACTTTTCTTCAACTTTTTCCCTCAAATCTTGATTTCTCTTGCAGGTTATCCATTCCAATCATCAATTCATGCACGATTGAAGTTCTGTTGAAGCTCATTTTGGAAGAATCATAGAAGATTGCAGCTGTTGAAGCTTGAGCATGTTCATGGCATCTTGAGGTTTCTTCGAGTTTAGGCACTGTTGAGCTGAAACCTTGCTTTCATCAATCTTCTACATCATCATGGAGTATCTGTTTTCACCATTGGAGCTTTGAAACCATCAGAATCAAGATCTGCATCTCCGAGAGGTTGGAACTCGAATCTTTCAATTGCTAGAATTATGATATGGCTTTGATAGATCTTATTGCATAGAGCGTACTGCACTTTGTAGAATCGAATTCCATTAAGAATTGAATGAGTTATCTTGATTCAAAGATTGATGTGCAAATCTTCTCTTGATCGATTCGTGTTTAATAGTGAGAAATAGGTCAAATCCTTGTTGTATTGTTGATGTACATGATGAGACGAACGCAACGGTATATCATTTGTTGATTTTGGTAACATTTTATTCATATGCTGGAAAATCTTGAAGAACAGGAAGAACATGTGTGAATCTCGTGTCCAGAACTCCTTTTGATCCGTTTGCTTTCACTTTGCATGAGTTTAGCCGTTTGTGAGCCATGAGCCAATCATATGGCGCCACGCCTTTTAGTTAAGCGCTGCGTTTTGATGAGTGGCGCCAGTTTTGAAATACTACACAGCTCGATTCTGCCTGATGACACTTTAGTTTTGGACTTTGGCATTTAGTTCATGCATAGTTCACATGTTCATCTATCCTTGTTTCACATATTTTTATTTTTCTTCCATATTGAAAAATTCATAAATCATAAAATACTCATCCAAATAATATGCAATTTTATTCACCATGCTCCTTGTTATGTCCTTGTTTTTTTGGTGATTTTTAATAATGTTGTGCACGTGTAGAAAAAATAATTGGCTAGGGTTTGTTTTCACATGTCATTTTGTGCACCATGCTTACTCTTTTGATCATGAAATGATGATGCCTAATTAGAAATTCTTGAAATTTTGTGTACATAATCTATACTCATCCCTGGTCATTTTGGTATATGATTTGTGATTTTTGCATTCCTGGATTGAGAGATATGGCATGATCATTAGAGGTGTGACAATTTGTGTCACACCAGGTCTTGTGCAACTTCATGATTTTTGTTACCATGCCATATTAACTTGAATTAATCTGAATTTTTGCATGAGGATACTTATGAATGTTGAGTTTGAATGTGAATTTTCCTGGAATTTTTAGATCCATTTCCAATTTGATTGAGATTTGTTTGACCAATTGTTGACTTCTTGTGAGACATGATTTTATTTGATTTGGGAAATTCTTGTTGTTAATTGGATGGACTTGAAATTTGGCATGTGTATTATAGACATCTTGAAGTTTTCCATGGCTTTGGTTTCATTCATTTATCATGCCTGGTCTCTGTTTTATGATTGCTTGAAGTTGATGCATGTTTTGATGCTTTGTATGAGCTTGTTTGAATTTGTGTTGACTTTATGAATTTTATTGACTTGCTTATCTTGGTCAAAATGAGCTGAAATTTGGTGTGTAGGTCATGTTGTGAATGCTGTTTGATCATGATTTTTTGGGTGATTTATTGAAATGTATGTGAGTTGATTTGAGTTGAGCCATTCTGTTTGGTCCTTTGAGGTTCTAAATTGCATGTTTTGTACTCATTGCTTCATGAAATGATAATGATGAATGATATGAATATGAAACCACTTGGACTTGTTTCTTATTTGATTGATCTTGATTTTTGATAAGTTTCATGTTCTGTTTTGACTTTTTGTTCTCATTTTGACCCTAGTCTTGCACTAGTGGTTTGTGTTCTCACATTTGAGCTATGTTTCAGGTCAAAGAGCACAATTGCTTATGCTTGATGATGTGCACTCAATTGGAGTTGGTCTATTGTTTGTTTATGACTAACTTTGAGTTTGTTTTGTAAGTTTTGAAACTTGAGTTTGTGCCTTATGGCTTGCACCTTTGTGCATTGACTGTTGTTTGACTGTATAGTTAACTGTAGACCATTGTCTGTTTGCTTTTTGTTTTAGCTGAGTACTGATTATATTGGATTGATTTCAGGTACCTTAGTCGCTATAGTTCCCTTGTGAACTTGTGTTTGCTTTTCTTGCTAGCTTGAGCACTGAGGTATAATGATCTCTTCTCCATGTAGTCTGGAAGACCTGGCCTGTTACTTGGCCAGGCACCTGTCTGAAGTCCTCCTTAAGAGGCAATGTTTGTGCTTGTTTATTTTTGTCCCCAAGCAGGAAAAGACCTTTGTTAAGGCAATTGGCAGACACAAGAGGTGTGTAGTCCACCTCCTGTTATTCTGTTGAGTCGTCCCTTGGCTCACATCACATGTTGATGCCTTGTGGACATTAACCCAAGATCAGTTGAGTCAGTGTCATAAGTGTAGAAGGGTTCCCACTTCCTGGACCCACACTTCATTGTCTGAAGCTCTCCTTGACCAGGGATAAGAGTTGTGAAGTCTAATCTTCACTCACCTTTCATCTGGCTTCACCTTGACTCTCAATGTCAAGGTTAAGAGCTAAACATTACCCTTCCAGTTGGCTTGCTCTTGCAGCCTAACCTTTTGTTTGAGCCCCACTTGGTGTGTATATAGTGTCTGCTATCTGTAATTGTTTGCTTTGCTATTGCCTGTGCTTTAGGTTTAGCTTGCTTCCTGTACAAGTTAGATAGCAACCTTGACTTAGGGATGATTATGCATGATAACATCTAGGCTCGAGTTAGTCTCCCTAGTTGTGTCTCCCTCTGTTATCTGGTTAGGCTAGTCCTGTGTCCCTTCGTAGGGGAACTACGTCGCCCTGATCCTCATACCAGATGAGGTACGTAGGCAGGAGATGAGTTGATCTCTCCGGGCGCCCGTTTTTGTTTTGTCTTGTGTGTGTCAGGAGATGGATGTAAGACCGGCGATTGGCATTCCGTATCCTCTTGTTGTGTGCTTGGAAGCTGATATAAGTCCAGCGATTGGCATTCGGGTTCCAGTGTGGGTGTGTTTGGTTCGGAAGCTGATATAAGTCCAGCGATTGGCATTCGGGTTCCATGTTTGCCCGTGTTTGTCTGGTTTTGTTTGGCGTGCGTGAGCCGAGCTACGGATGCTCTGATTCTTCTTAGTCCAAGAAGATACGTATGCATAGGATGCGACATCCTAGCGAGCATGTTTTCCCCCAGTCCGAACTACTTCGACTCTGATGTCTATGTGATAGACTAAGTAGGCCCAGGATGCGATATCATGCCGAGTCAGTCTTGTTTGTTTTCTTGTGTCTCTTTCAGCCAATGTGTGTTTGTGAGCAGCGTTTTAGCAACCATATTCCTTCCTTTTGTGCGTGGATCCCGTCGAGTACGACGGATGCGTAGGGGTGCTAATACCTTCCCTTCGCATAACCGACTCCCGATCCCATTCTCTTTGGTCGCGAGACCATGCTTTTTCCAGGTTTACTTCGAGCGTTTCCTTTCCCTCTTTTGGGATAAATAACGCACGGTGGCGGCTCTGTTGTTCTTGTTTCCCGCCGGTTTTTCGCGTAATGCAACACCTATCACTCGCTGGCGGTCTAAAGGAAGGAAGACGCCCGTCATCACGGCCTAACGGTCTGGGTGGACACTCGTCAGGTGGGCGAGACTTGTCGTCCGCTCCAACACGATGACAATCAGCCCATCACCAAGGGTGATAACCGTCGTCGCATACCAGTATGCAAAATTCTATGTTTCTCATACAACAACATTCCAAAATTCCAAATTTTGACTCCATGATGGTCCCAACACACATAGAGCGACTTATACACAATATACATAATTTATCACATCAAATTTCACACGAATTCAACATGTACATGCATCAATCATCACAATCATCATGTTTTTTTATCAATTCAACATTGTCATTATATTAACAACCTTCAAATTCAACAACAACATAATTGGATTTTTCAACACCATATCAGCATAACAATTGCACAAAAAAATGCAATATATACAAGGTATAATATATTAACATATGTAAATCATAAACATAAAGGTTTTACATAGATTTCAGAATTCAAGGATCACAAACCTAAAAGGGGTTAATGGAAACCCAACTATCCTGATGCTAAAACACTGCATATTGAACAATCTTCCCATACGCTGATTAATGCAGAAAATTATTAAGTTCTTGGTAATTAGTCATTCCTACTCTTGCACTTATCTCTGCTAAGGTTATCTCTTCTTTTCCCTTTTCTCAAGAACAAATATGTGTTTCTCCTTCTCTTTCTCATTATATCCTCTTTATAAACTAACCCTGATTTAATTATTTATTTCTTTTTATCCCAACTAACCCACCTTATTTTCAATTAATTATTTTCACACCCTATACTTTTATTAATCCTCTACCCACTCATTTAATTTCTTATTAAATTATAATCCCTTCAAAATCCTATTATTTTTAATATAATTTCCAATAGTTCACTATAAAAATAATCATAATAATAACATAACAATAATATATTTTTAAATAATAATAATAATAATAACAATTCTAATAATAATAAAATGATAAATACATACAAAAAAATCACATTATCAGTTAAATAAATATAAGAGTAAAATTTGGTGTGTTACATGAAATGTTTCATTAATAGGATTGCATGTAATGCGTTTGTTTCGCACTATTTTTTTCAACTGATTCCAAGCGTTTAAATTTCAGTTCACATTGGACCACATCCAGGAGGTCGACCAGCATCACTTAAGGCTTTTCCCCCGACTCTTTTAGTGCATGGAAAAGCCTTGGGGCAACTATTCTAGAGTGACCAAAGGCTCAAATGATTAAGGATCAATTCATCTCAAATCCACTCCACTTGATCCATAGTATAAAATCAGTTCCCATGCAAAGAGCAAGGTACACTCTATGATTTACACTTTCAATACACTCATCTTGAATCTTGAACTGACTTGGGCATTTGAGTGTTAACCATGCAGGTCCACCCCGCGCCACCGTAAAAGGAGACCAGAACCATTGTTCAAGATCATCAGTTATCCAACTGCATCTATTTTTGGCTCATGGTCAGAATATATATATATATATATATATATATATATATATATATATATATATATATATATAATATATAGAGAGAGAGAGAGAGAGAGAGAGAGAGAGAGAGAGAGAGAGAGAGAGAGAGAGAGAGAGAGAGAGAGAAAGAGAGAGAGAGAGAGAGAGAGGCAACTACAAAAATAACATCTTACCACGGTTGGGAGAAGGATTTTACCACGGTTGGATGTTCGTGGTAACGAATGAGGTGGAAATATGTGCCCTATTTACCCCCATGGGCTGGTAGCCCCGGTAAAAACATAATAGCGCTTAATATATCAACACAGTTGAAAAAATCAACCGTAGTAAAAGGTGGTATGGTCATGGATTTGAAATTGAACGCCAACATTTTTTGAGATTTTCAACATTTCACCATGATTGTATGTTCCAACCATAATGAAAGAGTTAACGTACAACATTTTACCATAGTTATAGCTTCCAACCATGGTGATATATACACTTGAGTTTATTATAACTTATGTGGAATGCTTATTTCACTTGTTGCACACTAAACATACAACCTTTCAATCTAATATAGAAATTAATAATATGACAAATTAAGTTATATTTGTAAATAGTAGAAACAAATCAATATATAGTAAAGAAGGAATAATTTTTTTATCAGAATGTTGTCTTTGTTTCATGTGATTTGCATTACATATATACATGATTTCATGTGATATATACGTACTGTATAAACTAAAAATAAATACAAGGATATATGCATTGAAAGCCTAGCCTATAGTTTGCCTATAATAAAAACCTATTAATACAATTGATAACAATTTTCATATGAAGAGATATAATTGATAAGCTTATTTTGGTATTCATTAATTGTATAATATATTCCTAACACCCCCCTCAAGTTGGAGGTGGGATTGAAATCTCAAGAACACCCAACTTGCCGAGTAGTCGTTTATAAGAATCGCCTCGAAGAGGTTTAGTAAAAATGTCAGCTAGTTGGTCAAAAGACTAGAGATATGAAGGAGTGATAAGACATGATTTAAGTTTCTCAAGAACAAAATGACAATCAATTTCAATGTGTTTAGTGCGTTCATGAAAAACTATATTTTTGGCAATATGGATGGCAGCTTGACTATCACAATAAATTGTGATCGGTTAAGGGTGATCAATACCTGGATCAGAGAGAAGGTATTTTAACCATTGTAACTTGGAAGATAAAGTTACAAGGGAACAATATTCTGCTTCAGTATAAGAACACAACATTGTTGGTTGCTTCTTGGTTTTCGATGAAATTGGATTAGAACCCAACATGGTAAAATAACCAGTAGTGGGTCGACGAGTTGTAGGACAACCAACCCAATCAGAGTCGGCATATCCAACTAAATTGATGGATCTAGCTGATGAGAGAAATAAGCCTTTGCCAACACGCCCTTTAAGATATCGAAAAACGTGTGTGGCTACATCCATATGAGAGGTACATGGAGATTGCATGAATTGACTGAGAGTGTTAACTACATATTGAATATCAGGTCGTGTCACTGTGAGATATAATAGATGGCCGATGAGGCGACGATAGAGTGTCGGATCAGGAAGATGGCTTCCATCATTGGGCCGTAGACGAAGGTGTTATTCCATAGGAAAATTTTATGGTCGACAACCAGTCATACCAGATTCAGATAAAATGTCAAGTGTATATTTTCTTTGACATAAGAATATTCCCTTTTTAGAATGGGATACGTCAATGCCTAAAAAATAGGAAAGATTGCCAAGGTCTTTGATGCAGAAATACTGAGCAAAGAACCGATTTATATCTGAGATGGAATCTTCATTGTTGCCAGTGATGATGATGTCATCAACATAAACAAGGAAAAATATGGTCGTTTGATCACAATTGTAAGTGAATAGACTATAATCAGAAATTGATTGGCAAAAACCTTTTTGAATGAGAGTGATGGAGAATTTTGAGAACCATTGGCGAGAAGCCTATTTAAGACCATAAATTGATTTGTTTAATTTGCAGACACATGGTTTCCCTTTATGAGAGAATCCAGGTGGTAATTTCATATAAATTTTTTCATCGAGATCTCCTTGAAGGAATGCATTGTTGATATCAAGTTGATGTAATTTCCAATTTTTAATGGTAACAATGGAGAGAAGAAGTCAAACTGTGATTTAATGGCAACAATAGAGTCGTATACCTCTCAATGGTACCATCAGAGTGACATTTTATTTTGTAAACCCACTTAAAACCAATTGCTGATTTTCTTTCTGGGAGTGGACATACAGTCCAAGTGTTGTTCGATTCAAGGGCTTGAATTTCTTTTGCGATAGCCTCACGCCATTCAGCTAATTGCATGGCTTAAGAATAAGATTTTGGTTCTTTATTTTCAATGAGATTAATGAGAAAAGATCGATGAGAATTACTTAGATTTTAGAATGATAAATAATTTTCCAATGGAAAAATAATTTTTGATGTGACATTATTAATTTTAGTGACGTAATCCTTGAGGCGAATTGGAGGAGTACTAATACGATGAGAATGACGGCGATTTAAAGGATTTAATTCAGTAGGAGGATTATTTGGAAGAGTTTCTACAAAAATTGATGGAAGATTGGATAAGGTATCATCCTGACAAGAGGAAATAGTCACAATTGTGTCATTTGGGTTATCAGTATGATCATTTCTAGGAGGGCTATTAGGTTGAGTTGTTAAAGTGGAAGACGTGTCGTCAAATTCATAATCAAGAATTTGAGTGTTGATGCTTATGGCACTACTAAAAGAATGAGATTGAAGATCTTGATAAGGAAATACATTTTCATGAAACTGAGCATTGCGAGAGACATATAGTTGACGGGTTTTCATGTCATATATGTGATGTCCTTTTTCATTAAAAGGGTAACCAACAAAAATACCAGGTTTGGACCGCTTATCAAATTTATGTTGAATATTCATATTTTTAGCAAAATATAAACATCCAAACACACAAAGTGATGAGTATGAAGGAGGAGAACCAAGTAAAATTTGATGAGGAGATTTATATTTTAGGATAGGAGTAGAGAGTTTGTTTATAAGGTATGCTACAGTAAGAACACATTCTCCCCTAAAAGAAAAAGGTAAGTCCGCTTGAAAGCGCAACGCTCTTGCAACATCAAGAAGGTGTCGATGTTTTGTTCCACTACTCCATTCTATTGAGGAGTTGCAACACAACTGTGTTGATAAATGATGCCATGACCATGCAACCCTGTTTTCATCTGTGTGGACAAGAATTCTGAAGCGTTGTCAGAACAAATGGTTTGGAGTTGGGGAATAAAGATGTCCCCATTACCAGAGTTGATTTGATCAATTTTAGTGTTAAATTGATGATTTATTTGAGTAAAAAAATGAACTAACATAGTGAATGTTTCAGATTTATGTTGCTTTAAATACAACCAAGTACATCGTGAATAATCATCGACAATTGTTAGAAAATAACGTGATCCATTATTGGATGGTATAGAGAATGGACCCCAAATGTCAACATGAATTAATTCAAAACAATGAGATGAATAAGTAGTCCTTAAGGAAAAAGGTAAATATGGTTGTTTCGCATGCAGAAAATTTTCACAAATAAAGTCTTTATTTGCTTTAATATTTGGAGAATTTTTAACAATGTAATTAAAACGAGACAACGATGGATGACCTAGGTGTGAATGTCATAACTCAAACTTATTACAATGCTTATAACTAAAAAAAGAGCTTGATGGATGACTAAGGCAATAATGATCCTTGTCAGGCTAATTTGATATCGATGCATCATTTAGATAGAAGAGTCCATTCTGAGCACTACTCTGACCAATCATCTTCTTTGTTGCCCGGTCCTGAAAAATGCAACCAGAAGATAAGAAAATTGCATCATAATTTATTAATTTTTTTAATTGTGAGATAGATAATAGATTATATTTGAAAGCCGGAATATGGAAAACATTCTTAAGTGTAAGTGATAGTGAATAATTAATAGGGCCTATGTGTTTCACAAGCGCTTGAGAACCATCAGGCAGTTGAACAGAGATATGAGTATGAACGGGAGAATATGAAAAAAATAAAGAAAGAGATGTACAAATGTGGTTTGAGGCACCATAATCAATAATCTATGAAAAAGTATTACAAGTAAAGGTTGTACCTGCCAAGTTCATTGGTGGTCTCACAATCTCTTCTTTAACTAAGAGAGATAGGAGTTTTTGATATTGTACGCTTGACAATTGATTAGCGGAAGAGGATAATGATGGTTCTGATTTCTTCTGTGGCTTATTTGGGAAGCCATGAATCTGATAGCAAGTAACAATAATGTGGCCATGCTTATTGCAGTGTTCATAGTAAGGATGTTGACGTTTTCCTTGAGTGCGATATGGCATTTTAGAGGTATGGAGCACAACTGATTCTTTCGCATGGAGAGGGAGAAAATCAATCTCTTGTTGTTTTTCTTACTGACGAACTAGATTATAGATACGCTGAATTGATGGAAATTGATCCATCCTAAGAATTTGATTGCGGACAACCGAAAAATGGTCGTGAACTCCTTGAAGGAATTTCATGGCACGATCTTGATTCCGCTGATCAAGAATGCTTTTAGCATTACCTCAGATACAAGGATTCAATAAAATTGAGTTCATCCCAAAGAGATTTGAGTTGAGTGAAATGAAGAGAGACAAACATGCATTCTTGTTTGAGGTCTGAAATTGATTATTTCAATTGATATATTTTAGGGGAATTTGATTGAGAGAATCAATCTTTTAGATCGGACCAGATTTGTGTTGCAGTTTCAGCATACAAAATGTTGGGACGAATCTCGGTTAAAAGCGAGTTAAGAATCCAACTTGCAACCAGATCGTTGCAACATTGCCATTTAGAAATGCCTTCTTTCTTCTTCGGACTGGTAAGTGACCCGTCAACAAAACCTAATTTATTTTTGGCACAAAGTGTCATTGTTACTGCGCGACTCTATGAACCATAGTTATCACCGGTAAATAAAGGGGTAACAAGGACAATTGAAGGATTATCTGAATGGTGAATAACACAAGGATTTGTGTTTGAGGTTGTTGTGGAGTGATTAGTGATGGGCGAATTTTCAGAAGAAGGAACAAGAATGGTTGGGGTTGGGATAACAAACGTGGTGACAGATAAAAACAAGGGTGTCGATGAAGAAGAAAAGAAGCAAAGTGATGGATATTAACCAGGAAAAATACGGATACCATATAAATAATAGACACAAATCAATATGTAGTAAAAGAGGAATAATTGTTATATCAGAATGTTGTCTTTGTTTCATGTGATTTGCGTTACATATATACATGATTTCATGTGATATACACGTACTGTATAAATTAAAAATGGATACAAGGATATATGCATTGAAAGCATGCATTGAAAGCCTATCCTATAGTTTGTCTATAATAAAAACTATTAATATAATTAATAACAATTTTCATATGAAGAGATACAACTGATAAGCTTATTTTGGTATTCATTAGTTCTATAATATATTCCTAGCAATATTAGAAGAAAAAGTTACACTAATACATTTTTTTGAGATTTATGTAATTCATTATATGTATTTTGCTCTTTAATACTTAGAATTTGTTTCAATGTTTCTCATTCTTCAACCAACACTTCCTTTTCTACTAGTTCATTCTGCAAAGTATTAATTTTGCAGACAAAGCTAGTAGATAAGAAAGTGATGGCTGAAGAATTAGAAGTATTGAACCAAATTCTAATCGTTAAAGAGAGAGATAATATAATGGGTTGTAGAAAGCTCGAAAATATTGATCAATGTAAGTTGTTTTCCAATATAACTTAGTTTTTCAAATTGTTATTTTCTAATTAAATTTGAAATGTTATATATTCAGTAAGAGATTGATAAAACACTCAAACCACATATGATATAATAAACTCATCTTCTATGACATGTTGATTAAACAAAATGAAAAGTACAATGTACAAGGAATATTAACAAATAACATACCTCAACAAACACATAAAAAATAACACAAATATGTATAAACAAAAACAACTACTTACCTTGACAAAACATCAACATACCTCAACAAAAATATCAAAATAATTTAGCAAAAACATCTACAATAACTTACCTTAACAAAACAAGAACACACCTCAGCAAAAACATCAATGTACCTCATAAAGATCATCTACAATAAAATACAACTTACCTTAACATAACAATAACATACCTCAACAAAAATATCAACATACTTATACAAAACATCTTTAATAACACAAACAACAACATTTACCAACAAAAACAACAACTTACCTTAACAAAACAACAACATAAACAACTACAATAACAAAAACAACAACTTACATTAACAAAACAACAACATACCTCAACAAAAATATCAGCATACCTAAAGAAAAACATCTGCAATATATACGATGTATACAAAATAACAACATACATCTACAAGAACATCAACATAACTCAACAAAAACATAAAAAATAACAAAACACCAACATAGCACCTCAACAAAAACAACTAAATAACTAAACAAAAATCAACAACATGCAACCTATATGGGTTTACCGTCTCAACAACAAGAAAAACAAAAAAAAACAAAAAAAAACATAAAGAACAAATATTCTGAACAACAATAACAACAACAATAACATAACTCATAACATGAATGATAAAAATGTCTCACGTAATTGAAATGATAAGAGGAAGTCAAAGAAATGAGTTATGTGTTTTCTTTTTGCATGTTTCGTGACATCTTTCCTTAATCCATACAAGTTGGAAAAGATATGTTTGAGTTTTGTGAAAATTAGTGTGTCAGCCTTAATGGAGATTGGGATAAGGCGTGAGAGAGATGTTAGGGTTTTGCATTAGGAGCTACGTCTATTTTGTACATAAATGAGAAAAGTTTCACGTATATATAGGTAATACTTTTCACCATGGTTGATAGTACCAACCGTGAATGAATGTCTATAATTAACACAATGGTTGCTACTATAAACCATGGTGTGAAGTAGTTTAATTTTAATATAAATATAAAAACTTAAGGGGACACACCCTTTTTATAACAAAAAAAAAATGCAAAATTACTGGTGCTGAGATTCGAAGTGCGTCACTCCTTAACCTATCACCACAATTGTTATTTTAGATCATGATGAAAAATGTTTATTAATAAAAATAAAGGCGGCTAAAGATGAGTTATCATTTAGGTTGGATAAATGGTCGAAGTAAGAAGATGTTATGCGATGTATATTTTGTAGTAATGATATATTCAAATATTCTTAAAATAAATATTTTTGAATTAGAAATATTGGTATCCAATACATACTTGACATTAGAGATGATAATGGACTGAGTACTATAGTATTCATTCACATACCCACATTGAAAAAAAATCGCGTACTCAAGTCCATATTTGCTTGGGCACCGACATTAGCACCCTGCATATGTATCATATGGGTATGTAAGTACCCATACCTGTATTAATTACTCGTATTTCTAATAAAATAAGTTATAAAAAATCATATCATTTTAAGTTTTTAAAAATGTTACAAAAAGTTTAAAAAAATATATTAATGAATCATGAAATAAAAAAATACTTATATTAAATATGAAATGGTTTAAAATTGATATATTTTTTAAATTAATTGACATACATTTTTATATAATAATATAAATTAAAATACAAAAATATATATTATGCGGGTATATATGAGACATGGTGGGTACTAAGATACTCATATATGCACTTGTACCCACTTATTTTAGTGTAGAATTACCTGAGATCATGCTTGTATCGATTATGTAAATTTTTACCCACCCACAATAGATATTTTTTGCAAGTATCCATTGAGAATGAGTCAAATTTCTATCTCTAGATGACATGTACTTCTCATATCTTATATTATCTTGTACAATATCTAAACAAAATTAATTAGGAAGAATGTGATAAAAGATGTTGTCTTTTTTCTTCTTGTCTCTTTGTTGGTTTTGAAATATACTAGACACGAATAATAATAATAATAATAATAATAATAATAATAATAATAATAATAATAATAATAATAATAATAATAATAATAATAATAATAAGGAAAGGAGTGGGAGAGAGGAAAAGAAAATGAAAGGAAATGGTCCTTAAATAAATTATTCTACAAGGAATCATCCATAAATCTTATCATCACAATTCAACCATGTCATTGTTTGTCTTGATATAGTCAAGTGATCAATCAACCTGTCATAAGAGATAAAATCTTCTTTAATTTTTTTTGAGGAATATCTTCAAGATAATTTTTGAAATAAAAGAAGTCTAAAGTGCCGTCATAGTTAATTTCTCCCCTTATCCTTGTATGTTGTCGTAAACTTGCCTCTTATCTCTATCTAACTCGTGAAACCCCCTCTTCCTTAATGTTGAAGAATCATTTGATTATATTTCTTTCGCCGCAATCTCACGATAGTCCATGAAATTTGATCATGACAACTTGAATTGAATTGAGACCCCATGAAAAAACTAATAGGTTTATGTTTGTTGAATCTAAATATAAATGAAATATAACTACTTTTATATTTAATATTTTTATCTCATAATTGTTCTTTAAATAATTTAGATTTATTTATTTTAATATTTTTGTTATGTTAACTGAACAAATTCTCATGAAAGCTGTCTCAAAATAACTAACTACGTTTATCAAATCACGCGTATTAAAAAAAAGTATATAAACCAAAGTAAGAGAACATGCAATATATGTGTTGGTATAATGTAAAGTTAATTATATTGAATTGAGATGAGTGCAAGTAGTAATAGTTAAATGATATAATTAAAAAATAATTAATATTTTTTTTTAAGTTATTGATTTATATGTATCAACAAATAATTAATATTGTATTGAAAATTGAAAGAGATCAATTATTTTGAGACAACGAATCAAGTAAAAGTTTGAATTAAGAGACTAACCATAATATACTTTTAACGAGATCAATTTTTGTAGGTTTTGATGGTAGGATCCTCTGCTATATATAGGTCATGAACAGAGTGATCCATAAATGTTCTGATGTCTCTGCTATCACAAACGCCACAAGTACCAGTGTGACGAGGCATAGTCTTTGAAGTGTCTCTTGAATGAAAGAATAGTTTATATCATCCATTTTCATGCGTGCTAGTTTTGATTAGATGTCTACCATTGCGTTTTATTTTATTGGCATGTGTGTGAACTCACGCACTCTTAATGAACTAATTTTGTGCTTCACCTTAACACGTATTTCTGCAATAATGAGTCATTTGCATGTTCGTCCCCTTTGACTTGTGAAACCACTAATTGGGATTCTGAGTGTAACTTGATCTCTTTTACTCCCATTTCTTATGCCAAACTGAGCCTGACTATGCATGTTTTATATCCAACTTGGTTATTGGCGGTGGAGAAATTTAAGCAGAGAGAGACATTTACTACCAGACCCTCGACACTCTCGAGAATGAGGTCGACTTCATTCCCTTTGATGTTCGGCAAATCTTATATAAATATAAACTCATTTATGGATAAAGTGAGCTCTAAAGTGAATTTAGAAATTGCATGTGCTTTAAGTACTTTTCTGGGTTCAAACGAGATGTCAAATTATGAGATCTCGATGAAGCACTTTGTTTAAATAGAACATGCTTTAATGGTTGATTAATATAGACCATTATCGAGTGGGATAAGAAATAACATTGCAACTTCTTCAATGCTACCGCTTGAATTAAGGTGTTATTATCAATCTTTTGATAACGAGTTTTTTTTGTCTTGCTCTGTTTCATACCTACTTCTCTTATGAGGCCGAGGCTAATGTTGATCACTTCTATTGAGACCACCAAGTAAATTAATAGAGTATTTATCTCAATGATTCTTAAAAGGACCATGTGTATGGAGATAAAGTGCTTCATTTGTGTGAAAACTTCTTCACACTCTAGCATCCATTCAAACTGCACCTTATTCTTAGGAGTTTGTAGATGGAAGGGCGCATTGAGAAGATTTGGAGATGAATTTGTTGAGTATGGTGAGCATACCGTTCAACTTTATAATTCTTTCTTGTGTGGAGGGAGTCTTCAACTTAATGATGGTGACATAATTGTCTGTTTTTTCTTCAATGCATGTTTCACCTAGAGTGTAAATGTGAAATTTTGCATATTCAAACTCATGTTGTACTAGTATATATAGTTGAACGCAACTATAAATTGGCTTTTGTTTAGTTTATCATCTATAGATATAACTATCATATAATACATGTATACCTCCAATATTTATCCAATTTCTACCATGGTAATCTTGTTCATCATTATCTTGTAGTGAGTGCCTACACTTTTCAAACCAAAAGGCATGGCATTATACCTATAATTGGTGTGCCCTATAAGAAATGTTGTTTTGTTCCGATCTTTCTTGTGAGTTGAGGTGTAGTTGTATTAATAATATGCATTTATAAAGGATAAAAGTTTGTAGTTGACTGATTTGTCTACCATCTTGTCTATGCAAATTAAAGGATATTCGTCTTTTGGATAAGTTATGTTTAAATCAGCATAATCGACACACATAAACAATTTACCGCTTGTTTTATTGACCAAAACCATATTTTATATCCACTTTGTGTAGTTAATATCTAAGATGAAGTTTTATTGAATGAGCTCGTTCACGACGTTCTTGGTGGCCTCAACCTTTTCTGGTAACTAACAATGTCTTCACCGAGTGACATAACTTGCAAAAGCATTATTGTTTAGATGATGTCATGACATAATAAGGTCAAACCCCTATATCTCATTGGGATAGAATGTGAATTCACCCTCTACGAAACCGGGGGGGGGGGGGGGGGGGGGGCGTTCAAATCAATTTTCACAATGTGTTAGAAGTTGTCATCGATTTGGATGGAAATGAAGTTACCATATAGGATTGGTATTTGAATACTCATCTTGGCATCGACGAGGAGAGGTCTTTCAGAGTCATACTTTTCCTCATATATGGCTTCCTCTAGGGTGTGTTCTCCAGAAGAGTTGTCCTCCTTTACTTTCCGTTTTTTTTACGGAGACCATGTAAAGGCTACTTTATAGAGCTTTGTGACAATGCATGTCCCTTGTTTTGGTATCAATTTTTTTCTCAATCCTAACTTGGTGAACAACTCATCATACATAATGTCATATGAACTCCCTTCGTTGACGAGAATTAGCAAGACATTATAGTTGGCCATGATTGTCATGATTATCAACGGAAATGTTTCATTAGGAATCCCTCTATCATTTTTATGCCCCTAAATCCCACAATGGGAGACACAATTTTCTCACTTAATGGTGGCTTATTTTGATTGACATATAACATCTATGTGATCTTTGTCTTGACAATTATATTGAATGAATATCTTAGGAGTGGAAATCCTATTATGATTGAGGAAATGAAATGGAATTCTCCCATGATTGATGTTATGAAAGGTCATTTTCCTTTTTTATGCTACTCTTCTTCACTACTTTCTTGCTCTTTGTCGATCCATTATATTGCTTCAATTATATTCCTTAATGGGGTATCATCTTAGAGGATGATCTTTTTCTTCACGAGATTCGCTCATGCGGGTAGCTTTCTATGGAAAGTTTATACATATCTTTTTGCCCCCTTCTTCCCACCTTCCTTCGTAAACTTTCTAAGCTTCCTCTTCTTGACCAATTCTTTACTTACATCATTTAGGTGGATGCATTCTCCAATCACTTTCACATGATGCTTGTGAAACCTGTAGTATTTTATCTTATCAATGTGAGGGGACTCCTTCATGGCTCGAGGGTACTAAAATCTGACTTCTTTAAACTCTTGTTGACGCACTCCTAAGTTATTTTATTAAGACGTGTTCAAAGGGGTGTATTAATATTAATAATATTAAATGATAAAAAAAAATTCCATGTGACATGTCATGTCAACATCCTTTCCATGCCAACATTTTCACATGTACGCCAGTCACCAAAATATGCCATGTGGCATGCCACGCCAACTTCGGTTAACACATGTTAACACGAGGGACAAAAAACATGGATGAAAAATATTAGGAGGATGATTATTTGAAGAAAACCTTTTGGACGACTAAAACCAAATTTTGGTATATTTATGGGGGATAATAACTTATTTAACCCTTTTAAATAATAAAAATTAAATGTTGTTTTATATGGCTGGGTATTTTAGAGGATTCAATAAAAAAGTGAGAAAGAAGAAATACGTGACTGTGTTTATTATTGCACAATAATAAGGATACTAGACAAACTAATGTTTACTCATGCTTGTAAAAATTAGTTATATTAGTTATCCTTGTAACTAACTTGTCTTAATTCTACATGCTTAGTTGATATGGAGACTAACTTCTCTATATAAGCTTTTTATATAGATCATTCACAAGTAATAAAGAGATTTTACTTTATTCATATTATATTATCAAACACACTTTCTTTGTGAGATTGTATTTGATACTTTCTCCTTGTACAAGCTCATATGAAATTTGATTCCATTGCCATTATCAATCACTCTCCAACCTTTTTGCTACATTGAAATAGTTTATGCAATTCCTATATTTTCTACATGTTGCAACACCTACAACAATTTATTCGGAAAACTTTTTTTATTCCTATATTGGAATTTCTCTCTACACTACTTCTTCGTATTATTCTTGATCACCAACCTGTATTTTAATCATTACACCGCGTACAACTCCAATTCAACATGTCTAACCACACCGTAATTCAGTTTTCTTTTTTCCTGATAGTTATAGCCCCAATTCTGTGACTATCACACAAAATCTAAATGGATCAAACTAGGCATATTGGAGTAGGTCCATGATTGGATGGTTCATTATCAATCCCATTTTTTTACGATCTCAATCAAGTAACATTAGAAATATGAAATCATCTGGTACATTATTGGCCCATAAATTTAGTTTCTGATTCAATATCACAAACTATTATATTTTATGAAAATTAAATTAAAGTATGGGAAGATTTGAAGGAAAGATTCTCAAAAATTGATCGAGTTCGAGTTTCAACGCTTAAATCCAAAATTAATTCCCTCAAAAAAGGCTCAAGAACCATCCTAAATTACTTTATTGAGATGAAATCTATATATGATGAATTAAAAATATATAGATCAATCCCATATTGTACTTGTCCTCACCCTTACAGATGTGAAGCAATGCGGTTAGCAAAAAAAATATTCTTGAGGATCTAGTCATCAATTTCTAACTGGTTTGAATGACCAATTATCTGTGGTAAAAACACGAGTTTGGCTAATGGAATATTTACCATCCATTAATAAAGTATATTTCTTAGTTTCTCAAGAAGAAAACAACATCACTCCTGTAAATATCATAGATGAATCAATCATATTAGCCAATGCTTAGTCATGGTAAAGACCCCAACTAAGGAGGTAATGGTAAGAACAACTCTAGATATTGAACACATTGCAATAAGAATGACCCTAGAGTTGAATTTTGTCATCATAAACATGGTCACCCACAAGTCAATAAGCCCACTTCACGTGTCAATGCATCTATTAATGTTCTTCATGACATACAAGGTCCAAATGCAATTCCTGGCACAAATCCTACAGATCTTGCTCCTGGTCTGACTAATGAGATGTGTGATCAACTTTTATATTTGCTTCAATAAGAAAATTTGGTTCCATCATCACATCATGAAATTGGTTCAAATTTTAACCAAATAACCACATCCAACATTCATCATGATAGTTTATACCAAGTGAGCCCATTTACTCAATCACAAACAATTTTATTTATTGTTTTATAAGTATTAATTATAGTTGTTGCCTTATTGACTGTGGAGCAAATGACCATATATGTTCATTTATGCATTTGTTTGAGTCCTTTTTATCGCATTAAGTCTGTTAAAGTCCACTTACCACAATTATAAAAAGCACATTTAACCTCAGACACGAAATTCATTTAACCTCGGTGTCATACGGTGAACTGACTTTGTGTGTTTTTGCTTTGGAAAGCAAATATCGCGGTTAGTGTAAGACCCCAATTTTGGCCCTAAGATCCCTCATGGCCCATATCATATCATATCATGGCCTCAAGGATCAATGCATACCCTAGATGCCCTCCTAATGGGTGGGATACCTTGTGAATGTGGTTCTTGATCACCAAGCATGCATTGCATTTGTATATCATTGCTTTTCATATGTTCACTAACCAAAAGTACAAAAATATTGTCATCTAACCATGTTGCTTACAGATGAAGCTGACCAGGTCAAAACAGTCAAATCAGGCCTTGAGCAATAGATGGTGGCCATTCTTGAAGAATTTGGACACCATGATCATTCAAAAAGAGTTCATATAACTTGTGATATCATTTGGGACTCAAGATCTCATGTGAAAGAGGCTTGAAATCCATCAGAACATGGCCCAGTCAACCAAAAGTCAACAAAAGTCAACTGTGGTCAACTGTGCATTTAATCAGTGATTTGATGATTGGAAATGGTTGAAAAGATCTCATTCATGTATATATAAGCTTCATTTGGCATTTCAAAGGTCAAGGTTGAAGGAATTGAAGTCAGACAGACAGTTTCCCAAAATGGCAAGTGAACCTGTGTTTTCAGCTGCCCAAAATGGAAAGTTTTTTCCCCTCAAGACAATTTCATGATACAAGCTTCAAATCAAAATTTGCCCAACATGAAAGTTGAAGATCTTGTTCTCACAATTCCAAAAAGTCCAAGGACTTGAAATTCTCATGTATGGTTTGCAAGATATGGCTCAGTGAATTTCAAAAAAGACCCGTAATCAGGAGGGCATAACTACCACATGGATTATCCAAATTGCAAGTTCTTTATATGTACAAACTCCATTTAATGTGTACTTCAAGGGTGCATAATTGGATTTCTTGGAAAAGGCTCCAGGCAAAATGCCATTTTTGAAGTGAATCAATTTAAGGAGAGGGGCAAAATGGTCCACATTTGAAAATATTGGGAATTTGCAAATAAGGCTTACACCAACAGCTTCCAAATGCTATTTTGACTTGTTTCAAGTGATAAAATTCTGCTGTCATGCTTCTAAGATCAAAAGAAAAAAAAGCAAAAAGAATGCACATAAGCATCTTAGTTACTAATCCATTTTGCTTAATTACCATTAAACTTGGATTAAGAGTGCATATATATATTTAATCCATAACAGAAATTGGAGGCTAATCACAATTTCACAAACTTCTTCACAATCACTCTTCACAGCATAACAGAATTACTCCATTTTTCTCCCATTCTCTATCACTTTTCACTTGGCATATTGAAAAATTTTTCAACCTTTCATCAACATTTTTCTTCAATTTCCAGGCTAATACTTGATGGATTCGTGATTGGTATGTATTGTGGAGTTTCTGTTTGCAGGTGAAATCAAGAATCATTCACGAACCGCAACTGTTGCGAAACCTGCATCTTCCAATAGCAGCCACCGATTCTTGCTGATTCGGACATCCTGGAGCTGAAATCGCCTCATCATTCACTCGCCACAACACGATTCCTCACCTGTTTCTGCAAATCGAACGCTAGAAGTCGCCGAATCCATCACTGCTCATCAAGAAAGGTTGGATTTCATACTCGCGTTAGCCTCGATTGAGTTAGGGATTGTGTAGAGCATCTAATGTAGAGTGCGTATCAGCTTGTAGTTTGTGATTCCATTAAGAGATGGTTGAGAAATTCATGATTTAAGTTTCGTCGCGATTTCCTTTTGCCGTCGATTCGCTTTGTATGTTAAGTTATGGACGAAATTGCTTCTATATTCGTGATCGTGATGCAAAACCGGTTCGACCGGTGTATGGATCATGCATTTCCGTCGCCGTTTGCTCAAAACCTATATTTGCAGCGAAGAACACGACGAAGGTGAAGAACGTTCATCTTTCTGGAAATTCTTAGGTTCAGATCCTGCTTCACGCGAATTTCATTTCGGTTTCGTGTTTGTGAAGGCCAGGCCCAATCCGGTGTTGACACGTCAATAATTGAAACGGCAGTGTATTAGGCGTGGCTATAATTATTACTACTTTGCTACTGCATCCTAATTTAATTAAATAAATCCTAATATAATTCTAAATAATTATTAAATAAACATTTTAAAACTTTAAAAAATTCATATAACTCATCAAAAATGATCCAAAAAATACAATACTTTTTTGTTAATCTTTATTTTTTCTCCACTATTTTATAAAAATCAAAAATAAAATTGTGCTTGGGGAATTTTTAAAAATTGACATAGAGGCCTTTTTAATGTACATATTTTCATACATGTTACCAATTTAATTGTACAATCCACATACCACATCCAAATTAAATGAAAATTGAGACATTGATTCTTGTCATCCTCCTGGATTTTTTGACATAGGTTTCATAATTTTTAGGCCTATGGTTTATTATATATGAATTAGCAAATTTGAGTATGAAATAATGTGACATAGTTTGATATGCTGAATTCATCAAATTGTTTACCATGCTTCCCTCTGGCCAATGGCCCTAATTTTTTGCATGAAACTCCTTTAACATGTTTGCTACCTCTGTGAATTTTTGTGGATTTTTACAATCCATTTTCAATTTGATTCATATTTTTTCTTGCTGCCTATCATTGTTAGGACTTAGCTTGTGACACATTCCTATTTATGTTGCCATATGCACATACTTTATCCAATGACCATGAAATTTGGTAGGATAGTTCTTGACACATTAATGTAGTATTTGGCTTTGGTCCTACTAATTTCTAATGTACCATTGCTGTTTACCATCTAATTGAAGTGGATGCATATTTTTGGGCCTCATTTGATGTAGTTTTTGCATGCCTTGTCATGTTTAATTAATTCCTATTGATCTACTAGGCCAAATGACTTGAAAATTAACATGTGGCTTGTTGAATGCCTGCTGGTTAGAATGTAATTTTTGTGGATTTTTTAGAGCCATTTTGGCATTTAATTGAGATTGATCTTGCTGGCCATTCATATGTGGTTTAATATTGCTTCTTTTGACTTATATATTGCATAAATTGAAATGTGCACATAGTTTGGATATGGGACCAATTGGGATCCCTTTGTTATTGATATTACTTGAATTTGATCATGAATTGGCTGCTGTTTTAAGATTTTTCCATCTTTTTGACCCTAGGCTAGTCCTAGTGGTCATGTTACTTACATTTGAAGTGAATTGTGCCTTTTCAGGTTAAGGAGTTAATGATTAAGGAATTTGCTCCACATTATGGATTGTGTTACTTGACACATATGACTAATGTATTTGTTTTGTAGGATGTTTGGTTCATGTGAGCCTTGTGCTATGCACATCATTAATTGTATAATTGTACTTTGTTAATTGATTCTTATGTTGTTATCTGTTTATGAATGGGATGCTGATTTTATTGGATTGTTTCCAGGTACCCTTTAGTCGCTCAGTTCTCTTAAGAACTCGCTTTGCTTTGCTTAAATAGCAACTTGCATTGAGGTATAGAACCTTCTTCTTCATGTAGTCTGGAGACCCGGTCTGTTATTTGACCGGGCAAATTGTCTGAAGTCCTCCTTAAGAGGCATTGATTGTGTATGTTTATATTTGTCCCAAGCAGGAAAAGTCCTCATTTGAGGCAATTGGTGGAAGGTAGAGATAAGTAGCCTATCTCCCACTATTCAGTGAGTCTTCTCATTGCTCCCATTACATGGTTGTAGCATTGAGATCCATACCCAAGATCTATCGAGTCCAATCGGGGAAAGAGTTCCATCTTTCTGAACTCCCCCACATTCTTATATTTACATGCTCTCTCGGACATGAGATAGAAGCAATGAGGCACACCCCTCATATCCTTTCATCTGTTTCACCTGAGCCCCTCAATGGCCAGGTTAAGAGCGACACTTACCTCTTACAGTGGACTTTCATAGTCAAACCCTTTTGCTTGAGCCCAATTGAATGGTTATAGCGTGTGCTACTTGAATTTATGTGATTGATTACTTGATTCATGCTTGATTCATTTATACATGATTACTTGATTGCCATTGTGCATTTACTATCATTGATTGCCATTGTGCATTTATCATCTTTGTTTGCCATTAGTGCATGATCACTTCTTTTGTCCTTGTGACATTGATGTTTTCCCATTGAGGAACCAGTTATAAGTCCCTGTGAGTTGGCATCTGTTCCCATGACATGGAAGAGATAGAGTGTAAGACCTCATCGGTCACTCATATCTTCTTTGCTCTTTGTTTGAGCATTGTTGTTGTATGTGAGGATTCATTGTAAGTCCCTGTGATGTGGCATTTGTATTCCTAGGATCATACTGTGGAGGTTAACATAAGTCCAGATGGATTGGCAGTTGACTTCCCTGTTTTGTTTTTTTTGTTTTATTCTGATGGAGATTAGTGTAAGTCCATAGAGTGGCTTCTGATATCCTTACTTGTTTTAGGAAACAGGTATAAGACCATTGAGTGGCCTCCAGTATCCGCTTTTATTTACTTTCATCTGTCATTATGGCCATATTATTGCTCATCTGTAGCCTATTCCTGAGGACCCACTTGAATCATTTTCTATATGATTTCAAGAGGCGAACCGCTTAAGAAGTTTTACATACCCACCATTCCATTCATCTCATTGTGTCCTACCTTTTCACACATGTTTAAAAACTCTGAAATAAGTGTTGTGCAAACATTCTCACCTTCTTTCCAAATTAGAAACTTGGACCTTAAGTCCATGATTTTTCCAAACTTCATTTTCGTAAATACTTCATTTTGAATTGACTTTAATCATACTTTGACCTTTTTGTAAATAATCCAAATAACTTCACCCATTCAAATGACTTTGTGGCTTTGTCCATGTTTGATAAGTTTTCATACATTAGCTATAGGTTTGATTTACCCTAGTTGGTTGATATTAATCTCACCTATTTGTCCTTAGTAGATGAATTGTAAGTCTTCCTTGCCTATTATAGGGTTAACCCCTCTCTGGCAAGTTGAAGCTTTTCTCACATGGTGGACTTGTTGTTTCTTAAGGTTGAGTTTTCTCCCGTGGGTAACGTAAGACCTTTAAGCTTGTGTTTTAAAATTGAATCCACTAACTTTTGGAAGCTTTTAGCCGAACTACGAGGTTTTGATCCTGTAAAGGTACGTAGGCAATGGTTATCCATCCAAACACAAAAATAACTAACTTGTATATTCTTTTCCCATCATCCCAATCATGTTTGCACATCACTTATGTCATAACAAATAATAATTTTCAAACAACAAAGTGTGAAAAGGGCTCCCTAGGAGTACCTAGGACGTGATGGGTGCCTAACACCTTCCCATTGCGTAATTTACCCCTTACCCCGATCTCTGATCTTTTTATTAGTTTTCTACGTGTAAAACTTCTTAGGTTTTTGTTCGCTTTTTAACCAGTCCTTAGGATAAATAAAAGTGCGGTGGCGACTCTATATTCATTGTATACTTTGCTTATGATTTAACCAATAGATCATATAGTAACGAATACACCGCTACAGAAAAGTGGCGACTCTGCTGGGGATGTCTATCCTTGGTGGTATTGCCTACTTTTCACCTTTGTTGTGTGATATATTATTATTTGTTATTTGACATATTTTTGTACAATTTGGGATAACTGTATTGATTGTAATGTTTGAATTGCTTGATATACAATTGCTGTTTGCTTTGGTGATCTCTGTGAGATGAGTTCCATGCCCGAACTCGAGTGCACCTTAGGATAGGAGAATGGCATAGTCTTGTCGACTGGTGTGGAGTAGTCCTTAGCCAGTTGACTTGCGAGTCCATTCACTTGGTGGAGGTCATGTTGGATTAATAATGTCACACAAGTTATTTGTGGTTAGGCATTATTCTTTCAATCATGTGCCTTAGAAGCCAAGGACCTTAGTTTACCAAACCCATCTTGGCCTATTTTTTAGGACGTAGTGCGGAGGTCGTTCAGATGTAAGTTCTGATGCGATTGTTACGCGATACTACACTCATAAGAGTTTCTCTTGAGAATATTCTTGGAATACAAGTATTCGTTCCTCCGATAATATTCGAAAGATGGAACGATGATTATGGGAACCTCTGATAGAACATGTCTGGCAGGTTTAAACCCTAGTACACTCCCTTTGGGTGGTTCTTAACCAAGACTCCATGCTCGTGACTCTCAGCAAACCCGTGATTCGTGGTTGAGTCGTTCAAACATCGTTAATATCAATGGATCCCGGATCAGGTGTAAAACCTAAAATCCACCAAAGCGGCTGGTTGATATTAAGGATGTTTGAACCGGTTCATGTACCGTTAATATCAATGGAACTTGGGTGTCGATAAGGTGAAAACCTAAATCCACCAAAATGGATGATTGATATTAGGGATACGTTGAGCTTTCCCACGACCTTTGTTTGGTGTGCTTTGCTTGATCCTTGAGTGTGATTGTTGCATTCATACATTCATGCATTCATCTACATTCCATGTCATCAAAAAGAAAAAGAGAAAATTTTCAAGGAATTTAAAAGGGTTTATTTGCAAAATTTTCAGACATGGAAAGACCAAAGAGGCATACAAAGAAGTACAGTTTCAAACAGCCTGATGTAAAGGAGTTAAGGAACCTGACATCTTATGTACTAGATCCCTTGGGTTTCAAGGCTCGATATGGGAAACTTCTACCGCTGTTGACTACTCAAGTTGATGAAGGCCTGATGAACACTCTTGCTCAGTTCTATGATCCGCTGTATCGTTGCTTCTTATTTCCGGACTTCCAGCTATTGCCTACATTGGAAGAATACTCTCACCTTATTGGGATTCCTATTCTGGATCTGGTGCCGTTCAGTGGCCTAGAGAGTATTCCATCTGCTAAGGAGATTGCTAGTCTGTTGCATATAGATGAAGCTTTGATCAAAGCCAATCTGATTACCAAAGGTGGGATTAAGGGTTTTTCTTCAGAGTTCCTTGTCGCTCAAGCTACCTTCTATGGAGAAGCCAGGAGTGAAGATGCCTTTGAGGCTCTGTTTGTATTGCTTATCTACGGTTTAGTACTATTCCCCAACTTCGACAAGTTCGTGGACATGAACGCTATTAGGATCTTCTCAGTCCTAAATCCAGTTCCGACTTTGTTGGGTGATGCATATGTCTCTCTGCACCTGAGGAATATGAAGGGTAGTGGAGTTATTGTCTGTTGTTTACCTTTGCTGTACAAGTGGTTTATTTCGCACTTGCCGCAGACCATTGCTTTTAAGGAGAATAAGGGATGTCTACGGTGGTCACAGAGGCTTATGTCTCTCACTAATGATGATATCTCTTGGTACGATCGTGTATATGATACTGTGCAGATTATTGATTCTTGTGGTGAATTCCCGAATGTGCCTCTTCTCGGTACATGTGGTGGGATCAGCTACAACCCTACACTTGCACGTCGTCAGCTTGGGTTCCCCCTAAAGGATAAACCTCATAACATTCTGTTAGAAGGTGTATTCTTTCAGGAGGGTAAAGATCCCCAAAGCTTGAAAGCCAGATTCGTCCGCGCTTGGCGCAATATCCGAAAGAAGAGTAGGAATGAATTGGGTCCGAAGAATTGCATTGCTTTGGAGCCTTATACTTCCTGGGTCAGACAGCGAGCTGCCGAATACCTGATGCCTTATGATTACCCGAGACCTACACCTTTGGATGTGGCTGGGCCTTCAACCCTCCCTATCCAGCGTGTAGAGGAGTTGAGAGAAGAAGACCTTTCACGTGCTTGGATCCGTGAAAGAGAAGAATTGCTGCAACAGATTAAGGAGAAAGATGCTCTGATCGAGTTTCTTGAGCATCAGGTGATCGATGACCCGAACGACGCCTGGACTTCTTTGCTTCCTCAGTCTTCTAAGTTCTGGAAGAGGAAGTATGATCAGCTTGCTAAGGCGAAAGCAGATATGGAAGCGGCTTATGAGAGAGAGATCAAGAAGTTGTGCGCTTCTCGTCTTCCAGCATCCAGAGCTCTTAGGGATCCGTAGGATGTTGTTTTCATTTTCTCTTTGTAATAATCAAAATGCCGTACTTCTTGGTCCAATATATTGAATGAGATATTTTCCATGTGAAATTCAAAATGCTTAAATATTCGAAATATTGCAAATAACACCCTAAGGGTTCCTTGAAAATAAAACAAAGCATCTGCACAAGCATTTCATGCATCATGTTGCATAAGCAGGTACCTTGTTTCTGGCCTCCTCGTCCTAACTCTGTGTTCTTCATTTATTTTGAAGACAAGCTGACTCACCGGTATTATACCCGAGCAAATTCTGCAAGAGTAATGGATCAGCTAGAGCAAGAGAACCGTGAACTGAGAGATGAAGTCGCCAGACTTGGCGCTCTGATGGAGCAACTTCTTGCCGCTCAGAATCAACCTGCTCAACCGCCTGCAACTCCCGTCCAGGGAACTGTGATTTCAGAGGTTGCTACTTCTGTTGTGCCTACTGCCAATGTTCAGTTTGTGCCCAATGCCATGCCAGTCGGGTACCCTTGGGGCATGCCTCCAGGTTTCATGCCAGACATCCCCGCTCCGACCTTCGTTCATATGCCGGCATCTAGCCCGGTCCTTACTGCTGCTCCTCCTGTTGTGCACGCTATGCCAAGGGCAGAGGAACCCATCTATCATTCCGAGCCATCTGAGGGCCCGGACGTTAATGAGAAGATGGATGCTATGAATGACCAATTCCTTGAGCTGAGGAAGGAATTGAAGACCCTCCGTGGTAAAGACCTATTCGGCAAGTCTGCTGCCGAGCTCTGCCTTGTTCCAGGGGTAAAAATACCAATCAAATTCAAAGTTCCTGACTTTGAGAAGTACAAAGGGAATACCTGTCCGCTTGCTCACCTGGTCATGTATGCCAGGAAGATGTCTACACAGACCGACAACGATCAGCTTTTGATCCACTACTTCCAGGACAGCTTGTCCGGTGCTGCGCTTCGGTGGTATATGAACCTGAACAGTGCCAACATCCAATCCTTCAACGACCTTGGCGAGGCTTTCGTCAAGCAGTACAAATATAACGTCGACATGGCGCCTGACAGAGATCAACTCAGGTCTATGTCGCAGAAGGATAAAGAAACTTTCAAGGAGTACGCCCAGAGGTGGCGAGAGCTTGCAGCGCAGATCACTCCACCGCTTGAGGAGAAAGAAATGACTAAGATTTTCCTTAAAACTCTTAGCTCATTTTATTATGAGCGAATGGTGGCTAGTGCTCCCTCAGACTTCACTGAAATGGTGAATATGGGGATGAGGCTTGAAGAGGGTGTCCGTGAAGGACGTTTGGCCAAAGATGAAGGCTCTTCTAGCAAGAGGTATGGCTCTTTTGCTAAGAAGAAGGATGGGGAAGCACATGCTGTGCAGTCCCATAGATCAAAAAAACCTCCGGTTCAGGGGAAACCAGCACGCCGTGCAGATCATCAACATCAGGTGGCCCATATTGCTCCTGTCTTCAAAGACAATTCTCAGCAGTATCAACCTCAGCAACAATATCAGCAACCTCAATATCAGCAACCGCAACGCCCACAGCAACAGGCTTACCAGCCTCGTGGGAGCACAACAAACCAGGCGAATCTGAGTTATGACCGGAAGAAGATCAGCTTCGATCCAATCCCTATGTCGTACGCAGAGCTTTATCCCTCCTTGTTGGAGAGGAAATTGGTAACTCCCAGGGATCCTCCTGCTATTCCTGCAAATCCACAATGGTGGTACAAACCAGATCAACATTGTGTATATCATTCCGGAGCTCCGGGCCATAATATAGAAAACTGCTATCCACTCAAGACAAAGGTTCAAGACCTGATGAGATGTGGAATTTTGAGCTTCGAAGATTCGGGCCCAAATGTTACCAAGAACCCATTGCCTTCGCATGGGAAGTCTGTAAATATGGTTCAGGGATGCCCTGGGAAATACAAAGTCAAATATGTGAGTCATATTCGACAATCGTTGGTGGAGTTACATCGCTTGCTGTGCCAGTATAGCCATATGGTACATGATCATGATAAGTGCCGTATCTGTTCGGTGAACCGTCTGGGTTGTAATCAGGTACGAAGAGAATTGCAAGAATTGCTAGACGAAGGTACCATTGAGATTCTCCAGAATCGCAATGTCGATGAAGATGAACCTGAGGTTAATGTCATATCTCCAGTGTTCAAATTGCCAGAGCCTGTTGTTATTCGCTACGACAGCAGCAAGCCGAAGACTTCTCCTTCACTTGTGATTAAACCTGCCGGCCCTGTGCCGTATTCATCCGATAAAGCTGTACCGTTCAGGTACAACCCAGTTGCCGTGCAAGATGGGGTGGAAGTGCCTTTGCCATCAACTGCTGTAACCAATATTGCCGATGTAAGCGGCCTGACCCGGAGTGGTCGAGTTTTCTCTGCACCTGCTAAGGCCCCTGTTGCTTCTGAATCTTCTGAGCGTCCGGTCGGGACTGCAGTTAATAATCAGAATCCGGCACTTGATGTTGCCAGACCCTCCTCAATACAAAAGACTCCTGCTTCTTCAGCTGGCCCGAGTGGCATTTCGAATGAAGAATCTGATGAGATGCTGAGGCTCATCAAGAAAAGCGAGTATAACGTTGTAGACCAGCTTCTACACACGCCATCCAAAATCTCCATATTATCCTTGCTGATGCATTCAGAACCCCATAGGGAGGCTCTGCAGAAAGTATTGGACTTGGCGTACGTTGATCACGACGTCACTATCGAACAGTTTGACAGTATCGTTGCAAACATCACTGCTTGCAACACTTTGAGTTTCAGTGACGCTGATCTCCCTGAGGAGGGAAGAGACCACAACATGGCTCTACACATATCTCTGAACTGCAAATCTGATGCTATGTCCAACGTGTTAGTGGATACAGGATCATCTCTTAATGTGTTGCCGAAATCCACACTCACTCGATTGTCATATCAAGGTCCTCCTATGAGGCAGAGTGGGGTTGTTGTGAAAGCTTTTGATGGGTCGCGCAAGACCGTGATTGGGGAAGTTGATCTCCCTATCAAGATAGGCCCGAGTGATTTCCAGGTTACCTTCCAGGTAATGGATATCCACCCATCATATAGCTGTCTCCTAGGCAGACCATGGATTCACGAGGCTGGCGCCGTGACATCCACCCTACACCAGAAGCTGAAGTTTGTTAAAAATAAAAAACTGGTTGTGGTAGGGGGAGAAAAGGCTCTCCTGGTTAGCCACTTGTCTTCTTTCTCGTATATTGATGCAGAGGATGAAGTTGGAACTCCGTTCCAAGCTTTGTCTATTGATGAACCGATTGAGAAGAAGTCTCCATCATTCGCTTCCTACCGTGATGCAAAACTGGCCATTGAATGTGGTGCAGTCGCTGGTTTAGGGAAAGTGATTGAGCTAGAAGACAATAAATCCCGGGCTGGCATTGGCTTTTGTTCTGGGGCATATAATGAGCACGGTCTGTTCACGAATGGAGGATTCATCCATGATGATCAGTCTGTTGAAGAGGAAGTCGCTGCTATCATTGAAGAAGATGCAGAGGATATGAGCAATTTCGTTATTCCTGGTGGTGTCTGCCACAATTGGGTCGCCGTGGATGTTCCTACAGTTATCCATAGATCAGAGTAATATGCTCACTTTGTTTAAAACCCTTCTCCCATGCCAAAAGGAGAAGTGATGACATTGTTTAGCTCATATATACAATGATGTTTTCATTCAATTAATGCATTGTTAAACATTTGTTTTTCCATTTATTTTCACTTTTTGCTTTTTCATGAAATCAGTGATCACAAAAAACCCATAAAAACAAGAATAAAAGCAACATTTTTCATCTGCATAATGGTTTGCTTGTTTAAATGCTAAAGTTTTTCATTAACCCAAATCATTATGCAGGTTGATTCTAAAACCCATTGAACATAATGATCTAATGCCATCTCCCAACTTTGAACTCCCTGTATTTGAGGCAGAGGAAGATGATGTTGAAGGAATTCCTGATGAGATTACCCGTCTCCTTGAGCACGAAGAGAAGATCATTCAGCCGCATCTCGAAGACTTAGAAACAGTCAACTTGGGGTCGGAGGATTGTGTTCGTCCAGTTAAGATTGGGGCACTTCTTGAAGAGTCTGTCAAGAAGGATTTGATTGAATTGCTACGAGAATATTCAGATATCTTTGCTTGGTCGTATGAAGACATGCCGGGTTTAGATACAGATATTGTGCAACATTTCCTGCCTTTGAAGCCTGAGTGCGTGCCTGTGAAGCAGAAGCTCAGAAGAACTCATCCAGATATGGCAGTGAAGATCAAAGAGGAAGTTCAGAAGCAAATTGATGCGGGATTTCTGGTGACTTCCACATATCCTCAATGGGTGGCCAATATTGTGCCTGTTCCTAAGAAGGACGGAAAAGTCCGTATGTGCGTTGATTATAGAGATTTGAATAAAGCTAGTCCAAAAGATGATTTTCCTCTACCACACATTGATATGTTGGTAGATAATACAGCTAAATTCAAAGTCTTTTCCTTTATGGACGGATTTTCCGGATATAATCAAATTAAGATGGCACCAGAGGATATGGAGAAGACAACATTCATCACACCTTGGGGAACATTCTGTTATCGAGTGATGCCCTTCGGTTTGAAGAACGCCGGAGCCACGTATCAACGAGCTATGACTACCTTGTTTCATGACATGATGCACAAGGAGATAGAGGTCTATGTTGATGATATGATTGCTAAGTCCCGAACGGAAGTTGAGCATGTTGAGCATTTGTTGAAGCTTTTTCAGCGTCTGAGGAAGTTTAGACTTCGTTTGAATCCGAACAAATGTACATTTGGAGTCCGTTCCGGAAAGTTATTGGGTTTCATTGTCAGCGAGAGAGGTATTGAAGTTGATCCTGCAAAGGTCAAAGCAATACAAGAGATGCCTGCGCCCAAAACTGAAAAGCAAGTCCGAGGTTTTCTTGGCCGCTTGAATTATATTTCCAGATTTATATCCCACATGACTGCCACATGTGCGCCGATATTCAAGCTCCTCCGGAAAGATCAGTCCCTTGATTGGACCGAAGATTGCCAGAAAGCTTTCAACAGTATCAAAGAATATCTGTCCGAACCTCCGATCTTGTCTCCGCCTGTGGAAGGAAGACCTCTGATTATGTATCTGACAGTTCTTGAAGACTCAATGGGTTGTGTACTCGGTCAGCAAGATGAATCAGGGAAGAAGGAATTTGCCATTTACTACCTCAGTAAGAAGTTTACTGATTGTGAGTCTCGGTACTCTATGCTTGAGAAGACGTGCTGTGCTTTGGCTTGGGCTGCTAAGCGTTTGCGCCAGTACATGATAAATCATACAACCTGGTTGATATCCAGAATGGATCCGATTAAGTATATCTTCGAGAAACCTGCTTTAACTGGGAGGATTGCCCGTTGGCAGATGTTGTTGTCTGAGTATGATATCGAGTATCGAGCTCAGAAAGCTATCAAAGGTAGTATCTTGGCTGACCATTTAGCGCACCAGCCGATTGAAGATCATCAGTCTGTTCAGTATGACTTCCCTGATGAGGAGATTCTGTATTTGAAAATGAAAGATTGTGATGAGCCTACACCTGATGAAGGTCCAGAACCTGGTTCCAGATGGACGATGGTGTTTGATGGCGCTGTTAATCAGTACGGAAATGGAATTGGGGCAGTGATAATCAACCCCCAAGGTGCTCATATTCCATTTACAGCAAGGCTAACCTTCAAATGCACGAATAATATGGCTGAGTACGAAGCCTGTATTATGGGACTTGAAGAATGTATTGATTTGAGAATCAAACATCTTGATGTTTATGGTGATTCGGCCCTAGTTGTTAATCAGATCAAGGGTGAATGGGAGACGAATCAGCAGAGTCTCATACCATACAGAGATTATGCAAGGAGGATTTCAACTTTCTTTACAGAAGTTGAATTTTATCATATCCCTCGAGAAGATAATCGGATGGCAGATGCGCTTGCCACGCTTGCTTCCATGATAGTAGTCAGATGGTGGAATGATGTCCCCAATATTACTGTGATGCGCTTGGATAGACCAGCCCACATATTTGCAGTTGAAGAAGTCAATGATGACAAGCCTTGGTATTTTGATATCAAGAATTTCCTCCAGAACCAGGTCTACCCGCCTGGGGCATCTGTGAAAGATAGGAAAACTTTGAGAAGGTTGTCAGGCAGTTTCTACCTCAGTGGTGAAGTGCTGTATAAAAGAAATTTTGATATGGTTTTGCTCAGATGCGTGGATAGATACGAAGCAAACCTGTTGATGACCGAGGTCCATGAGGGTTCATTTGGTACTCATTCCAATGGACATGCCATGGCTAAGAAGATGTTGAGAGCAGGCTACTATTGGCTGACAATGGAGTCTGACTGTTGCAAGTATGTGAAGAAATGTCACAAGTGTCAAATTTATGCGGATAAGATTCATATTCCTCCGACACTTCTGAACGTGATTTCATCACCATGGCCGTTCTCTATGTGGGGGATCGACATGATCGGCATGATTGAGCCGAAAGCGTCCAACGGACACCGGTTTATTCTCGTAGCAATTGACTACTTCACCAAATGGGTCGAAGCCGCTTCGTATACGAATGTGACCAGACAGGTGGTTGTAAAGTTCATCAAAAACCAGCTGATTTGCCGTTATGGTGTGCCAGAGAGGATCATTACTGATAATGGATCTAATCTGAATAATAAGATGATGGATGAGTTGTGCGCTGAGTTTAAGATTGCACACCATAATTCCTCTCCCTACAGACCCAAGATGAATGGGGCTGTTGAAGCTGCTAATAAGAATATCAAGAAGATTATCCAGAAGATGACTGTCACGTACAAAGATTGGCATGAGATGCTGCCATTTGCTTTGCATGGATATCGTACGTCTGTACGCACTTCAACAGGGGCAACCCCTTTCTCTCTTGTTTATGGTATGGAAGTCGTTCTCCCAGTAGAGGTGGAGATCCCATCAATGAGAGTCTTGATGGAAGCCAAGTTGACTGATGCTGAATGGGTTCAGAGTCGTTATGACCAACTGAATTTGATTGAAGAGAAGCGATTAACTGCCATGTGTCATGGTCAGTTATATCAGCAGAGAATGAAGAAAGCATTTGATAAGAAGGTCAAGCCTCGTGTGTTCCGAGAAGGTGACCTTGTGCTCAAGAAAGTTTTGTCTTTCGCGCCCGATTCCAGGGGCAAGTGGACTCCAAACTACGAGGGTCCATATGTTGTTAAGAGAGCCTTTTCAGGCGGAGCTTTGATGCTTACAACAATGGATGGGGAGGATTTCACTCGTCCTGTGAATTCAGATGCAGTCAAGAAATACTTTGCCTAAAAAAAAAAAAAAAAAATATGCAAATGAAAAACAGAATATCTCGCTAAGTTGAAAACCCGAAAGGGCGGCTTAGGCAAAAATGAGCGTCTCGGTGGAGAACCCGCAAGGGTAATCCAGGCAAAAATTAGAGACTTGATAAAAAAGCATATTTGCATCCCGCTAGATTGAGTACCTCACCCTGGGGCAATCTAGGCAAAAATTAGGGATTTGGCAAGTAACTACATCCTGACAAGACTTTCTGTTTCACCAGTCGTCATTTCGTCAGAGGATTCTCGATTCGTCGTCAACTGAAGCTTTGGATACATCGAGATTCAAATTGGTAGAGAAAGGATCATTATGTTCAATGTAGCCCTCTTCCAATATATATCACTGATTTCAAATTTGTACATATCTATGGAGTCTTGCCATTTGCAGACTACCATTCCATCAAATAAATTTGAGCTTTTATCCAATTATTTGCACTCTTATTTGTTTCAATTCAACAAATGTTTTGCATGTTATAATTGATAAAATATCATTGTTTTAAAAACAAAATTTTTCAAAATTATTGTTTTAAACGAAGTGAACATTCACAATGATTGAAAGGATACTCAAAGAATTTCTCAGTGCTCTCCCAAGGGTGGCATGGTTTCCAACAGGTAAGGCATTTGTTCATACTCCTGGTTTGGTTTGTATCCTTCTTCTCCAGATTTGGTTGTTGGGGTTGTTCCCCAAGCAGAGATTTGGTTGTTGGGGTTGTTCCCTAAGCAGAGCCCCTGTGGATTTTGACTCCCCGAAGCAGCGTTGTGTATTGAAGACTCAGTCTGTTCTCCAGCAGTAGTCTCTCCCCGGCTTGATTGCTCAGTCGTTCAGAATATTTGCGGTTGATGGGTTGATATCCTCGGATCCCGTATTTCTCTCCAAGTGAGTTGCCAGCATAATCGCAAGTCGAGTTGTTGGTGGGGTTGTTCCCCAAGCAGAGTGTTGTTGAAGACTCAGTGTTCTCCAGCAGCAATTTTCCCTTATCATGGATGCTTTCCTTGTGGAATATTCGGCGGTTGATGGTTTGCCACCTTGGTGCCTCGTCA
Source organism: Lathyrus oleraceus (assembly GCF_024323335.1). Classification (NCBI taxonomy): domain Eukaryota; kingdom Viridiplantae; phylum Streptophyta; class Magnoliopsida; order Fabales; family Fabaceae; genus Lathyrus; species Lathyrus oleraceus. Next base: position 379,618,381 of record NC_066584.1, on the reverse strand, counting down.
CTTTCTCCAGTGGGTCGCTATCCCAAGACTTTATTTGTCTCCTTGGTACAGTAGAGCAATTATTGATATCCCCATTTGCAGTCGCGAGCAGAGTTGTTGTCACTCTCCCCAGCGCAGTTGCCAGCGGATTTGTCTGTTTTCTCAGCACGGTCGCTTCCCTTTTGAAAGACTCGGTAAGTCAGTGGTTTGATGCCCGGTACTTTACCTTTTCCCCGGCAAAGTCGTCAGTGGAGGTGTTTACTTTCCCTCTATCAGAATGGTTGTTATTCTCAGCAGAGCAGGATTTATTTTCCTACCCCATGGTTGATTGGGCTGATATCCCAGTATTTTCATCCATCTTTCTCCAGCATTTGTCTGCAGAGCGGTTGTTGTGGCAATATTGCCTGTTAAACCTCTTTCAATCCCCAGTATGGTTGGTCGATAGCTCCGTCATCCAGAGATTGGATTGGTTTCCTGATTACTTTTTGATCCTCAGTAGAGCGGCTTTTATTGCAGAATCTGCTGATGTGATCCATCAGATGTATGTTCGCCCCGAGTAGAATGGTTTGTTGCAGAATCTACTTGTTTGGTGTTTTCCTTCCTCAGTGGGTTGTTCCCCAAGAGAGTAGTTGACGATATCCCCAATAGAGTTGCTTGTGCGACCAAACTCTATCCGGGTGACCTTTACTCCCTCAGTGGGTTGTTCCCCAATGGAGTTATGTTGGATCCGTTTCCGTAGCAGTGTTTGCTAGGATCCCCTGCAGGACTTTGAGATTTTCTCTTGTTCCCCGACAGATTCGTCTCGGTGGCTGTTTTGCCCGTTGTGACTTTCTGTGCCCTATTTGGGGTGATCGCTGATCCATTGCGCAGAGATTCGGTATTCTCTAGATATCTCTGATTCTTTTGCTTCTGCTTCCCAGCAGTACCCTCAGATCTTTGCTTTATAGCATGTTAGATCTCCGCAGAATTGGCTCTCCAGCTGGTTTTCCCCTGGAAGTATAATACCGGGCGTTTGATTCCTGGACCTTTCGTGTTAGATATGTCTGTTTTGTCAGCATTCATCAAACATAATTACGCATATTCATGCATATTCATAAACATTCAGATATTCATGTTGCATTGTTTGCCATATATCTTTTGTTTGTTGTATCTCCTGCTATGGATGATATAGATCTCTTTATAGATCTTCCTAAGCAGATGACGGGTGTTAAATCTCTCCATATAGAGTCAGCCCATAAGCAGAAAGTGTCTGTCTTTCCTTCTGCAGTTCCCCACTGAGATATATCCTCGTGGATGACGGTTTCTTCCGTTTCCTCCCAACACATATATTGGGATGGATTTTCCTATTTGAGTTACATCCTCATTAGGGCATGTCTTGATTCAGTCTGTCTTTTCGGATTATTCCCGAGTTGGCTACTTGTCGTCTGTTCATCGTGCTTCCCGGTGGGTTGTTCCCCAGCGGAGTTTTCGGGCCTCTACCCTTATACCGGTAGTTGTAAGTCCTATTGTTCCTTGTCCTCTTGGCGGAATTTGTGGTTATATACCTTTCATTCCTCCGCAAGAGTCGATTTTGGCCTCTACCCTTATACCGGTAGTTATAAGTCCTATCTTTCCTGGCTTTCTTGGCAGAATTTGTGGTTATATACCTTTTAGTCCCCAGCCAGAGTTGTTGGTTTTCTACCTGATAGTCGGTAGTCGTAAATCCTAATTCCCTACTCTCCAACAGAGTTTGTGGTTTGTTATAAACCTCATTTTTGGTTTCTCGTGCGGATTCGTGATCTATTCTATCCCCACGCAGAGTTTTTGGTTTTCTACCCCGTATTCGGTAGATGTAAACCCTAATTTGTGGTTATTCCCCACCAGAGTATGGCTACTGCCCTCATACCGGTAGTCGTAAGTCCTATCTCTTTTCCCCTAGCAGTGGTAACCTTTGTGGTTCGATCTGGTTGGTGGTGGATCTTCTGTTGCTGTGGTTTTATCCCAAACAGAGTTTTGTTCCCTATGGTGATTTATACCCCCAGTGGAGTTTGTGGTCTTCTACCCCGTATTCGGTAGTTGTAAATCTTTTGTCGCTGTGATTTGTCCCTCCAGCGGAGTGGTATCTTATGACACATGTGGATGATTGCCGGTTGCTAGCAATTTTATCCTCAGCTGAGTCTTTGGTTTCTTACCCAGTAGTCGGTATTGTTAAACCCCTTGTTGTCTCAGCCAGATTTGTGGTCTTCTACCCCGTATTCGGTAGATGTAAACCCTAATCTTCCTTTGTGGTTATCTTCATTCAATATTCGATGTTGATATTTCCCCCTGCTTTGGGTAGTTGCTCTTGAGTAAGCACTTGTATTCCCAGCAGTCTTCTGGATCATTGCCGGATGCTTGCAATGTTATCCTTTTGAAGTCGCCAGTGGGTCTTTTCACCGTTTGCTAGTGATTTGTTCCCCGGATCATTGATTGTTTATCAATGTATCCCCAGTTTTGTGGATAATTGCCGGATGCTTGCAATTTATCCCCAGTGAGTCTTTCATTTACCCTTTTGTTGGTAATGTTGTTGCTCCTTTGATTGGTCATCATTATATGCCTGTTTGGTATCCCGATGCCTTTCTTTTCGGTTGATTTATCCTTTATTAACCCTTATACTGGTTGTGGATAATCTTCCATGCGAGTATACTATCCACGTTCTGACGGTAATGGATAATATATCTCATGCACTCTTCAGTTGAAGCCTTTTGTGTTTCCCTGGTCGAGTAAGATTCGTTATTTCCCTTTGCGGAGTCGAATATTTCTTTGTTGTTGGATAATTGCCGGATGCTTGCAATTTATCCCTTTGAGTTGTCTTTCGTTTACCCGGATGCTTGGTATCGATTGTCTCTCTTTTTGGTTAGTCACCTATTATATACTTCGGTATCTTTGGTGTCTTTTCCTTTCGAGTATATTATTCACGGTCTGCCGGTAATGAATAATATGTCTCATGCGCTCTTTAGTTGGAATCCTTTGTTGATTTTCCCCAGTTGAGCAAGATTCGTATTCTTTGTAGAATCGAATATTCATCCTTTAACCAGTTTGTGTTTCGGATGTGTGTTTTGGCATATATACCAATTCACGTTTCGGTAGATCACCTATTATATACTTCGGTATCTCTGGTGTTTCTTACCATGCGAGTTTATTATCTACGTTCTGACGGTAATAGATAATATATCTCATGCGAGTATTCTTATCCACGGTCTGCCGGTAATGGATATTATATCTCATGCGCTCTTTGGGTTTGTGTCCCCAGTCGAGTAAGATTCGTTCCCGTTGTGGATTCGGATGTCCATCCTTTAAGTTGATTTGCTTTTTCAAGCCCTCCTTTCGGATGATGAGTGTTTTGGCACATATACCAATTCACGTTCTGTCGGTCACCTATTATATACCTCGGTATCCCTGGTGTCCCTTTCTGTCTACTCCCTATTATGACCTTGGTCCCCTGTGGAGTCAGATTTTCCTGAGTATTATACCCTTTGTTGGTCTTTCTCAGATGTTGGTTGATTGATATCTCTCACCCTTATACCGGTCTTAGATATTCATTCTTCCTGAGTTTGTTGCCCTTATACCGGTAACACCTCATTCTTGGTGCTTTTCCCAGGAGAGTCTCTTTGTTAGACATTCCCCTGCGGAGTTTCCTTTGGTGATTTTACCCTTTTGCTATATGGGCGTTTCCCCAATATATGTGCATTTCCCGGCAGGGAGATTCTATGTGAATCTTTTCCTGGTCCGAGTCCGGATTTTTATCCGAAGTATCCTTTATGGATAGCTGGAGTCAGCTTATGTCTTTCATATGGATTTATTTTCCTCTGGAATCCCTTATTCCCCGGTGTGAGTCCTTTGCTACCCCAGCAAGTTCTCCAGTCCGATGTCTGGTATCCCCACTCGGAGTCGTGTCTTGTTCACGCTGTGCCAGTTTTGTCATTACCCTAATCAAAGTCGTGTCCTGCTCACGCATTCTTTTCTTTGCTATCCCCTAATAGAGTCCAATAAGAGTCTTATTAGTTGAGTCTCTGTTCCTGGCGAGTGGATTACTCCGATGGATCGTCTTTTTCTTCTGTGTGAACAATATATTCCCCACAGAATTTGTTTTTTGCATGCATACACCTGCATCATGAGGTCTCTTAGGGACCAAAATTCGTCTCATTACTATTATTTAAGCCCATTCTACCGCGTCGAGATGAAGATTTCTAAACTTCACTTCTCCGGCTAGAATGACCTTAAATAGGGGCATCTGTAAGACCCCAATTTTGGCCCTAAGATCCCTCATGGCCCATATCATATCATATCATGGCCTCAAGGATCAATGCATACCCTAGATGCCCTCCTAATGGGTGGGATACCTTGTGAATGTGGTTCTTGATCACCAAGCATGCATTGCATTTGTATATCATTGCTTTTCATATGTTCACTAACCAAAAGTACAAAAATATTGTCATCTAACCATGTTGCTTACAGATGAAGCTGACCAGGTCAAAATAGTCAAATCAGGCCTTGAGCAATAGATGGTGGCCATTCTTGAAGAATTTGGACACCATGATCATTCAAAAAGAGTTCATATAACTTGTGATATCATTTGGGACTCAAGATCTCATGTGAAAGAGGCTTGAAATCCATCAGAACATGGCCCAGTCAACCAAAAGTCAACAAAAGTCAACTGTGGTCAACTGTGCATTTAATCAGTGATTTGATGATTGGAAATGGTTGAAAAGATCTCATTCATGTATATATAAGCTTCATTTGGCATTTCAAAGGTCAAGGTTGAAGGAATTGAAGTCAGACAGACAGTTTCCCAAAATGGCAAGTGAACCTGTGTTTTCAGCTGCCCAAAATGGAAAGTTTTTTCCCCTCAAGACAATTTCATGATACAAGCTTCAAATCAAAATTTGCCCAACATGAAAGTTGAAGATCTTGTTCTCACAATTCCAAAAAGTCCAAGGACTTGAAATTCTCATGTATGGTTTGCAAGATATGGCTCAGTGAATTTCAAAAAAGACCCGTAATCAGGAGGGCATAACTACCACATGGATTATCCAAATTGCAAGTTCTTTATATGTACAAACTCCATTTAATGTGTACTTCAAGGGTGCATAATTGGATTTCTTGGAAAAGGCTCCAGGCAAAATGCCATTTTTGAAGTGAATCAATTTAAGGAGAGGGGCAAAATGGTCCACATTTGAAAATATTGGGAATTTGCAAATAAGGCTTACACCAACAGCTTCCAAATGCTATTTTGACTTGTTTCAAGTGATAAAATTCTGCTGTCATGCTTCTAAGATCAAAAGAAAAAAAAAGCAAAAAGAATGCACATAAGCATCTTAGTTACTAATCCATTTTGCTTAATTACCATTAAACTTGGATTAAGAGTGCATATATATATTTAATCCATAACAGAAATTGGAGGCTAATCACAATTTCACAAACTTCTTCACAATCACTCTTCACAGCATAACAGAATTACTCCATTTTTCTCCCATTCTCTATCACTTTTTCACTTGGCATATTGAAAAATTTTTCAACCTTTCATCAACATTTTTCTTCAATTTCCAGGCTAATACTTGATGGATTCGTGATTGGTATGTATTGTGGAGTTTCTGTTTGCAGGTGAAATCAAGAATCATTCACGAACCGCAACTGTTGCGAAACCTGCATCTTCCAATAGCAGCCACCGATTCTTGCTGATTCGGACATCCTGGAGCTGAAATCGCCTCATCATTCACTCGCCACAACACGATTCCTCACCTGTTTCTGCAAATCGAACGCTAGAAGTCGCCGAATCCATCACTGCTCATCAAGAAAGGTTGGATTTCATACTCGCGTTAGCCTCGATTGAGTTAGGGATTGTGTAGAGCATCTAATGTAGAGTGCGTATCAGCTTGTAGTTTGTGATTCCATTAAGAGATGGTTGAGAAATTCATGATTTAAGTTTCGTCGCGATTTCCTTTTGCCGTCGATTCGCTTTGTATGTTAAGTTATGGACGAAATTGCTTCTATATTCGTGATCGTGATGCAAAACCGGTTCGACCGGTGTATGGATCATGCATTTCCGTCGCCGTTTGCTCAAAACCTATATTTGCAGCGAAGAACACGACGAAGGTGAAGAACGTTCATCTTTCTGGAAATTCTTAGGTTCAGATCCTGCTTCACGCGAATTTCATTTCGGTTTCGTGTTTGTGAAGGCCAGGCCCAATCCGGTGTTGACACGTCAATAATTGAAACGGCAGTGTATTAGGCGTGGCTATAATTATTACTACTTTGCTACTGCATCCTAATTTAATTAAATAAATCCTAATATAATTCTAAATAATTATTAAATAAACATTTTAAAACTTTAAAAAATTCATATAACTCATCAAAAATGATCCAAAAAATACAATACTTTTTTGTTAATCTTTATTTTTTCTCCACTATTTTATAAAAATCAAAAATAAAATTGTGCTTGGGGAATTTTAAAAATTGACATAGAGGCCTTTTTAATGTACATATTTTCATACATGTTACCAATTTAATTGTACAATCCACATACCACATCCAAATTAAATGAAAATTGAGACATTGATTCTTGTCATCCTCCTGGATTTTTTGACATAGGTTTCATAATTTTTAGGCCTATGGTTTATTATATATGAATTAGCAAATTTGAGTATGAAATAATGTGACATAGTTTGATATGCTGAATTCATCAAATTGTTTACCATGCTTCCCTCTGGCCAATGGCCCTAATTTTTTGCATGAAACTCCTTTAACATGTTTGCTACCTCTGTGAATTTTTGTGGATTTTTACAATCCATTTTCAATTTGATTCATATTTTTTCTTGCTGCCTATCATTGTTAGGACTTAGCTTGTGACACATTCCTATTTATGTTGCCATATGCACATACTTTATCCAATGACCATGAAATTTGGTAGGATAGTTCTTGACACATTAATGTAGTATTTGGCTTTGGTCCTACTAATTTCTAATGTACCATTGCTGTTTACCATCTAATTGAAGTGGATGCATATTTTTGGGCCTCATTTGATGTAGTTTTTGCATGCCTTGTCATGTTTAATTAATTCCTATTGATCTACTAGGCCAAATGACTTGAAAATTAACATGTGGCTTGTTGAATGCCTGCTGGTTAGAATGTAATTTTTGTGGATTTTTTAGAGCCATTTTGGCATTTAATTGAGATTGATCTTGCTGGCCATTCATATGTGGTTTAATATTGCTTCTTTTGACTTATATATTGCATAAATTGAAATGTGCACATAGTTTGGATATGGGACCAATTGGGATCCCTTTGTTATTGATATTACTTGAATTTGATCATGAATTGGCTGCTGTTTTAAGATTTTTCCATCTTTTTGACCCTAGGCTAGTCCTAGTGGTCATGTTACTTACATTTGAAGTGAATTGTGCCTTTTCAGGTTAAGGAGTTAATGATTAAGGAATTTGCTCCACATTATGGATTGTGTTACTTGACACATATGACTAATGTATTTTTTTTGTAGGATGTTTGGTTCATGTGAGCCTTGTGCTATGCACATCATTAATTGTATAATTGTACTTTGTTAATTGATTCTTATGTTGTTATCTGTTTATGAATGGGATGCTGATTTTATTGGATTGTTTCCAGGTACCCTTTAGTCGCTCAGTTCTCTTAAGAACTCGCTTTGCTTTGCTTAAATAGCAACTTGCATTGAGGTATAGAACCTTCTTCTTCATGTAGTCTGGAGACCCGGTCTGTTATTTGACCGGGCAAATTGTCTGAAGTCCTCCTTAAGAGGCATTGATTGTGTATGTTTATATTTGTCCCAAGCAGGAAAAGTCCTCATTTGAGGCAATTGGTGGAAGGTAGAGATAAGTAGCCTATCTCCCACTATTCAGTGAGTCTTCTCATTGCTCCCATTACATGGTTGTAGCATTGAGATCCATACCCAAGATCTATCGAGTCCAATCGGGGAAAGAGTTCCATCTTTTTGAACTCCCCCACATTCTTATATTTACATGCTCTCTCGGACATGAGATAGAAGCAATGAGGCACACCCCTCATATCCTTTCATCTGCTTCACCTGAGCCCCTCAATGGCCAGGTTAAGAGCGACACTTACCTCTTACAGTGGACTTTCATAGTCAAACCCTTTTGCTTGAGCCCAATTGAATGGTTATAGCGTGTGCTACTTGAATTTATGTGATTGATTACTTGATTCATGCTTGATTCATTTATACATGATTACTTGATTGCCATTGTGCATTTACTATCATTGATTGCCATTGTGCATTTATCATCTTTGTTTGCCATTAGTGCATGATCACTTCTTTTGTCCTTGTGACATTGATGTTTTCCCATTGAGGAACCAGTTATAAGTCCCTGTGAGTTGGCATCTGTTCCCATGACATGGAAGAGATAGAGTGTAAGACCTCATCGGTCACTCATATCTTCTTTGCTCTTTGTTTGAGCATTGTTGTTGTATGTGAGGATTCATTGTAAGTCCCTGTGATGTGGCATTTGTATTCCTAGGATCATACTGTGGAGGTTAACATAAGTCCAGATGGATTGGCAGTTGACTTCCCTGTTTGTTTTTTTTGTTTTATTCTGATGGAGATTAGTGTAAGTCCATAGAGTGGCTTCTGATATCCTTACTTGTTTTAGGAAACAGGTATAAGACCATTGAGTGGCCTCCAGTATCCGCTTTTATTTACTTTCATCTGTCATTATGGCCATATTATTGCTCATCTGTAGCCTATTCCTGAGGACCCACTTGAATCATTTTCTATATGATTTCAAGAGGCGAACCGCTTAAGAAGTTTTACATACCCACCATTCCATTCATCTCATTGTGTCCTACCTTTTCACACATGTTTAAAAACTCTGAAATAAGTGTTGTGCAAACATTCTCACCTTCTTTCCAAATTAGAAACTTGGACCTTAAGTCCATGATTTTTCCAAACTTCATTTTCGTAAATACTTCATTTTGAATTGACTTTAATCATACTTTGACCTTTTTGTAAATAATCCAAATAACTTCACCCATTCAAATGACTTTGTGGCTTTGTCCATGTTTGATAAGTTTTCATACATTAGCTATAGGTTTGATTTACCCTAGTTGGTTGATATTAATCTCACCTATTTGTCCTTAGTAGATGAATTGTAAGTCTTCCTTGCCTATTATAGGGTTAACCCCTCTCTGGCAAGTTGAAGCTTTTCTCACATGGTGGACTTGTTGTTTCTTAAGGTTGAGTTTTCTCCCGTGGGTAACGTAAGACCTTTAAGCTTGTGTTTTAAAATTGAATCCACTAACTTTTGGAAGCTTTTAGCCGAACTACGAGGTTTTGATCCTGTAAAGGTACGTAGGCAATGGTTATCCATCCAAACACAAAAATAACTAACTTGTATATTCTTTTCCCATCATCCCAATCATGTTTGCACATCACTTATGTCATAACAAATAATAATTTTCAAACAACAAAGTGTGAAAAGGGCTCCCTAGGAGTACCTAGGACGTGATGGGTGCCTAACACCTTCCCATTGCGTAATTTACCCCTTACCCCGATCTCTGATCTTTTTATTAGTTTTCTACGTGTAAAACTTCTTAGGTTTTTGTTCGCTTTTTAACCAGTCCTTAGGATAAATAAAAGTGCGGTGGCGACTCTATATTCATTGTATACTTTGCTTATGATTTAACCAATAGATCATATAGTAACGAATACACCGCTACAGTTAGCAAGAGTCGCCACCGACTTTTCTTTTATCCAATAAGGAAAGGTGGAAAAGAACAGGAAAGACCTCAATTAGATTTTGGGTTCGGGAGGTACATTATACAAAGGGAAGGTGTTAACACCCTCTGTATCCATGGTTATCCATGGGCTCTTAACTGCTTGATCACTTATGTTTTTCTTGTCTGAAAAAGTGTTTGTGAATCGCTTAAAAAATGTTTTGAAAAGAGAGTTTAACTTTGTAATGATTCTTGTACGAATGTATACAAAGTATTTATCTCGTATAATTTTGAAAGCGGTTTAGAAAAATATAACTTGGCAATGATTCTAGTACGAATGTATACCAAGTGGTGATTTTCTAGTATTTGCAAAGTGTGAGGTATGAAAAGTATTTTAAGTTGTGAGTAAGCAATTAAGAGTTATACCTACCCAAGGTCTTTATGGGCATTTCCTATCCTTATGAGGGTAAAACTGTCCTTACTATTGAGAAGTGAGTAGTTTTATCCTTTGGATGTAAAAGAGTCATCGTAGGGTCATCGATTGGTCATTAAAGGCAACATTTGTAAGGATACCTTAGCATTCGAAGGGACGATCATCATTTAACCGTAGGCTGTACCGAAGGGTCATCGAGGGACAAAATCATATATTCGAAGGCAACATCCGAGGGACTATGATTTATTTTATAGGGACATGATGATTTAACTGAAGGGTCTTTGCTAAGTGTATCCCCACATTCGCGGGACATGACCGTTATACCGTAATACCGTAGGGCAACAAAGAGAGGTCCAAGATCACATATTCAAAGGCAATATTTTGCAATTAAGTATTCAAGATGAATTTCCACATTATGATCAATTAGGATGAATCTCCATATTAAAATTAATTAGGCAATTAGGATGAATCTCCACATTAAAATTAATTAGGCAATTAGGATGAATCTCCACATTGAAATTAAGTAATTCAGAATCCATCTCCATAAGGGTATCCCACACATAAAGTGGAATACCTAGCCGGCCGTTTCCTCAGGAATATGTAAGCCTTTACACAATTCAGCACACGGGTTAGAACATCGAGATAAAGTACAATTGAAGATTGCACCACAAAATAAACACAACAGTCATAAAGTCAGGCCAAATAATGCAGAATTATAATAAATCTTGGTTAGATAAACATAAGGCAGAACAGAAAAGAAACAAAACAGCCACTGTCCCGTTCGCTCCTACTTCGCCTAGCGAAGGCTTAGCGAGTGCTCGTTACAGGCTCGCTTAGCGATGTGCTAGCGAGCGGCTACGGGTTTTGAGTTTGATAGCAGCATGATCTCCGGAACCCTGAACTTTATGGCATTTAATTACAGGAATAACATGGACAAACATTCAGGATATTCAGGCATACTTAAATTCACATGTGAAATCAAATTACATATCCGAAAATTTAATCATGATGCCTTATGTATGTAGAGATTACCGATTAAAAGCATAAAACAGTAGTGATGCGCAAACCTGTTTGCAACTGAGCTGCGATGTTGAAGGGACTGACCACTCTTGGTATCAGATGGAGTTGGGCGGAGGTAATTTCGGTGCGGATGGGCGGCCTTCAGGGTTTCTTTACTCGGAATTCTCTGAGTTAGTCTCCAGGGTTTCTATGCCAGGGTTTCTGTCCGTCTTCGTCTGTCCCTTTTTGTGACTGAAGTGTCGGTATTTATAGTGATTGTGGTGACCTAATGGGCTCAGAATGAAGCCCGAAAATTCTGATATATCGCAAGCTTCGCTAGGCGAAGGAGTTGCTCGCCTAGCGAGCAAGCTAGTTTGGGCCTTTTTCTGGATTGGGTCTGTTGTGAGCTGGGCTTTTGTTCCTTTAAGGTCAGTGCCTTGCAGAATAAGTTGGAGTGCTTCGAGAGATGTTTTGCAAGATTAATGGGAAAATTTTGGGGTATGACAGCTGCCCCTGTTCAATATTCTTGAACCGAGAGAGTTAGGATGGCAAGTATGTCGTTCGTGGTCTGGAGGTGGAAGATTATTGAACACTAGAATGCCCCAAAAATTTGCACTTGTCAATTAGTCTTGATGGAGATGGGCTTAAAGATGCCATCCAGGAAGTTTGATGATGAGAGCTTCAGATTGTGTCGTACGTTAGACGATATCTGAAGACATGGGTGTCATACCGGGTCGTACGTTAGACTGTATAGTGAGTCGCCCATTAGGCTGTCGACTTCGCTGGGGAGTCGGAGTATGTTATATACTGCTGGGGATAAAGGATCAGGATGGATCGTACGCTAGACCGCCTCTGAATAGTAGAATGAGTTGTCCATTAGGCGGGTGACTTCACCGGGGATGAGAGATCAGAATGGATCGTACGTTAGATCATATTTGAGGGGATGAACATCCAAATGGGTCGTACGCTAGGCCGTATTGGAGTTGCAAAAGGAGCCGTCTATTAGGCTGTATCCGAAGAAATAAGGATCAGAATGGATCGTATGCCAGATCGTATCTGAATTGCAGAATGAGCCATCCATTAGGCTGTACCTGAAGGAATAAGGATCAGAATTGATCGTATGCCAGATCGTATCTGAATCGTAGAATGAGTCGTCCATTAGGCTGTATCTGAAGAAAGTAGTCGTACGCTAGACTACACCTCGGAATGTACCGCACGCTAGGTAGTATCTGAGGAATGAAGATCCAAATGGATCGTACGCTAGGCCATATTGGAGTAGTTGAGGCAATCATATGTCGGGCTGAATCAGGATGAACCGTACGTTAGGCTGTATCTGATAATATTCGTATATGTTGTATTTGCGGCAAATGTCTGGGATGTGCTTGTCGGAATGGATGTTCATGTAGATTATATCTGAAAGATGTATCTGAATCTTGGATGTGATTGATAACGGTGTCTGTCTGAATGAATTTCTTAATTTGACAATACCGGGAGGATAATTAACCTGAAAAGAAAAGTTAGCTTCATGCCATGTCATGATGCATGAGATGTTTTGTGCTTGCGAAAATAAATGTGAATGTTGTATGCACGCGTATGCTGTGAAATGATGTAATGAATGAATTATGCATCTGAGAAGTTTTTCCTGGCGACTCCACTGGGGAAAATGAATCCCGAGATACTGGTGGGAGATATTTGCGTTAATGACCCTTTCTCAGCTGGGGGGAGTACTTGGTTTCTGTCTGATGGCAGAAATATTCAACAGAGCCTGGCTGGGGATGGATGAGATGATCAGCCTGTCTGGTGATTCTGACCTCTTCTGGGAAATAACTGGCTTTGCTGGGGGAATAGAATTAGCAACCGGATTCATTGGAACGCATGGCTAGACCTTCTCCTCGATCCTGAAGTCTTTTGTAATTGCTATTTCCGTTTTATGCATATATTTTCGACAAACATTGATCATATTCAAATGCATATCTCAATTCAATCTAAATCAATGGACGTTTACGCAAACAAAACAGAAAAAAGTAAAACAAAGCATCTTTTTGGAAATGAAATTGTATTGATTTTGAAAGAGGGCCTATAAACAGGCAATTTGAGTACAAAGAGACAGAAATCCTAGTAAGAGGAAATTGTCGAGAAAACGAAGAAAAAGCTATGAAGAAAAAAGTCCTATTGGTTTTAATTCTGCCACTGTCATTATGTCTTCAAGCGTCTCATCTCCTGCTGTCGGATAGAAGTGATTGACTTGTTCAGTCCCTTTGACTTGGGTGAAGCTGACTGAGAACGGGACATAGTCATACACTTTTAATCCCTAATTTTTGCCTGGACCGCCTTTTCAGGTTTTCAGTCCACCAGAATACCCCTTTTTGCCCAAGCCGCCTTTTCAGGTTTTCGACTTGCCGGGTGTACATTTTTATATGTTTATCCCTAATTTTTGCCCGAACCCTTTTGGTTCGCCGGGATGCCCTTATTTTTGCCTAGGTATGTCGACCTAGCGGGTCTCTTTTATGCGTAGTATTTTTTGACTATGTCTGCGTTCACGGGATGTGCGAAGTCTTCGCCATCCATTGTAGCAAGTATTATGGCTCCACCAGAGAATACCTTCTTAACTACAAATGGCCCTTCGTATGTGGGAGTCCATTTGCCTCTGGAATCACCTTGTGGTAGAATGATACGCTTGATCACCAAGTCGCCGATTTAATACACCTGTCTCTTGACCTTTTTGTTGAATGCTTGGGTCATGCGCTTCTGATATATCTGCCCATGACAAACAGCCGCAAGTCTCTTTTCATCAATCAAATTTATCTGATCGAGTCGAGTTTGAATCCATTCATCCTCGTCTAAACCTGTCTCTTTTACGATTCTTAGAGAGGGAATCTGAACTTCCACCGGTAAGACGGCTTCCATTCCGTAGACTAAAGAGAAAGGAGTTGCCCCTGTCGAAGTGCGTACTGAAGTGCGATAACCATGAAGAGCAAACGGTAACATCTCATGCCAGTCTTTGTACGTTACTGTCATCTTTTGTATGATCTTCTTGATATTCTTATTAGCAGCCTCCACGGCGCCGTTCATCTTTGGCCGATACGGGGAAGAGTTATGGTGTTTTATTTTGAACTGCGTGCAGAGTTCAGTAATCATCTTGTTGTTCAAATTAGTACCATTGTCAGTGATAATTCTTTCAGGGATGCCATACCGACAAATAAGACTATTCTTGATGAACCGTGCCACCACATTCTTGGTGACAGAAGCAAATGAGGCGGCTTCTACCCACTTTGTAAAGTAATCAATAGCGACAAGAATGAAGCGATGTCCGTTAGAAGCAGTAGGCTTAATCTCTCCAATCATATCAATGCCCCACATTGCAAAGGGCCAAGGTGCTGTCAACACATTCAATGGAGCAGGAGGCACATGTACTTTGTCCGCATAGATCTGGCACTTGTGACAGGTTCTGGAGTGATGGTGGCAATCAGCTTCCATGGTAGACCAATAATAGCCTGATCTCAGAATCTTCTTAGCCATCGTATGTCCACTAGAATGAGTCCCAAAAACACCATCATGCATGTCTTCCATAATCTTTTCTGCTTCCTTTTTGTCCATACAGCGAAGCAAAGTTGAATCATGATTACGTTTGTATAATACCCCATTACTCAAAAAGAATTTAGCGGAGAACTTCCTCAGAAATTTTCTGTCATTGATGGATGCCCCTTCAGGGTATTCCTGAGTTTCTAAATATCTTTTCACTTCGTGGAACCAAGGTTTCTCCTCTACTCCCTCAGTATTAAGTTCATAACAATATGCTGGTTCATCTAATCGTTCAATGGTGATCCTGGGAGCTTCATTATCCCATCTGACTCTGAACATAGACGACATGGTAGCCAATGCGTCTGCCAACTGGTTCTCTTCTCGTGGAATATGTTCGAATGTAACCTCTTCAAAGTATGGGATTAATGTCAACACCCGCTCTCGATAAGGGATGAGATTCGGATGTTTAGTGTCCCATTCTCCTTTAATCTGACTGATTACTAATGCTGAGTCTCCGTACACGCTCAAAAACTTGATTCGCAGGTCTATAGCAGCTCTGAGTCCTAAAATACACGCTTCATACTCAGCCATATTATTGGTACAATCAAAACATAGTCTAGCAGTGAAAGGTGTATGGCAACCCCTGGGAGAAATAATCACAACACCAACACCATTGCCCAATGCATTAGAAGATCCATCAAAAACCATAGTCCATCGGGATCCCAGTTCGGGTCCTTCATCCGGTCCAGGTTCTTCATAATCAGTAACAAGCATGACATCCTCATCTGGGAACTCAAAATTCATAGATTGGTAATCATCCACTGCTTGATGAGCCAAATGATCGGCTAGCACGCTTCCTTTGATTGCTTTCTGGGTAGTATACTGGATATCATACTCTGTTAAAATCATCTGCCATCTTGCTATTCTTCCGGAGAGGGCAGGTTTCTCAAATATGTATTTGATAGGATCCATCTTAGAAATCAACAAAGTGGTATGATTCAACATATACTGTCTTAGTCGGCGAGTAGCCCAGGCCAAAGCACAGCAAGTTCTCTCGAGCAGTGAGTATCTTGTTTCACAGTCGGTAAACTTTTTGCTAAGGTAGTATATGGCATGCTCTTTTCGACCAGACTCGTCATGTTGCCCCAACACACACCCCATTGAATTTTCCAACACGGTTAAATACATGATTAGAGGTCCTCCTTCAATTGGTGGCATCAGAATTGGAGGTTCTTGGAGATACTTCTTGATTTTGTCTCAGTAATTTGAAGATGGATTTGCAAGTAGCGGTCAAATGGGAGCTAAATCGGGCGACGTGGTCCAGATTCACAATTTCGGTCGATGCCCCATGCGGCTGAATAGTCCTTTCTTCTTGCAGTAGTCTGGCAAGTTCTCAGGTATTTCACAATCTTCCTCACTTCCATCCTCGGCTTGGTAGATCGGATTTTCAAAGTCATAATGCACAGTAGCAGAATTATTACCAACAGGATCCATAGTGGATATGGATCGGCAAATTGTTACGTGAGTGTGTGCAAGAAAACATAGCTTATTTGAAAGATGACAGGAAAGATAAAGAGCGCAATATTTGAATGCAAAAAGTCCATTGATTTATTGAATGTGAATATGCTTATGAAAATGACAAAACCTTTAACAAAATTTAATACATTAAAATAAGCAATAACAATTACTCCTGACTAAAGGAAATCAGGATAGTGTCTTCAACCTTCCAATTATTGAGTCCGTCACCAATTTTTAGGAAAATCCAACTATCCAAGTCACAATCGTTATCAGCATCTTCCACAGCATTGACAGTCTCGTCATGGTTAGGAGTCTCTGGAGGATCAGAGGTAGCCGCCTGTATCTTTCCACTTCGAATGCCGCTTTCAACATGTTCACCTGTTAATATAAGTTCAGTGAAACCCGACGAGGAACTCCTCAATAGATGGCTGTAGAATGGGCCAGTCAGTGTGCTCATGAACATGTCCACTAATTCTCGATCAGTCATGGGGGGGTTTGACTCTGCCAGCCAAATCTCTCCATTTTTGAGCATATTCTTTGAAACTTTCTTTAGATCCCATAGTCATATTCTGCAACTGTAGCCGAGTAGGCGCTAGTTCAGAATTATACTGGTACTGCTTGTAGAAAGCTGTTGCTAAATCAGTCCAGGTGCGGATGTTAGAGCTTTCGAGCTGATAGTACCACTCTAACTGTGTGCCAGACAAACTCTCTTGGAAGAAATGGATCCAAAGCTTCCTATCAGTGGTGTACGGCTGAATCTTTCTCACATAGGCTCTCAGATGCATCTGAGGACAAGACGCACCATCGTACTTAGTGAAAGTGGGGATCCTGAATTTGCGGGGAATGACCACGTCGGAAACCAGACCCAAGCTTTCAAAATCCAGACCGGGCGCCTTCTGGCCTTCCATAGCTAGCATACGTTCTTCTAGCAACTTGTACTTGCCATCTTTTGGAGAGTACTGTTCATTCTCGTAATCTTCATCGTCGTCCTCAGGGTTGAAGAGATCAACATTCTCCTCTTCTGAATCATTCTATGTCTCCTCTTCTTGATCTTTCGGAAGTCTAATCTTGACTCCTGCAGCCTGTCCTTTAAGCCTTCTTCCCGGGTTAATGTAACTCACAGGTTTCTGGTCTTTCTTCTTCTCGAGCAAGAGAGCATTCAGTTCTTCCTGCCCCTTGGATAAGCTCAGCATCATCTCCTGGAATTGAGCATTCTGAGCCTGGAGATCTTTGACAGTTTGTTCGAGGTCCATTTTTCTGTTTGGAGGAAAACCGTGAGAACACTGATCCCTTAGAATACCTGTTATGCAATGTTATGCTATGCAATGTATGAAATGTTTTCAATGTTTAAAGTCCTTGAAATGGTTAGTACAATGCCACGATGTCATGATGTTATGATGTTATGATGTTATGATGTTATGATGTCAAGTAAATAACAAGCACAAGCAAGTCACACAACCATCATTCCTAAGTTTTTAAGGTTTGCATGAGTTCCATAGGTAAGTACCCTCCCCACTGAAGTTTGGTTGGTTCAACCTGTCCTAGAATAGTAACCGGGTTCTAGAAGGATCTCAAATCATTGACCTTCCTTTAAGTCCACTTCAGTGCAACACCAAGTGGTTGACCGAAGCTTCCCTAAAGTCCAATCTCAAAGAGTGTAGTATCGAGTCTCAACCAACCCCAGTCGGAACCGAAGTCAGTTATCTCACTACTTTCTAATGGCTAGGATGAGTCAATTAGGGTTCTAAAGGTCTGGTTAATGCTTTGATGACACCACGCGGAAGCCAAATTTTTCCTCAAGTAAACATGAGGAACATCAGGACATCCAAAGTGTCACATTAACCGTAGCCATCATTTTAACCATTCCAGTATACGCCGGATAGTCACGATGATCTATTGCTACTTACCTAAGGTACACTAGATCCGGGTGTAGGATCTTTCACTCAAGCATAAAATACCCAAGCAATCTTAAAAGTAAATCAGACAATTTGAATAAGCGATCTTGTTTTTAAGGTAACCTCTCTTTAATCGTCCCCAGCAGAGTCGCCAGTTCTGTCATACGGTGAACTGACTTGGTGTGTTTTTGCTTTGGAAAGCAAATGTCGCGGTTAGCAAGAGTCGCCACCGACTTTTCTTTTATCCAATAAGGAAAGGTGGAAAAGAACAGGAAAGACCTCAATTAGATTTTGGGTTCGGGAGGTACATTATACAAAGGGAAGGTGTTAGCACCCTTTGTATCCATGGTTATCCATGGGCTCTTAACTGCTTGATCACTTATGTTTTTCTTGTCTGAAAAAGTGTTTGTGAATCGCTTAAAAAATGTTTTGAAAAGAGAGTTTAACTTTGTAATGATTCTTGTACGAATGTATACAAAGTATTTATCTCGTATAATTTTGAAAGCGGTTTAGAAAAATATAACTTGGCAATGATTCTAGTACGAATGTATACCAAGTGGTGATTTTCTAGTATTTGCAAAGTGTGAGGTATGAAAAGTATTTTAAGTTGTGAGTAAGCAATTAAGAGTTATACCTACCCAAGGTCTTTATGGGCATTTCCTATCCTTATGAGGGTAAAACTGTCCTTACTATTGAGAAGTGAGTAGTTTTATCCTTTGGATGTAAAAGAGTCATCGTAGGGTCATCGATTGGTCATTAAAGGCAACATTTGTAAGGATACCTTAGCATTCGAAGGGACGATCATCATTTAACCGTAGGCTGTACCGAAGGGTCATCGAGGGACAAAATCATATATTCGAAGGCAACATCCGAGGGACTATGATTTATTTTATAGGGACATGATGATTTAACTGAAGGGTCTTTGCTAAGTGTATCCCCACATTCGCGGGACATGACCGTTATACCGTAATACCGTAGGGCAACAAAGAGAGGTCCAAGATCACATATTCAAAGGCAATATTTTGCAATTAAGTATTCAAGATGAATTTCCACATTATGATCAATTAGGATGAATCTCCATATTAAAATTAATTAGGCAATTAGGATGAATCTCCACATTAAAATTAATTAGGCAATTAGGATGAATCTCCACATTGAAATTAAGTAATTCAGAATCCATCTCCATAAGGGTATCCCACACATAAAGTGGAATACCTAGCCGGCCGTTTCCTCGGGAATATGTAAGCCTTTACACAATTCAGCACACGGGTTAGAACATCGAGATAAAGTACAATTGAAGATTGCACCACAAAATAAACACAACAGTCATAAAGTCAGGCCAAATAATGCAGAATTATAATAAATCTTGGTTAGATAAACATAAGGCAGAACAGAAAAGAAACAAAACAGCCACTGTCCCGTTCGCTCCTGCTTCGCCTAGCGAAGGCTTAGCGAGTGCTCGCTACAGGCTCGCTTAGCGATGTGCTAGCGAGCGGCTACGGGTTTTGAGTTTGATAGCAGCATGATCTCCGGAACCCTGAACTTTATGGCATTTAATTACAGGAATAGCATGGACAAACATTCAGGATATTCAGGCATACTTAAATTCACATGTGAAATCAAATTACATATCCGAAAATTTAATCATGATGCCTTATGTATGTAGAGATTACCGATTAAAAGCATAAAACAGTAGTGATGCGCAAACCTGTTTGCAACTGAGCTGCGATGTTGAAGGGACTGACCACTCTTGGTATCGGATGGAGTTGGGCGGAGGTAATTTCGGTGCGGATGGGCGGCCTTCAGGGTTTCTTTACTCGGAATTCTCTGAGTTAGTCTCCAGGGTTTCTATGCCAGGGTTTCTGTCCGTCTTCGTCTGTCCCTTTTCGTGACTGAAGTGTCGGTATTTATAGTGATTGTGGTGACCTAATGGGCTCAGAATGATGCCCGAAAATTCTGATATATCGCAAGCTTCTCTAGGCGAAGGAGTTGCTCCCCTAGCGAGCAAGCTAGTTTGGGCCTTTTTCTGGATTGGGTCTGTTGTGAGCTGGGCTTTTGTTCCTTTAAGGTCAGTGCCTTGCAGAATAAGTTGGAGTGCTTCGAGAGATGTTTTGCAAGATTAATGGGCAAATTTTGGGGTATGACACTCGGCTATAGAGGCGAGGCAACAAAGGGCGTCGTGAAAAGTGAAAACTTTACCTCTTGGTTTTAAAAAAACCGACGGGTATGTGAAAATTTCATGAGTTCGATACCCAGGGAGACCTTTTTGGAATTCTAAAATGGTGAAAATACATGTTTCCTCGGTTTTGTAATTTTGCCGACGGATATATCATACTTTCACCTCAGTTATCTCATAAAACCAAGGGGTAAAACAATTTTTGAGTTTATTAAATCTAATATGAATTGCTTATTTTACTAAACTCTATATTGCACATATAACTTCTAAAAATTAGTTAGGAAAATAATTATATGAATAATTGTGTTATATTTGAAGAACAACTTACATTGATTATAATTTTGAAGCATTATGCAACTCATCATTCTTCTCACGTTGTTTTATGGTTAAAATCTATCTAATATTTCAAGTTCTTTATTTAACACTTCCTTTTCTACCAATTCATTCTCGATAGCATAAAATTTGATGCTTTGAAAAATGAACAAATATGGAAGAAAGTTGAACAATAAAACAAGTATTAGAGATATTTTAACAATAAAACAATGGGATATGAATGATGAGTTGTAGAATGCTAGAAAATCATTTATCAGTTTAAGATAAGTTTCTGATACAGCATAATTTTGCATATGATTATTACCAAAATCAATTTACTATATTATATGTTTAAAGAGGGGTTAGTGAAACAAACAATCGATATTAGATATAATAAACTCAACTAGACGGAACAAGATGAGAGTTGCACAAATAATCACAAAAAACATAATCTCAATATCAATATCAAAAACAAAAACAACAACAACATCAAATACAACAACGTCAATAAACAACAACAATATCAATAACAACAACGTCAATAAACAATCTAGAGTTCAGGGTCTCAACAAGAAGAACAACAACATCGACAAAAATAACATCAATAACAACAACAAAAATAACAACAAAAACTCTAGGATTTCAGATATCAACAACAACAACAACAACAATGTGACAAAATTATTAGTAGTGATGTTTGACGTACCATATCTCTAAATAATAAGTAAAAGAAAATGATTTGGATCTCTAGAGAAGAAAAGATAGACCTAAACACATAACATCTTCATATTGAAGATGATGTATGTTTATGACTCTCGTTGTTTAGAATTCTTTGTTAGGATCCTATTTGTGTTGATTAGACAAATGAGGCTTCACTTCATTATCATACTCCTTGGAGAATAAGTTTTCTTTTGTTGGCTGAAGAAGAAGTGTTCTTTCGCTAGGGCTCGAGAAGAGAATGAGGGAATAAAAAATATAAAGAGAATAACAAGAACAATAGTAATGGACCAAAGCAACACCAAGAATAACAACAACAATATTAACATACTGGAGAATAACGGTGAGAGAGTTTTTTGGGTTGCTAGGGCTCCTTGGAGAATAAGCGTTCTTTAGTTGGCTGGAGAAGAAATGTTCTTTCGATAGGGCTCGAGAAGTGAATAAGATAGACATGGATTAAATATAAAATATAAAGAGTATTTATCGCGATTATATTGAAAACCGAGGTAACATATCCGACGTAAAATCTATAAAAAATAAAGGTGCCTTTTTGGTTCCAAAAAGAATAAAAAATTAGAGAGTATTTATCTGGTTTTAATGAAAACCGAGGTAACATATCCTGGTTTTAATGAAAACCGAGGTAACATATCCGACGTAAAATCTATAAAAATTAAAGGCGTCTTTTTGGTTCCATATAAAACATAAAACTGCAGGAGCTAGGAATCAAATCTCAAACCCTGAGCATATATTTATGTTGGTTTTTCATAAATCCAAGGTAACAAATTGATTTTTTTTAATTAAACAATGCACTCTCGTTACGTACACCCTCAGTTTTATATCGTTCGTGGTGACAGTTTCGTCATAAAAAGCTTTATTTGTTGTAGTGTACCAAATGCTAACTATGTCTAAGTTAGATATGCTGGAAATGTTCAATCATATACTTTCCTTTATATCACAAATGTTTTTTGTTCACATTAGTTCAAGTTAAATTAATGTTTGTGTCAATATTTAAACTGTACAGTCAATTCATATGATCATTGTTACATACAGGATATGAAGTTCTTGAGGAAGATTGGTTTAACTTATCAAATAAATGGAATGTATAAATTGATGATGAATGTTCAACATCAAGATCAAAATATCCCTACATTTTTACCTAGCCTAAAAACTTCCAATACCATAAATAATACCCTACATGATCATTCTATTAATTTATCATCACTTTGACATTTTAGGTTAGGATATCTTTATAGTCATAGAATGCCTCACATGTCAAAATTCTAACCATCTATTTAAAATGACAATAAATTTGTCTGTGACATGTCATTTTGCAAAACAAAGAAAATTACCTTAGAATGTTATCTCTTCACATGCCATTGTATAATTTGAGTTATTGTACTTTGACAAATTGGGGCCTATTTCAACGCATTATGTACATGGACAAAAATAATTTTTAACCATACTTGATAGTTTTAGTATATTTACATGGATCATCTTACTTAAATCTAAGTCTGAGTTCTCAGTACATGTTCAATCATTCATTTAATTGGTTGAAAACCAACATAATGTCATTCCTAAAATTTTAAGGACAGATAAAGCTCTTGAGTTTTCATTACTAATATTTTGCACATCCAACGGTATTCACCACCAAAGTTCTTGTGTTGAAAATCCACAAAAAATGGCAGAGTAGAGATGAAAACATCAACATATCTTGAATATTGGGCGAGATCTACTTTACTAATCCAAACTTTCCAACCAATATTTATCATATGCCCTAAATCATGCTACCTTCCTCATAACTAGAGTGACCACGCATATCGTCCAAAACAAGTCACCATATACCATGCTATATGACAAAGAAACTCATCCCAATTCATTCAAAGTTTTGGATTTCTTAATATATGCATCGACCCAACAATCCCACAAAACCAAGTTAAAAGCTAAAGTTAGAAAAATAGTTTTCTTAGGATACGAGATAGGTGTCAAAGGATATTTTCTACTTGATGTTCACTCAAGATAATTATTCATATAAATAAATATCTCATTTCAAGAACATTTAATACATTTTCATACAAACAGTACCTTTCCCACCAATAATTGGGATTTCTATCTAACAGACACTACACAACATTATCCCGCACATATCTCTGAATATACAACTTCCTTGACCACACATGAACCAAACCTTATTATATATCCCCCTAAAATCTTATCAACCTCTCTATTATCTATAAATTTCAATGTTTCTCCTAAATATATAATGATCCTGAACCAATAATCACTAATGATGCAGACACATAACTTGTCAACTATGACAAACTTAACCTACATAAACCTACCAGTCATAACCAAGTCACATAACAATCACATCAAATTAAATAACCCCCATCATATATCAACAATGTGTTTATACATGGTGGGTAACAAGAATAATATATAATATATATATATATATATATATATATATATATATATATATATATATATATATATATATATAATATATATATATATATATATATATATATATATATATATATATATATATATATAATATATATAATATATATTATATATATATATATGGTACATCTGTCATTACTCCTTCCAAACCCAATCAAATATGTCAACTTATAAAATCCTTACATAGCCTCAAGCAAGGTAACATAAACTGATATGTAAGACTCGTATCATTAATACTTGCATACAATTACCATCAAGAAAATTTAGATAAGTCCTTGTTTAACAAGAAATCTCCTTAGCCATTTACTTTGCTTTTGGTTTATGTATATGACATTATTATTGCAACAACAAAAAAGCTCAATGACAAAATTTGACAAAATTAAACAAGTGTTTCACTAAACTTTTTAAATCAAGAATTTGAGTTAGCTGAAATACTTCATAGACCTTGAGGTTACTTATTCCAAACAAGGAATTTCCTTATGTCATATGAAGTATTATCTGGACCTTCTTTCAGATGTAGGTCTTCTTGGCTCTAAACCACTCACCACTCTCGTTGATCATTCAAACAAGTTATACAATGATAAAAGTTCTTCATGCATAGATATTTCTACTTATAGGTGCTTGATTTGTAGATTGTTATACCTCTCAACCACACGACCTAATATCATATTCATAACAATTGAGTCAACTTCTCTTCAATCCAATCACATCTTATTATAATGCATACACTAGAACTCTTAGGTACTTGAAATAATGTCTGGCTCAAGGTTTATTCTTCCCTAGATATTTTTGCATAAAATTGATCGAGTCTAGCTCGAGGATTGTAATATCCTATATTCCCTTAAATGCTCAATTAGTTGTAAGTTAAGACTAGTTGAGTTCCTATGTATTCTATCTTTTGTCAATTTAAACAATTAGGGCTCATATGTGCTATAAATGTTGTCAATTGGGACCAATAGAGTAACCAGTGAACTCTGAAGAGATTAATTATTAATATAAGAGATAGACCAATATTAACAAGTACAAGAGAGGACAATTTTGATAACATTAATAATTGGTCAATTGGTACTGGAAGATAAAATATCAATTGAGATATTTTATATCACTACCTAATATTATAATATATCTAATTCATATGTTATATATTTGTATGGTGGGGAAAAGAAAGAAGAGGATAAGAAGAAGTAGGTAAGAGAGAAGAGAGAGTTATCAGAAAGAAAGAAGAGAAAGGAAATACGAAGAGAAAAGAGAAAAGGAAGGAAGATAAAGAATGGGAAGAAGAATAAGAAACTCATGGAGGAACAAGAAGATGGTGTCATCTTCATCATCACCACCATCATCTCATCTTCATCATCATCATTACCGACTTCATCTCTATTTCACCATATTCATCTTCAAGGTGAGTTCTAGATAGATTTAGCCTTTGGTGGGAAACAATCTATGCTTTGGGAGTTAGGATTTGTGTGAATCCATGGTGTATTTGTTGTGTTCATACATCCTTTGTTGCCATGTTGTTATTGTTGTATGTTGTTTGTGATCTTTCATGTTGCCATATGAATAAATGCTATGTTGTGTGGATTATGTTGTTGGTTCACATGAGCTTATGTTGTTACATTCCTTGCCATGACTTAGAAGGATTAAGAATGTCAAAGGATGAATTTAAAGGAGGTATTTTTGGAGTTTCTGCAGGTGTCAATCGATTGGCTGCAGAAAAGTTGCAGAACCAATCGATTGGTTCATGTTTGTGTGAAGAAAAAGCATAATTTTGCTAATGTCAATCGATTGACATGGCAGACCAATCGATTGGTCCTGACAATTTTTTGAAAAATAAGTTACAAAAACTTTATGCAGTCGATTGGCTCCAAGTGCAATCGATTGGTTCAGCCTTGTTTTGCTAAAAACCACTTATTTCATGTTTCTAAACCACCTTGATGCACTATAACTTATAACATGATGTGTATGCATTAGATTAACATTAATCGGTCGATTTATATGAGTTTATGTATGTTTTAACCTAGAATTTCAACTAGGTTAGAATGATCGATTGATGAGTTAGATTGCGGCGGGTTGAATGATAACCTTGCCTATGAACCTTGTAGCATGTTATGTCATCTTATGGACTTTAATGTATGTTATACATGTTGTTGGTTGTGGTACTTGCGTGTGTGCATGAATGATTGGTTGATTGTATTGGTCACACAATAAAATGACTAAAACTTATGAGTGAGGTAAACCTATAAGGATATTAGGTAAATGACATAGAAAGATAACTTAAGTTATGAAATGATTTGGATAGTGATGCTTGGACGTAATTGTACCGTGGTGTGTACAACGAATAAGTAGTCACAGAATGATACGTTAATATGCTTTGTATGGAACATGTGTGATTTATGTATGAGAATGGATCATGTTATGATGCCATGATAATTGATATGATATCATGAGATTTATTTGATATTTTGGTGAGGAACTTTTGTTCCAAAAGTCCTATTTTGGTGAGGAGCGTTGCTTCAAAAGTCCTATTTGTTATTGTGAATTAATCACGTATTTGCAATTTGTTTTGATGGTGAACATACCACTTCAAAGGCTTATGTAAAGTGGTAAGTGGGGATGTGGCACCAATGATTCGTGCCTCAATTGGGTTTTAGCCCCAACCACGGCGGACGTGGGGGAAAGGTGGACACCTAAGTGGGTTAGAGTCCCATACAGTGAAAGATATCCTAAGTGGGTTAGATTCCCATACGGGTGACGGTCGCTTGAAATGAGTTTGGAACTCATAGAGGACCCGATATCCACCGCGAAAGTCGAATCATACGAGCATGCATGAACCAGGCTTGGCTTAGACGTAAGTCCGCTTGAAGATTGATGTTTCGTGCATCCGAATAGTGATTCGTTGAGTGGATGCACTCAATGACATATTTCCATACATTACGAATATCCCTTAGATAATTGAGTTTTAGTTATCTTGTTTGCATGATACATAAGTAATGAGAGATGAAGTCTCGAGTTAGGATTTGATTAGAAAACCCTGTAGAGCCGAGTGGACCCATAGGATAGGAGAACTCACTGATATTATTATCCCATCCCATTATTGTTATTATTTTTTAGGTATTCCTTGCAGGTTGAATTCGAGAGAAGCTGTCTAGGGATGTTTCAAGGGACGATGATTATCGTGATCTTCCGCTGTGGAGTTGTGTACAATAAAGATATTCTACATAATCCTTAGATTTTTATTATTTAGGCACTATTGTATACCATATGTTATTGATGTTTTAGTTCGGACATGTGTATATAATGATGCCATTAGGAACTTATGCTGTGATAATACCCAAATTTAACACTTGTATGATATTATTCTAGATATATATTATACGGGTTGTTACAGTTGGTATCAGAGCAGGTCGATTCTCGACCTAGCCTTGAAACATCATAAGTAAATCCATTCCTGCCTCATATGTGTGTTTAGCCAACATGATTCTTAATATCATCGTATGTAGTGTTGGGCCTGATCAACCTAATGCTATGTGCATGGTAGGTAGGGTCATTGTTGAGCGACCACGAGGACTCCGAAGTGTTGGTGGAACTTGTGCTTTGAGTGTAAGCTCAAGCCAAGAGTTGGAAAGGAAGGAGACCTGGATAGCTTAGTTGAAGTTTTAGTAGGATTTGTGATTCAGATATTATGGAATTGAAGAGTAGTGTATCTTTCAAGCAATTATGCGGTGTTAACGGAGTTGAGAAGTTGAGGAATTTTATCGGATGAGTTTGTTAGAATTTTGAGGAATAAGTGAATTTTGAGGAATAAGATATACCCACTAATATGGAATAAGTATTGTAAGTAATTCCATACAGTGAAGGAAAAAGGATGGTTATGTTGCACATATGTCGCAAGGTTTGGAAATGAGGTAGTGTAACAATGTTTCAGTTTCTAAGGCCACTAAAACATTTTGGAAGAACGAGAGTACTTCGTGGAGTATATATTTGGAATAGTACCTGGCAAGTGGGTGAGGACTTGAGAGATAAGGACATTCAGTTTTGTCGGGAGCCTAAGGTAGTGGTGAAGTCTAAGGAGATACCCTAGGACATGGTTGCATGTTCCAAGTGAAACAGGTATGGACCAAATGAAGGTTAGAAGATAAATCAAGTACATTCAGACTTAGAAGGGAGATTGGATTCAGGATAGCTCGTCATAGGTTCAGTATTAGTAACAGACCATTATGGATTGTTGAGTTACATAAGGATCAATTATAAGAGTTTGTGTTGGAGAGAGAGAACGCACATTATATAGCAATGGAAGCTCCAGTGAGTTTTGGCTGTAGGAGATCTGGTTGAGGAGAAGAGCAAGTAAGTTGGATTTAAGGAATTATACTAGAATGGTTATGTAATTGGAGTTGAGAGGACTACCTTAGAAAGGAATCAAATGTAGAGTTTGGGAGCTGTGTAAATCTTGCATTACAACTACTATAGTGGAATACACTTCAGATAAGGAGACCATGAAGTCATAAGGATTTTATTGAGGCTAAGATAAGGGTGTATGGTTGATGGTCGTTCACTTGTGAAGTTTTTTTAAGAGGAAGGAGTGTAGTGGAAAAGGTTAGACCTTGGTACTAAGAGAAGTATATGATAGCGATATTATGGTCTCAAGTGTGTGTGATGGATTCCTTGTCTTGAGATGGATGTGAAGTAATACACACTTTGTTGAGTAATAAGTCTTGTATTCTAAGAAGTTGAGTTGATGATAGACAATGAAAGACAAGTCAAGCTGGAGCATGGGGACTAAGTGTAGGATGTGAAATATTTTATGTTATAAGAGCTTATGGGGAGACAATGAGGATTTTCCGTGGAAAGTCATCTAGACAAGCAACCCCAGTATGATGAAGTGTGTAGTAGGTATTGGGTTAGAATAAAAATTCGATTCAGTAGTGTGTGGCAATGATAAGGTTCATCTTAAGTTCATTTTATTTGAATTGCAAGAGTAATAGTGGCTTATTGAAAGTCTGTTGTTATTTATCTTCTTGAGGAGTGTTTGGTTGGTAGATCACGGAGTATAAACATTCACACCGTGTTAGAACTAAGGGTATCTTAAATGTCATAAGTGTATCGTTATGGATGTACGAACTGAGGATGGAGTTACAAGTCACCACAAGTTAGATTGGTAGTTTTGAAATTGGGATTTCTGAAGATGTAATGCGTAGTTGGTCATCTGTAGATATATCATAGAAGTCATATGTTTGGGGAACCAGCCTAGTGAACCATATTCGGTGTAAGTAACTCTTGGGTGTATCACTACTACAAATAATGAGAACCATAAGGAGTGACGTTGGAAGAGACTTACTAAGTGATGATCTGGAAGAGATTAGTTAAGTATATTGTATGCGTTAGTGAGGTGTAAATTGATTATTCAAAATATGGCATTCAATAATTTCTTGGATTCATGACTTCGGATGAGGACCCCCAGGAGAGTATTATTTATGTATATAATGATACTCTACCCTATTGGAAGGATTCATGAGTTATACTTCCGAGGAAGAATGAGGATTAGATATTCCTGAATTTAACCATGTAACTCAAGTTGTATATTAGTAAGAGCATGAGCTAAGATTATCGAAGATGGATCAGGATGTTAAGATGAAAGGTTCTAGATAAGAAGTGCAATGTTGTTCTCGAAAGTGTGAAGCATGGTGTGACTCTGAGACTAGTATGGAAACTCACCGTTACAGTCTAGTTTGCTTAAGGTTTCTTAGAAGTGGTGTCTCATTGATGACTCGAAGTTCCTTGATATGGGTTATTTTGTTATTGGTCGGGATCCCGTGTCAGCAGAAACCTTGAATGAATTGTGACCCTATAAGAGGATTTAATATGGAATATAGTAACAAGAATTGGATACTGTCAAACTAATTTGGATAAGTTCATTCAAGTGCAGGATAAATCTGAATGTCGTACATTTTTATGGTTGTAGTTGTGTGACTCCTGCATATCCATCTTATGGAAGGTGTTGGTCATATTCTAAACTTTTGTGTATCAGCGAGAAGTTTATTCTACTAATGGATGTTAGTGAGGTCCTAGTACTATTTTCGATGGTGGGCACTCTGGAGGATGGGCATGATCTTCTATGTAGACTGTTAGCTAAACAGTGGTGTTTAGGAATTCCATGTGCTCCACTGTTGGAATCGGAGTATCACAATGGAAGGTGATGGAAGAAAGGGCTCAATCAAGATTATGGGAATAAGAAAGATAGTTACTCATAAGAATAGGAGTAAGACAATCATGTGCTAATGGTGATATCTTATTGGAGTAGTACGAGAGAAGTGAAGCAGTAGGAGTAGAGGCTTGCAGCTGATAGCATTAGATCAAGTGAAGTTGATAAGATTATGATGGAAATCAAGAAGTTTCAAGAGTTCATGAAAGAAGGAAATTTGTCAGCAAGGACAAGTTACAAGAATGAGTATGTCAGAGGTTTGAAATCGAAGAGAAGTCAAGTGTTTGTCTAAGACGTTGATGCAAGAATCGTTTGTTTGTTGAGTGGAGGAAATTCAGGGGCGAATTTCAAATTAAGGGGGGGATACTGTAATATCCCATATTCCCTTAAATGCTCAATTAGTTGTCAGTTGATACCAATTGAGTTCCTATGTACTCTATCTTTTGTCAACTGAAACAATTAGGACTCCTATGTGCTCTAAATGTTGTCAATTGGGACCAATAGAGTAACCAGTGAATTCCGAAGAGATTAATTATTAATATAAGAGATAGACCAATATTAACAAGTACAAGAGATAGCATTTTTATAACATTAATAATTGGTCAATTGGTGCTGGAAGATAAAATATCAATTGAGATATTTTATATCACTACCTAATATTATAATATATATAATTTATATGTTATATATTTGTGTGGTGGGGAAAAGAAAGAAGAGGATAAGAATAAGTAGGTAAGAGAGAAGAGAGAGTTATCAGAAATAAAGAAGAGAAAGGAAATAGGAAGAGAAGAGAGAAGAGGAAGGAAGAGAAAGAATGGGGAGAAGAAGAAGAAGAAACTCATGGAGGAACAAGAAGATGGTGTCATCTTCATCATCACTACCATCATCTCATCTTCATCATCATCATCACCAACTTCATCTTTATTTCACCATCTTCATCTTCAAGGTGAGTTCTTAGATAAATTTAGCCTTTGGGGGGATATAATCTATGCTTTGGGAGTTAGGATTTGTGTGAATCCATGATGTATTTGTTGTGTTCATACTTCCTTTGGTGCCATGTTGTTATTGTTGTATGTTGTTTGTGATCTTTCATGTTGCATATGAATAGATGCTATGTTGTGTGGATTATGTTGTTGATTCATACGAGCTTATATTGGTACATGCCTTGCCATGACTTAGAGTGATTAAGAATGTCAAAGGATGAGTTTAAAGGAGGTATTTTTGGAGTTTTTGCAGGTGTCAATCGATTGGCTGCAGAAAAGTTGCAGAACCAATGATTAGTTCATGTTTCTGTGAAGAAAAAGCAAAATTTTGTTGATGTCAATCGATTGACATGGCAAACCAATTGATTGGTCCTGTCAATTTTGTGAAAAATATGTTATAGAAACTTCATGCAATCGGTTGGCTCCAAGTGCAATCGATTGGTTTAGCCTTGTTTTTCCAAAAACCACTTATTTCATGTTTCTAAACCACCTTGGATGCATTATAACTTATAACATGATGTGTATGCATTAGATTAACATTAATCGGTCAATTTATATGAGTTTATGTATGTTTTAACCTAGTATTTCAACTAGGTTAGAATGATCGATGGATGAGTTAGATTGTGGCGGGTTGAGTGATAACCTTGCCTATGAACCTTGTAGCATGTTATGTCATCTTGTGGACTTTAATGTATGATATACATATTGTTGGTTATGGTGCTTGTGTGTGTGCATGAATGATTGGTTGATTGTATTGGTTACACAATAAAATGACTAAAAATTATGAGTGAGGTAAACCTATGAGGATATTGGGTAAATGACATAGAAAGATAACTTAAGTTATGAAACGATTTAGATAGTGATGCTTGGACGTAATTATACCGTGGTGTGTACAACAAACAAGTAGTCACAGAATGATACGTTAACATGCTTTGTATGGAACATGTGTGATTTATGTATGAGAATGGATCATGTTATGATGCCATGAGATTTGATATGATATCATGAGATTTGTTTGATATTTTGGTGAGGAACTTTTGTTCCAAAAGTCATATTTTGGTGTTGAGCATTGCTCTGAAAGTCCTATTTGTTATTATGAATTAATCACGTATTCAGAATTTGTTTTGATGGTGCATATACCACTTCAAAGGCTTAGGTAAAATGGTAAGTGGGGATATGGCACCAATGATTCGTGCCTCAATTGGGTTTGAGCCCCAACCACGACGAACATGGAGGAAAGGTGGACACCTAAGTGGGTTAGAGTCCCATACAGTGAAAGATACCCTAAGTAGGTTAGAGTCCCATACAGGTGACGGTCGCTTGAAATGAGTTTGGAACTCATAGAGGACTCGATATCCACCGCAAAAGTCGAATCATACGAGCATGCATGAACCAGGCCTAGCTTAGACGTAAGTCCGCTTGGGGATTGATGTTTCATGCATCTGAATAGTGATTCATTTAGTAGATGCACTCAATGACATATTTCCATACATTGCGAATATCCCTTAGATAATTGAGTCTTAGTTATCTTGTGTGTATGATACATAAATAACGAGAGATGAAGTCTCGAGTTAGGATTTGATTAGAACACCCTGTAGAGCCGAGTGAACCCATAGGATAGGAGAACTCACTGAGATTATTATCTCATCCCATTATTGTTGTTATTTTTCAGGTATTCCTTGCAGGTTGTACTCAAGAGAAGCTGTCTACGGATGTTTCAAGGGACGATGATTATCGTGATCTTCCACTGTGGAGTTGTGTACAATGAAGATATTGTACATAGTCCTTATATTTTTATTATTTAGGCACTATTGTATACCATATGCCTTTGATGTTTTAGTTCAGACATGTGTATATAATGATTCCATTAGGCACTTATGTTATGGAAGTACCAAAGTTTAACACTTGTATAATATTATTCTAGAGATATATTATACGGGTTGTTACAAGGTTTATTCTTCCCTATAGATTTTTGCATGAAATTGATCGAGTTTTCAGATGTCGATTAGGATGATTGTATGGAATCTCGATAATCCATCTCAAATCAATGTTTCTTACTAGAAAAGTCTTTAACATCACAGTGTACTTAGAAACAAATAATTATTTCTCAATCCTTTTTAGAAGCTAAACACCGAGCCCTCGCCACAACAACATAAGAACTTCAAAGGTTCCCGTACCTTCTCAAAGATATACAAGCCTCTTGATCCCAACCTCTGGCACCTTATTGTGACAAACCTTATGTTATATATTCACATAACAGATAACCTGATCTTCCATGAAAAACCCAAACACTTGGAGATTGATTTCCATATTGTCTAGAAGAAACTTTAAGCTGACATTTTCAAAATTTTGATTGGTTCCTCCAAATACCAACTTGCTAATTTCTTCACAAAACCTTTACTTCTTTAACTTTTCAACATTTTATGTCTAAGTTAAGGATAATCAACATATATCCTCCCGTAACTTGTAGGGGATAGTATACAATAACAAGGTGTTAGCATGATGTTTTTATATTAGCATTTCGACATGAATGTGTGATATAAGCATATAAACATCCTAAGTGTAGATAACAAGTCATCCTTTCGACATCAAGTTATAAATTCGATTTGTTAATCTTTCTGACAAATATGGTGAGTTCGACTCGCCTATGAAATCAGGTGTTTATGAATTAGTATATTCTTGAGTACACATATTGCATAACTTAAAAACTTTTTGGACAATAATGGGATTTGAAGCAGTTCAAGTGCCGAGGACACATGGAAACAAATCAGAATACGAAAGCCTATGAGGAAGTATACATGTCGGATATTAAAGATGAAAACTCATGCAGTAGTATACGTGTTGGATTTTTAAGAGTTAGTCGTTGCTAGAAGTTGATGATGTACCTAGTATACAAGAAAATTTCAACTTTGTAATCAGGGTTCACAATTCATCTTGTTCTCTTTAGAACTCATACATCGGATTCACTAAGATAACAAGTTTGCGAGAAATGTATGAACCTACGTGGCATTTTTAATTCAAGCATTTAAATTGCGTTATTATTGTTTACTTCTTTACTTGTTTTGTCAATTTAAGAATTTTTACTTTATTTATTTGGATATTTACATTAGAAATCCTTTAAGCATAAGTACATTTTCTCGAATATTTTATGCAAAGTGACCTTTGGGATTTTCGAGTTTGATCCTACAAGTGAATTAAAAGTAGTGTTTGTTTATTAAAAACACCAGTAAACAAATTGGCACACCCAATGGGACTCGATTTTGGGCAAAAAAAATAAACTTTTGTAGAAAGTGTATGTGCTTTTATTTTTGTTTTATGTTATTCACACATTCAAATGTTGTCAATCGTTGAGTGTTTATGCGCCCAAGGAGTGGCAAACTTATTAGTATGTCTCGTCAATCATCAAAGAATTCATCCCCTCGAGGAGTTCCTCCTCCCTAGAACGAGGCTCAAAATGCAAAAGAACAATCAATCAGAATGACGATTGGAGGTGCAAGCACTTTAACAACTGTTGGAGTAACTAATCCTACCATGAATCAAATGTTAGTTTCGACCATGACACTAGAGATGGTGATACCCCATCTTACTATTCCCATGGTTACACAAACCATTAGAGGAGGTTATGCCCTAGTCAACCGAACAATCTATACCCATGGTAGTCGAAGGAGACTTAGGTCGAAACTGTCCATATATGGTGTTGGTAAACATGAACCAAGATGTATACCAAGTGGTTAGGAGAGTCCAACAAAACCATTTTGGGAAAAAAATAACATAGCCAATATGGTTGAACAATTCCTAGCCCATAATGGTCTTAACGCTTGTCTTCATATGCCAAATTTTATTTCTGCCTTATATGAATATGTATTGCAAACTGAACTCCCTATGGGATGGAAAATGCCTAAATTTACTAAGTTTACAGGTGATACTAGTGTATCCACTATCGAGTACATTTCTCGATACAAGTAAAAAGCAGGAGATTTGACTAATAATTAATATAAAGAAGAAATAATTTCCTAATTCTTTAACCAATAATGATTTCACATGGTTCACTACTCTCCCTCCAAACTCCATACATCATTATAATTAACTAGAAAGGGCGTTCCATGGGAAATTCTATATGGGTCAGTCGAAAATCATCCTAAAATAGTTAGCCATCATGAAACAAAAATCGTTTGAATTACTAGATGATTATATCAATAGGTTTAGGTTGATGAAGTCAATATGTTTTACTCAAGTTCCTGAACATGATTTAGCTGAAATGGCTGCATGTGGTTTAGATTATTCCATTAGTAAGAAGTTGAATACCTAATACCTAAGGGATATGACCCAGTTAGCAAACATGGTTAGACAAGTCAAACACTTGAAGGTAGAAAAGGCTAAAGTGAATCAACAAACTAGGAAGGAAAATATTTCCTACTTAGAAACAAATGATAGTAATCAATAAATTGGCGTAGTTTTTGAGTATGTAATAGAAAATGAGGTTAATCTTGCAGAATTTAAGTCAGAGCCTCTGTATGTTTGTAAAGTTTTAAGACCTTCTAATGGAAAGAATATTGTTGAATCAAGTAGAAATGAAAATTTTGTTACAAAAACTTATACTTTTGATGTAACCAAATGTGATAAGTTTTCGACCTTCTAGTGGCTAATGGTCAGACCATAGTGCCAAAAGGCCTAAAAATGCCACCATTGGAACAAAGGACGAAAATAGGTTTTTGTAAATATCATAATTTCCTTAGTCAAAAGACTTCTCAATGTGTTATTTTTCATGGATTTGGTACAAGATTCTCTAAAATAAATCATGCTTAAGTTTGGTGATAAGCGTAAACCACCCATGAAAATTGACTCAGACCCCTTACAAGTAAAAGAATCAAACTTTCTCGAACCCGTGGAGATTATGATGGTTGAAGTTGATAAGGACCTCAACCCAAGGGTCTAAGAGTTGAATGAGGCGGACTACATTGAGAGGATTAAGGAAGTGTATCTAAAAGCTGAAGAATATCTAATTGATTTCTTGAATCGTTGCAAAATCAAAGATTCTGAAGTGATGAAGTGCCCTCGTTGTAGTGCACTTTTTGACAAAGAAGCAACAAAGGATCTCGAAAAAGTCAAGCTTCAGCAAAAAGGGACCCTTTACTAGAGATATAAAAGGCCCTCACGCCATTGGAATAGGCAGACGAAAACATATGTTCCACCTGGAGGTGTGCCTCATGACTAATGGATTCGACCTAATGTCAAGTATAATACTTATCTACAAAAGTGGAAAGTGGTTGAAATAAGGAAAGGCTCATCATACCATGATAACTCTCAGGTTTAAAAGAACTACTCTTAAAATTCTAATAACTATCTGGATAATAATCCTATGACCAAAACACAGTGGATGTGATACCATCGAAAGAAGAAAACCATTTTTGAAGTTGGGGAATCAAGTGACAATGCTAAATTCCCACCTTTGACAGTTTCTCAAATGGCGAAAGAGCCCATGGAAAAGAGGTTCAAGTGGACAATAGTGATCAAGTCCAAGGACAAAGACCCTATCTCAACCAAAGACAATGACATGCTCACTAACAACTTTGAAACTGGGTTTAATGATAAGCTCGATATCATATGCAATGTTGTCACAATTTTACCTATAGAGTTTGAGAGAGCTACCGAGGTTACCGAAGAGGATGATGTATGCCTTTCTAAAGAAATAACAAACCATCAACCTATGTGCTACTATATCATAAGTAATGGTGGTGTTAACGAGGAAATGCTATTTTTATGAAGCCTGATGAAGATATGAAGAAACATCTCAAGTCATTATTCATTCAGGTTAAGGTCAATGGAGTAGGCGTCAATAAGGTTCTGGTGGACGGTGGAGCTACATTCAATTTGATTCCAAAATTCCTATTGAAGAAGATTGGAAAAAAAAGGACACAGATTTGAGG
The DNA here is from genome assembly GCF_024323335.1 of Lathyrus oleraceus. Taxonomy (NCBI): domain Eukaryota; kingdom Viridiplantae; phylum Streptophyta; class Magnoliopsida; order Fabales; family Fabaceae; genus Lathyrus; species Lathyrus oleraceus. The sequence continues at coordinate 379,581,544 of NC_066584.1, read as the reverse complement.
CCAAATAACATGGTCTTATTTGATTATGAAAGCAAAATACACAAGGCTTTAAGAGTTATTCTAGTTAATATTGTTATGGGCACGGTTGTGAGAGCAACTTTGTTTGTTGTCATTCCATCCAGGGAAAATTACAACTTATTGTTGGGTCGAGAATGGATAATGGTGTAGGAGTAGTATCTTTGACTCTGCATCAAAAAAAATTGATCTGAAGGCCTGATGGAATTTTGGAGAATGTCGAAACCGGTCAGAGTTATTTCATGGTTGGGGTTGATCATAAGGATAATAGGGCCTTCGACAAGAAGCTAGCAACCATTTCACCTAACACTTCTATTGGAAGGTAGTTCTCTATGCAAGATGATGTCTTTTACTTAATAATGTTGGATCCTACTAATGGATTAATATGGAAACAAAACTCAATAGAGAATGACTATGATTAGGATGCCACCGCAATTATGGAGTGGTTCATGGTGACAATACTGATGACTGAATTAAGAACACTAGCTCGAATTGTGATCTATATGTTCGAAAGTCAGATAAGGGCGGCCTTGGAGGACGACTTTTGACAAAAATTGGTTGTTGAAGCCAATTTAATTGCAAGAGATAAATGATAAGTACTTAAAGAAGTATAAACCTATGTTGCAAGAGATTCAGATAATGGCATATATAATGAAAGTGCTAAATTTGTATTAAAATTAAATGGCAAATTTTCATTTCACAATCACATAACAACAAAAAGAAGTTGAAACTTTCAAAAAGGAATTTCAACCTTGATCTTTTTGAAGCATTTTTTTGCAAGCTCGATTCTTGTATCATTTATTTAGTCTTCAGTTGTTAGGATTCAAATTTCTTCTTCCAATGCATAAGAGACATCCACATACTGAAGACCAATGTTGGTTTCTTGAACTATATTTTCTTCAAGAGAAGTTAGTCTAGGATTTTTTATTGCATCCATCTTTTGTTGCATTTCCTCAACCTATTTCATAATGCTTTTGATTTGTTTGTTGAAAGTCGTTACTTGATCTTTATCTTCTTTAGCTTGTGTTTGCAACTCATTAACTTGACTTTGAGACCGATCAAGTAGGTACAGTTTTTTTGAGACATATCGTTATTATTTTTCCTAAGCTTGCTCACATAATCCTTCTTCAATTTTATGCTCTGATCAATTTGGTTGAGAAATGGTTCAAACTCCAGTGTGAATTGAACAATATGATCATGCAAATTTTGACCACTAAGTTGCTTTAATCATTTCATTATGTCCAACACGGCAGAATGATATTCTTAGATCATTTTGGATAAGTCTGCATTGAAGACCTTTGCTTTTAGTTGTTGAACCAACAAAGTGAGGGAGTCTCCATAAAGTCCACTACTTGACATAGTTGATGAACTTGGTTATTTTCCAATAGAGCAAACACTTTGATAGATCATAAAATTTCTTAAAGCCTCCACATGATCTTTTTTCTTGATAGTTTCTATTTCTTTACGAAAGAGATAAGTACTATAAGTTTTAGACAAAGAATCTCCAACCTGAGAAGGGATAATAGTAGTTGTAGTCGAAAGAGGAACCTTAGTGGCTGCTTGTGAACTTTCAAATTTTTGAATAACCTGTGGTTGTTCCTTTTCATTGATAGCAAATTGAGTTTCCATATGATCTTGGTCCTCTTACATCAAGGCGACATTTTCTTGGTCATTTGGTTGAGCATGTTTATCTTGACCAATCAATAGTTTTTCAAGGCCTTGAGGTTCAACTACTTTCTAAAATTGCTCGTCAACTGGCTTTTCGACTTGGTCTTAAGTTGTGTGTTATTTTGGTGGCGAGTTTGTTAGAGGTTGGTTAGAGTTCAGGATCTTATAAGCATCCAACTCCTTGTTGTTAGAAGCACCCCATGGAGTTGACTGTTGAGCATCTGCGGCAATGTGTACTGGAAGAGGAGTAACACATATTGGAATTACCTATAAGAAGGTATAAGTGAACCAACATTATAAATTGTTTGATGTGTATTAGGAAATAGGTATAGATAAAACTTAAATTACATTGGATGGGCTCAAATCCTCACTCTATGAATATTCATCGGGAGTAAGACACCTTTGTTGATCCGCTTTCTTTCGAGTAAGTTGAGTATGACTCTCCTCTTCTTACTCTTTGTCATCTTCATAACAAATAACAATTTTTTATTGGTTTCTTTTGTGTACTAGATTTTTAAGCGTGCATCTTTTGTTTCTTGGCTTATTGAAGTTTTAATTTCTCAACTTCGTCCAACCATTTACTTCAATATTTGGGACACTTGATTTTAGAGGAAACCTTTTCACTTTCTTCATGATCATCATTCTTATCTTTCTCTTCGACCTCATTATCCTCTTCGTCAACTCTTTGGTCATACTGAAATATTTACCATTATTAGTGCAATGAATAGTTGATTTAAATAGATAGAAGATGTTAATAAAGGTTGAATTTGGGACTAAACTTGAGTTTTTCTTCACTATCAAGGGTGACAATTGGTGTTTCTTTTTTTGTCCTTTTACGACTTGTGATAGCAATGATGCTACTTCCTCTTTTTCGACTCTGAAATATGAGAACAAGGATGAATAAAAGGTAAGGAATTTAACACAAAGAGAACAAAGGTTTGTAAAATGTAATTGTTTTGTTCCTTTTGATTGGCCAAGTATTGGGCCAAATTCTTCATCACTCTTTTCAACTTGTTCAATTTTCTTTTTTCTCGTCTGTTTCGGGGGAACGAGAGCTCGAGCTAAAAAATTTAAACATAAGTAAATAATGTGAAACAAAAAGAGGAGCTAATGAATTTTAATAGTCTTATTATCTCACCTTTTAGAATGGTGGATTTGACTCGGATGTGCTCGAGCTTGACTCTTAAAGGTCATGGATAATTGTGTATATTATACTTATTAGAAGTTACTCTTTGGGAAGACTTTGTCAAATCATTTATAAGCATTGCCAAAGTTGAGTAAAAACATTTTTTAGATGTTGAAGCAACGTTGAGTAATCTACAACAACACTATTATGATATCTTGTCCACCACTCATCGAATTCTTTAGTGCAGTGAAAAAAAGCTTCAAATTTGAAGGGGCTCAGGTTAATGATTTTTTTAGCATGAAAGTCTAAACATGCCTTGTAGACTTTTTTGGTCAGTGTGGTAGTAGCCAAACATATTTCAACATCCTTGGTGAAAAGGGATCTTGGCAAGAATTGGCTGAAACCAAATAGCCTAGCCACCCAATTTGGCTGATTTCCAACATGCCCAAGTCCAACTTTCCCGATTGAAATTCTGGTTGACAGAATAGTGGGTTTGAAGAAATCTACCCAGATATTAACAGCTTCAAATTGGTTTCCAGGTGACAAAGTCGAGAATTTTATTTTAAACCAATGTGGACCATAAGTTCGACTGGAAAATGATGCCATAAAAGAAATGAATTCAATGTATTTCATAAATATGAATAAATATTTCTTAAAAACATATTTAGTCGATAAATTAGCATCTTTCAGGGTAAGCAAATAAAGTATAGTACCTTCGACCTGTGTTTCCAAATCAGGCAAAACAACAATATCTAAAGAAGGTTCAAATGTGACATTAAGCCAGAGTTGAAGGAGCCGTATGGGGTCAGATTAAGGAAGTTTTCATCAGGGTTGATTTGTGTTCTGGGGTCAAGGGAGGAATCTCCTAAAGAATCATAAGGACAACCCATTAACCAGTTTGATAAGACATACATTTTTTTCTCATGAAGTTGGGTTGCTAGTGGTATGAACTTTTTGGCTATTTGAAGAGAGTCGGAACAAAAGATGTAAAGGGATAAATAAAGGGTGAGAAAATCTATATGCTCATAGTTGGAAACTTCATCAATTTTTTCATGTGATATTTGATGTAGGCGTTGAAATCGACATGGTCGAAGGTGAAGTTAGGCCTTGTCTGGTTTTTGATAGTGAGGTTGAAAGTAGCCCCTATTGGTCGAAGACCAGTAATGGAAACAACACCAAAAAGTGTAGGAGTTATCATCCCACATGGAGGCTGAAATGTATTGGTTGGAGATTCTAAAAAACAAAGGGCGGTTATGAGCATGTTGGAATTATACTTTGGCCCAGTTCTCGATAGCTAAATCAAGTCAAATATGTCTTGATTTTTCCAGGTCGTTCCTTTCTTCTTCTCTATATCGTTTAGCCAATTGGTGTATGATTCACTATTGGTAGAAGGAGAAAAGAGGAAAACACGTTTGGGTTGTTCGATGAACTCTAATTCAAAAATCTTGTCTTCAAATGCACAGGGTTTACACGAGGGCTGACCAAGAAAAAAACTTCTTCAATCTATATAGTTTCACAAATGATATAGGCAAAGAGCCCAAAAATGCATGAGTTTTACCTGCAATAGAAAATGGAATAAGTACTTGAGAAGCCAAAATGATTAATTTCTACATCTTCATCGGTGGTTCTAGAACATAGGTGTAATCGTCGGAGAAGCTAGGACCCTCAATGTCAGTAGCAAAGGGGACTTGCAATTTCTTTTCTATGTCGAAGTTGGAAGAAGAAGTTATTTTTATAGTTTGAGTGGAAGAGAAATAAAAAAAAGGTGTTGCAGAAAGAAAATTTTCTAGGGTTCTGGAAAGAGTAATGTTGTAAAGTGGAAGAGGGTTATATATGTGTTGAAATAAAACCTTTTCAATTTTCCCTCTTAAATTAAACACTAACATTTTGATTGTGGTTTTAAATCATTAGTAATTAATGATTTTTTTTACTTAATGCGGTTATTTTTTGTGGCCCATGATGACCTTGAGAATCGGAGTCATGATGGCTAGGGGTGGGAAAAAGGGTTATCCACCTCGTCCCACCTTAAGTCCGTAAAAAAAAGGGTGAGACGGACAAACCTGACAAGAAAAATTGGGCTTAAAAATCTAGCACGCCCCACCAAGGTGACTGGTTGGTGGGCGGCGGGCTTTCCTGCCTATTTTTTTATAGATTTTTTAATTGTTTTTTAATAGATTAAAAATATTTTTTTACATTTCAATTTGAAAGCATTAAACCAACAATTAGAAAGAATAAAATGACAACGAAAATTCTAAAACCATCAAGAAATTTCATCTAAAATAGACTCATCTAACAAGAGTTTCAAAATTATAGTTCAACTATTATCCTTCAACCAAGCACAATAAATATTTTGAGTGCTTAAGATGGGACGGGTTGAACGGGTAGGTGGACATAAAATCCCAACCCAACTCGCTTGTTTTAGGCGGGTGCGCGGGCCGGCCCGACGGACCACAATCTGTTTTGTCACCCTTAATGATGGCAATTACATGCGTGTTGTAGACATGGTGGTTGAGTGAAAGCAGACATGATGACATCAAGTGATGGTTGATTGAAGACAATTATGATGACAATGACGTGTACATGATGATCTGAATACTATTATGAGTTTGACTAAAAACACAATCTTTCTGCTATATTGCAGATATGGTCGAAAAATGACATTTTTATAGGGCATCTGTTAACCTGAGATTTTTAACTTACTATTTCCACATGAATGCGTGATATAAGACATATAAAAATGTTAGTGTATATAAGAAAGTCATACTTTTGACATGAAGTCACAAATTCGACATGTTAGTCGTTTCAACAGATGTAGTGAGTTCGACTCTCCTATGAAGTCAACTGTTTGAGACTTAATATATTATTGAGTCCACATATTGGATGGCTTAAAGACGTTTTCAACAGCAGTGGTGGTTTGAAGCAGTTTAAGTGTCGAGGACACGTAGAAACAAATCAGAAGACAAAAGTCTATGAAATAGAATACATGTCGGATGTTAAAAATGAAAGCCTATGCAACAATATACATGTAAGGTTTTTAAGATTTAACAATTGAAGATAATTGATGATGTACGTAGCATATAAGCGAATTTTGATTTTGTAGTCAAGATTTCATTTTGTTCTCTTTAGAACTCATACATCCGATTCACTGAGATAACAAATTTGTGAGAAATGTATGAACATGCATTTCATTTTTTAATTCGAGCGTTTCAATTACTTTATTATTGTTTACTTTTTTTTTCCTTGTTTTGTCGATTTAAATATTTTTTACTTTATTTGTTTGGATGTTTACATTAAAAATCCTTTCACCAAGTACAATTTATGCAAAGTAACCTTTAAATTTTTTGAATTTAATCATACAAGTAATTTACTTTAAAAAGTTGTAATCATAAGAGACATAGATTAACTAATTTTGACTTAGAGTTATGCAAATTCGTTATGTGGCTTATACAGATTAGTAATGTTAGTTATCCTTGTAACTAAAACTTTGTCCCTATGCTTAGTTAATATGAAGATTAACTTCTCTTTGTAAACTCATAAAGAGATTTTCCTTTACTCGGAGTATATATAATATTACTATAGAAATGATTCATCTAAACAAGTTAAGAAAGTAAAGAAAAAAAACATGTTACTTGTGGTTGTGGCATCGATCGAAATAGCTTTTCTGAGTTTACGGTTGTAAGTCGGCAGTGAATTTGAGAGACAAGTTATGATAGGAAAATATCTTGTTTTGCCTTGTCAGTAATCTAGGGAGAGTTTAAAAAAAGGGTCTTGTCTTTTTTTCTTCTTATCTTTTTATTGGTTCGAAGTTGAATCATACAAAAACACAAGACACCAACAATAATTATAATAATAGCAAAAAAACATATACTAGTACATATAAAATACTAGAAGCTAGGGAAGGGAAGAGAAGAGAAGAAAATGAAAGAAAATGGATCTTAATAGAATTATCCCCACTCAACCGTAAACCGAAGAAGAAAGAGTTATCAGAATCAGCATGAACTGTCTCCACAATCTTTCAAGGTTCGTTCTTTTCATAATCATATTCAGATTCACATTCTATTGTACTTACTCTCTCTCTTTTTCATTTTCAGATTCTCTCTTTTACCCTTCCACACACTTGTTACTCCTCATTCTCCCCACCACTCTTCTTCTCTATCCTTCATCCGTAAATCTCATCATCACAACCCAACCATGTCTCTCAAGGTAACTTCAACATTTTCATTTTTTCTTAACAAAACCCTAAAACGACAATTTTCATTACCTAATCACCAATTTCTGCCTCATATTGTTTGTTGTGCAGGCTGCTTCTGGTTCTATACCAAGTGCAGAGACAAGTAGCTCTGATGTCGAGGAGGTGGTTAAGTCTGAGACATACAGCAATAACATGACAGAAGCCATGGGTGCTGGTATGTTTCATTTACTAACAACCATGCTTTATTGATGTTTCGTTTCTGTTATGAACATGATCAGTTTTTTTGTTTTTGTTTTTGAATATTAGATTCTGTTAACCCTTTCTAATAGATTGCTAAAACAGTTTTGACTTATAGGCATGAATTAGGAATGAACTACAACTTCATTCTACCAGACTTGATTGTCGGATCATGCTTGCAGGTTTTCTTTTTATGGATACCGGATGATCTACTTCTGTCAAATATAGTTTGGTTTGATCCTCTGACTTTGTTTTAATTTTATCTTAAATCACCAGACTCCTGAAGATGTTGATAAGCTGCGGAAAATCGGAGTGAAAACTATATTTTGCTTACAACAAGACCCAGATCTAGAGTATCCTAATAAACATATTTGTTTTATATGGTTCATTTTCAGCATTTGTGACGTAGTGCACAGGTTTAATCCATCAAACACAATCATTTTGTTTCTTTAATACTGTGTAGATATTTTGGAGTTGATATCAATGCCATACGGGAATATGCCAAGACGTTCAATGACATTCAACACTTGCGTGCTGAGATAAGGTTCGTAATGACATGTTTTTTTAAATTAATAATAATAACCAAAGAGCTTATTGGGTTTAGATTGGCAAGGATTAAAAGAGAAATCCTGCTAAAAAATCTATTACTTTATTGCATTTTCTAAATATATTGTACTTCTCGCAGATTATGGATTTTGGATTAGACTAGTTGGTAATGTCACCTTGCATACATAGTTTCTATTTTCATAGTACATATTGTGTAAAATTTTAGTCATTTCTGCATTTTGTGATTTCGTGTAATACTGGCATATCTATTTCCTTGTGATATTTGCAACTGAACAGTGATGTCTTTTTGCATTGCACATTCCAAAGCCTTTATATGTCATGCACTTGTTCACATTATAGGATGATTTAACGTGGTTGTTGCAGGGACTTTGATTCATTTGATTTACGGAAGCGGCTTCCTGCTGTAATTAGTATATTATACAAGGCAGTTAAATCTAATGGAGGCGTGACATATATACATTGCACTGCTGGACTTGGAAGAGCTCCAGCTGTTGCGGTATGTCTCTCGGTTTCCTTTTTTGTATACATGTTACTACCAGATATTCAGAACTATTTAACCTAAAATGTTTGTGGATTAGTTCTTGGTATACTGAAGAAAATAATTTTAAGCAATTTTTGAGAATTTATATTTATATATAGATTATGTAAACTGTATAAAAAATTCAGAATAGCAGCCATCCCAACATCCTCTATCCCATCCGTGGTCAGCTGCTCCTCTCCGCTATCCAAGACTGATAAGTGATAACACTTTAATTTGCTTTACATTGTGAAATATCGGTCACAGGTTCTAGTTATATAAGCAGATTGTACGCATCTGGTTAAGTATTCTAGGGTCGTTTGAGTTGATTTGGCTTGGGTGCATATAAGTTCCTAATTCCAAGATGTTTTCTGAAGCTCATTTTGTTCCCTATAGAGAGAGGGCTGAAAGGAAAATCCTAAAATTTTTAGTTTACTTATTTTCTCAATAGTGAAGTCTAAACGTAAAATGCGAGCTTTCTAGACTGTATACTCGTTAGTGCTTCACATCATAGTTAACCAATCCAAATTTGAAATGACATGTATCAATATATCTCCATTGGTCATTGTCTAACAGTTTGTTTTGTTTCAGTTGACATATATGTTTTGGATTTTGGGTTATAAACTCAATGAAGCTAATGCACTACTTCTGGTAACTCTACTCAGTACTTCTTTTTTGTTTTTTTGACATTCTAGTATATGCTTATTGAGGCTATTGGTAAATAATATGTTGTACGGCTTTTCATATTTTTAATTGCTTGAATCAAACAGAAATGACTCGTTCCGTTTTTTCTCAAATTGATCTTACAACATTTATAATTTCTATGCATAATGATTGGGTAGCAATTACCAATGCTGCAACAGTTATAGTTGTGTCACTATCAGATTGTTCACAACTTAGTTATTGGTGAATTATGGAGCAGGATAGTCAACCAACTGATAGATTTAGTTGTTTTCCCTCATTCTTTGATAGTCTATTTTCTGCAGTTGTTTTACTAGAATACTCTGGCATATTTTCTGATAATTTCTATCTTAAGAAATTTAGTTATTTGGTACCATTTTCCGTTTCTTAACATCTTAGAATTCTCAGTCCTGTAGTTTGATGATCATATTTTTTCTGAACCAGTTTCTTTTGCAATTGGTCAATAGAGGGAAATGAGATTGAGTTATTGTTGAGTTCTCTTGAGTTTTTTAATTCTTGCAGAGCAAAAGGTCGTGCTTTCCAAAACTGGATGCCATAAAAAGTGCAACGGCCGATATTGTGAGTCAATTTATTCATGTTTATATGTCTGTGCTCTATTGTTTTTAAGCTAAAGTTATTTTCTTTATTTTCTGTCATTCTCATTTATATTGTGCTTCTGATTAATTATTCTGAAAATGTCACGATGATAATTTAAATGATGCTGTTCCTCACTCTTATTTTTAATCTTTTTATTGTACAAACATACTTTTAGCGGAGAAAGGAATCTGAACTTGAAAGTGATTTTATCTATCAATTATTTTAACATATTATCATCCCACTGTCTTACTTGTGACCCGTTTCTTTCCCATTAAGACCATGGAGTAAAAAATCACCTTTTCCTAGCGTCTTTTATTTTATCTCATAGTTTTCAAGTAAGATTTTGGCAAGACGAATTGCTCAAGCCAAATGCACCACTCCACCTAGAACATAAACTGTACTTCCACAAAATGTTGCACTCTCCATTTTTATTCCAAAATCTTGCCAATAAATTGAATGAAAGTTGTGTACCTAAAAGAATGGACGGAAATTTCCATAGTAGTTGAGTATAATTATTGCTCGGGAAAGAAGAGCTATCCTAATGCTGCAGACAATCTTTCTATATAAAATCAAGACTTACTTTCTTGAACTTATGTAACAGATTTTTCAAGGGACCTAGAAATCATCCATTTTGTACATAAAAAAAGGAAATTCTTACATAGCCGGATCGTTTGACCACTTCATTTGAATGCCAATTGTATATTTACCAGTAACAAATGTTTTCCTTCGAATAGGAAACTGCTTATATCAACTCAAATATTTGGTTATCATATACTTATGTACTGATTTATTTTAATAATATCACTAACGTTTATTTATCCATGGTCCTTAAAGCTTACAGGACTCAGTAAGAAGCCTGTCACTTTGTCATGGGGACACCGCAATTGCTCTAATGTGGAAATTTCAGGACTTGATATTGGATGGGGGCAGGTAATGCTACATTACATGCAAATATTTTTAAATTGCATCCTCATCTCAATTATACTAGTTTACTGCTGCATACTTCAGTTACAATATTTATCATATTGTGAAACACGTTAACGCACATAGTCTTTGGTTTTTTGTTGGGATTTTCATGCTGTATAGCCTTTTCTGTGTAGCCTCTAGCTCATAATATATTCGGCTTTTGCAATGAACTGGAAATAGATTAGAAGGAAATTCTGTGTTCGATTCCTGTTTCAGATTTTACAAATCACTTTAAGCACCAATGTTTATTTAGTAGATGACACATTATTAGTCACAAGGCCCAGAAATTCAGTAGCTTATATAGTTTCCTATTCAACACTATCGTTTCTGTTTTTCACCACTCTGGTATCAAGAATCCTGGCTGACTAGGTGAACATAATGACTATAGACATTTCCAGTTTGGTCCTAGGATGTTTAAAATTGTCCTCACAACTTCGATGTCTTGCTAACATGATCTTCTCAAACGATCATATGAAGTGTCATTTCCCATTCGAATTTTCTGATATTTATAAACAATCTGATGTAGTTTGAATTGTTTACTAAGTTTAAATATACGCTAATACTCATGCCAAAGACTTACTCAGTATCTATTGATCCCTTTTCAGCGAGTGCCCTTAGTTTTTGATGACAAACAGGGTTCATGGTTTCTCAAGAAGGAAATGTTTGTAAGTGCACTTCACTTGTCAAAACCATGCAGTTGTTAATTTATAGCTTCATCTCATATTGACGAATGATCAAATAACTTGAGATCAATAAAACGATAAAATAAAGGAATATTGAACAATTTGCTTAAAACATTTTATAGGATAGTGTTTATTGTTTCGTAATTTGTGCATGACTGTTTGCATTTCAATGGATTTTTTGGTTACTTTTCCCACTTCTCCTTCTTTCCCCAACTTTGTTTTCCCCTCTTCTCATATATTCATGCAATCTGTCTCGTATTAAATAGCAACTTTATTTTGTGAGTTTCACACATCAAATAATCTGATATATTAGCTTTAGGGTATATAATATAAAAATATTTTTCTCAATTTTGTGTACGGAGTACAACTGTATTTAATAACTAAATGATATAATAGTTTCAATCATGTGCACTACATGGATTGAGTGACGATTTAAAAAACGTTTCGGAATTGTTTTGCATTTCTAGGAGTATCTAGTCTGTCAAGAATTCAGATGTCAGAATGCATTGTTTGAGAGCATATAGTCTTAAGAATTCAGATATATCAAAAATGCATTATCTGTATACAGAAATGTGTAGTTTGTTATACGTTTATGAGAAATAAGATAAATTTCTTTGTATACTATTTACCAGGAAGGGCACTACGAGTACAAGTACATTGTTGATGGTGAATGGACATGCAATAAGGATGAGCTTATAACCTCTCCCAACAAAGATGGCCATGTCAACAATTTTATTGATGTAGGTTTGAAGTTTCACCATCTTAGTGTGTCCTTGGTTCTTTTTTTAAGTCATTAGAATTTTTTACCATACAATGTTAGTTCTTGATTTCACATATTTCACCCTCTCTGAGCAGGTTGTTGATGATGCGGACGGTGATCGTGCCTCCCTTCGGGGGAGAGTGACCGGTGATGATCCCAATCTCACAGAGGATGAACGAAACAAAATAATAGAGTTTCTGGAAGCTTTTCCCAGTGAGGATCTCTGAACTGTCAACGCACTTGCTTGTTGATATGTAAAGTAGTAGGTGCACGTATATAATGTACTCCATCTAATAAAAGATTGAATCAGAACCTTCAAATCTCTGTTAATGTCAATGTAATATTAGCATGTGAAGCTTGTTAGGTTCCATGGCAATCAAATGTCTTTTGCATTCTTCAATTAGCACAACATTTCTAATAAACCATGATATTGTACGTAAATAAATATGAGATGAAGAGTTGCATTCTTCATGACATATATATATACCAGAAAATTTTGAGTCTCGTTCTACCCATTTATTATAGTGTTCTTCACAGAAAATCTGCATTTCTAAACCCATTTTCATGTCAAAGCAAATGTGGTTGTCCGAGAGATGCCATGTAGGGTGAGATTCAGTCTAGAGAAAAACCATTTCTACCCTTCTTTCTTTTTCTGTCATAGCACAAAAACAATGACATTTATTGTCTAAATATTTCAAAATGTAACTGAAATTCACACAATGTTCATTTTCAATTCGCAGTTGCACATTGGCATTAAGTTACGTCTTTAAGCTGCTTATTCACTCTGGTTTTGAATCAGTTGGTTTCAGATGAAGTCAATGCCTAACAAGTAGAATGTCAAATTAATCAATTTTTTAATCATCAATGTTCGCTAACATAGACACTCGTTCCAATGTGCTCCCATCTTCCACTTCTTCTCTGTTTACCATATTCTCCCATATTCAATATGGATTTTGAACTCAGTTTCAACTTTCTCTGCTGCTTACTCTACCTTCGTCCTTCACTGGCAATTTATGATGATCTACCTTTCCCATTTTCATCTTTCTTTTCCAACCTTTCTTAAGTCAGGTCATTTTCTCTACTTCATTTTATTTTTTATTTTTTATTTTTTTAGGGTTTACACATTTTTGTTTTATAACAACTTTAATTTATTTTGCTTCAAATACATTTTTCATGTTATTTCTTTACCCAATTCGATTTTATTTTTTAAATATTTTTAGGATTTATACATTTTTTGTTTTTATACCCACTTTAATATTTTCTGAGAATGATGATTTTCAAGCCCTAGTGTTATTTCTTAACCACTTTTGTTTTCATATTACTTCGATTAAATTGTTACGAAGTTGGTTAAAATAGTTGTTAATGTGTTATTTCCTTAAACCTTAACATAATTGTTGTGGCGCGAAAAATATCACGGGACTCGAAATAATAATAAAATCTCCATCGAAGTTTATTTATTTCAAAAGAAAACGAAAAATGTTGATAAAATCCTAAAAGAAAAAAGAAAATGGTCGTCACAACCAAATTCAGGTTCAAGAGTCGGTTATACGATGATAATTAGTACCTCTCACATCCGTTGTACTCAATATGAACCATTTAGTTAGTTTTGCGAATAAAATGTTAGTTTTTGTTATTGTTTTCTTCTAGTTATTAAAAGTCGGAAAGAAAAAAGAAAATGACTAAAAATAAATTTTTTAGTAGGGTGCCTAGCGAGACGTTGAATCCCGCTCCTATGTATCTCCATGTGCAATGGGGGAACTCAAGGCTATGTAGTTCTGGGTAAGAAAAAATATTTTTGGGTTTTTTATTATAGTATTTGACGAGACGTTGAATTTCGCTCCTACATATCCTCTGATGCGATGAGGAATTTAAAGCAACACATTTCTTGGTAGAAAACCATGTATGTGTTGGTTGTATGCTCGCACATGAGAGGGTGAAATGTTTGTTTGTATCGTAGTAAAACGAATATCGTTTGATCGTATTCTAGCCGTTAAACGTTGCTTGTATGCTCGCGCATGAGAAACTTAAGCGTTTGTTTGTATCACGATACAATGGATAAAATATTATTCGTTTTATGATTTTTTTTATTTTTGATTGCACTGAGGCAAAAATGAGTTTGATTAGTTGAGTTTGTTTATGGGTGAAAGACGAGTATTCGAAAGGCAAACTATACAACATGTATCCAAATACTCGGGAAAAAGAGGGATATACATCTAATTAATTCTTTTTCATTCGATTTATTGCAAAAAAGATTTAATCGAATTAAAGTCTTTTAAATATGACAAACACTTGAAAGACAAGTTATACAATAGGTATCCAAGTACTCGGGGAAAAGAGGAATATACATCAAACTAGTCATTTTTCATCTGATTTATTGCGAAAATATTTGATATGATTAACGTCTTTTGAGGATGACAAATACTTGAAAGAGAAGCTATACAACAGGTATCCAAGTATTCGGAGAAAAGAGGGATGTACATCAAACTAGTTTTTTTTCATCCGATTTATTTGTGAAAAAATATTTTTGAAGCGTTTTCGATCAAGTTTAAAGAAATTGATGTTGATCAAGTGTATTTGATTCACATTTTGAATTTAAAATGATTTGATTGTGAAGTGGAAAAAACTAATTGAAAGACATGAATTGTTACGCAAGGTCGCGGATTGTAACGTGAGGTCGTGAATTCTAACACGATTTCGCGAATTGTAACGCCACAAAAATTAACGCACGAATTGTAACACAATGTCACGAGTTCTAACGTAAGGTCGCAAATTCTAACCTGGAGTGTGAACTGAAACACAAGGTTGCAAATTCTAACGCGAAGGCGTAACTTAATGCCACAAATCGTACGAAACGCAATACTGAACGCACACACGCAACGAAACGACGAGAAAATAAACACACACACAATAATCACACCCAACTTGCATTTATCATAATCGAAACAAAAAGCACGTGACATGCATATATCAAGTTAGCGTACGTAATGGCGTCACATGCGAATTCACATAACATGCGAGTTGAGCTAACACACGTAATGGCGGAACGTAACACAACAGATCGAGCGAGATATCACGCCACACACAAACACACAACCAAATGACACGAAACAAACCATGTCAAACGCGCTTAATACGCTCATATTTGATTTAAACATAATGATAATGCAACAAAATAAAACGTTTACGAATTAATCATATCGATGACACCACATACAACGTAATAGGAAATGGTATGCACATACACAAATATCACAACCATCACTCATGTACGACACATTTTTCGTAATCGAATCAAAATACTACCAATATGTAATGCACATACTTGACACAATCAGAACAGAATATGAGTGGAAGCACAGTCACGACAAAATATACACAAAATGTAAAAGCATAATCACAACATAATACATATAAAACGTGAAAGGAAAATCTCAACAGAATACATTCAAAATACAATTAACACTTTCAAACTGAATTGTTACCAAATGATGAGTTGTCGTTGTTTGAAGAATGTTCACATGAAGGTGGTGGTGATTTGAATGGCAGTGGCAGCGCCTCCGCGCGCGATTGGACTTTGGATCAGAAGACGTTGCTTCAAATCTGAATGACTTCACAGCAGCGGATGGTGGTTCCCGAGAGTTGAGATGCGCGGTGGTTGCATCGCCGAAAAGATGTGAGGCCTCGCCGGAGTTACGAGGTCTGCAACGGAGGTCGGAAAACACAATATTGTGTTGTTGTTTTAGTGTCACAATTGAGAAGGTGTTTTTGAGTTGTTAAGCTGTGGAGATATGGTGGTGAAGTGCAGAAAGGGGACCGATGAAGGGTGTAACGCCCGATTTAGAATTGTTAATTATGAAAATAAATTCCTTCCAAATATGAATTTTAAGGATTTTTAAATTTTTTAAGGATTTTTAAATTTTTTATTTCCATACTTTTATATTTTTATTTGTAAGTAAGTAGTTGAGATTTAAATATCTTAGAAAATCAGCACTATATTCTAGAGAGATGTTATTTCTTCTCTCTAGAAAATCTCCCTTAAGCCTAAGGTTTGATGGTGGCCGCCTCCTACCTTCATGGTAGTTTTCATCTCCCATCTTTATGGTGGTTATCTACCCTATAAAGGGCAATATCTCTTTTATTAAACCTCATTCTCATGTTTCTATCAGAACTAAGTCACTCATCAGAGAGTCTCTGCTGTCGTCGGAGTCATTACCACTAGCCATTACCACTAAGAGATGGAAAATTTATTAAAGTTGTTCTTACCATCCCAAACTCAACAGTGGTGTGTGTTATCTTTGATGTTGTCAATTTTTCACCCTTCCCCAAAGCCACTATGGATCCTCTACTGGTTGTAGTTTATTTCTCTATCAGATCTATCTATTTTTCAATGTTGTCTATTTCTTACTTTTGTCTTTTGGAGTATAAGTCTGCACCCTATAGGTGTTTGATAAAAAGTCTCCAAAGAATTGTGTTGTGTCTTGGAGCAACATTATCTCTAGTCATTAATTAAACTTTGAATATTTGATAAAAATGAACAAGTAAAAAAAACATCCCTTAATTGAATTTACAAAAAGATAATGTATTTTCATTCATATATTGCCATATTTATGTTTTTGAATTGACTGTGTCTTCTTAATTTATGATCAAATTGTGTATAATGTTATATATATATATATATATATATATATATATATATATATATATATAATATATATATATATATGAGATTAATTACTATACACAGTCAGTGTAAAAAGTTTTACACCGTCGATTCATCATCATCATCCGTTTGTATTACTTTATAGATTTTTAAAATAAAAGTCAAACTTCTTTTAATATCCGACGTCTATGATTAACTGTAAAATTCTTTTACACTGTCAGTGTATTTCAATTAAACTCTTTTTTAAAATTTTGAATCCATTTTTTTAATATAACGGTAGTATATTTAAAATAATATTTTAAAAATAGTTATTTAAATCAAATTTTAATTTAATTTTTTTAAAATATAATTTTTACATATTTTTATATAATATTATCACTTTTTTTTTAAAACCTAAACAAACGAGCCTAAAATTATGATGACATCTAATTTGATAGGCTTTATATTTGATTTAAATTTCAAGGTTTAAACATTGAAGTACTTCAATTTTGTTGGTGATAAAGTTTAGAAGCTTTTACTTGTTCCTTTCAAATTCAATTTTCTTTTAGAATAAAAGTTTTACAATATCTTTCCTTTCTTTTAGTAATTTTACATATATTTTTAGTTTTTTTTTATGATTTCGTCGTCTTAATGCGACGATGTGCTAGTCGTCATCTTATTACATCGTTATTTTATTTTCATGTTTTAATGTGATTTTGTTCGGTTCAGATCGAAAGAAATATTCAATCAATAATTTTGACATCGTCAACACGGCTGATTCAGAGACATGATATTCTGAACATTTTAATTTTATCATATTTGTAGAATTTATCACATTTTTGTAGATATTTTATCGTTATATATTATTAATGTGGTCAGGGTCGGCCTTGTGCAAGTGCAGCATGTGCTGCAGCAGAGGACCCCAAATATTAGAGGGTCCCAATTTTTAAAATTTTCAATTTTTTTTCATAAATATTAATAAAAATAAATAAAATATTATTAAAAAAACTCAATAATTAAAAGAAATATTATAATAAAAATTCAATACATACAAAATTAAGATCGATCAAAACTCAAAATAATTATAATTAAATTTATTTTTAATTAATACATAATTTTATTTTTGATATTTTTTTTAATTATTATAATTATATTTTTTTTTAAAATTGAACTTATTTTTTTTAATTAAAACGGGATTTTCGATATGATTGGACCGACCTAGAATAAATTCATTATTAGTGATTTCAAATTTATATTATTCAATATATTTTGTCATTTTGAATAAATATTTTCTTTTATAAAAAAAACTTTACAATACAAAAATTTACGAAAGACTATTTGATATTTCTTTTTTTCACGTTATAAAGTAGCAAGTCATTTTTCACTATAAAAACTATATAATTGGGTTATTTAATTGAATGAACCTATTTGGTTAGCTTTTCCTTCATTCTTTTCTATAAAAAAATATATTTTACTAATACAGTTTCCTTTTCTTTTGTGAGACATGGTCCCTCAAATTCAACTTTATAAAGTCAAAAAGCTATGCCTTTTCAATATCTGTTTAACGTGTAGTGTCATAGATCTAGATCTCATGTTCGGATTCATATTTTCAACAGTATTCTAAACATGCCGGAAGATTGAACTAGTTGGATGAAAAGATTAGATTTTTTTTTTCAAATAATCAATATTTTTAAAATAAATTTCAAAATAATCAATATTTTATATAATATATTAAATTAACTATATTTCAAATAAATAAAAAATAGTAGGCAAGAGTAGTAGCCACTTATAGTGGCGCATGCATTGTAACTTGGTAAAGACGCCATAGGGGTGACATTTGCATGTACATGATGGAATTGCAAATGGCGCATGCATCTTATATGAGCATGTGTCATGGGGAATGACTATTGATTTATAAGTTACTATCAACAATATAGTTTGTAAGTTACTATTTTGCAGGGTCGACCCAATTATATCGGAGACCCTGTTCTAATTACAAAAATGGACCCATTTTTTTTAAAACATAATTATAATAAAAAAAATATATCAAAAATACATTTATATATACATTAAAAATAAATTTAGTTATAATTATTTTGAGTTTTAATCAATCTTGATTTTTGTATGTATTGAGTTTTTATCATAATATTTCTTTCGATTATTGAGTTTTTTTAATAACATTTTATTTATTTTTATTAATATTTATGAAAAAAAATTAAAAATTTCAAAAGTTTGGGCCCTCTAATATTTGGGACCCTGTGTTGGAGCACATGCTGCATATGCACGTGGCCGGCCCTGCTATTTTGAATGTATTATAGATAGTACATGCATGCGACGCATGCTTTTATAGGGTGCATGCATGTGCTTTTATAGGGTGCATGCATGCGGCACTTACAGTAATATCATGTACATGCGGTCGTCATTCATTATGACCCTTATGTACAAAGTTATAATGGATATGTCACTATGAATGGCTACTTTTCTTGTTAGCCAATTTTTTTGTTTGAAATATTATTAGTTTGATAAATTATTTGAAATATTTGTTATTTAAAAAAAATTAAAAAGTATATTTTAATATTTTAATATGTGAGGAGAATAAAATTGAACAGAATAAAATAGAGTGAAACGGAGCTGAGTATATATATATATATATATATAATATATATATATATATATATATATATTATTGAAAGTAAGCAATATAATGTCCAGAATAAATAAGAAAGTGAAACGAAACCGGTTTTATTCTATGTTCTTTCTCTAAAAAAATTCTCTGGCCTCTCTTTAAACCATCACCCATCTCTAAACCACCATCATCTCCTCCCTTCCCTCATATCCAAATCTCCTTTTTATTGATATAACTTTCGACTAGTTTAGAGAGTTGTCGTCGTCGCGAAAGTGGTCTCTTTAGAACCGCTTTAGATTGGTGTTTTTTTTTCCGGTGGCTATTTCGATGGTTGTTATGATGGTTCCTCTATTCTGGTGGTTAGTTATATCTGTTATGTTATAACCGTTTTAAATGGTTCTTCTTTTGGGCAGTTCCTTTGTTCCTATGGTTGGTCACATCTGGTGGCGGAGCTTTTCGCATAATGTTGTTGTCTGTTGCAACTCGGTTTCGTGCTCTCCATGGTGGTTGTTCCGGAGGTTTGTGACAGCTCCTTAATTTTCCTAGTGTATCTCTTCAACATCAATGGTTTATCCACAGGCGGAGGTTGGTATTTCTGGGGCAGGGTTGGTATCTTGAGCTTTTGACCCTGATTCTCTTCAGATCTATTGAGATCACCAGGTTTTAAGATTTAAGGATTGCCTTCTCTAAGCTGACACTGACATAATATTTGTATCACTCATCATGATTGATATCATATTAATTTGATATTTGTATCATTATGTCTAATTGACGTTGGATTGTTTGGCTAGAAATAGTCATTTTGCTTGCTGGTTTTTGTTCCAGAGGTTGTTGGTTTGTGAAAAACTTATCATGAAAAAATTATTTTAAGTATTCTAAAAAATCAATTTACTCAAGAAAAAAAAGGGCATCTAAGACCACCATTTCATTAAAAAACCCCCATGGGGAAAAGTGTAAAAGAAAACCCTTTAGGGCGCTATTAATTATTACAAAAAAAAGCCCTAAGGGCATGGTTACAAAAAAGAAGCCACAAATGGCATAATCAAAGAAGCCCCAAATTCAATGACCCTCCTTCGAAACCCGCCTTTCTTCGGAAACGCTTTCCTAGAGAGCTTAATTCTTCTATGGAGTTTTCTCCTTCCCCGTCTTGTCACTTTCAAATTTCAGTATAAGCACCTCCATCATGAGATATGCCGGACTCATTAGGAGGTGACACTTTTTCTTCCACCATACCTATTTTAATATATCCATCTAAATATGGTCAAACTTAGGGTATAAGAAGGCTACATGCTCATTTTCCCATTCATAATACTAACTAGAAGTGCCCACTAATTCATCCTTAAGTATGGACAACTATTCCTCTCGCTTCTTCTAAAAGCGAATGACCTTCTTGAGGGGCCTTCAGTTCTTCTCTAATGTTGCGAAAGCCTGGCCTCTAACACCTCCATTTAAGGTTGGCCTTTAGATCCTTTTTCTCTTTTACCAGGGTGCACACTATCTCATCTCCTTTGGCGAGATTCCCCTTGGAAATGGAGAGCTTGGATTTCACCTCTTTTGGGGTCTAGGGGTGGTTTTCACATTGGACTCGCTCCATCAGCAGGCCCCTTAGCAAGTGGTTTTCCACCATAGATGGCAACATATAATATTCCATGTTACAGATGGCCTAATAGTCTTTAGAGAAGTCTTCAGAAAAAGGGAGGTGAGCGCCAATAAAATGCATGGTTTCAAATGTTTGATCATTCCATATTGAGGAAAGAGGGGAAAATCATCCCTAACTAGGGAAGAGCGTTATCCCGCCCTATCCCCTTTGAGGATTGCAGTTGTATTATCCTCTAGAGTTGCAAAAAAAAATCTCCTTGTTTATGGGAGGTTTGAGTAGAAATCTCTAACAAGCCGTTGACATATTTGATCAGGAATCTTGGTAAAAAATTATTTGAATATTCCTCTCATAATACTCTCATAGAAATGTTGGTTCCATACAGGTTGGTCGAATTACCTTTTATTTGGACAATTCTTTTTAGAGTCTTTGAAAATGAACTTTTCAAGGGAGACTTGGTTGAATACGGGTTTCCAATAGATACACTCTTTGATGGATCCATAGTAAGATGATAGTAATAACAAAAAACAAAGACTAAAAAAAAAGAGATGAGACAAGAAGAGATGATGCAAAAGAACAAAATAGGACTACCTATCCATAGAGATGCTTCTAAATGTTTTGGCATGCAAAAACTACATAAAGTCCATGAAGATTTTTCCTATAAAATATTGGATGCAAAGATTTCCAAAACATATGTGATCATCGATTATTTTGATGGTCTAATAGATTTTTTGTTGTTTAATTTGAAGATTTCACACATTCTTCATCAATGCTCTAATTTAATCACCTAATCGATTATATTACTTATTGTCGCACCTCAAAAAATGCGATTCCTCGCGATGGTCGCGGAAAAAATTATGTTCGAACAGAGTCGCCACCGAACTTTATTTATCCCAATGAAGGAATAGGAAAATATCGATAAAACCTTTAAGAAAAATAGAATAATGGTCGTCGCAACCATATTCGGGTTCGGGAGTCGATTACGTAAGGGAAAGGTATTAGCACCCCTCACGTCCGTTGTACTCAACGGGAACCTTTTAGTCCAATTTGCTATTTGAATGTTAATTACACGTTATTTGCTTTTCTTCGGGTAATTAGAATTGATGATAAATATGGATGAAGACCTCAGGAAAGGGAAATGGGAGGTTTTTTATTAGTGTGCTCGCGAAGATACAGCAATCTCCTGCCTACGTATCCTTATGGTGCAATAAGGAAATCAGAGCATTCGTAGTTCGGGCAACTACGGTTTTGGTGTGTTTTGTTTGAACGACTGTGTAGGTCGGCGTTCTAAAGGCTAAACGCTGGCTTGTCTACTCTCGGAGGAGGCTTAAGCACTGGTTTGTTGTGCGCATTAGAAAGGATTTACAGTGTTCTTTTTGAAGGAGTTTTGGTCACACGGGGGTGACAAGTTGAATTGATGTGTTGGATGTTGTTGGTTTCGATCGCGCGGGGGCGAGAAATTAGTTTGATTTGTTTGAGATGTTTTTTGAAGAACGACGAAAGATTGAGCAATATGGTGTACACCAATCGTCCAATTCTTTCGAGGAATAATAAGGCGTCCGCCTTCTAGTCCCTTTTCGTTCGAATTATTTTGAAAGTTTGTTTGTGGATGTTGAATATGCACGGTAGTGAGGCGTACGCCTCCTACTTGCTTATTCAAAGGATAATGAGGCGTACGCCACTTATTCCTTTATCCAAGTTTATTTAGCGTATTTTAATCGGAAGTCGATAATTCGTGCAATATGGCGTACGCCAATTATTCAAATAATCGAGAGAGGGTGAGGCGTACGCCTCCCCTCTTTTATCATCCGAGGTTTAAATTGTAAAAGATATGTTTAGATGTTTGTATGTGATTTACGAAGATAGTTTGTATTTTGAATTGGTAGGCTTTGATCGAAAGGTGATTTGAATTTATTTAATTGTGGTTTAAATTTGATGACGAAGATTCAAGCAATGTGGCGTACGCCAATTATTCGAATAATCGAAAGATAGTGAGGCGTACGCCTCCTATCCTCTTTTCATCTGAAATATAGAATAAAAAGGATTTGGAATTTGTAGAAATAATTTGAAATAGTATGTTTTGAAGTGTTAATCGGGTGACAAGAACTCGTGCAATATGGCGTACGCCAATTGTTCAAGTGCTTGAGAAATAGTGAAGCGTACGCTTCCTATCTCCTTTTCATCCCAAATTTATGTTTGAATGAGAAAATTCCTTTTGAAATTGAATTGGTTTGGAAAATGGTTTGAGAATAAATTGAATTTAGAAATTATATTTGATTTTGAAAATTGATTTGAAATTGTGATTTAAGATTTAATTGGGTGACAAGAACTCGCGCAATATGGCGTACGCCAATTATTCGAGTGCTTGAGAAATAGTGAAGCGTACACTTCCTATCTCTTTTTCATCCCAAGTTTATGTTTAAAAGAGAATTCTTTTGAAATTGTATTTGATTTGAAAAATGATTTGAAATTGTGTGAATGAAATGAGTTTTGTTTTGTGTATTATTTCATCTACTCGATTAATCAATAATCAAGTAGGTTTCATTGTAAGAAAGCCCAAGAGTAAGCTATGTGAGGTTGATGGCGATGCGAAGAGCAATCGACTTACAAGGGTGTTTTTGAAATGGGCTCGATGTTTAAATCGAGAATTGTATGATTGTGCTTTTTTGAAATTGATTTGTGTTGGATGATGAATTGAAATTGAATATAATTAAAAAAATAATTCATGAAGTGATGATGAAATGAGAAATAGTCTTGTGTGAAATAATGTGAAGTTTGTGATTGAAAGAAGTTAATCAAAGTTCTTTTTTTTAACAAAATTAATTTATTAAAATTTGATTAAATTGATTAATTAAATTAATTAAAATTAATTATCAAAATTATTTAATTAATTTAAACAATTAAGTTAACTAAAATTAATTAATAGAAATTAAACTAATTAAAGATTTTAATCACTTAATTAAGTTAAAAGAGAAAAAAGATGGGTATTAACATTGGTTTAATCAGCATGTGACGATGAATATGTGCTCGAAACCGGTTTGAGCGAGATAACAAAGATTGATATTATTCGCAAAATCATAACTCGGTGACATATCATATTATTGATTTATGGAATTTTAGTGGAATGTCGGCATGGAATTGCCGAGTCCATAGATAAAAGAATTTGACAAAAAAAGGAATTTACTAGTGGCAATGCCATCATTATTTACACTATGCTACAATACTGAACAAGCTCAAAACAACTGTAAGTCACGTTGCGATATCATATCATCCTTCCTAATAAAATTTAATAAAATTCAATAAAGGATATGATACAGCTAGTGAAAAGCTACTATATGAGTAAAACAAAGTTATACCACCACCACAATGCATAAGGAGACCATACTTAACACTCACATTCGACTTAAACAACAACCAAAAGAATGGAAATTATTTACACTTTCATAATGCTTCCAAGGTTGTACTAATATCAACGAGTCAAAATTCGGTCTAAATATCGCACCAAATTGAAATCAACACAATAATCAAATAATAATCAAATTAAGTCTAGAACAAATCCTATGCGGACAACATTAGCCTTAACTTAATTCAATTCAAATCTAACAATACCGATGACCTCGCGGTTTGACCCGTCCATACGTAAAGACCATGTAATCAAACATTTTTACTGAACTTGAAAACAAAATTATTAATCAAACATTTTAACAGGCAAAACATTGCTTTTTTTTTTACAGAATCTATTACTAAACTTGAACTTGAATTCAAGGCACAATCATGGGTAATGAAACTGAACCCAACCTATTATTATTATTATCATATATTTTCCAACTCCCAGAAATGTTCACCAGCAGGAAATTAAACACACATAAATGAATCGATATACACCCAAAATCAAATGGATATTGAAACTGAATGAAAATATCATCTCTGAAACTTACGAAAAACCTATCCTAATGATGCAAAAATCAAAACAGAAGTGAAGCATGTTCGCAGTCATAACACTTAATACGGCGAGTACGTAATGAATCTACCGGATGTCGGTACAACAGAAACAGAATCAGGAAAATATTCTCACATAATTAGAATCAAAGATTACCAAAGGATTAACCGTTGCTGCTGCGTTTTTGGCTTTGCGTGCGATTTTGCTTCTACCGGTAGCGTCGTTGTTGTTGGATTTTGGCGGCGGTTGACATTTGCGACCGGAGAGATGTGGAAAATCACTTCATCGGATAGGGTCCTCCGTGTCGTTGCTGTTGTAGTGCTACACTTAAGATCTCGTCGGATCCGTTCGTTTGGGGTCGGCGGCGGAGGAGATGATGGCGAGGGTAAGGCGTTTTTGACGGCGGAGCTGGGTTGCGAAGGGTGAGCGATGAAGGGTTTGTGTGGGTTTGTCGGTGAGAGCGCGATTTGAAGGTAGATGGAGAGAGTTTGTTGGCGAGAGCGACGGCGGTTTTGACGGTGTTTCGAAGGTGGTTTAAGGGTTTTTTGAGCGGAGGCGATGAAGATTGAAGGTTGGGATTTTGAAGGTTTACGGTGTTGTGGGGTTGTGCGGATGTTTCCGGCGTGGAAAAGGCGAAGGGTTCTTTTGAGGGTTTTTAGTGTAGCGAGAGAAAGAGGGTTTTGTGAGCTGAGAGTTGAGTGGTGAGGGCGATGGAAAAGAAGAAGGCCTTCTGCTTCTCTTTTCCTTTTTTAATTTTCTCTTTTTTTTCTAGCCAGACTATGAACAGTAGAGAGAGGCCTTTTAATGAAGAAAGTGTGAGTGTGAAATATTGAGTGGGAAGGAGTGGTATTTGAGAGATTCTGAGAGATTTTTTGTGAGAGAATGTGAGGTGCGTGTGAAGTTGTTGTTAGTGGAGAGTGAGTGGAGAGAGACGTTGCAGACCGTTGGGAGTGGAGAGTTTGTGAGATTTTTTCAGATTTTGAGAGGGAGTGTCACGTGAGTGTGAAGAGAGAGATATGAGATTTTTTGTCTGTTATGTAAAGAGGGAATCCAATGCACCATTTGATATACTTATTATAAAAATTGTTTTAATTGTTATAAAAATTATAAAGACAAATCCTAATTAATATTTAATTTACACACATTCTAATTGTTTTAATTGAATAACCAAGCCAAAAATTATTAAAATAAAATTGACCAATTAAAAAGGAAATCGAATGCAAATTTTGTTCGAAAAAGAAATCGAACTGGTCACACTAAAATTGTCAGGACAAAATATACTTATTAAAAATACAATCTTTCTTCAAATTTTAACGATTCAACCGATTTTTCTGTATTCTCAAATAAATTCATTCTGGCTGACGTTTTAGGTGTTATTTATGATGCAATGTATGTCATGCTATGCATGTAATGCAAAAATAAAAATGAAATCAATCCTATGAAAATTTAAATATGCCCGGACAAAATTGGGGTATGACACTTATTTTCAACCCTCTTGGTATTTTGAGCCTTGGGTTGAGTTTTGGCTTTGGCATATTGCTTTTTCCACGTCCGTTGAAATACACCATCAACAAAAATACTTGTATCATAAGTATCAGTATCATCAAATGACATCCGGAAAGATCTTCTTTTGTATACTCAAGGTATACAATTGCTTTGCACAACTTTATTTAATATACACCAAAGGCTTCACTAAAGTTGCAAAGCATCCTTGCAAAATAAATCAGTTTTTCACCTTTGGTAACTAAATCTTTTTGGGTCCTGGTGCGTCAGTAGCTCTAAGAGGTCCGGGGTTATTACCTTTGGATCCTTTTAGTCTATCATAAAAAAAGGCCCTAAGTGGCCAAGTTTATCACAGAACGAACATTTATAAATATGACGATTTAATTTCTTCCTATTTAAGTCTTTACTATGTGTTCTACTTGGTTTAAAACTTAATAGAGTTTTATTAAAGGAAAGCCTTTGATTTGATAGAATCAGATCTAAAATTTCTTTCCCCTTAGTAAGTTTACTTAGGGTTTCATGCAGATCTTTCACTTCCTTTTTCATCGAGACACAAGTCTCACATTTATTAGCTTGGTTTCTATTCTGGACCGACTAAAGGCCCAAATGACTAAGTCATAATCCATCTCAAATCCACTCTACTTGGCTCAAGGTATAAAATCAATCCACATTTTAAAAGCAAGGTACATTTTTTTGATATCATATTTTCACAATACTCATCTTGAATCTTGAACTGACTTGGGTGTTGGAGTTCTAACCCTGAAGTTCCACCCCGCGCCTCTGTTGAGGATATCGAAGTTATTGTTCAAGATCATCAGTTTCCCAACTGCATCCATTTATTATTCCCAAACATAATAGTGGAACTGTTTGTGTGAATCGACTTTCTATTCCAACTATTTCCATGATTTCAGATCTAATCTCAGATTTACTAGTTTGTAATCTCTTTAGGTCACTGAATCAAGAACAAATCAACCTATGATTCATACGCTTTCCATAAATTTGCATTCTCCTTCCAACACCACTGTTCATAACTGATGACCAGACTAGAAAGTGTACTAGTATGTATCGAAGTAATAAAATAAAATTCGCTCCACATGGATTGTGAATTTTAAACAAGGCAGATGATGTGCGAGTTAAACGTAACAAAATGGGAGTTTCAAAAATTGGTTATTTATACGAAAATAAGACATATCTGCTTTGGTAAAGATACAATAATAAAGGCGGTTAGAACTTTTCGTTAGAATCCCATATTCTTATTCTATTGCTGAAATGGAACTTTTCATTTGAGATGTGAGAGTTACACAACTGATTAACCCTACCACTGTACCCAATCCCCTGGTATGCCGATCACTAGTCTAAACATCAATCCATTAATCCCTTAGGCCAATTGTAAAGGCAAACTAGTCACTAAAGAGCGTTAATCCCTAAGTCATAATTCCCAATTAGACTATCCCTAGTTAATTAGATAATCCAACAATTATCCTAGTTCTGATAAGTAGCCATACAGACAATATGTCACTACTTACCTATATCAAATTATGTGTCGTAACATACAATAGGCAATGAACACAAGCGGTAATTGAATAAAAATAATGTGTTAAAGCAATGAAATTAACATTATCTACTCATATGTCACAATAGAATAAAAATAGGTTCATCATATAAAAAGACCTAACTTAGGGGAAATCTAGCAACTCATAGTGTAATTAACATATACCATAAGTGTAGATTCATAGTACATCAAAAGTTAGAAGAAACTGCTCTCCAGTGGATACAATGACCTCCAAAAGTACCAAAATCATACCTAGCCATCAAATTCGAGTCTTGCAAATCAACCCCTCAAATCTTCTCCCTTTTCTCCTTAAAAAGATGCAAACTTGTGTCATACTCACGCTGCATTGCGATCGTAATGTAGAGTAACATGGTTGCGATGTGACATCATTACGACCCCTAAGGAACCATCGCGACCGCGTCATTATACCAACTATCCAATAAAATAATAATAAAAGTAATATTATCTCTATATTATTATTGTTATTTTAAATAAATGTTAACTTATTTATTATTACAACTAAATTAATTTAATTAAATCTAATAGTAATACTATCAATCTCATTATGTCCAACACCCCATACTTCTGGTTAATTACTACCACACCCCTCACTTAAAATTCTAATATTCTAGGGATTTGTAAGACCCCAATTTTTGCCCTAAGATCCCTCATGGCATCATATCATATCATATCATTGCCTCAAGGATCATTGTGCACCTTGCCTCCCTCCTGGTGGGTGGGTTATCTTGTGAGTGTGGTTCTTGATCACCAAGCATGTTTAGCATTTGTATATCATTGCTTTTCATTTGTTTATTAACCCAAAAGTACAAAAATATTGTCATCTAACCTTGTTACTTGCAGCTGAAGCAAATTAGGTCAAATCAGTCAAAATCAGTCATTGAGCAATGGATGGTGGCCATTCTTGAAGAATTTGGGCACCATGATCATTCATCAGAAGTTCATATGAGTTGTGACATCACTTGGAATCAAGATCTCAAGAGAAAGGGGCTTGAAATTCATCAAAGCATGGCTCAGTCAACCAAAACCCTAGCAAAGTCAATTGTGGTCAACTGTGCATTTAATCAGGGATTTGAGGGTGTGAGATGGTTTGAGAGGTCTCATTCATGTCCATATATGCCTCATATAACATGTCAAACGTCCACATTGAGGAATTGGAGGTCAGACAAAGAGTTTCCCAAAATAGCAAGGACCTGTAATTTTCAACTGCCAAAAATGGAAAGACCTTCTCCTTAAAATTACATCATCAAGCAAGCTTCAAATCAAAATTTGGCCAACATGAAAGTTGAAGATCTTGCTCTTACCTTTCCAAAAGGTCCAAGA
This sequence comes from Lathyrus oleraceus, assembly GCF_024323335.1. Taxonomy (NCBI): domain Eukaryota; kingdom Viridiplantae; phylum Streptophyta; class Magnoliopsida; order Fabales; family Fabaceae; genus Lathyrus; species Lathyrus oleraceus. Next base: position 379,552,337 of record NC_066584.1, on the reverse strand, counting down.
ACACTCATTTCCCATTTATGGTTGGCAAGTTATGATCAAATCATTTTCAAGAAAAGTTGAACTTCAAGGAGGCATAACTCTTGAACCATTTGGCCAAATTGTGTGATTCTTTTTTGAGCAAATCCCATTTGACGTGAGCTATCATAATGCATCATTACATTTCATCAAAAATCATCACATCAAAAGTCCATTTTTCAAGTGACTTCATTTTAAATTTTGGTGGGAAATTTGAATTTTTGAAAAGGTGCATAATTTTCATTCCAAGCCATTTCCAATTGCCTTGAATCAGATTTTTGGACTTGCTACACATGATTTTCGTACTGTTCCATTGCATGGTGATCATAAGGGCATTTTTGCCAAATTGCATAAACATGTTAAAATCACCTAATCCATTTTTCATTTTGCTAAATATGTTTAGTAGCTGGATTAACAGAGGGTATAAAGCCTTAATCATAACAGAAAATTGAAATCCACAATCACAATCTCAGATCCAAATCAAAAATCATCTCAATTCTCTCAAATTCTCTCAAAAAATTTCAACTTCTTTTCATCAATTTCTGCATTGCTTTTGCATTGTTCTTGGTATATTCATCTTCTACAGGCATTGTTGAAGATCTGTTGAAGCAGAAGTGTGAAGATTCTTGAAGAATCGCAGCTATTGAACCTTGAACCTTCACATGGCAGTTGAAGTTTTAAAGAGAATCGAGCTGTTTTGAGCCAAAGCATTGCTTCCATTCACCTTCCTCATCATTATTGAACATCTGTTTTCGACTTCCTGGCCTTGATTCACTCGATTTCACTTCTGTTGCTTCACAAAGGTAAGAACTCGAATCCTCTAATTCATGAAATAATGATATGGATCTTGTAGATCTTAGTTTGTAGATCACACAGAACTTTAGATCATGAATTTCCATGTTGAATTGAGTGAGTTATCATGATTTGAATCTTGACATGCTAAACTGTTCTTGTTCGATCCATTCGATATGCTTAGAATTAATTGAAATGCTTGTTGGATTAGTGCTGTGCATGATGAGATGAGTCGATCCCTATAGTTTTTATGCATTTCTGTGAGATTTGTTCATGTTGATGATGAACACGATGAGTTCATGAAGGAGGCTAGGGTTTTGTGTTTCCAGGACGTCTTTGATCCATTCCCCGCGCTTGTGCATGCGAAATTCTGTTTGCTTCACATGTATTCGTCCATTTGTCCGCTTCTGATTGGGGGCTGCGTTTCTTTTAATGAAACGCAGCGTTTTGTGTAGGCGCCAATATTCAAATATTTCATGTAATTACAAAATTGCCACGCAGCTCAATTATTTCATTTTTAATTCTAAATGTTTATTTCATTTCATCATGCAACTTCAAAAAATCATAAGTGATTCATTTTTAATCCAAATTGAGTGGGAATTTTTACATCGATCTCCATTTTTCATCTAGTTTTTTATAGGTATGATAACACAAGTTGTGCACGGCTGGTTTTTATTTTGGTCTAATGTCTTTGATCATGTATGCTTTTTGCCTATGTTTTTCCATTTCTTTCATGAAATCTTGATGCTTAATTAGAAATGCTTGAAATTTTACATGTGTGATCTAGACTCACTCCTGGTCATTTTGGTATATGGTTTGCTAATTTTGCATTTCTGGATTGTGAGATATGATGTAATCTTTGGAGGTGTGACAATGTATGTCATACCATGTCTTGTTCATGTTCTTGATTTTATTTTCCATGCTTATGCTATACCAAATGATCTGGATTTTTGCATGCTAATACTTAGGGAGGTTTAGTTTGCTTGTGATTTTTCCTGGAATTTTTGAATGCATTTTCTATTTGTTTGAGAATTTTCCCTCTGTTTGGTCAATTGTTGATATTTTGTGAGTCATGATATCATATGATTTGTGAAATCCTCATGCATTATTGGATGGACTTGAAATTTGGCATGTGTATTATAGACATCTTGAGGTTTGCCATGGCTTTGATCTCATTCATTTATCATGTTTGGTTCCTGTTTTATGGTTGCTTGAACTTGATGCATGATTTGTGGTCTTGTATGAGCTTGTATGAACATGCTTTGACTTAGGGATTTTGATTGACTTGTTTACCTTTATCCAAATGCCATGAAATTTGGTGTGTTGCTCATTCAATGTGTTCTGGTTAAGCATGATTTTTCCTATTGAGCTATTTTGGTATTGATATGCTTGTGTTCATTCTGTTTACATCATTGAGTTCTTAACTTGCCTAGTTTGACATGATTTGCTTATGAAATGGAATTGGTGCATAGTTTTGGCATGAGACCAACTGGAATTTGTTCTTATTTGAGAAATCTTGATTTTGATCAAGTTTCATGTTCTGTTTTAAATATTTTCTCCTCCTTTGACCCTAGGCTTTGGCCTAAGGGTTCACTTCTCACATTTGAATTTGTTTTCAGGTTAAAGAAGTAATTGCTTTAAGGAGATTAATTCAAGTTGATTGAGTTTGGTTTAGTTGATTGTGATGAACTAACTTGGTTTGTTTTGTAGGATGCTAACTCATTTGCTTTGAGTTTGTGCTTTGCACACGTGGTTGATTGTGTTGACTGTTGGTTCATATCTTGCCTGTTTTGACTTTGTGATTGGTATGCTGATTATATTTGATTGATTTCAGGTACCATAGTTGCTTTAGTTCCTTTGAGAACTTGCTATTGCTTTGCTTTGCTTAAGCATTGAGGTAGAATATCTTGTCTCCATGTAGTCTGGAAGACCTGGCTTGTTACTTAGCCAGGCAACTGTCTGAAGTCCTCCTTAAGAGGCAATGTTCGTGATTGTTTAACTTTGTCCCCAAGCAGGAAAAGACCTCATATGAGGCAATTGGTAGACAAAAGAGATATGTAGCCTATCTCCTACTATTCTGTGAGTCTCTCACCTTGCTTACACCACATGTGTTGAGGCATAGTGAGTAAAAGCCCAAGATCTATCGAGTCATTAACTTGTGGAGAGAGTTCCAGCTTTCTGAACTCCCACACCTTCTGATATTCAAGGCTCTCCCTGACCAGGGATAAGAGTGATGAGGCACACCCCTCATATCCTTTCATCTGCTTCACCTTGGCTCTCAATGTCAAGGTTAAGAGCACCATTTACCCTATTCCAGTTGACTTTTAAGTCTAACCCTTTGATTGAGCCTAATTGTTTGGTTATAGTGAGTGCTAAATGACTTTGTTTGATTGATTGCTTGGTTGCATTTGTACATGTTTGCTTGCATGCCTTTGTGCATTTATCATCATAAATTGGTCATTATTGCATGATCATCATAGCATATCTTTGTGATCCATGTTTGGTTTACCCATTGAGGACAACTGTAAGTCCACTCATTGGCCATTGTTCCTATGATTTGGAAGGGATAAAGTGTAAGACCATTTCACTTGGCCACTTATGTCCATTGCTTAAATGCTTGTTTGTTTGTTGTATGTGAGGATGCAATTATAAGTCCATGTTGTTGGCATTTGTATTCCTATGATCATCCTTTGGAGGTTGGTATAAGTCCAGATAGATTGGCATCTGACATCCAGGTTTTGTTTTAGGAGATTGGAATAAATCCATTTATTGGTATCCGACATCCGCTTTTGCTTTGTGAGATTGGTATAAGTCCATTGATGGCTTCCGGTATCATTGTTGTGTTTTAGGAGATTGGTGTAAACCCATTTATTGGTATCCGGTATCCGCTTTTGTTTGTGAGATTGGTATAAGTCCATTGATGGCATCCGATATCACCTTGCTTTTATTTGCTTGCTTGTTTGTTGCTTATTCCTAAGGACGCACTTGAATCATCTTCTATATGATTTCAAGAGGTGAATATTTCTGAGAAGTTTTATATTCCATCATCCATACCCTCTTTGTCCTAAACCTTTTCACATTGCTTTCAAAAACTTTGACTTGTTGTGCAAACATCTTCATGTCTTTTCAAATTAGAAACCTGGACCTTAAGTCCTTGATTTTCAAACTGCACTTTTTCATAACACTTCTTTGAATTGAACTTTAATCATACCTTGATCATATTTTGTGAATAATCATAATCAATTAACTTCACCCATTCAATTGTTTTGGTTTTGTCCATTGCTAATATGTTTTCATACATTAGCCATAGGTTTCAATTACCATAGTGGTTGATGTAAATCTTACCTTATCCTTAGTGAGTTGATTGTAAGTCTTCCATGCTTATTATAGGGTTAACCCCTCACTAGTATGTTGAAGCCATCCTCGCATGGTGGATTGTTGATTCGGGTTGAGTTTTCTCCCATTGGTAATGAAAAGCCTTAGTGCTTGTGTTTAAAAATGAACTCACTAATTTTTGGAAATCTTTTAGCCGAACTACGGCGTTTTGATCCTTACCTTTGATGGAAGGTACGTAGGCAACTGGTTCATCCGTTCGAACACAAAAACAATAAAAATCGTACATTCTTTTCTCATCTTCCCATTCATGTTTGCACAATATGTCAAAAACAAATAAACATTTTTATACAACAAGTGTGAAAAGGGCTCCCTAGGAGTACCTAGGACGTGATGGGTGCCTAACACCTTCCCATTGCGTAATTTACCCCTTACCCAGACTCTCTGATCTTTTATTGGTTTTCTACGTGTAAAACTTCTTAGGTTTTTGTTCGCTTTTTAACCAGTCCTTGGGATAAATAAAAGTGCGGTGGCGACTCGATTCTTTGTATTGCTTTGCTTATGGTTTAATCAATAAATCATATAGCGACGAATACACCGCTACAGGATTCTACCACATATCCAATGCTCCCCTATTACCTCCATCATTCAAAATACATACAATACAATTAAATTATTATATAGAATTAGATAATTCAAATGGAGTGTTACAATAATCATGCAGACCCACTTCGCGCATGCCGTAAAGGAGACCAGAGTCATTGTTCAAGATCATTAATTTCCCAAATGTCTCCATTTATAGTTCTCGAACAGAACAATTTCTAAGATGATCCATTCCATATATTAACATTTAATTTCTATTCTCTATAATTTCAATATAATATTTAAGATCTAAGTTACTCTTTTCAATCTTATCATGTTCATTTATTAACTTAACATATAATTTAAACATTTGCTTGTATGTAAGATTTGTTACCTCAAAACCATCTTCTTTGTTAGAAGCTCTAAAGAAAATATGTTATTCTTCTTATCAGATGAAGGATCTTTGAATATTCTACGAGAGATTGACTCTTCAAGAGTTCTTCTTGATGTTGAGTCTCTAAGGAAGTTGTTTCTTGATACCTTTTCCTCATTTATTCTTTTGAAGATTCCACTGGATGAAGCTTTTTAGTATTCTTCATTGATTAAAGTAAATGTTGATGAAGTTGCTTCATTATTAGATAATGAATAATTTAAGGATCATTTGTCTACTGAGGTCTGGGATTGTTCTTTCAAATGAAAATGTTGGAGATGACTTTTCTTCTTCATCTTCAAAAGATTTATTTAATGAAGTTGCTAATGGTCCTTAAAGGTTTATTGATCTCATTCCTTCATCTTTTAATAGTTGAAACAACTTGTTGAGTTTCTCGATGAATTCCCCCTTCTTAGATTTTTCCTAAAAATTGCAAACATTCCCATCTTTATTTGAGTATTGAACTAGATGTATGATTCTGATTCTTAGCTCTTAGATATTTGTGAGCTATGGAGGTTCTAACACGACTTTCAATATTTCTAATGGTTGAACATCATATATGAATATAACATTCACATTCATCTTTTATTTCAACTTCTTTGTCTTGTATGTTCGTTCCCTCTTATTCGATACTTGGAGAGACTCCATAGATCATTTCAAGAGTGTTACATTTCTTTGACATAATTACAATTAAGGACATAAATAAATTGATTTCCACTTAAAGACATAACCAAAAGTTTTTAGCTCTAAAGTCAAATTCAAACTTTCTCTCGTCTTCTCCGGTCCAAAGGAAATTATTGTTTATCTACTACTTCACCATTAACATAGTGAGTGGAGATAAACAGACCATTGATTATTGTTTTCCATAATTCAAGATTAATATTTTGAATGAAAATTTTAATTCGATCTTTGCATAAATCAAACCTATCACCATTAAATAATGGAGGTAGTGTTTAGGAAAGTCCTTTTGTTATAAGATGTGTTGGAAGTCATCTTCCTCCTAAGATGATTAGTCTTTAAATATGAGTTAGACTCTAATGCCACTTGTAAACATGTGACTATATACTCATGAAGGGGGTGGAATGTGTAGGTTTGAAAAATGTTGATTGGAAACAAAATAATTTGGAAAATTAGAGTTTGAAAAGATTATGTAAAACAAAAAAATAACTGTATTGCATAATAAAAAGATAAATGGAAAACCATTGGAAAGATAATAAAGTAAAAAAATAACGTGTACGATCCTCTATATACAAGGAAATGAAGTTTAAAAGTTCACTTCCAACCAAACAATGAACAAATTTTAGCATAACTATCCTCCAAACTAAATTGAGATTTTCATGGGTTGATCCAGAACCAAGATGGAGTTTTCCACTGGCTATCGTCTGAACCGAGATGGAGTTTTGAGTAGACTATCCTCCAAATCGAACCAGGGTTTTACACAAGATAACCTCTAACCAAGTTGGGATTTTACACTGGTTAATCTCGAACCTATTGAGATTTTACACCAGGCTAAACTCAAGAACCATGATGAGATTTTATGCAGGCTAATATCGAACTAACTGGACATTTACGTCATGCTGAACTCGGGAGTCAAGATGAGATTTTACACAAGTTAATCTTGAACTTGATGAGATTTTAACTAGGCCGAGCTTAAAAACCATTGTGGAGACTTTGATGACTGATCTTCATGACTTAAAAGAGAGCTTTTATTCTTGACAAAACTCATGAACCAAACTAAATCTTCCTAAGACAATCCCCTAAACCAAACATGAGTTTTTATTAGTTTAGCTCACAACTAAATAACTTGTTATAGAAGGATATTTTGTAATAACAAGATTTGGTTCTACATCTGGCCTTAAGGTTTAATGATAACAATACACAGTTTCTTAAAGAATAATTTTGTACACTAATGGTTTTGTTAAATATGTAACTACTAGAAACAAGTTATGACTATGAAAAAGTGACGTGTGACGTTAGCAAACTATGAACCTAGTGCACTCTAATGCAAAGAAGTAAAACGATGTGTGTTATACAAAGATAATCAAGCTCTGAATTACTCTACTTAAGGATTATTTCGCTCATCCATAAAGCTTCGGTTTATGACTTCGATAAGAGAAGCCTTTGGCATTACCAAGCTCTGAAGTCTTATGCTCAACAACTCTAATAAACTGTGTCACCAGACTCTAGATCAAGACTTTGAAGACCAGGTTCTGAAGACCCTCTCATACAAACTTTGATTCTTCTATGCATGCTTCATCGACTCTCTTTCTGAAGCCTCTGAATATTAGAAGATAAGATCAAATAGTTTTACATGAGAAAATAATACACAGTACAAGATCAATATTTTTTTCCACTATACTGATTTTGTGGGAAAATGATTGTACGATTGTACCATTTTATCTCCCATTTTCACAAATCATTATGCAAGGATACAACTACTTGTGGAATTCCATTTTTTCCCTCCAACGGATCTTTCTATTGCCTATTTAAAGGAGTCTTGGAAGAATGGAACAAAAACCACTACTACGTGAACATTCCAATACTGTTTTGAGAGAAAGAAAAGCATACACGCAAGGAACTTTTGTTCATACACTTTTATAGAAAACAATTTTTATGCGAATAAGTATTTGTAATACATTTGTGTAATCTGCTTTCTTAACCTTCAAATTTTACTCAACAAATAATATACTATTGAAAAATTACAATTGAGCCCTCACCTAGAACAATGATACTCACTTATACACAAGAATACCCTTGAAGCACCATGGATAAATATATAAGAGATGTAGTGAAAATGATGAGAATAAAGAAAGTGAGATCAAAACTCATTTTCTAGATGAACTAAAATGATAGAGAAACTCTCTATTTATAGGCCAGATTATGGTTTAAATTTGAAAATAATCAATGGGCAAAATGAATACTATATTCAATTAAGCCAATCGATTATTGACCCCTAATAATCGATTATTCAAGCCATAAATGGAAGTATTTGATATTTAACTCATTAAGAGATTGTGTCAATCGATTTTAGACTCAATTAAGTGAAAATAATTGATTAGATGATTATGGCTAATTGATTAACCACTTGTAAAAAAATCATCCAATTGATCAGACAAATCCCTTAATCAGTTAACCAGGTATTAAAAACATTTCAAGTGGTTTTACTAAAATAAGAGAGATTTCTCAAATATTTTTAGTGTGTGTGATTTTTCCATAGTATCTCTAAAAGTACCCCCGTGCCTTTACAAGACATTGGTCACTCAAACTGATACGACTAGACGAACTTTCACACCTTCTCTCTTTCACAATTATGAAACTTGAAATCTTGGTTTCAAGAATTTTGAGTCTTCTAACTTGATGAGGCTTGAGATACCTTTCAAATTAATTACCATCACCGGAGAGGTCAAATCACCAGTGAAAGTCGTTTGACCATAATGTTTGATCTTAAAAAGATGTATTGATCTTTAATAACATCTTCAAGAGGATAATTTGATGAAACATCTTGAACATCTTTGACCAATTGAGTTATCTTCAAGAGATAATGATTTCACTAGCTATTGCTTGATATCGGGTTTTATCATTATCAAAAGCAAGCATCCAATCAATTGATTGCATCTTTGCTATCAATAAACTTAATTACCTTCAATCACCTTGACAAGGACGACAAACACATATATCCACACTAAATTCATTTGTACTTTCCATCACAAAAATAATTAGTTCCTCTAATACATCAAAAAGTTAATGTGTTGTATTCGTGTCTAGCAACCAGTTAATAACAACCACAAAAACCTAAATAGTGCCATACAAACCTAAACTTGTTATCTTCATCTATTTGACCAACCTTCGTTTGGTCTACCAACCCTACAATGAGACTACCATTTCTTTTATGATTGATGTTCGTCCAAGTTTCTCTCAAATGCTTTCAAATCTAAAATCACTCTTAAGGCACAAAACTCTTATGGATGAAAAAGGCAATGAAACGAAAGTGATTAGATGTGAATATTATGACACTAAATAGATTTGTCCATATAAGGTAAATAGTGACAGTTTCAACCGCTACAAATCTCAAAAATTGGGGTTGTCCGAGTAGTATTATCTGAATAAGGTAAATTGTGACGGTTTCAACGGACACAATTTTCAAAAACTATGTCAAGGTTTGCAAGAATAATATTATTCAAACAAATGTTATGGTGCATCCGGATTATGCTATTTAAACGAGAAAAAATGAGTAATTTTGAAAATTCATAGGATTTGAGAGAAACATATAGAATGTAATGAACATTCTAAAAAGAAAAGACAATGAACATTCTAAAAAGAAAAGACAAAATGAATTAGAAACACATGCATTTGCTTCTCCTTCGTCACACTCGAAACGGTCGTAGGTTAGAAGACCACCACATCGCCTATGACAACATTGACTTTCCTTCCAACACCACACATTTGATTTTAGAGCATGGCTCTTTTTTATGTTATTTACAATTTCTTTTTTTATTAATTTATTTATATATTTTAAAAATATTATTTATAATTTAAAATTAACGAGAAACTCATTTTTTAAATTTAGAACAAAGCTCCCAATAATTTTAATAAAATTTTAAATTTTGTAGAGGAAAAAAGAAAACTATAATAAAAAAATGTTGATATGAAAAGAATTAAAAGATTTATTTTTCTTTATAATACAAAATAAAAAATTTAAAAGTTGTATTGGAGAAAAGTTTTAGAAAACTTAAACAAATTCTCTAAATTCAATCTATTTTGTTATTACATTCTAAATATTGAAAATATAATAACTATTCATTTAATATTTCATATAAAAATATTTTAAAAGAATTAAAAGTTTTTTTCTTCTTCCAAAATCTATCTTCCTTTCAAATTCTTTCTCCCATTCCTAATTTCTAAACAAAGTCTTATGAAACTTTATTCAATAACACAACCACATTTTCCGTACAACATTTTTTAATATAATTTCAATGTAAAACATTGATTTTTTTTTTATTATATAGGTATACAACTTTTTATTGTAATTTTTTTATTTAATTTTAGCCTTGCAAATAGAAATATAGGTAAATTTGATTTTTGATCTTTATTCTGTCCGTTTTTGTAAAATTTGTTTGTAATAAATTGAATATTTAATTTAATTGTATATTCTTTTTGGATTTAATTGAAACACACAGTGTAAAAGGATTTTACACCGTCAATTAATCATAGCCGTTGGATATTGAAACAAATTTGACTTTAATTTTAAAAATCTATAAAATAATACAAACGAGTGATAGTGATGAATCGATAATGTAAAACTTTTTACACTGACAGTGCATAGTAATTAATCTCATTTTTTTAAATATTAATGACATAACAAATAAAAGAAATATGATATGCATATTGCAAAAATCAAATGTAATATAAATCAATTTAAAAAAAATATCTATTAAAACTAAAATAAAAAATTTAATCAATCGTTAATTGATCCATTGATGATTCACGTTAAATTTGATAAAAAAAACTATAATTCAATCTCCGTAATTGTGATTAAAAAGATTAAAATAACTTAATGTCAAATCTGACATTGAATCTGATTAGTCGATTTAATAGATCAAATATTAAAAAAAACAAAATAATTTTTTTTATTGGAATTAAAAATAAAAAGCGGTCTACCTACAAGAAGAAATACATATTTAAACTAAAAATAATAATTACTACTAGTATATATTGTAGAAAAAGAAAGTACATAAAAATTCTAGAAGAGCATGGACATGGTTACTACTCGTATTAATTAAACATCACCAATGTAAAAAAGGTAAAAACTGCAGTAATTACCATTGAGTTAATCTGTTGAGTGCATGCAGTTGTTTGTAAGAGAGAGAGTGTTTCTGGTTGACAAAAGTGAGAGTATTGGAAGGAAGAGAGAAAGACAAAACCAAATCTTCTTTCCAAATATGAAATGAAATATTAATTGATTCATACCAAATGCCAACTCTTTCTTCACTCGTTTTCATTCTTCTCTCCAAATCACTTCCCTGATTTTCCAACTCCATTTTCCCTCACTTTCCCGGGAAAATCTTCCCGGATGGGCCTCTCCCGCAACTCCATTTCGCAACCGGAGATCGACGATGCCGGCGGTGCCAGCGAGTTTGGATTCTCCTCGATCCGAGGTCGATTCCCTTTCAAACGTAACCCTAGCTATAACCGTGACCGACTAAAATCAGCTTCCGATCGTCATTTACCTAGGTCCGCCACCAGTAGCCGATCTCACCTCCATAACCGTTTCACTCGCAAAGGCTTACTCTCTTTCTGTCCTTTCTTCATAACCAAGTCTGGATTGTACGCATTGATCTTCGCTGTTGTTTTCCTCTTCGCACTCGCTTCTATTGCTTTGCAGAGCTCTATTACCTCCGTCTTTCGCCAGCGTAACGAGCATTCGTTAAATCTCCGCCAAGGCCTTAAGTTCGGTAGCACGCTCAAGTTCGTTCCTGGTAAGGTTTCTCAAAAGTTCCTCTCTGGCGATGGTCTCGATCGGCTTCGCTCTCTGCCTAGGATTGCTGTTCGTGCTCCCAGAATAGCTCTAGTGAGTTCCCTTAACTTTCTTCTTTTCTATGTTTCACTGTTCTTTATTCAATCACAGTATGTGAATTTTATTGTTTGTGGAGCATGAGTTCAAGGTTACTTTAATTAGAATCTATTCAACCATATTCATTATTTCTCAGTTGATAGATAGTGTATTTTATTGGAAGGATCCATTTTAATTAAGACACAGAGACACATAAGTTATATGTTTTCTTTGGACGTTTTTTATTTACTGCATAATGGTTTTTTTCTTCTGCTTGTTTTATCAGAGGACAAAAAACAATGGATTTAAGGGCTATGAAGCACGGACACCCCGAACATGATCCCGACACTGACACGGCGACACCATTAATAATTTGAAAAAATGTATAAATTAAATGTAATCACAAGTGTCGGTGCCAATGTCCGACCTCGACACGGACACGGACATGCCTTTTTTAGAGGTGTCGGTGCTACATAGTTTAAGGGACCATAGTTAGTTTTAGGAAATATATTAGCTATCATGGATTCATTTGAGTTATGACAGGAGAGAGTGGAGAGAAGAATCGTGTTTTTCATTATCCAAATCCAGACTCTTAATTTGTCATTGAGCATAAATAGATTGCATTCTCCCCCAGTTATCAAATTAATTTTCCCTTCAATTAAAGCTAAGAGAAACAGAAATTGTGCTGACAAATATCATTGTTTGTACTAGAGTGAAGTGGACCTCGTAGTTTTCTTTTGGGGAAGTTTTTTAAGTTCTGTTCTTGGGGATGTAATTTTATATTTTAACTGATAAAAGGTTGAAGCGTTCTAGCTACTTAGTTCACTCAAGCAGGGGGAAAGAGTCTTCAACATTTAGTTTCCATGCAACTTCTTAAAATATATGATTTCATAGGGGCTACACTTGATGTTTGGAATTTTTTATGTAAAACTAATATGTCTGACATAGAAGTGAGATTTGCTTCAAGAGAAATGGTGGCCCTAAAATGCAACTTGCAACAAACTTCTAATTTTATTTATTTATTTAGTTACTAAAATTGGGCGATTATGAAAAGAATGGAGGATAAAGAGGATTTGCTTTTTTCTATTAACATTGGATGGGCATGTCCACGGTCATGATGTAATTCCACAACAAAAGTGCAAAGTCTATTTGGTTTTCTTATACCAACATTCATGAGACAAATCTTTATCCTCACTGTTGTTCAAACTGAAAAAAGTGAAATGTTAAAAGTTGTTTTTCAAACAAGAATCCTCACATAGGAACTTTGATAGGCATCTTCATGATTATGTGTTTGTTAACTAATTGAGTGATGAGCATCACAGTTACTGCTAGAAGAAAATACTATTTGCTTTTCAAAAACATACGGAAAAGCACAACTTCTTTGTGGTCCAGAACCTGTTCTGCAGCCCTTGGGCCAACAACGCTGGTCCTAGATGTGAGGGCTAATCAATTAACATCTTCATACAAACTATTATAAAAGAAAAAAGTGACTGGATCACTTAGCAAAGTATCCTGTATGTTAAGCATCTTATCAAATTTTGTATGATTAAATGCTCTTAGTGGGATGAAGCTTGGTTACTGTTGCTGGTGAATGCTCTTAGTATAACCATCTGCACTTGTTTTGTATTTCAGGTTTTAGGCCACATGACGGTAGATCCCCAATCATTGATGTTGGTTACTGTAATTCAGAATCTACAGAAGTTGGGTTATGTGTTTAAGGTAAGTCATTGGCATTTTCTGTATGGTTTCTCTCAACTTCTCTATAGATGCTGTTTTGCTCTAAACCACGGGCCTTAGATTCATCTGTCATAAGCAAGTGTACTTCAATCATTGTAAAAATATGTTTTCTTTAACATTGATGCTGTAGATTGTTAAACTATTTGTCTGGTGTTGTAATATAGCAAACATTTTGTGAGGCCCTGCTTTTTTTTCCGTGTCTCTTGCTAGATTTTTGCAGTAGGGCGTGGGAACGCTCGCCCAATGTGGGAAAAGATAGGTGATGGCGTTTCTCCTTTGAGTACAGAACAGCAAGGCCAGATTGACTGGTCAAAGTATGTGTCTTTAACTAAATTTATTTTTCCTGTTTTATGTTGGGGCAGTATAAGTTACCTTTACTCGTGTTATTGTTAATATCTTAACATGCATTTTCTTTTGGTAAATCTTCTTTTGGCATAATTTCTTGTTTTAACTTGGTACGGTGTTTAACACTTTCCCCCCTTTCCCTTTTTGTATCCCCGCAGTTTTGAAGGTGTCATTGTTGACTCGCTAGAAGCAAAAGAAGCCATTTCAAGGTGGGTTTCCTTTTATTTATCAAATTCAGTTTTTAAGTTGTAAAATCTCTGTGCTTTGGATTAGTATGTTGGGCTTGTGGTGAGTTTCTAATTTCGTCTCCTAAAGTTGAACCAGTGTTGCTATTTTTTGGGTGTTTTCCATTAAAGTTTTTATCATTTTGCCTACTTTAAACTTTCAAGTAAGTACTAGAAGTTGAAAATTTGTTGTTTGGACTGAAGATAACTTTGATTGGTAGGTTTAGCAGTTGGGCTTATTCTGCAGATCTCACGAATATGTTTTCTTTTAGTGATTGAGTTGAATTTTTGCACTTTTTTGAAATGCTTGATCAATAGGAATGTATTTTTGTTTGAAATGGAAGTTAGTGATGAAAGTTTGTTTACCTTCTTTAGAAACAGAAAATAGGATAGGAATGAAATAAAGCTGGACAGGTAATAGGATGAACAGGTAGATTTTATTTTGGATACAGCCTCAATCAGTATCAATGTGATACTTAGACCAAGAATGATACAGTAGAGTCCTTTTTGTAATTCCCATGTATTCTAGAGACCTGGTTTTCTCTCTCCCTAAAATCTAACTTCAAGTAACTGGCTGATTATATTGTGTTGGAATTTCTGCCTTATTTGCGGTTTGTCCCTAGTTGCCTTAATTGCGGCATTTTGACTAGCCTTCATTGCAGCCTCAACACCTTCATTGTGTTGGGTTTGAAGGGGTGGATTTAGTCCCACATTGATTAGAGATATGGCATATAAGTGGGGGCAATCCTCACCTTACAAGCCGGTTTTATAGGGATGAGTTAGGTCCAACCCATACATTATGAGATGGTATTAGAGTTTATCCTAGATCCATTGTTGGGTTTCCCACACACGCTTCGGGCTTATTGAGGCCCAAGCGTGAGGGTGTGTGTTGGAATTTCTGCCTTATTTGCGGTTTGTCCCTAGTTGCCTTAATTGCGGCACTTTGGCTAGCCTTCATTGCAGCCTCCAACATCTTCACTGTGTTGAGTTTGAAGGGGTGAATTTAGTCCCACGTTGATTAGAGATATGACATATGGTGTGTTTATAAGTGGGGGTAATCCTCACCTTACAAGTCGGTTTTGTAGGGACGAGTTAGGTCCAATCCAAATTCTGAGATATTGTTGTCAACTTGTTGAATCCGTTCTATTGTAACAAACTAGTTGCTGACATTTGGGCTAAATATCCTGCAGAATGAAAATTAGGAGATTTGTAGTTTCATGTTTTCAACTATGAAGCACGAACACCTCTAAGAGTAGGCGTGTTGCGGTGTCCGACATGTCAGTGTTCGACACTTGTATGACATCTGTCGGAAAAGTCTTATGAGTGTCGGAAAAGTCAAACAAGTGTCCCTCCAAAAAATGATTGTTTTTCTTTGTTTTTTCTTGTTTTGACACTCTTTGAACTGGTGTCAGACACCCTAATGATACTCACAACGTGTGTTAGACAATTCAAACAAGTGTTTCAAAAAGTATTTTCTTTGTTTCGACACACCTTATACATTTCATGGACAAATCTCTTGCACGTATATAAGGGTTAAACATGTATTGCAACAATGTCATCAATACAATGTTATTAATGTAGAATTAAAGACATCAATTTAGAATATAATATTTTTTAACTTTTTAAATAATATATGGATAAATGAATGTTAAATACTATTATATATGTAGCGGTGTCGGTGTCCTATGTTTTTGACATAATCGATGTCGGAGTGTCCACGTTGTGTCGTGTCCTGGTATTCGTGTCAGAGTATGTGCTTCATAGGTTTTCACTCACCCTCACTTCCTTTTCCCTCGACCATTTTTGTGAGAAATGTTTTGATGTTACATATGTTATAAATACATGCAAAAGAATAAATTGTCTCTCGACCATTTTTGTGAGAAATGTTTTGATGTTACGTATGTTACAAATACATGCAAAAGAATAAATTGTTAGCTCTCTTTGCTTTCATCAAGATAGGGTTTTATTTTTTATTTTGATGTTAATTGTGATAATTTAAAATTCTTGGAGAGGCTTGTACATAGAGTAAGCTTTTTATCCACATCTTGATTTGATATGTAGACTCACTTTAGGGTTTATGTTAGGATATATAATAAAGGAGAGTTAGAGTAGTTAAGAGTTGATACAGACTCAGCAATTGGTAAGTTAGTTTGTTACGTGGTTGTTTTGCCTGTTAATAGCAGTATGCTATTTCTGTTGTTATTTTGGTTACTCTTAGCAAGTCTTTAAAAAACCCTCAATTGGTACATGAGGAGGATATCTCAGAATTCTTGAGTTTTATGACTGGTTAAGCCAGTGTGAAATGAGAGTGCTCCTTTGAGAATATTCTGTACTATTCTTTCCCTACTGCTGTTGAATAAAGAATCCTAGTCATGCTTTTGACTACTCAATACGTTTCTGTCCTAGGAGTTCTTTCTTGCTGAAAGAAAGGATCTTAACACTATTAATTTATACATATTTCTTTGGTTAGTTTTTGATTTTTTCACTATTAATTTGATTAAAAATAATAGATTTATTTTATATTTTATTATGTTTATGGTTCTCTGTGGATCCCTCGGGGACGGGGATGGAGGACAAAATCCCCCTGTGGCGGGGATCCGGGACAGGAATGGAGAATAGATTCAGGGATGGGGATGGGAACGGGGATCCATCCTCCGCCCCTCCCCCGCCCCATTGACATCCCTACTTTTTTTTTATTGAACCTGATTGTTTGAATTATGCTGTGTCAAATATGCATTCTTGTTTTTCTCCCCGTGTATGTATATGAGTACACATGTAGGAACTTTTCTGAGCAATCGGTCTGAGAAATGAATTAGAAAGACAGGGTATTTTGTTGGTGGTTTAGGTGTTAAGAAAGTATGTCATATGCTTTATTTAACGTTGAAAGGTATTTGTTTACCAATGCATATACATCCCTGCTTTAGATCTGATTTTGATTATATAATTTGGATTTGAACAACAAAACAGTGAGCATTCTGTGGCATCTTTCTGTCGCTTCACTATGGTTGTAGGCGATGCTTCTTGTTTGAAGTTTTAGATGCTATGATTAGTGAGTTTTATATTTGTGCAGCCTTATGCAGGAGCCTTTTTGTTCAGTACCATTGATATGGATTATTCAAGAAGATAGCCTTTCAAGACGTCTTTCATTTTATGAACAAATGGGTTGGCAACATCTTATTTCTCACTGGAGAAGTGCTTTTAGCAGAGCCAGTGCCATTGTCTTTCCAGATTTTACTTATCCGGTAAAGATTTAGTTACGTTTGCACAAAGCCTTGGACATTGACAGTGTTAAAGTGTCCCACATCAGACAATATATGGTCTGAACATGTCTTTATAAGTGGGGGCAATCCTCACCCTACAAGCCGGTTTTGTAGGGTTTGAGTTATGCTCCAACCGCATTTCTTAACATGATATCAATAGCCTTGTTTAAGATCCGGTGGACCACCTGCTATCAGGTTTCCGCTATCGGGTCACCCATCATTTATTTTCACGCTCTAGATGTCCAGTCTTGGGCGTGAGGGGGTATGTTAAGAATCCCACACCGGACAATATATATGGCATGTGGAGATGTCTTTATAAGCGGGGGCAATCCTCACCCTACATGCCGGTTTTGTAGGGTTGAGTTAATCCCCAAGCACATTTCTTATCAGACAGTATTAGGAATTAGGATCTCTTCATTAAATCTGTCTTAAATGTTTTGAAGCTAGTGCTCAAAACTTGTTTCTTTTCATGTATCAGATGTTATATAGTGAGCTTGACACTGGAAACTTCTTTGTGATTCCTGGATCGCCAGTAGATGTGTGGGCTGCAGAAAGCTATAGTAAGACCCACACTAGGGATCAGCTCAGGGAACATAGTGGATTTGGTAAAAATGATATGGTTGTTTTAGTTGTTGGGAGCTCAATCTTCTATGATGACCTATCTTGGGAATATGCTGTTGCAATGCATTCCATAGGGCCTCTGCTGACAAAATATGCAAGGAGGAATGATGCAACTGAGTCATTCAAGTTTGTTTTCCTATGTGGCAATTCAACTGATGGTTATGATGACGCTTTAGAGGTAGTCTCTTTTCTTAAAATGTACTGTGCGTCATATATTTTTTTAATGCTCATGCTATCAAAAGATAACATTAGGCTGCCATTATGATAATGTTTTCATAAGAAGTTTTAACCTCATCTCTAAGAAATAATTGAATACAGGAAGAATTTCCCATTGCATGGGAGGTAACAGTAAGAAAGTGGCATGATAGGAGTATGTCAGTATGAAATGACAAAGAAACTAACAACTGGAGACACATAAATCTTAAATATGGTCTTTCTAAATTATACGAATGACATTCCTCTATTTTGTTCTGTTCAACTTGTCTTTAGCTACATTGTCTCAGCCTTCAGTATGTTGTCTTTGAATTGTTTATTGATCCCTTATCTTTTGGTGTAGGAAGTTGCTTCACGTTTGGGACTTCCTCATGGTTCTATAAGACATTATGGCTTGAATGGTGATGTGAATAGTGTGCTACTGATAGCTGATATTGTTCTATATGGTTCTGCTCAAGATGTACAGGGTTTTCCTCCATTGTTAATCAGAGCAATGACTTTTGAAATCCCAGTCATTGCCCCTGATTTTCCTATATTACGAAAATATGTAAGTTTGGTCTTGTCCTTCTTTTTGTCATTCATTGAATTCTGTAACCATAGCTACTACATTTTCATCGAACGTTTCTCAACTCGCAGATTGTGGATGGAGTTCATGGGGTTTTTTATTCTAAACACAACCCCGAAGCTTTGATGAATGCTTTTTCGCTTCTTCTTTCAAGTGGAAGACTTTCTAAATTTGCTCAAGCTGTTGGATCATCTGGAAGACAGTTTGCTAAAAATGTGCTTGCTTTGGATTGCATAACTGGCTATGCGAGACTTCTGGAGAATGTACTAAGTTTTCCTTCAGATTCTTCACTGCCTGGCCCTGTTTCTCAAATTCAACAGGGAGCATGGGAATGGAGTTTTTTCCAGAGTGAAATAGAACTAGATATTGACTTACTAAAAATGAATGACAATTTTTCCAAAGAAAAAGTTACCGTTGTCCATGCTGTTGAGAAAGAGTTGGCTGGCCTTAATTATTCAACAAACATAATTGACAATGGAACGGATGTTCCAATACTAGATGAACTAACCAAATTGGATTGGGACATTCTGAGAGAAATTGAAATATCTGAAGAAAGTGAAATGCTCGAAATGGAACAGGTATGGTGCAATCTTCCAATTGCTGCAACTGATTTCAACTTTTATCTTCCGTTCTACCTGTTTACTACCCCTTTTTTCATTTCATCTCTATGGAATTCACGATCAGTTTATTTTAGAGATACCTAGTTCTAAAAATCATTTCATTCTGTTGTAGGTTGAAGAGAGGTTGGAGAAAGATGTTGGTGTTTGGGATGAGATATATCGGAGTGCTAGGAAATCTGAGAAACTGAAGTTTGAAGCCAATGAGCGGGATGAAGGGGAGCTTGAGAGAACAGGACAACCTGTCTGCATATATGAGATATACAGTGGTGCTGGAGCGTGGCCGTTTTTGCACCATGGCTCTTTATATCGCGGGTTAAGCCTTGTGAGTATCTTTTTCTGAAGTTTAAATAATTCATAACTTTGTTTCCTTTTAGTCTTACCCCCATCTCTTGAAGTATATTTCTTGTGTCTAGATAGAGTACCCTTACAGAGGTATTCAAATTCAGAGCACACCTCTTATATTCATTTGCCTCCTTTATCCCTTAAAAAGAAACAGAAGAGCACGCATATGCTGTTATCTTACACTACACCCGTCATTAATTATAAGTCCATTTTGTACAGTGCAAAAGGCTGCATATAATAAAAAGGGACGGAGTAATACATAGTTCCTTTCAGATATTTTTTGCTCTATTTCCCTTTGTGGGAGGACCACATTGTTTGAATTTAAGTTTGATTTTGTTAGTGTTACATGTTAATTAGCTGGGCATATTTTTTCCCCTAATAATATAATATAATCTTATTTCTGGCAGTCTAGAAGATCACAAAGACAAAGCTCTGATGATGTGGATGCTGTCGGCCGTTTGCCTTTTCTGAATGAGACATATTACCGTGACATTCTCTGTGAAATGGGAGGACTGTTTGCAATTGCAAATAGGGTGGATAGCATTCATAGGAGGCCTTGGATTGGGTTTCAGTCATGGCGTGCTGCTGGTAGGAAGGTATTCCTTATGACATTTTTATTTTGATAAGTATAATAAATCTTTGTGTTTATGTTAAACCATGCTAAGTTGCTTTAATAATTTAAATAATTTTAGTTAATCCAGCATTCAAATTTAGCCAAGTTTTTGATACAAAAGTTACTTCCTTTGATCCCTTAATCAATGCGCTAAGGCCGCTTGTTAGCATTCTCCATATTGTATTGTTGAAGTTATTATGTATCAATTGATGCACGGATTAAGTTTTGTTTCGGGAAACCTGGGTCTTCGTTTCTTTGTTTCAATTTTACCCTTATTGCACCTATTTGTTGCTTGATTTTAATCATTTTGGAAAAACAGGTATCACTGTCAGTGGAAGCTGAAAAGGTTTTGGAAGAGACAATGCATGAGAGTGTTAGAGGAGATGTAATCTATTTTTGGGGACGCGTGGACCTGGATGGGAGTGTCATAGGAAGCAACAATGCACTTACATTTTGGTCAATGTGTGATATCTTAAATGGAGGGAACTGCAGGTATATAATATGGAAAATAACCGGATACTCTCCTTTTGTTCATTGCTATATTTCAGTTGTCTGAGAATTTCAAGCATTCCACCCTTCCATGATATATTCTATTCTAAAGTTGCATCTTGTGTACTACCTACACATTAAAATGTTATGAAACAGTTAGATTAATTAGTAGAGACAGATTATGTTGACAATAGGAGACTTTCTCTATACTTAATAATGTTTGGAAATCCAAAATGGAGTTTCTGGATATTGTCTTTGAGTAATCTGAAGTGTTTCAAACTCGTCTGATATTATGTTTCATATTGCATCAGGAATGTTTTTCAAGATAGCTTCCGCCAGATGTATGCATTGCCCCCCAATGCTGAAGGACTACCCCCCATGCCTGAAGATGGAGGTTACTGGTCAGCTCTGCACAGTTGGGTGATGCCAACCCCTTCTTTCCTGGAGTTCGTAATGTTTTCTCGGTAACTAATTGATCGATGTTAGCTTTCATTACATTCTGTTAATAATGAAAAGCACTTCCTTGATGTGAATGAAAGTAGAAACATGAAATGTTATCAATTGAATGCAGGATGTTCGTTGATTCCATTGATGCTTTTCACAGAGACTCCGGTAAATACAGCATGTGCTTGTTAGGCTCTTCAGAGATTGAGGTAGGTAACTTGCTTGCTGCTTTTAAGGTTTCAGAATTTGTTGGTTTTTCTTACTTCTGTTCCTCCTACTCAGGAAAAACACTGTTACTGTCGAGTGTTGGAACTTCTTATCAATGTATGGGCTTATCATAGTGCACGAAAGATGGTATATATAAATCCTAATACTGGTTCTATGGAAGAGCAGCACCTAATTGAACATCGGAAGGGTTATATGTGGGCAAAATATTTCAACTCTTCGTTGTTAAAAAGTATGGATGAAGATCTAGGTGAAGCTGCAGATGATGGCGACGATCCAAGGGAAAATTGGTTGTGGCCAATGACAGGAGAGGTGCACTGGCAAGGGATTTATGAAAGGGAGAGAGAAGAAAGGTACAGAACAAAAATGGATAAAAAAAGAAAAACAAAAGAGAAATTATACGAAAGGATGAAGTATGGTTACAAGCAGAAATCACTTGGACTATAACAAAGCTTATACTTGAAATTTACAAACACAAGCACTTGTGGATGCAGTTTTGCGTCATTCGGGAAGATTGTCTGGCAAATTGGAGAAGCTTTGAGTCTAACAATATTGTCACATCGGCACACAGATCATAGAGACAGTATTCTGTTTCTTTCTTCATTAACTGAATACATATACTCAACCTCCTGTCCCAGAAAAGCTTGACACAGAGGAAAGGAAATGAGTTTGACATCTGCTGTTCACTAGTTTCACGACCTTTTTTCATGGTCAATTAAGCAGCATGGAAGGTGCAGGTACTTCCGCTACGAAGTGTACTCAATAGTCTATAGAAATCATTCATCAATTACATTTGACTTGGCTCAAATTTGTATTCTTTCATTTTTGTATATTCAGGAAACACTAGTGGCAATTTTGAGTAGAATAATAGCTGGTTTTCACTTGAGTAGTTTCATCATTTTCGTTGTTGTTATTATATTATAATAATATAATAATAATATGTAACAATAATACCTAATCAGTGTATTCTCGAGCTTCATTTTCTCTAAAAAGAGAAGGAAGAATCTTGAATTTTCTTCGAAAATATAACAAAAGATGATCTTAGTAGCTAACTTTCAAAATAAATTAAACAGACTTGATAATATCATTTTAAAACAGTTTGAGTTGAGAAAAAAAAAAGAAGTTTCACAAATTGTCTAGAACATTTTTTGAAAGGCCTTGCTTGATGATTGCAACATTGATGGGTGGTGTTAGTGTTAGGACGGAAGGAGAGTAATTGTACCAAGTATTGTAGGCTGATGAGCAACGATATCATAAGTGGAGAATATTGAGGATAGTGCATTTTGTTTACGCCAATGTATCTCTTCTCTTCATGTAAAATTTTAAATGATATTTGATGATTGTTAACTCACAATATTGGATCACTATTATAAATAGAAAAAAAACAATTTTTTTAAATTAAGAAAGATAATTGAGGATAATTAATTTTTTAAATTTCATATTAAATCTATTAAAATATATTTGTTGATATCTAATTGATCAATTATTACATAATGCCCTAACACTCGGGGAGTGGCGCCATGAAGATTTCCAAGAAGAGAAGGCCTTGGATCCCTAATCTCTTTTAGATGAGATTTGGGGCACTCCAACACCAAAGAATTTCAAACCGCCGTCATTGGTGAAATTTGATGGGAAGAGCGATCCCCAAGAACACATTATAGCAGTTAAAACTTAAATGATGATCATAGACGCATTTTATTAAATTGCAAGTTTATGTCTAGCACTTTCAAGGAGGTGACCCTAAGGTGGTTCTAAATCTCCCCCACCTTTCAGTTATTGGTTATCATGACCTCTCTAGAAAACTTGTTCACCAATTTTCAGCGAATAAACACCGAAAAGTGTCTACCAATAGTCTGTTCAATATTTGTCAAGGACATTTTGAGTCATTGAGAGAATACCTCGTCCGATTCATGAGGAGAGCATTAAGGTAATTCATCCAAACCAGATGTTCGTGGGAGCATTCCATAACAATTTGAGAGTCAGGCATTTCAACAAATCTTTCGCTCAAAATCCCGTTGTCTTCATGACTAAAATTAGGGCACATGATGAATATTACATAAAGGGAGAAAAGAGCAACGTTCAGAAGAAGGACATAGACATCAAAGAGTGCACCTATGGCGAATTCGACTTATTGTCATAGCAACGCAGAAGTCACTACACCTTGCATGTCAGTGATAGGGAGACTTTCAAGCGAAGTGGAAGGCCCACTGATAATTTCACTCCCTCAACACCCGCCAGGAGCAAATATCACGTGAAGTGCTTCACACTCATGATATTTTGCCTCAGCCTGCCCCCAATTCAGATACAATGGGACCCGAACTCGAAAGATTGTGCAAGTACCACAAGGTAAACAGTCATCAGACTAATGACTGCTACCAGCTTAAAAGAGAGATCAAACGACTTATCCAAGAGGGCCCTCTAAAGAAATACGCCAGAACCGACTCTCAATAGATTATATATGGTTCTAGGACTCAAAGGCGAGTTCAACCTAGAAGCCCTAAGTCCAAGAAAAACAAAGAGCTTAGGGGAGGTTCCATACTCTGAATACTATAGTTGGAGGATAATTCAACTCCTCCCGTAGAAGATACGCCTACCAAGTTATGGTGGTAGAAGATTCACCCACTATGTTTAAGGAAAACTCAAAGGATGATCTGAATCCTAAAATCTTCTTCTCTCAAAAAGACACCGCAATAATCCTCTACAAGATAATGACCTTATGGTCATAAAAGAGCAATGTAATGACTAGGAGACCAAGTGAACATTGATTGATCCATGAAGTTCACCTGATGTCCTGTACTAGGAAGCCTTTGATAGGCTAAAGGTGGACCTATACG
The DNA here is from genome assembly GCF_024323335.1 of Lathyrus oleraceus. NCBI lineage: Eukaryota > Viridiplantae > Streptophyta > Magnoliopsida > Fabales > Fabaceae > Lathyrus > Lathyrus oleraceus. The sequence continues at coordinate 379,528,103 of NC_066584.1, read as the reverse complement.
AACTTCATCCTTTCAAAGGCTCTTTGGTGGGTTTCTCTAGCAAATGAATCCAGGAGAAATGCTACATAACTCTAAGACAGTGTTCATATTTAAGAAGATAGCCAAGATGATCAAAGTCAAATATCTTGTAGTAGATTCCCCATGGTTATACAACATAATCATTGGGTGACCTTCCTTTAACCTCCTAGGGGACGCTTTGTCAACATTATACTTGAACATGAAGTATCCTTTACCGAACGGGCATATTGGCATGATCTAAGGAAATCAAGAAACTGCCAGAAGATGTTACCAAACTAGACTAAGGATCAGGAAGGCGATTATGGTGGTTGTCGTTGCACCACAACCAATCATCAATGAGGTTAATTTTATAGATTTGGACCCCAGGATAGAACCTGGAAAGGAGAGGCTCAAGCCTATCGAGGACCTGAAAGAGGTCTTGATTGGATCCTTAAAATTACATACCACCAATTTGGGCATTTCTATGACAGAAGCTTGGGAAAAAAATGCGATCGCCCTACTCAAAAGAAACAAACTATTTATTGGGCCCCACTTGATATGCCTTGAATCAACACCGTGGTCGTGTGTTACCGCCTCACCATTAATAACACAGTAAAACCAATAACGTAGATAAAACACAAGGCTCGCGAAGAGAAACAAACATCTATAGACAAAAAGGTAGGAAAATTGAAGGAAAAATGTTTAATTGTAGAAATCAATTATCCAACCTTGTTAGAAAATGTGGTACTAGTCCAAAAATCCTCACAAAATGGCGAATGTGTGTAGATTTCATCCATTTAAACCTGGTGTGCCCTAAGGATCCTATCTATTGCCAAACATTGACAAATTTATAGACGTGTCTTTGGGGTACAAAACTCTGAGTTACATGGACACATATTCTAGTTATAGCCAAATAAATATGGATCATATAGACGTGTCCAAGATGACCTTCATGTAAAACAATTATAATTACTACTACATTGTGCCTTTTGGATTGAAGAACACATGTGCCACCTATCAAAGGTTGATGTATAATGTATTATCCAATCAAATAAGGAATACCCTAGAAGTGTACTTTGATGAAATGGTCGTAAAGACTCCGGAGGAAGGATATCACTATAGTGACCTAGAAAAAATCCTGAAGCCATTCTAGAGTTGGTACATGCATCTAAACTTTGCCAAATGTTCTTTTGGGGTTCAAATATATAAGTTTTTGTGATTCATTCTTACCATAAGAGGAATAGAGGAAAATCCCGAAAAAATGTTAAGACATTATTGATATGAGAAACCCCATCTCAATGAAGGAGGTCCAATAACTAACAGAGTGATTGTCTGTCTTGTCCAAGTTTCTTTCATGTGTTGGTCATAAAGCCTTTCATTTTCCCCTACTATAAAGAAGAAGGAGAAGTTTAAGTGAACTAACGAGTGCGATGATTCATTTTAGAGCGAAAAATTTTTCGGTAACCTCTCAAGTACTAGAAACCTTTTTAGTAACCCCAGTGAACGAGATCTAATAACTAACAGAGCGATGAACTTTGTACTGGTGAAAAAAAGAGAAGACTAAACAAGAAGTTTACTTCATCGGCAAAGTGTTTAAGGGTATGAAGTTGAGAGACAAGAAGATAGAGAGACTAACATTCATGGTCGTGATAACAATAAGGAAGCTAAGTCCCCACTTCCAAGGGAATCACATGGTAGTGAAGACGAACTATCCAATCTGTCAAATTCTGAATAAGCCTGATCTGACTGGAAGGATGATGTCTTGGTTATTTGAACTTTCTGAATATGATGTCAATTTATCAAGAGGTAGTATCAAATCTTAGATTCTGACACACTTCCTAAAATAACTCATCTCCCTAGTGGATGAGGAGGTCCCACATGTTTGGATCTTATTAGTAAACGACGTCTCAAACCCTTAGGGAAGTGGCTATGGTAGTATCGGAAGGCCCGAGAAACATACTTATAGAGCAATCATGAGGAGGAGGCCACATGTTTCTTGCAGCTTGAGTAGCAACAACGACGACTGCTCTGCGCAAAGTGGCAAAGCAAGTGACTTTAGATTCAACCATTGTCGAAGGATCTAGTGATTAGATATTTTGAATTTTTGAAAATCGGAGTTGATCTGCTATCGGAGTAAATTGAGAATAGTGGATATGTGGTACAATCTCAGGAACATCAATATGATATGTTGAGAAAGCTTTGAATCATTAAATTGAAGTAGGAACATTCAATCATAGAAAACATGGGAATCAAAAGTTGATTCCCATAGACAATGGCATTATTCCATCATGGAACCAGAATTGATTAGAGAATGGAGGTTGAGGGGTGAAATGATGAACTTGAACTTCTTATGTGGTGAGGGAATAACTGACTTGCATGGTTAACACTTCGACGCTCAAGTTTGTACGTGATTGAGATAAGAGAATGAAGTTTGAATAGAGAATGACACACTTTCATTGATATAGTGGAATTATTGTAACCACCCACTATTCTTCAAGCGTAGGATGCATGGAACTATTGGATGAACCTGAATTTATATCTCCCATTATCAGCCCCAGAATAACACTCAAATCCTTCGAGTGACTTGTTGAATTATTACTTTCTCTAGGTTGCGACTGTTGGCCTTTTTGGCCAACCTAAAACAATTGTCCTCGAAGCCCTCGTCTCTGCTTGGAAGTGTGGGTTTTTTTCTCCATATTTTCTATTTCACGCCGATCACATCATGGATCGAATGGAAAGCCAATATGTGGTATAATGTATTTGGGAATTCGTGCCTTTAATGCACCCCATGCTTCAACCATCTTTTCGTAAGCTCTGTCATAATGATATTTGGAAACTGAAATACTCAAGTGCCTTCTTGAGGCTATCTGGATTGTTGAAAGTGCTTATTACTTTTCTGGTAAGTCGCCACACGATCTTTGAAGAGTCAGTTTTGCAGTTTCTTGAGGCGTTACCTTTGCTTATTTTTCACCTGTATTTCTACAACATATTATCTTTTCGTAACTAAAGAAAGTAGTGTTTATCATGAGTCGAAAATCCAAAGAAGATGTCTGTTTCTTGGTTTGATATTGTCACTTCATCAATTATTTCTATCTTTGCTAGAAAAAGTAGCATGGATAGATCCTTTATGGATGTAGGTCTTTCTCCAAATAGCCCGACTGTTGCTGGTCCTTCAAACACTTCAATGCACATTTATGTTCCTCCCCTAATTATTTCAGCAGGATTCTTGAGGGGAAACCTCCTTAGGCGTCTTCTAGAGGTGTTTGTATCCGTAGTAATTCTAGACGGGTGCCGCACATGCCAAGTCCTCTGGCTCCTGTCTTCTTGGGTAGACCAAGACCCCGTACTTCAAAGGAACATCAAACGTCTAAATTGGAGGAGGATTGCTCTTACCTTACCAACTTAACCAAAATCTATCAAGAAGGAGTTTTAGAGTCTGGCGTATTATACTTGGTGCTCTTTTACCATTCTAGCCATTCGTGGAGTCATTCGCTGGGATGTTTTCCTATTTGATCAACGATGCAAGGAGAAATGGATGTTGGAGGAGAGTATCCATAATCAGACGCTTCAGCGAGATACACACTTGCATGAAGTACAAAAGGATTATGTTTTTCTTACCGAGATAGGTGATGCCTTAAGTGCCTTCATTCTTCCTGTCTAGTTAGTCGATCAAGTAACTCTCTTAGCGAGGGACAAAGTAAGGAATGATAAAAAGCTCTGACCTCCATATGGGCTACTTTATATGTTACAAAGGTATCTCTTTCCGGGAGACCTTGAAAACTTTCTCCAAGATGAAAAATTCGGCTCCTTAAAGATTATATGTGTCTTTCTTCCCCCATTTTTTTTAATGTAGTACCATGCACTAGGAAGTGTGACCAAATGAATTTGATACTGAAACATTGCTTCTACCTACTTAAAGTGCATGCATTTGAGCAAGAATTAATTGTTTTGGACTTTGCATTAACTTATGAGGTTTTCGCTTAAAGTTTATAGACGTCTCCGGGGCCATGTCCGACCAAGGGGCGATACCCCTTCCCCTTGGTGGAAAACTGGTCCCTGGTTTACGTGTGACCGACCCACCGTGACATCTAGAATGACTAGCTACCAAGATAGAGGCGAGTCGTTATTGTCGACTTAGTGGTTTTGCCACTTTCTTTGTGTGTGTGCTTTGTGTTGTGGGTTTTTTATTGCTTTAGTCATACGTTTGTTGCATTTACGACAACACTCCTGAGTTTTTGTGTTGCGATGTCAATCCCTTCGGTCGTACCTTAAACTTGTCCTTATCTTACAGGATTACAAAGAATATGGATATTTTAGAATTTGTGATTTATTCATTAATAATGGAGAGATCACAATATATTTTGTGAGGTAATTAGTTATACAAGAAATATCATAAAAAAAGCTATAGACATAACCAAGTGGGCCTGCCACCGCTTTTTCTCCCTAGTTTGTAGCTCGTCGAATCAACCACGGTTGTTTATTGGGCCGATATGACTTGGCCTTCCTGCAGGAGGTTAAATGTAAATGCTTCTTAGCTAGTCGGTGAGAGAAGCTACATTGATCTCCATGGCCTAGGACTCCCACTAGTCTTGCTACAATACCTTATAGATCCTTTTGGCTCCATCGATGCCAACCTTGATTATGACCGACTCATTGTGAATATTGTGGAATTTGCATTTGAGGGGAATCGTCGAAGCCATAACATCTAAGACCGTCACAAAAGGTCTACCAAGAATACAGATGTAAACACTTTTGTAAGGGACTACAAGAAACTGCGAGTTCATGGTATTAACGTCTCTTCCTTCCCCATGGATACCATCAATTTGACAACCCTTATGATTGAGTTGTTGTGTCGTTAAACACTTGTAAGTATGACCCTTCATACAACCATACATTTTCCTTCTTAGAGCCCATCTTCTCAAATAACCTTGAATACATTATGTCACAGGAGCTGCCACCGTCAATCAACATTGGGATACGACGAAAAGACCGACCATAATAGTTATGACTAGAGGGAAGATGTCATTTGGGGTACCCCGACTTTTTTGTTATCCCAAAACTCGAGTATTAGTCTATTTATGGTCTTAGTTGAGGTGCTTACGTCTTTCTTATGGACAACCATCAGTTATGCAATCTTTCTCTAGGCGCTAAAACCTTTTGTTTGAGGACATACTCTTGACACCCCTACCCTTACATCACCATTATCACCAATTCCTTTCTTCTTGGACTTACACGATTTTATTCTTCTGAAAACAAGATTGATCTGAACTAACTATATTTCAGATTTATAAATAAGTAAGTCATCATACCGTTTTTTCATGTGTTGGTCTAGGTAGAAACGATTATATATATGTGTCATACGGTGCACTGACTTTTGTGTGTTTTTTGCTTTGGAAAGCAAATGTCGCGGATAGCAAGAGTCGCCACCGACTTTTCTTTTATCCAATCAGGAAAGGCGGAAAAGAACAGGAAAGACCTTAATTAGATTTTGGGTTCGGGAGGTACATTATACAAAGGGAAGGTGTTAGCACCCTTTGTATTCATGGTTATCCATGGGCTCTTAATTGCTTGATCACTTATGTTTTTCTTGAAAAAGTGTTTGTGAATTGCTTAGAAAATGTTTTGGAAAGAGAGTTTAACTTTGTAATGATTCTTGTACGAATGTATACAAAGTGCTTATCTCGTTTAATTTTGAAAGCTGTTTAGAAAAATATAACTTGGCAATGATTCTAGTACGAATGTATACCAAGTGGTGATTTTCTAGTAGATGTTTTGCAAAGTGTGAGGTGCGAAAAGTATTTTGAGTTGTGATTCAGCATTTAAGAGTTATACCTACCCAAGGTCTTTATGGGCATTTCCTATCCAGATGAGGGTAGAACTGTCCTTACTATTGAGAAGTAAGTAATTCTATCTTTTGGATGTAAAGGGTCATCGATTGGTCATTGAAGGCAACATTTGTAAGGATACCTTAGCATTCGAAGGGACAATCATCTTTTAACCGTAGGCTACAACGACGGGTCACCGAGGGACAAAATCATATATTCGCAGGCAACATCCGAGGGACTATGATTTATCTTATAGGGACATGATGATTTAACCGAAGGGTCTTTACTAAGTGTATCCCCTCATTCACGGGACATGACCGTAATACCGTAATACCATAAGGCAACAAAGAGAGGTCCAAGATCACATATTCAAAGGCAATATTTTATAATCAATTAGGTAATTAGGATGAATCTCCACATTAAAATTAATTAAGTAATTAGGATGAATCTCCACATTAAAATTGATTAGGTAATTAGGATGAATCTCCACATTAAAATCAATTAGGTAATTAGGATGAATCTCCACATTAAAATCAATTAGGTAATTAGGATGAATCTCCATAAGGGTATCCCACAAATAAAGTGGAATACCTAGCAAGCTACCTTTTCGGGAATACGTGAGCCCTTACAAAATTCAGCAAACAAGTCAGAATACCAAATCAGGGTGCAATCGAGAATTGCACCAAACAAAAGGAACATAGCGGTAGGAATATCAGGCAAAATAACACATGGTTAGAATAAAACAGATCCGATAAGCATAGAACAGAACAGAAAAATCGACGACTGTCACGTTCGCTCCTGCCTCGCCTAGCGAAGGCTTAGCGAATGCTCGCTACATGCTCGCTTAGCGATGTGCTAGCGAGCGGCTGCGGGTTCTGGTTTTAATAACAGTACAATTCCAGAAAGCTCCACACCCTATGGCATCCATCACAGAAATTACATGGTTAACGTTCAAGATATTCATACATACTTAAATTCACATGCAAAACTTAAGATATTTTTATAAATTCAATCATAATGCCATATGCAAATTAAGAACATAAAACGGTAATAGTAATGCAAACATGTTTGCAATTGAATTGCGACCTTGAATTGGCAAGTCACTCTTAGGGTTGGCGCCGGATTGAGTTGGGCGGAGATAACCTTGGTGCCGATGAGTTTCCTTCGGGGTTTCCTTTAGGGTTGCTCTAAACTTTCTGGGTTAGCCTCCTGGGTTTGCTGTGTTGCTTCTGTTAGGGTTTCCTGGCTAGGGTTTCTGTCCATCTGTCTCTGTCCTTTTATGAATGAAGCTCTGCTATTTATAATAATTTTTGTGACTTGATGGGCTCAGAATGAAGCCCAGAATTTTCTGGTATTCGCAAGCTTCGCTAGGCGAGTGGCGTAGCGAAGGGTTCGCTAGGCGAAGGAGTTGCTCGCCTAGCGAGCACGCCAGTTTGGGCCATTTTCTGGATTTGGCCACCTATGTGCTGGGTCTTTGTTCTTTTAAGATTAACGGGCAAATTTTGGGGTATGACAGCTGCCCCTGTTCAATATTCTTGAACCGAGAGAGCTAGAATGGTACGTACGCCATTCGTGGTCTGGAGGTGGAAGATTATTGAACACTAGAATGCCCCAAAATTTTGCACTTGTTACTCAAAGGTGTCGCATCACGCGAAAAACCGGCGGGAAAACAAGAACAACAGAGCCGCCACCGTGCGTTATTTATCCCAAAAGAGGGAAAGGAAACGCTCAGAGTAAACCTAGGAAAGAACATGGTCTCGCGACCAAAGAGAATGGGTTCGGGAGTCGGTTATGCGAAGGGAAGGTATTAGCACCCCTACGCATCCGTAGTACTCTACGGGATCCACGCAAAATAGGAAGGAAAAATGGTTGCTAAACACTGCTCAAACACACACACACACTGGCTGAAAGAGACAAAAGAAACTGACTGAAACTGACTCGGCAGGATATCGTATCCTGGGCCTACTTAGTCTATCAGGCATAGACATCAGAGTCGAAGTAGTTCGGACTGGGGAAACGACACATGCTCGCTAGGATATCGCATCCTATGCATACGTATCTTCTTGGACGAAAGAAGAATCAGAGCATTCGTAGCTCGGCTAACATGCGCACAAACAAACACAGGTAAAGGCAAACGTGGAGCCCGAATGCCAATCACTGGACTTAAATCAGCATCCGAACCAAAAGACCCACACTGGAACCCAAATGCCACTCGATGGACTTACATCAGCTTCCAAGCACACAACAAAACAAAACAAAGACACAGGCGCCCGGAGAGATCAGCTCATCTCCTGCCTACGTACCTCATCTGGTATGAGGATCAGGGCGACGTAGTTCCCCTACGGAGGGATAAAGGACTAGCCTAACCAGATAACAGAGGGAGACACAACTAGGGAGACTACGACTCGAGCCTAGATGTTATCATGCAAAATCATCCCTAAGTTAAGGTTTCTAGCTAACTGGCACAGGGAGCCAGCCTATCCTAATCATGACTTGCACAGGAAGCAAGCCACACACACACTTAACTTGCACAGGAAGCAATCCAAGCAAAACCTAACTTGCACAGGAAGCAAGTCTAAACTAACCCTAACTTGCACAGGAAGCAAGTCTAAACTAACCCTAACTTGCACAGGAAGCAAGTCAAACAAACATACAAGCACAGATAGCACACACTATACACAAGCAAGTGGCTCAAACAAGGGTTAGGTTTTAGTCGAGGGGTCATATCAACCTCAACAAACAAACCTCTGGAACTGGGTAGATATTGCTCTTAACCTTGCCATTGAGGGGTTAAGGTGAAGCTGATGAAAGGTGAGTGAAGATGAGACTCCACAGCTCTTATCCCTGGCCTGGGAGAGCTTAAGACAAGAATGTGTGGGTTCAGAAAGTGGGAACCCTTCTACACATTTGATACTGACTCAACTGTACAATCGTACAAGATCTTGGGTTTGTATCTGCAATGCATCAACACAGTGGTGTGAGCAAAGCAGAAGACACACTGAATAGCAGGGGATAGGTTGCATATCCCTTGGGTTCTTCCAATTGCCTCTTCACTTAGGAGGACTTTGACTCTATGCAAGGACAAATGTAAACAGTCACAAACATCGCCTCTTAAGGAGGGCTTCAGACAGTTGCCTGGCCAAGTAACAGGCCAGGTCTTCCAGACTACATGAAGATGAGAAATATACCTCAATGCAAATTGCTTATACAAGCAAAGCAAAGCAAAAGTTCACAAGGAACTGAGCAACTAAAAGCACCTGAAATAGTCAAGCAGACATTAGTATACAACTTCACAACAAAGCAAAGGAAACAGTCATCAACAGTTAATCAGAAGCAAATGGATGTGCAAGGCATAGGGCTTAAGGCATGTGAGCCAAGCCACCTACAAAACAAACAAGTTAAACAATGATATTTAAGCAAGCCCAATCAAAAAGAAATGGTCTCATTGGTCATTTGTTGGTCAACCTGAAAACATGAGCTCAAAGGTGAGTAACAGGACCACTAGGGCAAGCCTAGGGTCAAAAGAGAATGAAAAAGTTAAAACAGCAAAGGGCAAGTATCCAAAATCATGTTCAAACATTCAAGAAACAAAACCAATTGGGTTCACATTCATATCAATCATCATCATCATTTCATGAACAGATTAGGTCAAGGTATAGCAAACAGAAGCTCATAGAAGTCAACAACAAGACTTGAATCAAAAGCAATCTTAAACATTTCCAAAAATCACCAAATAAATCATGACCAATCACCACCCACGGCATGGTAAGCATGTCAAATTTCATCTCATTTGGACAAGTGGAAGGCAGTCAATGAAAATCAGAAAGTCAAAGCAATTTTGAACATGCTCAAAGAAGTCAACCAAACATGCATCAGCTTGAAAAATTCATAAATCAGAGATGGCATATGAGAAATGAATGGGACTAAAACCATGGCAAAGATGAGGATGTCTAGTTATCTCATGTAAAATTTCATGTCCATCTAATAAAGTATGAGAATTTCACAAATGAAATGGGAACATGTGTCACAAAAAGTCAACATATGACTAAACAGGGGAGAAAATCTCAAACAATTAGGAAATGCCACAAATAAATCCAAGAAAATTCACATGTGAACTAGACATACAAGAGTAGGTTCATGCAAAAAATCAGATCAATTGGAGGTCAAGAAGCATGGTAATGAAAATCATGAAGTTGGACATCAATGGTGTGACACAAATTGTCACACCCTAATTCAAAAATTCATAACTCACAATCCAGATAAGATAAATTCACAAACTCTACACCAAAATCACCATGAATGTGTCTAGTTTAAGCACAAAAAATTTGGGAGCCATTGGATAAAGTATCACCATTTCACAAATGTTTTGGCAAAAGGTACAAAATATGAGCACATGTCACAAACCCTAATACCAATTAAAATCCATTGATCATAAAATTCTGGAAAAATCATGATAAAAAAGTAGAGATCCATATGAACACAATGCAAAAATTCCCATGAGATTTGGAATTAAAATGGATGAGATATGATTTTTCAAAGTTTGATGATCAAATGAAATTAAAATGGAAAAGAAATAACTTAATTCAATGTGTCACATGCCACGAATGGCATTTTTGTAAATATCCGAGCCACTTAATCAAACGACCGCGTTTTGGGCCAGGGAAGGAAATAATTTGATTGGCTCATGGGGGCTGGAACAGTGACGCCTTCATGCAAAAACCCTAACCCAGAATCCGCAGGAAAATCCGCAGCCAGCTCATGAAGGCTGCAAGAAAATCCGCAGGAAAAACGCAGTATCATGAACAGCATGAAGATCTTCATGATCTTCATGCGCGAGATTCCCAGAAAAAATGGAAAAATTCCATAAACGAAAATCAGGCATGGCATCATGTATATCCATCATTAGGCATCAACAAACAGCAACTAATTCATCAAACAACAACAGATTAAGCATGGATCGAATGAAATTAATCATGGATACAAAACTTCCAAACCTTCGTTCTCTCTCATCTTGGCACGGTTTCAATCGGTTTAAAGTTCATGACACTCACAGTGAAAAGATCTACAAGATGCATCATGTAATTTCATCAAAGGTTGAGTTCGAATTCTTACCAAGTTTTGAAGAAAGTGGAGAAACAGTTGTTGTTTGATGATACAAGCTCGAAACAGATGACCTATAACCCTCCAGATGATGAATGATGAAGATGGTTCGCCTTGAAAACGCTTGAAATAGCTTTAACCAAACTTTGCCATGGATGATGCTTGGAGAAACAGAGCTCGAAATTGCTATTCCAGTGGTGAAATGAAGCTTGTATCATGCTCAAAATGATGGTGAGTGATAAGGTAAATGGCTAGGGCTCGTGTGCTTGAGGTTTGTTAACAGATTTTTTCAAAATGGAAGAAGATGTGAATTTTAGAGAATGAGATTTTCTGTGTTTTTTGGCTGCAACTAGGGTTTGTAATTGACAGAAAATGATGTCCAAAATCTCTGTTTAAGAGTACAAATCAAAGTCCATGGAAATGTGGGATAGAGTTGTTGAGAAATGTACTTTTTTTCCAATTTTCAAGCAACTAGGTGATGGGTGTATGTACTGCACAAGAATGGGCCTCCAACAAGTTTTAAATGCATTTTCAGAACATGTTTGATTGGTAGAATTGGTTAGAAATGATTATTTTGAAAAGTCAAAATTCAACTCACTTGAAATTAATTAAGGCAAGTTCAAAAAGGCCATTTTGCATGGTGATGTTTTGGTGAATGAAAGTTACATTTTTGGAAAGAGGGGATCAAATGTGACTTGTAGGAAAAAACCCCACCCAAATTGGCCAAATGGTTTGAGAGATATGGCATTTTGAAGTTCAAGAATTTCTGAAAATGATTTGATCATAACTTGCCAACCATACATGGGAATTGAGTGTTCTTGGACTTTTTGGAAATGGGAGAACAAGATCTTCAACTTTCATGTTGGGCAAAAATTCATTTGAAGCTTGTATCATGATGTAAGTTTGAGGATCAAGACTTTCCATTTTGGGCAGGTTTCAATTACAGGTCCAGTTTCCATTTTTGGAAATTTCTGATCTGGCTTCAAATTCTTCCATGATGGTGTTTGCCATGATATATGAGGCCTATTTGGACATGAATAAGCTCTCCCAAACCAAATCCATCCATTAAAACCATAAAATCAATCACAGTTGACCAAGTTTGACTTTTTAGGGTTTCTGACTGACTGTGCATTGAATGATGACTTCTGAACATCCAATCCTTGACCAAAACACTTCAAATGGATCCCCAAGTCATGTGAACATGTTGGACCAACCCTAGGGCCTTGGCTCCTTGAGAATTGTGCTTGCTTGCTTGACTGACTGATCTCCTGACCAGTTTGACCTAATTTCTTGATTGGCTTGCACTTGAGGCAAATGGGACAATGCAATGCTATGCAAATGGACCATGTTATGTTATGACCTAATATGAGAATGTATGTACAATGATAGGTGCAAATTTGAGGTGCTACAGCTGCCCCTATTCAATCAGCTGGGAACCCGAATGGATGAGAGCAACGGCTGTCAGACTTTCAGGGTAAACAGGGATTGAATACCAAGAACCGTAGAAATTTGCACTCTGCCGGATATGATACAAGAAGAACCACGTCATTTACTGATGACGCCTGCAATTGACAACTTCAGAAAAGCGAAACCATTTACCGATGGTTAGAAACTGGAAGCTTGATATTTACCGATATCAACTTCAGCAAGACCATTTACCGATGGCTGCTGGGAAACAACTCTGATGTAAAAGGAAGCAAAACCATTTACCGATGGTGGCTTCAAAGAAACTTGGCATTTACCGATATCAACTTCAACTTGACCATTTACCGATGGCTACTGCAACTGGGGATCTGATATTTACCGATATCGAAGCATACGGGGCCATTTACCGATGGCGTCTCCACTTGAGGAGGAACAAAATCTTTGTGGTGTAATCAGACAAGACGTTTACTGACGACTTATGGGGATCTTGATTTTATCAACAAGGAAACAAAACATAACCAGACCTTCACCGATGACTGGGATGAGACTCGACGTTTACCGACATCGAAAGATGATGTTTACCGACATCCAAAAACGACCAGACATTTACCGATGACTGGGGAACACTCCACTAAGGGAAAAAACAAGTATTTGCAACTGGAAACCAGATAGGACATTTACCGATGACTCTACTGGGGATCTCTAGCTGGGGATTATCAGACATTTACCGATGACTGCAGAAAAGACTCGATGTTTACCGACATCGAAAGATGATGTTTACCGACATCAAAAAATGACCAGACATTTACCGATGACTGGGGAGAAAACCCGATGTTTACAGACACCGAAACAATGGTTTTTACTGACACCAAAAGTGATGACCAGACATTTACTGATGACTGCAGAAAACCCGATGTTTACAGACACCGAAACAATGGTGTTTACCGACACCAAACAAAGAAACACACGTGGGTGCTGGCATGACACTTACCGGTATCACAAGAACGTCATCTTAGATATGTCAAGGCAAGGTTGACCACTTGCTGGGGGATCTCACTGAGGAGAAACAAACTTTCTGTCGCCAACGGGTGAGGTAATAAACTTTTGTGGGGATAGCAATTCTGAATGCTGTTGAAGCAACTGTAGCGGACTTGCTGTGCTGATGTTGAATGAAATGATCCGCCTCTGCCGGGGATATGGTCTGGTGTGGTTAACACATGAATGCATATGTTTGAACTTTTCTATGGCGTAATGCTCCATATTGAATGGGAATGCTACGCAGTTTGAGGATGCAATGATCACTAAAATGCAAGAATGCAAGATGATGAAAAACTCCGGCTGGGGAGCCAAAACTGATCGGGTATTCCAACTCTGCGGGGAGACTCTGCAAGGAGAGCAACGACTTCTCACTCATGTTGAAGAAAAGCACTGCTGCTGGGGAAAAACTCCGCTGGGGATATCCTTCAGTCCACAGATAGGATAAATGCTGGAGATAAATTTCAATGAACCTGCCTCACTCGGGGAGGAAATCGGCAAATACAGGCCTGCTGGGGATAGGCAATCCTTAGATCTGTTGGGGAATAGAAGGCACTATCCACAGACGTCTCCGCAGAGGAACATAGCTCTGATAGCTTCCAAATTTGCTTGGGGAAAATATCTGCTGAGGAAACGTCCTCACAGACGCCAACCCGAAAAACAGCACAACAAAATGCCCCCAGGGGATACATGGACAAGATACGCTCAAGTGTCCTCAACATTCAAAATGATTTTCAAATGTTTTATCTTTTTGCACGTTATTGTGTAGCCTTCATGTTCTTATATGCAATGCTTATCAAAAATTCAGACATTTTTGCAAACAAAACAGTAAAAAATAAAAGCAAAAGAGCCATTTATCTGAATAACGACTTTTATTGATTGAAAATGCGCCTGAAAAGGCAAATACATTGGGAAGCAATTCCTAGAAAGAGGTAATTGCGCACAAAAGGAAAAATCTATCCTAATGGCAACGTGAACACGGCATCCACTATTTCCCAATTCTGTTATAACTCACAGATCATCAGTTTTCCTCCCAACTCCTTGCTTTCAGAGAAGAATGACTGGACGGATCATATCTTTCGAGATGGCAGACGACAAAGCTCGATGAAGTACAGACAACTCAGACTGTAGTCTTCGCTTTAATCCCTCTTTTGCCTGGATCGCCCTTTCGGGTTTTCAATCCACCGGGATACCCATTTTTGCCTAAGTCGCCCTTGCGGGTTTTCGACTTACCGGGTGTACAAATTCTTTTCATTTTATCCCTAATTTTTGCCCGAACCTTTTCTTTCTGTTTTTTGGTTCGCCGGGATGCCCATTTTTTGCCTGGACTCTTTTATTCTTTTTGTCCAGCGGGTCAATTTATGCGAAGTATTTTTTGACTACATCTGAGTTAACAGGAGACGGAAAATCTTCACCATCCATAGTTGTAAGCATCAAGGCTCCACCGGAGAAGACCTTCTTCACAACATACGGACCTTCATAATTAGGAGTCCACTTGCCCCTGTTATCTGCACCGGGAGGGAGGATCCTCTTCAAAACTAGATCACCGATCTGATAGCTTCGAGGACGCACTTTCTGATCAAAGGCTCGCTTCATCCTTCGCTGATACAACTGTCCATGGCATACAGCTGCTAGCCGTCTCTCTTCGATAAGGCTCAACTCGTTAAACCTTGTTCGAATCCACTCGGCTTCGTCCAGCTTGACATCCAATAAAACTCTCAGAGAAGGAATCTCCACTTCAACAGGTAGGACAACTTCCATACCATACACAAGGGAGTAAGGGGTTGCCCCGGTCGACGTACGTACTGAGGTACGGTACCCATGCAAAGCGAAAGGCAGCATCTCATGCCAATCCTTGTACGTAACGACCATCTTCTGCACAATCTTCTTGATGTTCTTGTTCGCCGCTTCTACAGCACCATTCATCTTCGGTCTGTAAGGAGAAGAATTGTGATGTTCAATCTTGAAATCTTTACAAAGCTCTTTCATCATCTTGTTATTGAGATTCGAACCATTGTCAGTGATGATTCTCTCAGGAACTCCATAACGACAGATGATTTCTTTCTTGATGAACCGGGTAACCACTTGTTTGGTAACGTTAGCATAGGAAGCTGCTTCCACCCACTTGGTGAAATAGTCAATCGCAACCAAGATGAAGCGATGTCCATTCGAAGCAGTAGGCTCAATCTTTCCAATCATATCAATGCCCCACATGGCAAACGGCCAAGGAGAATTCATGACATTCAGAGGGCTTGGTGGTACATGCACCTTATCAGCATAAATTTGACACTTATGGCACTTCCGAGCATACTTGAAACAATCGGATTCCATAGTCATCCAGTAATAACCCGCTCTCAACAATTTCTTAGCCATTGCATGTCCGCCGACATGAGTACCGAAGGAACCTTCATGAACTTCCTGCATTAACATGTCTGCCTCGGGTCTGTCCACGCATCTGAGCAAGACCATGTCAAAGTTTCTCTTATACAGCACATCATCCTGATTCAAATAGAAGCTTCCAGCTAGCCTCCTCAGGGTTTTCTTGTCATTCTTCGACGCACCTTCAGGATACTCCTGAGTCTTGAGGAAGTTCTTGATGTCATAATACCACGGCTTCTCATCAATCACAACAGACTCGGCTGCAAACACATACGCAGGCCTCTCGAGTCGATTCACTGCAACATGTGGCACATGATTCCACCAATGAACTTTGATCATAGACGACAAAGTTGCCAAAGCATCAGCCATCTGATTCTCATCCCGGGGGACATGGTACAACTTCACCTTCTTGAAGAACGTCAGTATTCTTCTGGTGTAATCTCTATACGGAATCAAATGCGGCTGATTCGTATTCCAATCTCCATTGACTTGATTGACCACTAGAGCTGAATCTCCAAATATGTCAAGAGTTTTGATCCTCAGATCAATGGCTTCTTCTATCCCCATGATACAAGCCTCATACTCAGCTTCGTTGTTGGTGACGTCAAACGTCAATCTGGCAGAAAAAGGTATATGAGCACCTTTAGGATTGATCAATACTGCCCCAACACCGTTACCATTCATATTCACAGCCCCATCAAACATCAGTGTCCATTTGTCATCCGGATCCGGTCCTTCCTCGACAAGAGGCTCTTCGCAATCTTTCATCTTAAGATACATGATGTCTTCATCAGGGAATTCAAACATCATAGGCTGATAATCTTCAATCGGTTGCTCGGCGAGGTAGTCTGACAGAATACTACCTTTGATGGCCTTTTGTGACGTGTACTGAATATCATATTCTGTTAGAATCATCTGCCAACGAGCAACACGTCCGGTGAGAGCCGGTTTCTCAAAGATGTACTTCACTGGATCCATCTTAGAAATCAATAAGGTAGTATGGTTCAACATATACTGCCTCAGTCGGCGAGCAGCCCAGGCCAAAGCACAGCAAGTTTTCTCGAGCAGTGAATATCTTGTTTTACAGTCGGTAAACTTTTTGCTAAGGTAGTATATGGCATGCTCTTTTCGACCAGACTCGTCATGTTGTCCCAATACACACCCCATCGAGTTCTCAGTCACTGACAGGTACATTATCAGAGGTCTCCCTGGAACTGGAGGTATAAGGATTAGAGGTTTCTGTAAATACTCCTTAATCTTGTCAAAAGCCTTCTGACAATCATCATTCCACTTGATCGCCTGATTCTTTCTGAGCAGTTTGAAAATTGGTTCACACGTGGCAGTTAGGTGAGATATGAACCTTGCAATGTAGTTCAATCTCCCTAAAAACCCACGGACTTGCTTCTCCGTTTTTGGTTCAGGCATCTCTTGAATAGCTTTGACTTTTGCTGGATCAACCTCAATCCCTTTCTCACTGACAATGAAGCCTAAAAGCTTCCCTGATCTCACCCCAAACGTACACTTGTTCGGATTCAACCTCAGCTTGAACTTTCTCAACCGGTCAAACAGCTTCTGCAAATTAACCAGGTGCTCCTCCTCTGTCTGCGACTTCGCAATCATATCATCTACGTACACTTCAATTTCTTTGTGCATCATGTCATGAAAAAGAGTCGTCATTGCCCTCTGATAGGTAGCACCAGCATTCTTTAGCCCAAATGGCATCACCTTATAACAGAACGTGCCCCAAGGTGTAATGAATGTCGTCTTTTCCATGTCCTCTGGCGCCATCTTGATCTGGTTATACCAGAGAAACCATCCATGAAAGAGAATACCGAGGATTGAGCCGTATTATCAACCAATACGTCAATGTGAGGTAATGGGAAATCATCTTTCGGACTCGCTCTATTCAAATCCCGGTAATCGACACACATTCTGACTTTGCCATCCTTCTTCGGCACAGGAACGATGTTGGCCACCCATGGGGGATAACTTGTAACAGCCAAAAAACCTGCATCCCACTGCTTCTGAACCTCTTCCTTGATCTTAGTTGCCATGTCAGGACTCGTTCTACGAAGCTTCTGCTTGACCGAAGGACATCCTTCTCTAAGAGGTAATCGGTGCACCACAATGTCTGTATCCAAACCAGGCATATCTTGATATGACCAGGCGAATATCTCCACATATTCTCTCAGCATCTCAATCAGCCTCCTCTTGACAGAGTCCTCTAAAGCAGCCCCAATCTTGATTTCTCTTTTGGCGTCCTCAGTACCCAAATTAACAACCTCCAACTCCTCCTGATGAGGTTGGATGACCCTTTCCTCTTGCTTCAGCAATCTGACCAATTCTGCAGGAAGTTCACAGTCTTCCTCACTCTCCTCTTCAGCTTGGTAGATGGGATTGTCGAAATCATACTGAGCCATAACAGAACTGTTCATAGTGAATGCCCTAAGATCGCTTCTGCATGTTTAATGCTTTGTTTTAGAAAAAGAGTTCAATAAAGTCACAAAAACAAAAACATTGCCATTTTTATTGTTTTGAAAAAAGATGAAAACAAAAAATAGAAAGACAGGGATCACAAAGTTTGATTTCAAAAAATGTCCTTCATTAATGATAATCATTAAAACATGATGAGGCCCTACAATGAATCACTACGCCTTGGGCAGATCGTAGGATTTTCATGCAAAATGACAAAACAACAGAAAATTACTCTGTCAGAAGAGTAACTTGAACCATTTCTTCAGCCGTCCAGTTGTTGATAGACCCCCCTGGTGCACACGGGCGAACCCAGTTGTCCAGATCACAATCACTGTCACAGTCTTCACTACCGGTTGCAGAGACGTCGCCATGATTCATCAGCCCAGCGCTGGTAAAGGTACTCGGACCCGCTTGACCATTCTGCTCTGCTTGGAGAGGCTCGTAACCAACGCCAAATTTGTCTTCTTTGACAGGCAAATACACCATCTTGCCCCAGCCTTCAGCCTTGCCAGAATCAACAACCTCCTTAGCCTGCTTGTAAGAAGTAATTGAAGCACCTGGCTTCCTCTGCTCAGCGTACGCCACTTTCTCAAGAGCCACAGTCTCAAACGCCTGGCATAAAGTTTCGTGGATCTCGCCATCCACCTTAACATATTTGAACGAGGATAGATGACTCACCAGAATCTCTTCTTCACCGCACACAGTCACAATCTGACCGTTCCAGACATACTTGAGTTTTTGATGGAGAGTCGACGAGACTGCCCCTGCTGCATGAATCCATGGACGCCCCAATAAACAACTATAGGCGGGCTGGATGTCCATAACATAGAAGATGATATTGAATACCTCAGGACCTATCTTCACAGGCAAGGTAACTTCCCCACACACAGAACGTTTGGAGCCATCGAAAGCACGAACGATCAGGTCACTGGGAGTAAGCACAAACCCTTCCACATCAATCTTCTTCAGAATCTGCTTAGGCAGCACATTCAGCGACGACCCGGTGTCTACCCAATACGTGAGACAACACTGCCCCCCTTGCACTCCATGGTGATGTGCAAGGCTTTGTTATGGTTCCGCCCTTCAGGCGGTAAGTCCAAGTTGGTGAATCCTACACCATGCCTGGTGCTCACATTGGCCATCACACCCTCCAGTTGATTGACAGAAATCTCTTGAGGCACGTAAGCCAGATTCAACATCTTCAGCAAGGCATTACGGTGTGCCTCAGAGCACAACAACAGTGAAAGTATAGAAATCTTGGACGGAGTTTGGTTCAACTGATCTACAATCTTGTAGTCACTCTTCTTGATTATTTTCATAAACTCCTCCACGTCCTTCTCAAATGTCCCCTCGGGCGCTTCCTTCTGGACAGGTTCTTCCTCAACCACAGCTTGCTTACCCTTTGCTTTGGCGAGAGCCTCAGCATTATTGTCCCTCAAAGGCTGCGGTGCGAACAGACGACCGCTTCTGGTAAAACCTCCTGGACCCCCTACATTGTCCACAGCCGGACCAACAGTTGCAGGAACTCTATTCGGTAAACCAATTGTCACTGGAGCTTGATTCACTGGTCCCGTCTGACTTTCAGCCCTTCTGTAACTGCGGTGAGCATTATCATACTTCCACGGCACGGCTCTACTATTCTCAACAGCCCTTCTTCCAGACGCGGCGATAGTAGTTGGAGCACTGATGGTTACAGGCACGGAAATGGTAACTGGGGTACCATTTGTTGCAGGTGCACTGACGACCCTTTGTCCACGTCCTTCAGACGGTTTAAAGTAAATGGTGATAGTTGACACTGTTCCACGATCTTTTACAGCCCTACTGAATTGCAAACGACCCTCATCCATCATACCCTGGATACCGGCCCTTAACTGGTCGCAACCATTCTCAGATTCTGCACAGCCCAAACAATCCTCATCACAGCCCGAGTAGACACCCCCATTCAGCAGACGGCCTTTCACAACTAGCAGAGAAGTCTGTACATCATCAACATTAACAACCAGATCTTTAGCTTCTTTCCCCTCAATATTGTTCACTCTATGCCCACCATGCTGAGGCATAGGGTTGTTTACGACGTTAGGCACTGGAGCGAAGTTGATTGCTTTGGCATCGATCAAATCTTGGACCTTGTGCTGGAGAGCCCTACACTTCTCAGTATGATGCCCTGGTGCCCCAGAGTGAAAGTCACAACGGACGTTGGCGTCGTACCCAGGAGGCAATACTGTAGGCGGAGCCATTGTACGCAACTCAACCATCCCCAACCTGAGTAGTTCGGGCAGCAGTTCGGCGTACGACATGGGTAGCGAATCAAAACGTCGATCAGGCATCCTTTGTCTGGGCTGATACGGACGTTGCTGTTGTTGTTGTTGTTGCGGTTATTGAACTCTTTGTTGTTGTTGTTGACGAGGTTGAGGTGTCGGAATGGTTACTGCAGCAGCTTGACGGTATTCAATTCTGTTCTGATCTCTGCGGTGTTGAACAGCATTAGTTTCACCCTCTCTTCGACGAGGTGCCCCAGCAAATGGCTTCTTAGAAGAAGAGGAACCAACATCTTGGATCTTCCCAGTTTTAATCAAACTCTCAGTCCTCTCTCCACAAATGACAACATCAGAAAAACTACCGAATGGGCAGCTCCCCATCCGGTCCATAAACACACCCTGAAGAGTGCCGATAAACATATCTGTCAACTCCCTCTCCAGCATAGGGGGTTGAACTCTAGCAGCCAGTTCACGCCACCTCTGGGCGTACTCCTTGAAGCTCTCTCCGGATTTCTGACATAGACTCTGCAGCTGAGTCCGGCTAGGCGCCATGTCCATGTTATGTTTATATTGCCTCAAGAAGGCCTCACCCAGATCCCTCCAGCATCGGATCGAATCTCTCTTCAATTCCATGTACCAGTTCAAAGAAGCCCCAGATAGACTATCTTGGAAAAAATACATCCACATCTTTTCATCATCGGTATACGCAGAGATTTTTCGATAATAAGCCTGCACATGGGTGCGAGGGCAAGAAGTACCGTTGTATTTATCGAAGGACGGTGCTTTGAACTTGTAAGGGATTCTCAAACCTTCCACCAACCCCATATTGGTAACATCAAAACCGAGAGAATTCTGACATTCCATAGCTCTAATCTTCTCAGCAATGGCATCAACTTTACGATCCCTCTCATCAACTCTTCCCAGAACATCTTCGTCTTCACTGAGCAGAGTGAACATATCCTCTTGTCTGTCAACAATCGGAACAGGATTACGGGCCGGGGCACGGACTGCTCTGGCATTAGCGGCATCTGGAGCAATAGGTTGACCGTTGATTCGAATACCCCCCAACTCATCACCTACAGCATAGTTGTTGATGGGTACAGCAGCAGCAACATTATTATCATTGACCGGGCCTCCCTCTGGCGGAGCAGGGTTGACTGGTGGAATTGCAGCCTCTTGTCTCTGAACCATGGCTCGAAGCTCTTCCTGACCTTGTGCAACCCCTTGCATCATATTCATAAACTGGGCCATGTTATCCTTCATCTCAGCCAACTCTGCTTGAACTTGATCCATACCTCTCTGTTGATTCAGTCTTGTTGAGTAGCGGTGCGGACGTTGATCAGCTATCCTGCCTGAACAGGAACCAAGAGTGAGAAGTCACGACCAAGAACACCTGTTATGCAAAATGATATGAGTATGGTGCTAATGATGCGTATGATGCACATGATATGTTCATTCCTCAGGCATTCAAAGAGCCTGAGTCATCCTCAAAAGATGGCAACCTGCAGCAAGAACAACATAGAAGCACAGAAACAACATACACAAGAGTGATGAGTACAAGGTGAAACCAACAACCTCATCTATATGAGTAACAGGATCATACAACAAAGTCGATGAAGAAAATCCAAACAATCGGAGTACAACAATGAATCCCATCCAACAAGCCTGGAGGTGATTCTCAACATACACATCAAAGATACAAGCTAAGACAAACGGCCTCCCGGAATGAGAGTCTTCAAGTACTGACACTGGTCTATCAACAGGTCACATTCTGAACATTCTGGCAAAAGAGTGATCTTCTCCTTCAGTTGTCGTCTAAGCTCTACCACTTCTCCTCCAAGGTGGTTCTCTGATGCCTGTCTCAAGTCTACTTCCTTCTTCAACTGGATGTCTTTATCTCTGAGTTGCTTCTCCAAGTCTCTGATCTTCTTCTGATAGCTGGCCTCAACCCTTTGCAGCCTCAAGCACTCCCGGTGTTCTGCATCTAACATGCTCTCCATCTCCTCGTAGGATCTCTTCTTGCTTCTCAGTCTGCTAGCATCTTCTTCTCGCACTCCTCTGAGTTGATGAGCCAAATTCAACCTATCAGCTTTGGCCTTGTACAGCTCCATCTGGGTATCTTGCTCCTTCTCTCTCAAACGGCGATTCTCCATCAGAGCTTGCTTGTAGTGCTCCGCAGGCACACTCTCAGCAAGGATCAAAGGTGGTTGCTCCTGCAACGGCTCCATCCTATCGTAGGGTAACAACAAAATTCCTACTCTCTCCTTGACCCAATCAGTGTAATCGGGCATAGCAACGACAAACTTCTTCCCTAAGACAGATCCATCCTTCACACCAATAGACTTCCAAGCTCTCCCTATCTGCTCAAATCTGGCCGGGTCACTCTGCTTCTCAAAATACACACTTTCAGCTACCTCAGCCTCAAGTGGTCTTCCTTTCATCACAAACCCCAACTGGCGAAGAGAAAGAACCGGGTTGTAATTGATGCAACCCCTAGTCCCTACGAGTGGCACATTACGGAATCCTCCACAGCTCATAATGACGTTACACACATCCATCCGGTAAGATTGCCATCTGATATCATAGGAAGTAAGAGACATAACCCTCTGAGTCCACTTATGCGTGCTCTGAGCATCCACAAAAGGTCCACTGACTGGCAGGAGAGACAAGAACCATCTGAGCAAAAGCGGGAGACAACACCTGATAGCCCCACCCTTGCCATGCCTACTGTGAATAGCATAGTAAGTGTCAGCTAACAGAGTAGGAACTGGATTTCCTCCAATGAAAATACTGACTGCAGCATAGTCAACAAAATTGGGCATACTCGGAAACAGGACGATCCCATAGATCATGACGGCCAACTGAGCATGAAAGGCTTCCCAACTTCCCTTCTCTGCTTCTTCTCTAGCTACCCTCAACAGAAACTTCAAAGGCAATCCTACAACATCCCCACTGGACTTCCAACTATCACTGACTTCCTTGATACCCAAATGGAAAGCTCTGGCAACAACTCTGAAATCAACCTCCTTGGGCACATCCAAGAAAGGAACCTGATACCGGACCGGGACACTCAGCAGAATGGAGTACTCCTCAAGAGTAGGCGCCAACTGATAATCTTGAAAGGTGAAACAATGAAGCTCTGGGTCGTAGAACTGTAGAAGAGTCTGCAACGGCACCGGATCGACTACCATCTTCAACAGTGTCAGAATATCTCCATACTGGTCAACAAACCCCTTCTGGTTACCACTGGTCATAAGGTTGCTCAACTCAATCAGAGACGTCAAAGGTTCACGGTGAAAGCTGTAGGAACAAGTCTTCCGCTTCAACTCTGGGACTGTTGCCATCTCTATCAGTGAACAAGCTCTGGAATGTACCTGAGAAATGATATGCATGCAGGGATTAGTTTTTTTTTTCTTTTCTTTTTTTTTTGTATCTTTTGTTATTGCGTTTCTTTTGAAAAATAAATATGCTATGATGCAAATGATGCAGACACGACTGGTTGGCTGTGTCTCTCAGAACACAGGATCAAAGCTTCGGCTTGAACTCGGAACCACAAATTCATCTGAAACCCAAAGTCATCTGAGACCCCAAAATTCTGAACCAATAGTCACCAACAGGATCACAAGTCACCAACAAGTCACCAACAAGTCACCAACTGTACCTGTAATAATGATCATCCCCTCCCCACTCACGGGTGTCATCTAGGCCAGGGTAAGGTCGAGTGAAACGCATCATAAATAACCTTTCGCAGAATATCATCATATACACACCCGAAGTATGTAACGATAATATCCCACAAGGGTCTGAACTGCTCGTGATATCAATGTTCCGCTAAGTGGCGCAATACCACCCGCTTCCCATGAATCACTCTATTCCTAAGTTTCCTAGATTTCACTCATAGCCTGGGTATTGGGCCTTTTACCTCGAGTAACTCCCACCCCAAACAAGGAAACACAACACAGCCAGCAAATGAATATGAATGGATGCAAAAATTAATGCAAACAATAAATGCAAACAATAAATGCACATATATACAAATGAATGCAATAAATACAACAGCAAACAGCAACCAAAACCCTAACCTAGAGAGCGCTAGGAGAGACTCGCTTAGGGAAGAAGGACCAGCACAGGTCAACTTCTCTATTCCCCAGCAGAGTCGCCAGCTGTCGCATCACGCGAAAAACCGGCGGGAAAACAAGAACAACAGAGCCGCCACCGTGCGTTATTTATCCCAAAAGAGGGAAAGGAAACGCTCAGAGTAAACCTAGGAAAGAACATGGTCTCGCGACCAAAGAGAATGGGTTCGGGAGTCGGTTATGCGAAGGGAAGGTATTAGCACCCCTACGCATCCGTAGTACTCTACGGGATCCACGCAAAATAGGAAGGAAAAATGGTTGCTAAACACTGCTCAAACACACACACACTGGCTGAAAGAGACAAAAGAAACTGACTGAAACTGACTCGGCAGGATATCGTATCCTGGGCCTACTTAGTCTATCAGGCATAGACATCAGAGTCGAAGTAGTTCGGACTGGGGAAACGACACATGCTCGCTAGGATATCGCATCCTATGCATACGTATCTTCTTGGACGAAAGAAGAATCAGAGCATTCGTAGCTCGGCTAACATGCGCACAAACAAACACAGGTAAAGGCAAACGTGGAGCCCGAATGCCAATCACTGGACTTAAATCAGCATCCGAACCAAAAGACCCACACTGGAACCCAAATGCCACTCGATGGACTTACATCAGCTTCCAAGCACACAACAAAACAAAACAAAGACACAGGCGCCCGGAGAGATCAGCTCATCTCCTGCCTACGTACCTCATCTGGTATGAGGATCAGGGCGACGTAGTTCCCCTACGGAGGGATAAAGGACTAGCCTAACCAGATAACAGAGGGAGACACAACTAGGGAGACTACGACTCGAGCCTAGATGTTATCATGCAAAATCATCCCTAAGTTAAGGTTTCTAGCTAACTGGCACAGGGAGCCAGCCTATCCTAATCATGACTTGCACAGGAAGCAAGCCACACACACACTTAACTTGCACAGGAAGCAAGCCAAGCAAAACCTAACTTGCACAGGAAGCAAGTCTAAACTAACCCTAACTTGCACAGGAAGCAAGTCTAAACTAACCCTAACTTGCACAGGAAGCAAGTCAAACAAACATACAAGCACAGATAGCACACACTATACACAAGCAAGTGGCTCAAACAAGGGTTAGGTTTTAGTCGAGGGGTCATATCAACCTCAACAAACAAACCTCTGGAACTGGGTAGATGTTGCTCTTAACCTTGCCATTGAGGGGCTAAGGTGAAGCTGATGAAAGGTGAGTGAAGATGAGACTCCACAGCTCTTATCCCTGGCTTGGGAGAGCTTAAGACAAGAATGTGTGGGTTCAGAAAGTGGGAACCCTTCTACACATTTGATACTGACTCAACTGTACAATCGTACAAGATCTTGGGTTTGTATCTGCAATGCATCAACACAGTGGTGTGAGCAAAGCAGAAGACACACTGAATAGCAGGGGATAGGTTGCATATCCCTTGGGTTCTTCCAATTGCCTCTTCACTTAGGAGGACTTTGACTCTATGCAAGGACAAATGTAAACAGTCACAAACATCGCCTCTTAAGGAGGGCTTCAGACAGTTGCCTGGCCAAGTAACAGGCCAGGTCTTCCAGACTACATGAAGATGAGAAATATACCTCAATGCAAATTGCTTATACAAGCAAAGCAAAGCAAAAGTTCACAAGGAACTGAGCAACTAAAAGCACCTGAAATAGTCAAGCAGACATTAGTATACAACTTCACAACAAAGCAAAAGGAAACAGTCATCAACAGTTAATCAAAAGCAAATGGATGTGCAAGGCATAGGGCTTAAGGCATGTGAGCCAAGCCACCTACAAAACAAACAAGTTAAACAATGATATTTAAGCAAGCCCAATCAAAAAGAAATGGTCTCATTGGTCATTTGTTGGTCAACCTGAAAACATGAGCTCAAAGGTGAGTAACAGGACCACTAGGGCAAGCCTAGGGTCAAAAGAGAATGAAAAAGTTAAAACAGCAAAGGGCAAGTATCCAAAATCATGTTCAAACATTCAAGAAACAAAACCAATTGGGTTCACATTCATATCAATCATCATCATCATTTCATGAACAGATTAGGTCAAGGTATAGCAAACAGAAGCTCATAGAAGTCAACAACAAGACTTGAATCAAAAGCAATCTTAAACATTTCCAAAAATCACCAAATAAATCATGACCAATCACCACCCACAGCATGGTAAGCATGTCAAATTTCATCTCATTTGGACAAGTGGAAGGCAGTCAATGAAAATCAGAAAGTCAAAGCAATTTTGAACATGCTCAAAGAAGTCAACCAAACATGCATCAACTTGAAAAATTCATAAATCAGAGATGGCATATGAGAAATGAATGGGACTAAAACCATGGCAAATATGAGGATGTCTAGTTATCTCATGTAAAATTTCATGTCCATCTAATAAAGTATGAGAATTTCACAAATGAAATGGGAACATGTGTCACAAAAAGTCAACATATGACTAAACAGGGGAGAAAATCTCAAACAATTAGGAAATGCCACAAATAAATCCAAGAAAATTCACATGTGAACTAGACATACAAGAGTAGGTTCATGCAAAAAATCAGATCAATTGGAGGTGAAGAAGCATGGTAATGAAAATCATGAAGTTGGACATCAATGGTGTGACACAAATTGTCACACCCTAATTCAAAAATTCATAACTCACAATCCAGATAAGATAAATTCACAAACTCTACACCAAAATCACCATGAATGTGTCTAGTTTAAGCACAAAAAATTTGGGAGCCATTGGATAAAGTATCACCATTTCACAAATGTTTTGGCAAAAGGTACAAAATATGAGCACATGTCACAAACCCTAATACCAATTAAAATCCATTGATCACAAAATTCTGGAAAAATCATGATAAAAAAGTAGAGATCCATATGAACACAATGCAAAAATTCCCATGAGATTTGGAATTAAAATGGATGAGATATGATTTTTCAAAGTTTGATGATCAAATGAAATTAAAATGGAAAAGAAATAACTTAATTCAATGTGTCACATGCCACGAATGGCATTTTTGTAAATATCCGAGCCACTTAATCAAACGGCCGCGTTTTGGGCTAGGGAAGGAAATAATTTGATTGGCTCATGGGGGCTGGAACAGTGACGCCTTCATGCAAAAACCCTAACCCAGAATCCGCAGGAAAATCCGCAGCCAGCTCATGAAGGCTGCAAGAAAATCCGCAGGAAAAACACAGTATCATGAACAGCATGAAGATCTTCATGATCTTCATGCGCGAGATTCCCAGAAAAAATGGAAAAATTCCAGAAACGAAAATCAGGCATGGCATCATGTATATCCATCATTAGGCATCAACAAACAGCAACTAATTCATCAAACAACAACAGATTAAGCATGGATCGAATGAAATTAATCATGGATACAAAACTTCCAAACCTTCGTTCTCTCTCATCTTGGCACGGTTTCAATCGGTTTAAAGTTCATGACACTCACAGTGAAAAGATCTACAAGATGCATCATGTAATTTCATCAAAGGTTGAGTTCGAATTCTTACCAAGTTTTGAAGAAAGTGGAGAAACAGTTGTTGTTTGATGATACAAGCTCGAAACAGATGACCTATAACCCTCCAGATGATGAATGATGAAGATGGTTCGCCTTGAAAACGCTTGAAATAGCTTTAACCAAACTTTGCCATGGATGATGCTTGGAGAAACAGAGCTCGAAATTGCTATTCCAGTGGTGAAATGAAGCTTGTATCATGCTCAAAATGATGGTGAGTGATAAGGTAAATGGCTAGGGCTCGTGTGCTTGAGGTTTGTTAACAGATTTTTTCAAAAATGGAAGAAGATGTGAATTTTAGAGAATGAGATTTTCTGTGTTTTTTGGCTGCAACTAGGGTTTGTAATTGACAGAAAATGATGTCCAAAATCTCTGTTTAAGAGTACAAATCAAAGTCCATGGAAATGTGGGATAGAGTTGTTGAGAAATGTACTTTTTTTCCAATTTTCAAGCAACTAGGTGATGGGTGTATGTACTGCACAAGAATGGGCCTCCAACAAGTTTTAAATGCATTTTCAGAACATGTTTGATTGGTAGAATTGGTTAGAAATGATTATTTTGAAAAGTCAAAATTCAACTCACTTGAAATTAATTAAGGCAAGTTCAAAAAGGCCATTTTGCATGGTGATGTTTTGGTGAATGAAAGTTACATTTTTGAAAAGAGGGGATCAAATGTGACTTGTAGGAAAAAACCCCACCCAAATTGGCCAAATGGTTTGAGAGATATGGCCTTTTGAAGTTCAAGAATTTCTGAAAATGATTTGATCATAACTTGCCAACCATATATGGGAATTGAGTGTTCTTGGACTTTTTGGAAATGGGAGAACAAGATCTTCAACTTTCATGTTGGGCAAAAATTCATTTGAAGCTTGTATCATGATGTAAGTTTGAGGATCAAGACTTTCCATTTTGGGCAGGTTTCAATTACAGGTCCAGTTTCCATTTTTGGAAATTTCTGATCTGGCTTCAAATTCTTCCATGATGGTGTTTGCCATGATATATGAGGCCTATTTGGACATGAATAAGCTCTTCCAAACCAAATCCATCCATTAAAACCATAAAATCAATCACAGTTGACCAAGTTTGACTTTTTAGGGTTTCTGACTGACTGTGCATTGAATGATGACTTCTGAACATCCAATCCTTGACCAAAACACTTCAAATGGATCCCCAAGTCATGTGAACATGTTGGACCAACCCTAGGGCCTTGGCTCCTTGAGAATTGTGCTTGCTTGCTTGACTGACTGATCTCCTGACCAGTTTGACCTAATTTCTTGATTGGCTTGCACTTGAGGCAAATGGGACAATGCAATGCTATGCAAATGGACCATGTTATGTTATGACCTAATATGAGAATGTATGTACAATGATAGGTGCAAATTTGAGGTGCTACAAAAGGTTAGTCTTGATGGAGATGAGCTTAGAGACGCCATCCAAGAAGTTTGATGATGAGAGATCAGAATGGGTCATACACTGCTGGGGATAAAGGATCAGAATGGATCATACACTAGATCGTATCTGAATCGCAAAATGAGTTATTCATTAGGCGGGTGACTTTGCTGGGGAGGAAAGATCAGAATGGGTCGTACACTAGATCGTATCTGAGTTGCAGAATGAGTCGTTCGTTAGGCTGTATCTGACGAAGGTAGAATCAGAATGGATCGTACGCTAGATCGTGTCTGAGTTGAAGATCCAAATGGGTCATACGTTAGACCGTATTGGAGTTGCAGAATGAGCCGTACGTTAGGCTGTATCTGAAGAAGAAAGTAGTCGTACGCTAGACTACACCCCGGAATGCACCGTACGCTAGGCAGTATCTGAGGATTTGAAGGTCAGAATGGATCGTACGTTAGATCGTATCTGAGTTGCAGAATGAGCCGTACGTTAGGCTGTATCTGACGAAGGTAGAATCAGAATGGATCGTACGCTAGATCGTGTCTGAGTTGAAGATCCAAATGGGTCATACGTTAGACCGTATTGGATTTGCAGAATGAGCCGTACGTTAGGCTGTATCTGAAGAAGAAAGTAGTCGTACGCTAGACTACACCCCGGAATGCACCGTACGCTAGGCAGTATCTGAGGATTTGAAGGTCAGAATGGATCGTACGTTAGATCGTATCTGAGTTGCAGAATGAGCCGTACGTTAGGCTGTATCTGAAGAAGAAAGTAGTCGTACGCTAGACTACACCCCGGAATGTACCGTACGCTAGGCAGTATCTGAGGATTTGAAGGTCAGAATGGATCGTACGTTAGATCGCATCTGAGTTGAAGGAGTCATATGTTGAGCTGAATCAGAATGAACCGTACGTTAGGCTGTATCTGATAATATTTGTTGTATTTGCAGTAAATGTCCGGGATGGGCTTAAAGATGCCATCATTAGGAGGATGTCAGAGCTAGTCAGAATGAACATTCATATGGATTATATCTGAAAGATGTATCTGAATCTCGAACGTAACCGATGAGGGTGTCCGTCTGAATGAACTTTTATTTTGACTGTATCGAGAGGATAATTAACCTGAAAAAAAAGTTAGCCTCATGCCATGTCATGATGCATGAGATGTTTTATGCTTTTGAAAATAAATGCGAATGTTGCATGCATGTATATGATGCGACATGATGCATGAATGAATTATGCGCCTGAAAAGTTTTGCTAGGGGAAAATAAATCCCCATATTCTGGTTGGAGATATTTGTATTGATGACCCTTTCTTAGCTGGGGGATACTTGATTTCTGTCTGATGGTAGAAACATTCAACAGAGCCCGGCTGGGGATGGAAGAGATGACCAGTCTGTCCGGTGATGCCAACCTCTTCTGGGAAATAGCTGGTTTTTGTTGGGGAATAGAATTAGCAACCAGATCCATTGGAAAGCATGGTTAGACCTTCTCCTCGATCCTGAAGTCTTTTAGTAACTGCTATTGCTATTTTATGCATGTATTTTCGGTAAACATCAATCATATTCAAATGCATATATTAATTCGAATTAAATCAATGGACGTTTATGCAAACAAAACAGAGAAAGTAAAACAAAAGCATCTTTTTGGAAATAAAATTGTATCGATTTTGAAAGGGGGCCTATAAACAGGCAATTTGTGTACAAGGAGACAAAAATCCTAGTAAGAGGAAATTGTCAAGAAAACAGAGAGAAAGCTATGCAGAAAAGTCCTATTGATTTTAATTCCACTACTGTCATTATGTCTTCAAGCCTCTCGTCTCCCGCGGTCGGATAAAAGTGATTAGCTTGTTCAGTCCTTTGAACTTGGGTGAAGCCGACTGAGAACGGGGCATAGTCATACGCTTTAATCCCTAATTTTTGCCTGGACCGCCTTTTCAGGTTTTCAGTCCACCAGGATACCCCTTTTTGCCCAAGCCGCCTTTTCAGGTTTTCGACTTGCCGGGTGTACATTTTTATATGTTTATCCCTAATTTTTGCCCAAACCCTTTTGGTTCGCCGGGATGCCCTTATTTTTGCCTAGATACGTCGACCTAGCGGGTCTCTTTCATGCGTAGTATTTTTTAACTATGTCCGCGTTCACGAGATGTGGGAAGTCTTCGCCATCCATTGTAGCAAGTATCATGGCTCCACCAGAGAATACCTTCTTAACTACAAATGGCCCTTCGTATGTGGGAGTCCATTTGCCTCTGGGATCACCTTGTGGTAGAATGATACGCTTTATTACCAAGTCGCCAATTTGATACACCTGTCTCTTGACCTTTTTGTTAAATGCCTGGGTCATGCGCTTCTGATATATCTGCCCATGATAAACAGCCGCAAGTCTCTTTTCATCAATCAAATTTATCTGATCGAGTCGAGTCTGCATCCATTCATCTTCATCTAAGCCTGCATCTTTCATAATTCTTAGAGAGGGAATCTGAGCTTCCACTGGTAAAATAGCTTCCATTCCGTAGACCAAAGAGAAAGGAGTTGCCCCCTATCAAAGTGCGCACTGAAGTGAGATAACCATGAAGAGCAAAGGGTAACATCTCATGCCAGTCTTTGTATGTTACTGTCATCTTTTGTATGATCTTCTTAATATTCTTATTAGCAGCCTCCACGGCGCCATTCATCTTTGGCCAGTACGGAGAAGAGTTATGGTGTTTTATTTTGAACTGCGTGCAAAGTTCAGCAATCATCTTGTTGTTCTTCCGGAGAGAGCAGGTTTCTCAGATGTATATTTGATAAGATCCATCTTAGAAATCAATAAAGTGGTATGATTCAACATATACTGTCTTAGTCGGCGAGCAGCCTAAGCCAAAGCATAGCAAGCTTTCTCGAGCTATGAGTATCTTGTTTCACAGTCGGTACCTTTTGCTAAGGTAGTATATTGCATGCTCTTTTCGACCAGACTCGTCATGTTGCCCCAACACACACCCTATTGAATTTTCTAACACGGTCAAATACATGATTAGAGGTCTTCCTTCAACTGGTGGCATCAGATGTAAGAACAAAAATTGTTCTACAACAGATTCCTTGATTTTGATGATAACAAAGGATGAAACCAAAAATGGCACCCTAACGAAAAGTTTCTAAGTGTGCAGGGTTCTAAAGAAAGAAGTAGTAAATCTGATGATGTCATCAGATGCACAACAAGATCAGATACAAATTCTCAAGTATCAGAAGCATCTGAAGTGGAATCTCGTTCAAGAAACTCTGACTCTGGACAAAACTGCAAAGTATCAGAAGCATCTGAACTTGAAGTAAAGTCTAGAAGCTCTGATTCTGGAGAAACGTTATCAGCGCCATCTGAACTCTCAAGAGATCAACATCAGAAGCAAGATTCCAAGATTCTCCAGAAACACAAATACTCTGATTATGGATTTGCTAAATCATGAAAGAGTAACGTTGAAGACAAGTAAAGATTTTCAATTGGATTTCCTGATTAAGAAAGAGACGTTAATCTCCTCTTCCAAGAGAGAAGATACTACTTGTGGTAAGTAGTCACTTCTAAAAGAAAAAGTCTCCTGCAGAAGCTATTTATGGAATGGCGTAATTACATCTCATTATCCAGCAGATTTAACTCTACTTCAACTCTATTTCAACACTACTTCAACTCCTATATAAATAGAGAAGAAATCAACTTTCAGCTAGTAAGAAATCAACTAGCCAAAACTATACTGAATTATTTCACGCTCAAGAAAATCATCTTTGCTCTCAAAGAATTTCACTAAGCTTTTGCTTATTAAGTGAAAAAAAAAATCTGTTCTTAAGTTTGTAATACTTGCTTTCTTAGAAGCACTCTAGATTACATATCTTGTATCTAATTTTTATTTGATTTCCTCAAGTGACTCTTTGTAGTCAGTAGACTTGAGAAGACTAAGAGATTTTCTTCTCTCTTAGGTGTTGTTTGTAATCTTTCAAGATTAGTGGATTAAGTCCTTGTTGAAGGCGAAATCACCTTGGCCGGGTGGACTGGAGTAGCTTTGTGTTATAAGCGAACCAGTATAAAATCATTGTGTGATTTTTATTTTGGAAAAGCGCTTATTTTTTTTAAACAATTCAAACCCCCCCTTTCTTGTTTTTCTCACCTTCATCAGATTTATAGGTTCTTGGAGATACTTCTTGATTTTGTCAAAAGCTTCTTGACATTCATCATTCCATATCATCTCTTGATTTTTTCCAGCGAAAACCTCTACACAGTCACGTAACATCCGACTCAATCTTTCTTTGACACTGTTTTCCAAGCCTGCTCCTATTTTGATTTCTTTCTTGTCTACTTCAGTACCCATATTTACAACCTCAATTGATTCCTCATGCGGTTGTATAGTCTTTTCTTCTTGTAGTAACAGTCTGGCAAGTTCTCCAGGGACTTCACAATCTTCCTCACCTCCATCCTCGGCTTGGTAGATCGGATTTTCAAAGTCATAATGAACAGTAGCAGAATTATTATCCACAGGATCCAGAGTGGATATGGATCGGCAAATTGTTACGTGAGTGTGTGCAAGAAAACATAGCTTATTTGAAAGATGACAGGAAAGATAAAGAGCGCAATATTTGAATGCAAAAAGGTCCATTGATTTATTGAATGTGAATATGCTTATGAAAATGACAAAGCCTTTAACAAAATTTAATACATTAAAATAAGCAATAACA
The DNA here is from genome assembly GCF_024323335.1 of Lathyrus oleraceus. Taxonomy (NCBI): domain Eukaryota; kingdom Viridiplantae; phylum Streptophyta; class Magnoliopsida; order Fabales; family Fabaceae; genus Lathyrus; species Lathyrus oleraceus. Next base: position 379,493,878 of record NC_066584.1, on the reverse strand, counting down.
ATTACTCCTGACTAAAGGAAATCAGGATAGTGTCTTCAGCCTTCCAATTATCGAGTCCGTCACCAATTGTTGGGAAAATCCAGCTATCCATGTCACAATCGTTATCAACATCTTCTACAGCATTGACAGTCTTGTCATGATTAGGCAGAGGAGCAGTGATGACCTTAGGAGTCTCCGGAGGATCAGAGGTAGCCGCCTGTATCTTTCCACTTCGAATGCCGCTTTCAACATGTTCACCTGTCAATATAAGTTCAGTGAAACCCGATGAGGAACTTCTCAATAGATGGCTGTAGAATGGACCAGTCAGTGTACCCATGAACGTGTCCACTAATTCTCGGTCAGTCATAGGGGGTTTGACTCTGCCAGCCAAATCTCTCCTATTTTTGAGCATATTCTTTGAAGCTTTCTTTAGAGCCCATAGTCATATTCTGCAACTGTAGCCAAGTAGGTGCTAATTCAGAATTATACTGGTAATGCTTGTAGAAAGCCGTCGCTAAATCAGTCCAGGTGTGGATGTTAGAGCTCTCGAGCTGATAGTACCATTCCGACTGTGTGCCAGCCAGACTCTCTTGGAAGAAATGGATCCATAGCTTCCTATCAGTGGTATGCGGCTGAATCTTTCTCACATAAGCTCTCAGATGCATCTGAGGACAAGACGCACCATCGTACTTAGTGAAAGTGGGGATCTTGAATTTGCGAGGAATGACCACATCAGAGACCAGTCCTAAGCTTTCGAAGTCCAGACCGGGCGCCTTCTGACCCTCCATAGCTAGCATGCGTTCTTCCAGCAACTTATACTTATCATCTCTTGGAGGGTACTGTTCATTCTCATAATTTTCATCTTCATCCTCCTGGCTGAAAGGATCAGCATTCTCATCTTCTGAATCTGTCCCCTCTTCTTGATCCTTCGGAATTCTAATCTTGACTCCTGCAGCCTGTCCTTTAAGCCTCCTTCCCGGGTTAATGTAACTTACAGGTTTCTTGTCTTTCTTTTTCTCGAGCAAGAGAGCCTTCAGTTCCTCCTGCCCCTTGGATAAGTTCAAGATCATCTCCTGGAATTGAGCATTCTGAGCTTGGAGATCTTTGACAGTTTGTTTGAGGTCCATTTTTCTGCTTGCAGGAAAACCGTGAGAACATTGATCCCTTAGAATACCTGTTATGCAATGTTATGTTATGCTATGCAATGTATGAAATGTTTTCAAGGACTTTTGGAATTTATCTTTGCGTAAACCACCAAAGGAGGAAAATAAATTCTTGAGTTGAGGAGAGATCGCTACAAAATTGATCCGGATGGTCTTCCTGGGAGCCATAGCCCTGTTACAGAGCAAAGTTAAATCCCTAAGTCCTTGAAACGGTTAGTAAAATGCCATGATGTCATGATGTTATGATGTTATGATGTTATGATGTTATGTAAATAACAAGCACAAGCAAGTCACACAACCATCATTCCTAAGTTTTTAAGGTTTGCATGAGTTCCATAGGTAAGTACCCTCCCCACTGAAGTTTGGTTGGTTCAACCTGTCCTAGAATAGTAACCGGGTTCTAAAAGGATCTCCAATCATTGACCTTCCTTTAAGTCCACTTCAGTGCAACACCAAGTGGTTGACCAAAGCTTCCCTAAAGTCCAATCTCAAAGAGTGTAGTATCGAGTCTCAACCAACCCCAGTCGGAACCGAAGTCAGTTATCTCACTACTTTCTAATGGCCAGGATGAGTCAATTAGGGTTCTAAAGGTCTGGTTAATGCTTTGATGACACCACGCAGACGCCAAATTTCTCCTCAAGTAAACATGAGGAACATCAGGACATCCAAAGTGTCACATTAACCGTAGCCATCATTTTAACCATTCCAGTATACGCCGGATAGTCGCGATGATCTATTGCTACTTACCTAAGGTACACTAGATCCGGGTGTAGGATCTTTCACTCAAGCATAGAATACCCAAGCAATCCCTTAAAAGTAAATCAGACAATTTAAATAAGTGATCTTGTTTTTTTAAGGCAACCTCTCTTTTTAAGTTATCCCCAACAGAGTCGCCAGTTCTGTCATACGGTGAACTGACTTTTGTGTGTTTTTTGCTTTGGAAAACAAATGTCGCGGATAGCAAGAGTCGCCACCGACTTTTCTTTTATCCAATCAGGAAAGGCGGAAAAGAACAGGAAAGACCTTAATTAGATTTTGGGTTCGGGAGGTACATTATACAAAGGGAAGGTGTTAGCACCCTTTGTATCCATGGTTATCCATGGGCTCTTAATTGCTTGATCACTTATGTTTTTCTTGAAAAAGTGTTTGTGAATTGCTTAGAAAATGTTTCGGAAAGAGAGTTTAATTTTGTAATGATTCTTGTACGAATGTATACAAAGTGCTTATCTCGTTTAATTTTGAAAGCTGTTTAGAAAACTGTTTAGAAAAATATAACTTGGCAATGATTCTAGTACGAATGTATACCAAGTGGTGATTTTCTAGTAGATGTTTTGCAAAGTGTGAGGTGCGAAAAGTATTTTGAGTTGTGATTCAGCATTTAAGAGTTATACCTACCCAAGGTCTTTATGGGCATTTCCTATCCAGATGAGGGTAGAACTGTCCTTACTATTGAGAAGTAAGTAATTCTATCTTTTGGATGTAAAGGGTCATCGTAGGGTCATCGATTGGTCATTGAAGGCAACATTTGTAAGGATACCTTAGCATTCGAAGGGACAATCATCTTTTAACCGTAGGCTACAACGACGGGTCACCGAGGGACAAAATCATATATTCGCAGGCAACATCCGAGGGACTATGATTTATCTTATAGGGACATGATGATTTAACCGAAGGGTCTTTACTAAGTGTATCCCCTCATTCGCGGGACATGACCGTAATACCGTAATACCGTAATGCAACAAAGAGAGGTCCAAGATCACATATTCAAAGGCAATATTTTATAATCAATTAGGTAGTTAGGATGAATCTCCGCATTAAAATTAATTAAGTAATTAGGATGAATCTCCACATTAAAATTGATTAGGTAATTAGGATGAATCTCCACATTAAAATCAATTAAGTAATTAGGATGAATCTCCATAAGGGTATCCCACAAATAAAGTGGAATACCTAGCAAGCTACCTTTTCGGGAATACGTGAGCCCTTACAAAATTCAGCAAACAAGTCAGAATACCAAATCAGGGTGCAATCGAGAATTGCACCAAACAAAAGGAACATAGCGGTAGGAATATCAGGCAAAATAACACATGGTTAGAATAAAACAGATCCGATAAGCATAGAACAGAACAGAAAAATCGACGACTGTCACGTTCGCTCCTGCCTCGCCTAGCGAAGGCTTAGCGAATGCTCGCTACATGCTCGCTTTGCAATGTGCTAGCGAGCGGCTGCGGGTTCTGGTTTTAATAACAGTACAATTCCAGAAAGCTCCACACCCTATGGCATCCATCACAAAAATTACATGGTTAACGTTCAAGATATTCATACATACTTAAATTCACATGCAAAACTTAAGATATTTTTATAAATTCAATCATAATGCCATATGCAAATTAAGAACATAAAGCGGTAATAGTAATGCAAACCTGTTTGCAATTGAATTGCGACCTTGAATTGGCAAGTCACTCTTAGGGTTGGCGCCGGATTGAGTTGGGCGGAGATAACCTTGGTGCCGATGAGTTTCCTTCGGGATTTCCTTTAGGGTTGCTCTGAACTTTCTGGGTTAGCCTCCTGGGTTTGCTGTGTTGCTTCTGTTAGGGTTTCCTGGCTAGGGTTTCTGTCCGTCTGCCTCTGTCCTTTTCTGAATGAAGCTCTGCTATTTATAATAATTTTTGTGACTTGATGGGCTCAGAATGAAGCCCGGAATTTTCTGGTATTCGCAAGCTTCGCTAGGCGAGTGGCGTAGCGAAGGGTTCGCTAGGCGAAGGAGTTGCTCGCCTAGCAAGCACGCCAGTTTGGGCCATTTTCTGGATTTGGCCACCTATGTGTTGGGTCTTTGTTCTTTTAAGATTAACAGGCAAATTTTGGGGTATGACAATATGAATTAATTTTGTGTGATTTTACTTATAAAAGTTTAATTGATATATGTATCACAATTATTTAAATATTTATTTTATTTTAATTAAAATATAAAAAATCAAATACTTTTAAAATTGTAATGATTATGATTAATATCTTACTAGCAAGATACTCGTTCGTCCGCACGAGTAAATTTATTTAATCGGCATAAAATATATTTAGATACATGTGTAAATTTGAAATGAAAAAAATAATTTGGAGAAAAAAGAAAATTTTCACATTTAAAAATAAAGAATTCATCTCTTAATTAAAGATAATTGTTGGTGAACATAAAATAGATATTGTCCTAATAGTGATCCGTGAAATGGAAACTTAGTGTATACACCTTTATTGAGTTATATTCAATTTGATATAATATAAAATGTTTTTAGATACATATGTCAATTTATAATGTTTTACTTAATTATAAAACGAAAGATGATCATATAAACTCAATTGTATTAAATATTATATAACAAAAAATTCATATTTAAAATTAAAAAAATTACATCTAAAATAAAGTTAGATATTGTCCTGATAATGACCCACGAGACGTTGTGTGCACTGTTATTTAGTATTATTCAATTTGATACAATATAAAATATATTTAGATACACATGGCAATTTTAAATGAGTTACTTGATTATAAAACGAACAATAATCATATAAATTATGAATATTTTTTTTATATATAATAATTATAAAATAATTATATTTTTATTTTAGATAAATTTTGTGTTTTAAAAATTTAATATTTGTCTGTTTTAAATTTTGTTATTTATATTTTAAAAAATAAAATAGAAAAAAGAAAATGAAGAGAGAAAAAATTAAAATAAAAATGAAAAAAAAAATGAAAGAAATTTAAAATTTGAATTAAGAGAAGAAAAAGAAGAGAGAAAATTAAAAATAAATAATAAAAGTAAGAAATGACTACACTAATTTATTTGAATGGATAGATAATTGAAACAAAATGATATATTCGTGATATAAATTTTAAGAAAAATAAAAAATATAAATAGTCTCCCGCGCCCCGTTTAGGACATATCGCAATCGTCTTGGACGGTCCTTGAAGTTGAATTCGACTGCTATTGGGTACTAGCGCCAGGGTTTAGGTTTGGATTTGGGGTTTAAGCTTTAACCCCTTCTTTCTTCAGGCAACTCTATTATCTCCTCTTTTATTCTTATTAATGTTTTCTTCACCTTCATCAATTTTATCTCCAGTTCTAACGTCCCTCAATTCTCGCAATTTTTTAGATTCTTACCGGGCCGGGTCGGGTCCACATTCTTCTCTATGCAATTTAATTTTGTAGTGTATGCAGGTTTGTAGAAACTTGTTTTCGAAATGATGCATTCTGTAATTAAGGGTGGTTGGAGGCCAACATTTGCTCTTGCAAAGAAAAATGATTCTCAAGAGAGAAAGACTCGGATTCGCCTCTCTAAGGACAAACGAAAGGCAATGGTCGAGTCTTTCATTAAGAAGTAATTCATTCCCTACTATCCCTACTTTATTGCTGTTTTTTGTTATATGTATACCAATTATGATATTTGATTGATTACTCGAGAGATTCACTCATTTTGATGAACTAGGGGAGAAAGTGTTTTCGGATTTATACTACTCGAAACTTGCTACTTGATATATACTAGTATTGTTTAGAACATTATTCGGACCGGAGATATGTTGAATGTATTACTTTACTTGTATTAAAGTTAGTTCTCTTCAGGTACCAAGAGTCGAATGGTGGAAACTTTCCACCCATTACTGTTACGCATAAAGAAGTTGGTGGGTCTTTCTACACTGTAAGGGAGATTGTACGGGAAGTAATTCAAGAAAATAGGGTATTGGGTCCTGCTAAATTCAACTTAGACGAATTCAGCACTGATCGGTTTTTGGAACAAAATCCATTGGGTTCAATTGCAAGTGGCCCTCAACCTTTTCTCGGTGAATCTTCAAATGAAGTTCATCCTGAACATAACAAAGTTCCCGATACGAATGACAGACTGCTTTCTGTTTCTGACAATGGACATGTCATAAGTGTTGACCATGTAGATGTGACTAACAAGGAAACCGTCGAAGCCACTGTTGTTTCTGATGAGTATTATACTGGAGATGAGTATCCAGTGGTTGTCAACGGGCATGTCATATATGATAGCCAGGTAGATGTGACAAACAATGGATCTGTTGAAGCTGCTGTTGTTTCTGATGGGTATTTTACTGGAGCTGAGCTTGAAATTGTTGACAAAGAGCATGGCGTAGATTCTAGCAAGGTAGATGTGACTGACAAGGAATCTGTTGAAGCTGTGGTTGTTTCTGATGACGATTGTACCGTAGGTGAGCTCGAAATTGTTGACAAAGAGCGTGGTATAGATTCTAGCAAGGTAGATGTGACAAACAAGGAATCTGTTGAAGCTGTGGTTGTTTCTGATGACGATTGTACCGTAGGTGAGCTCGAAATTGTTGACAAAGAGGGTGGTATAGATTCTAGCAAGGTAGATGTGACAAACAAGGAATCTGTTGAAGCTGTGGTTGTTTCTGATGACGATTGTACCGGAGGTGAGCTCGAAATTGTTGACAAAGAGGGTGGTATAGATTCTAGCAAGGTAGATGTGACAAACAAGGAATCTGTTGAAGCTGTGGTTGTTTCTGATGACGATTGTACCGGAGGTGAGCTCAAGATCGTTGACCAAGGGCGTGACGTAGATGGTAGCAAGGTAGATGTAATAAACAAGGAATCCAATGAAGCTACTATACCTGAGAATAAGCCCACGGAACCCAAACTGGATGTCGAACAAGAGTTGGCAGCTACCACAATGCCATCATCAGCTAAAGTAAATGTTCTGACAAAAGACTTGATAGTAGAGACATTTCCATTAAGATCTGTTGCTAGGACTAGCAGTGGAAGAGAAGGTTCTGAAGAGTTGAAGGACTCTGGTAATTCCCTAGAAAGGGATACAAAGAAGTTGGAATTGGAACAGGGTAAGAACTCTGAATTAAAAGGCATAGAGCCCACAGATAATTCTACTTTATTGGATGAGAAATTTGAGAATGCCCTTGGAAACAAAATCTTGAAAGAAATCTCCAACCCTAGGCATGATGTGGAAAGTGCAAATCATTCTACCCACAACAAACAAGTCACTGTATCTCATCAGAAAGCTATTGAAACCAATAACCAAAGTCAGGTTGAAGATGTAGCTAAGGTTAGCCTTTTTATCCCTAGTTTTATTTTTCAAAATTATCGCCATTACTTAGAAAATTGTGGTGCGGTAGTTGAGATGCTCTTGAAAATTGGATATTACTGAGAATGTGTCAATTTGTTGTGTTTTCTTGATCCTTAGCAACTGCATCAATTTATTTGCATCTGAAACAATTGTCAATAACTAAGTTTTTCATGTTGCGGGAGGCATTTAACATTTTAAATGCAATTTGACAGAAAAACATTCAAGATGATTCAAAACCTTCAGAAGAAAGCCTGCATAAAGCTGATAAATATAGACTTGATCAACTTGGTGGCAATTCCCAGAGAAGAGTCAACACAACGGTAGATAGGATCAATCTGTAAGCATATATATTGATGTTTTGATCACAATTACCAATTAGTTTAATGAAGTAAAATTGAATTGGTTATTTCTTGAATGGTTTTATAATTGCAGAGAATCATGGGATGGAAAATTGAAGAATTCTGCAAAAAAGGAAGCCAACCCTCTTTTAGCTCTATTGAAAGCCATTGTGAATGCATTTGGGAAATTATTGTCGGAATGAAGATTTTAGAATTTGTTTGTTATTCTTTTCCATTGCGCTATTATGTATGGCTGTGACTGTGGAGTTGAAGTTTTGTACGTGGTGGAAAATAATTTTCGCACGGTCAATGTGCTCAACTCCCTACTTTTATAAAATTTAGAATAGTAACGTTTTGTTTTCACGAATTGATTGTGTGCTTACGAGGGTATGCATTTCGAAAAATGAAAAACTCCGTTATTATTTTTGATAGTGTATAATATAAATATATTATTTTTGAAGATTAAAATATAATTGAAATTATAATTTTATTTTAAAAGTGATTTTTATAAAAAAAAGACTAATTGTTATACATTGTCAGTATAAAAAGTTTTACACGGTCAATGCATCACAATCATTTGTCTGTATTATTTTTTAAATATTTAAAATAAAATTCAAACCTTTTAAATAAATTAGTGGTTATGATTATCTCATAGTGTAAATTAAATTCTATAAAAAATTATTTAAAATAGTTTTAAAATTAAATGATTTTTTTTTAATTTTAATATCTTTTTTTAATAAAATGAAGAAATATATAAATTAATATTTTAAAAATAACTATTAAATCAAATTTTATTTAAATTTTTTATGAAAAAATTCATTTATAATTTTTTTTCCACAAAATTATATTACACTTTTAAAGAAAATCTAAAATAAATGAATTTTAAAAATAAAATTTGAGATATTTAAGAGAATTATAAACATACTTAATCTTTAATTTTAAAGTCTAATTATATGAAATGCATGCCACTATTTCTGAAAATATAGATATTTAGATTTCAAAATCTTTAATAAAAAAGCTTTTATTTTATAAAACAATGAAAATATAAGATCCTTCTTTGTATTATTTATAAATATAATTATGTGAATTTTGTTCGATAAACACAATAACAATATGTAATATAATATTTATTGGATAAAATATTAGGGTTCATTGGTCCCTAAATAGTATAACATCTTTAATTTTTTCTTTTCCGTTTTTAATAAGATTCTCTATAAATTTCAAAGTGTATTAATAATTTTTTTACTCATATATCCTTCCTAAAGTTGCATCTTTTTCTACAATTAACATTAAATACTTATATAAATATTAAATGAATTTCTCTCTTCTAAAGATAAATTTGTAAAAATTATATAAATAATCAACAAATTTATTCTATCATCTAACTTTTTTTAATATCTGTCATTTTCTCTAAGGAATCTTATATTAAAAACGGAGATAATAATATTTATTAAATACAAATATTAGAGCTGATTCTCTTTGTAATTATATTTTTTATAGGTCTAATTAATCACGAAATCTCTTAATTTAATATAAGATTTCACTTTTGTCTATTATTTAATAAATATTATATTTTAATCTCTTAAAACCATTTAAATACGAGATTAAATTGAAATTTTATAGTTAGTTAAGTGATAAAATCAAAACAATTAACCAAAATATGATTAAAGTGTCTTTGTAACATGTTATTTAACACTAGAATTTCATAAAATTTTGAATAAATAGAATAAGACTTTTTATATCAACATAATTTTGAATTTAATAACATTAAACTTAAATTTTGTTACATTCCTTGATTCAAATTCAATATATTAAACCAAAATAATATTAAACATATTTCAAAAGAGAATTTCTTAATGCACTTTATATATTACTAAGGCACCACGTGAAAAATACTAAAATGCCCTCAGATTTTGAAGATGCATATTCGTACGCACACTTAGTACATAGAATCATGACTTAACATTAAAATATTTTGGAGATGCATCTTCCAACATATTTCAGAGATGCATCTCCGAATGGTATTGAAGCTTAAATTGCGACAGAACCCTTCTCCTTTCCCATTTCTAAAAAAACTAAAAACTTTCTAAAACTCTCAATTTTGGAAGATTCTTCAATCAAGCTCAAAGATTCTTCAATCAACATCAAGTACATCAAAGACATCATCCAACACTAAAGTAAAGTCAAAATTTATAAGTTTTTGATGTTTTGATAAGTTTTTTGAGTTTTTGTGTAAATGAGTAGAAAATGATGATTTAGGTAAGAAATGAGTAGAAATTGCATGAATGGTAGTTTATACATATTGTAAAACATGTTAGTTGGTTGAAAATAACGACCAAACCATTATTTTTGGGGTTTGTATGTCTGTATTTTCGCCATTGAAGGACCTGAAGAGTTGAAGAAAATTATGGAGATGCATATCCAAAAAATTTCAATGTTTAGTTCCCTAGTAACCGGAGATGCATCTCCGTAAATTATCAGTCTTGTTTTTTTTCTTTTTCACTGTATGGTTGCTTGTACTAATTGTCTGGTTTACTTACAGACATTAATGCTGATAGAGCCGATAAACTGAGGCACGAGAGGATTGCAGAACATGCATCAGTGTGGAGGAAGAAAAGTTAGGTTTCAGAGGCTCATGTTCAATCTAGCTGTACAGAGACATCTACTAATGGGGCTCATGCTTCTCCATATTCTTCTTCCGGTAGGAGAATGGTATCACCTACCAACATATCACTGCCTCCATCCTCCCGCAGGCGACATGTTTCACCTATTAAGGCGCCAAAGGTACCCAAGTCATCGATGGTACCTGAGGCACCATTGCTGCCTCCGACTAATGAGCCTTCTAAGCCATTGCCACCTCTGATTGATGATGCTTCTAAGCCAATGTCACCTCTAGATGGTGAGGATGATGATCCAGAGCCAACTCAAGAATTTGGAAGAGACCCTGTAAAATTGTCATTGTTGCCTTTGTACCCAGACCATACTGCTAAACATATCTGGGATGGAGAGGTAACATTAGTTAGATTAATTCTTTTTAATTTATGTTTATTTATATATTACAAGTTTCTGACTTTGATTTATTTTTCTGCAAGATCGTGATCCGTTGAAGTTTATTAACCATGGGCGGAAAATGGTAGACTATCTGAGAGTTGGCCCAGAGGATGCCATAAATGAGTTTGAAAAAAATTAGTGGGGCTCATGCTAGGTTTGAATTCCTAAAAAGGTATATACAGACGAGATCCTTAGAGCTCATGAGGCTAGAGGTGATGACGAGCAAGTGGGTCTCCATAGATCCTATGCTATGAGAGCATACATGCTATATTTGGTCGACACTTTTATTTTTATGGACAAGAGTGCCACTTATATAGATGTCGTCTACCTACGGTACTTTGAGGACTTTGAGGGGATCCATGAGTACAACCGAGAGACGCTTATTTAGTCTACTTGTACTCGAAGTTATCAAAGGGCTATAGGTGGAAGTCGAAGCATGTCACATGCAACATCATACTATTGACGGTAATATTTATTGGTCTTTTAATGTTTTCGTGTCATTTTTATTTCATTTTTGCAACGCTATTACTGATGATTCGTGTGTTCCAACACTTTTCAGGCTTGGATCCTCCAACACTTTCCGCACATCTTCGACTGGGCGTGTGTACTAACTTACATTGAGAATACACCACACACTTCTGCATTTGTCCCGCTCAAAGGGAACCAGACGATAAAGCCGTTCAGAGTGTATCTTGACCACTTAATTACTGAGGACATACACTTCAACAACTATGTCGATCCCCGTGAGACAAGACCATTTCACGACATAGTGCTATACTTAGGATGGTTGGCTTGAGGATCACGTCTCACTGCTCCCCCTCTTCCTGAGGGCGTGATGCTACAATTCAACTACACTCAGATCATTCCCATACACTCTATTGTTTTTGCTCATCCTGCTATGACACGTAGAGAGATAAATGTCATATTTGATGATTATCTTAGTCATCTGATACCAAAGGAGGTACGAAGTATAATAGCTGAGAGAGACTGGAGCTACGTCGACAGATACATCAGATGGTTCTTCAGGGTGTCACATCCGTATATGGTACAGGCTACTCCAGGAGATCCACCGAGGCCAACTCATCAGAAGATACTAGAGGATGAACAGATATAGTTAGATCATACTTATGATGTCTTTTCTAGATGTTGTTGCATAATGGAGATTGTGCATGCAGACATTGGCATATGTATATTCCCTGATGGGTCTGATATAAGGCAGGTCCTAGATGCAATCATAACGGAGGCACGAGAGACATTGATGTACCAGAGACATCGCCGGATGACGGGAGTATTGAAGGCCGAAGAGCACGGGGAGACATAAGAGATGTAGTCCAACATACGCAGTACTGAAGTAGTATATAGTAGTTGTACTTTGGATTCATTATGGATTGTGTTTTATTTTCACTTCATTCTTCTTTATCGTGTATTTGGACATTTTTGATTCATATGAATTTATATTATTATATATGTCATTTTTTGCCTATCGATTGTATTGTTTAAATCTCACAAGATAACGGGGTTCTTAACGTTTATAAACCATCACTTTCATCTGTGTAAACCATAAAACAAATATAATCTGCTATGTTTTGATAGGGTACAAAGATGTATCTTTGTCAATGAAGATGCATCTCCGGAACAATATACGTGTAAAATAACTTTCAGAATGGGATATATAATGTATGTTTTAAAATATTACAGAGATGCATTTCCGGATCAATTAACGTTTTAATTTAAGACAAGGTATGTCCGAAGATGTATCTCTGAAATCTGAATGATATTTTGGATTTTTCAAAGGATAATTTTCTATCCAATAAAATGATATAAAAAATTCCCATTTTAAAATGACATAAGATGTACATAGGCCCAATTCCGGGTAGGCGAACAAGGTCTCTAAATGCATATGAATGTGTTATTTTATTGAGACTTTTTTTTAGATCATTTTCAATTATGCAATACTTTTTTTCCTTTGTGGTGCAATCATCAATGTGCACGGTGTAATCATCAACATGCACGGTATGTATAGTAATTGTTTAACTTTACAATGTTATATAATTAAAAAAAAAAATTTAATAGAAATAAAGTATCTCATTTGATAGAGAAATATATAGTTATTAAATGAATGAATATATTTAAATTTTAATCAATTTATATAATTGTAGTTGAATATTTGATATAAAAATTATCAAATAATAAAATATATTTAGATACATATGTAGATTTAAAATAAATTATTTAATTATAAAATTAACCATAAGCAAATAAACTCGCATGAGATGGAGAAAAAAAGAAGAAAAATTTTGACGTTTAAAAATAAAGATTTTATCTCTCAAATAAAAGTAATTATTAATTAAAATAAAATAGGTATCGTATTAATAGTGAAATTCATGAGATATAATATTTTATTATCCTAAACTTTAATATTAATATTAAATTTTCTATTTGATTATATATTATTTATTTTTAAAATATAAAGTCAATTTTAAAATTTTAGTTATTAATAATTGTTTCTTAATATTGTTTAATTAAAACAATATTCTAACTACAACAAATTACTTATACATATAATTAAGAGTATAAATAGATTACAAAAAATCAATTAAATCGAAAATTCAAATCAAATAAAAAAAATTAATTATTTTTGTTTTGGTTCAAAAAATCAAACCATACCAATAAAAAACGGTTTAGTTTGATTCTCAATTTTAATTTTTATAAACAACAAAACTGATCTAAACAGATGATTACACAAACATACTTAATCTTCTATTATTAAGTTCAAATTTGGGAGGAACAATAATTTAATGTTTTTATTAATGATTAAGTTTTCTTAATTAATCATTAATGATCTTGTAAATTTGTTTCTTTTTGAGGTAGGAGTAGTTCTTTTATTTTGCTTTAAACAAATAATTAAATTTTAGAAATATTTTATATATTATTTTTAATTTAAAATTTAATTATATTAATTTATCGTCAATTTTATATTGGCGAGAGTGATTTTATATGAAATAATATTTTGACAATCAAGTTGTATTTTATTTTATCTTCACATTTAGTCTTAATTTATAATCTTTTTATTTATTTATTTTAAAGTAAATTAATGTCAACTAGAAATTTTTTATACTTTTATCTTTTCATCTATTGCAGAATACTCTTTTATTTTAATTTAAATTAATGTCAAGTATAATATCTTAATAAATTAGTCTAAAACTTAAAAAGCTGTTTAAAAGTTAAAATTCATGGTATCTCAAAAACATTAAATAAATTGATTTTTAAATATTTTTTACAACAAGATATAAATTTAAATAAAATAATATTAATTTTATTAATAAATTATTTAAAAGTCTTATTTTTAGAAGCCATCTTAGGCTTTAAAAATATACACACAACTATAAAAGATGTACACAAAAATTATTATAAAAGATATATATAAAAAATAAACATAATTTGTGTTATTTTAAAATAGATTTTGGCCTTTTTTTAGAATCATTTGAATTGAATAGTGCTGATGTATCCTTAGTTGATGTTGTTTGATTTGGTCGTCCAGACTCTGATTCAATTGCTTCTTTTGTCAAAAACATTGGTAATTTACTTTGTTTGATTAGATTGTGCAGACTTAGACTGAGTTGCTTCTTTTGTCAAAAGCATTGGCAATTTGCATGTGGCTTTGTTACGTTCCATCATAGAAGAAGTTGCTAAAAAAAATGCAATACAATTGGAAATTTTTTACAAAAATAATTCACTTTTTCATTGAAATTCTCAAAATACCTCCGGTTTCAAAAAAAATCTCAAACTATCCCACTTTTAGGAGGAGACGCAAATTCAATCGGCGACTCCTCTTAAAGATTGAATGGAGGCGCCAATTAGATTGACTAGAGTACATGCTCTAGCCAATCCAATTGGCGCCCATGTGTATTATTTGAGAGGAGGTGCCAATTGGATTGACACCTTAGTGTAAAATGCAATTTCTTTGGTAAATGGTCTACGTGATACATAAATTTGAAATATGACCAATTGATATTAATAAAATTTTTCGTTTACACAAAAAAGCCTAATGGAGATGACCGGGATCACATAACCGACCTCCGGTCCCATATCCCCTAACTACCCTAACCCGTTGCCCTAACCCACATTGATGATTCACCACTGGTGTTTGAGCATCTGAGGGGCCAGGAGCGTCACTACCAATTACAGGAGATTGCCTGTTGAGGTAGTCAGACAAGTCGACATAGTCTCCAGTATGCATCGAGGGTGTACCGCCGTAGCTGAGTTCATGACCCATGCCAGAGTAGTTGGGTTGTGGTTGACTCATTGGTGGGCGACCGGGACGGTTGAAGGGAGACATGGGTGTGAATGATGCGTCAAGGAAAGGTTGGAAAGGTTGTTGGGGTGTTTGGTAGAGATATGGTTGTCAGATGTTTTGGTTTTGTGAGGTTTGGGCTTCTTGGCTATGGTATGAGGAGGGACGGTTGGTGTTGAATGATCGTTGGGTGTTCTGGCTAAGGCGACTTTGGTAGGGTGATGGGGTGGGTGCGGAGCGATGTTGCGTCTCAGGTTGATGGTCAATTTGTTGGTGGTGGTATGAGGTATGCTCTTGGTATTGGGGTTGGGTGTGAAGGAGAATTGCGGTCCAAAACGCAGCGGAAATAAAAATTTTCTCCTTCAGAGATCCTTACGAATGGTCATGATCAGTGATAGAATATTTACCTCTTGTGACGGTTGAAACCTTTGGTGCAGATCTCTTGTGACAATCAAAACCTTTGATGCAGATCCACGGAGCGATCACGAACGTTGAACGATGACAACGTCTCTACTCAGTCCACACGAACGGGTTCCTTCAATCTCAGTGCTAGCTGGTACGAATGAAGGCTTTGAGTGAGAGAGAGAGAGAGAGAGTGAAAACGAAAAGAATGCAACTGCAAATTTTTGCTTCTGCACAAGGGTTCTATTTATAGAACCACTTGTGTGGGCTTCAAGCTAAAAGCCCACTTAAGTGTATTTTGGCCCATATCTTATAATATGCCCAAAATCACTTAAGCTCATGGTACCTTACCATATTTCGTATTCTACTCAAGTACATCGTACCTTACGATGCTCTATAACTTACTTAAGGGCACCGTACCTTACGATATTCCTTAGTTACTCTATCTCTCATCAATCTGTCCTTTGTGTGTGACCCTGTAGGTTTTCGTGACGTTGGCAATTATATTAAATCACGCATTTAACATAATAAACAGTGAGCGGTATCTAGCAACACATCACTGCTACCCAAGACACGAAAATGTCATGTGATCTGACAATTCCTTCTGTGATAATACTTATGTGTATAATTACCATTTTGCCCTTATATCTATATTGAACACAAGGCATAAACCGTGTCATCCTTGTCCAGTTCAATATTGGGCCCATAGACATTTATCCTGTTATGCAGGATGGGCAAATTCCATCTAGGTCACTCATGTCCCTCAGCATGCTTTGTGGAGTACCCATCCACTGTCTTTATGGTTATCCAGTTATGGACAACGTTGGATCAGCAATAAAGCACTCGACTCCACATCTAGGATCCATAGTGGTTTCAGGTCGAAGAGTGGTATACACCATTATCACCATGAGAATAACTTATGACACTTTGCATAACTTTATATATAGTATTCTCATAGCGGGTCAATCCGGTATAAATATTACTCCTAATATTCATACCTATGTTTAAGACTTGATAACTCTTTATCCATGATCCATGAGATGTGATCATCAGTCTACAAACATAATAGTCTTAATGCTTTAATGTTATCCCACTTCACACTAAAGCTCGACTACGGATACTTTAAGAATAGCGTCCTTATGTTTAATGTGTTCTCATGATTAAGTCACACTTAATACATTAAACGGACTATCTATTCCAGGGACTTTATTAATCAACCATAATAAAGAAAATGCCTTTTATTATTAATAAATAATTCGATACAAGTACCAAAAAGTATTGGCCTCTAGGGCTTACACCAACAATCTCCCACTAGCACTAGAGCCAATCAGGCATACCCCGTATTCCCATTGATCTAGTATGGCCATCATGCTTCTGCTGCGCAAGAGGCTTTGTCAGTGGGTCAGCTATATTGTCAAGTGTAGGTACTTTACATATTTTCACATCTCCTCTATCTATTATCTCTCGAATGAGATGATAACGCCTGAGTATGTGTTTGGATCGTCGGTGAGATCTAGGCTCCTTAGCTTGTGCGATAGCACCATTGTTATCATAATAGAGACAAATGGGATCCACAATGCTAGGGACTATGCCAAGTTCACTAATGAACTTTTTGATCCAAACAACTCCCTTTCCTGCATTTGAGGCAGCAATATACTCGACCTCGGTTGTAGAATCAGCAACTGTATCTTGCTTTGAACTTTTCAAGCTCACAGCGCCACCATTTCAGCAAAACACATAACCATTGGAATCATTCATATTAAAGCGTCTCAGCACCTTGTCTATGTACTATGACTCAGGCCAAGCATTTTATGATCTATCTCTATAGATTCTGATTCCTAGTATATAGGCTGCTTCACCTAGGTCCTTCGTAGAAAATCATTTCCCCACCCAAGACTTTACTTGTTGCAGGGTAGGGATATCGTTTCCAATAAGTAATATGTCATCTACATATAATACCAGGAATACGATCATGCTCCCACTAACCTTCTTGTAGACACAAGGCTCATCTTCGTTCTTGATGAATCCATATTGTTTTACTGTTTCATCAAAACAAAGATTCCATGAGTAGGTCACAGGCTCATCTTGATCCATGAGTAATACATCACCTTGATCCATATCTCTCAGGTAGGTGACGTATCCTGCCTGACCTGCGCTGCTCTTGTTCTACTTGAGCAGGTTGCTCTTACACAACTACTTGTGTTTCCTGCTCCAATTCCTGCATAGGTGTGTCGATGCTTTGTGATTCTTGAATTTCTTCAAGCTCTACTTTCCTCCCACTGGTTCCTTTGGAAATAAAATCCTTTTCTAGGAAAACTCCAGTTTGAGCGACAAACACTTTGCCCTCAGAAGGATTGTAGAAGGAATACCCTCTTGTTTCTTTAGGATACCCCACAAATAAGCATTTGTCAGATTTGGGCTCAAGCTTAGTTGAAATTTGTCGTTTCACATAAATCTCACAACCCCAAATCTTTATGTAAGACATATGTGGTTTCTTACCACTCCATATCTCATATGGTGTCTTATCAACCTTTTTGGATGAAACACGGTTAAGTGTGTAAGCTGTTGTCAATAGCGCATGTCCTTAAAAGGAGTTTGGAAGATCGGCGTGACTCATCATGGATTTAACTCATTAGGTTTCATCCTTTTAGTATTAATGTTATTAATAGGCATTTCGAGATCAAAGACATATAGTCCATTGCTCATTTGTGCAGTAGCATAGAATATATCATTCAAATAAATTGAGCAACAATTGTTCTTTATTATAAATGAAAAACCAAACTTGTCCAGACAAGAAATGGAAATAATATTCCTGCTAATTGCAGGTACATAATAACAGTTCTCCAACTGAATTATAAAACCACTAGGTAAAGTCAATACATAAGATCCTACGGCTAAAGTGGCAACCTTTGCTCCATAGCCAACTCGTAGGTCAACTTCACCTTTTGCCAAATCTCTACTCCTTTTCAGCCCCTGCACATTTGTACAAATGTGAGAACCGCATCCAGTATCTAATACTCATGATGCAGAAGTAGATAAGTTAATAACAAAAATACCTGAAGTTGAAGTCTCTACTCCATTCTTCTTATCTTCCAGGTACTTTGGGCAGTTCCTCTTTCAGTGTCCGGTCTTACCGCAATGGAAGCAGGTGCCTTCTTTTGCTATGCCTCCACTAGGATTTAAAGTAGCAACGGTGGGTTTGGGTTTGGCAACTTCCTTGCCTTTCCCTTTATCACCCTGCTTAGTGGGCCTTTTGTTCTGTCTCTTTCCATTTCCGATCATCAGAATGGACTTCCCTTTTGTCTTTAGATTCTGCTCGGCAGTTCTTAACATGGCGAGCAGTTTCAGGAAGAGATTTGTCCATATCAATCATATTGAAATTTAGGACAAATTGACTGAAACTATCTGGCAACGATTGCAAGATCAAATCAGTCGCAAGTTCCTTTTCGAGGGGAAAACCCAATCTCTCAAGGTTTTCCACATACCCAATCATCTTGAGTACATGGGGACCTACAGGGGCTCCCTCAGCTAACTTGCTTTGAAAAAGGGCTTTTGAAACTTCAAACCTCTCATGCCTTGCTTGCTCTTGATAGAGCATCTTCAGGTGTTCGATCATATCGAACGCTGACATGTTCTCATGTTGCTTTTGCAATTCTGAGTTCATGGTAGCCAGCATGAGACAAGAAGTTTCATTGGCATCATCGACATGCTTCTTATAAGCATCTCTTTCTGCCTTAGGTGCAGAACTAGGAGGTTCCTCTTCAGGAACAGGTGTCTCCAAGACATACAGCTTTTTATCATGTTTGAGGACAATCCTCAGGTTTCGGTGCCAATCCAGAAAATTTGTCCCAGACAATTTTTCCTTGTCAAGGATTGATCGCAAGATGTTGTTAGAGGTGTTTGCTGTCATGGTTATCTACATAAGGATTAAGAAAATATAAGTATCATTGACATATTTAATTAGGCCTTTAATCAAACATGCTCCCACTATTTTACTCAAAACAAATGACCCTCATCATTTGATTCGGAAAATCCCGTTGGAAGATTTTCTAGTGGGTCGAGATCCATATTTCACTTCGTTCTAAGTCCGCGTAGGAGGATTACACAAAACTAGGTTATTTAGGTAGGAACTCCTTCCGGTTGTATCTCATACAACTCTCGAAAATTTCAGTTGGGTGAATAACTCCTTATTCCAATCCATCATATGGATTATTCCCAACTCTTGCTTCTAAACATATATAATAAAATTATAATTAAGTTTGACTCATCGTTTTAGCAGTTGGATATTACAATTATCCCATCGCACCTTAACTAATACAAAACATGCACCTCGCGTAGGCGAAACTTACATTATTCGATACCAGTCTTGATGAGTGCTAAAACTTGGAAAGCAAACATATATAATATTATTATCATTTGTTTAGTTAAGTTTGACCCATTGTTTTAACAGTTGGATATTACAATTATCCCATCGCACCTTACTAATATATGGATCATGCACCTCGCGTAGGCGAAACCTACATTATCCGATACTAGTCTTGATGAGTGTTAAAATTTGGAAAGCATAAACTTAATATTTAGTTTGAGGGAATCGTAATTGTTATGATCTCACCGGCTTATTTATCATATAAATCGTCTCTCACATGCATCAACATACATTCACATGCATCAACATACATACAAACAAAATGAAACAGTTATGGCCCCTAGCGCAATTGTTCTCCCAAGCCAATGAGAGAACCTAAGCTAACCTACAACGATCTAAGCTTCTCCAAGCAAGATCTTCAAGGTTGTCCTCCTTTAATATTGAATTCTTCTCTAAGCTTCTCCAAGCAAGATCTTCAAGATTGTCCTCTTTTGATATTGAAATCTTCTCTTTCTTCATAACATTGTCTTCTTCTCTTTATTCATAACATTACATTCCAGAAGAAACTCGTTTTACATACGAGGGTTTGAGATGAGAAAAAAAGTTACATTAAGAGATCAAAAGGAGAGGCACGACACGCAGGTCGTATTTAAAAACCCAAAACAAAATAAAGGACAACTAAGGCCATAACTGATCACCACAAGGCAATAATAATAAACACATTGTTATTATTAAATTTTAATTCCTTTAATTAATTAAAACCAAATTAAATTTCGGCGACCCAAATTAAATTTTATACTTTTATCTTTTCATCTATTGCAGAATATTCTTTTATTTTAATTTAAATTAATGTCAAGTATAATATCTTAATAAATTAGTCTAAAACTTAAAAAGCTGTTTAAAAGTTAAAATTCATGGTATCTCAAAAACATTAAATAAATTGATTTTGAAATAATTTTTACAACAAGATATAAATTTAAATAAAATAATATTAATTTTATTAATAAATTATTTAAAAGTCTTATTTTTAGAAGCCATCTTAGGCTTTAAAAATATACACACAACTATAAAAGATGTACACAAAAATTATTATAAAAGATATATATAAAAAATAAACATAATTTGTGTTATTTCAAAATAGATTTTGGTCTTTTTTTAGAATCATTTGAATTGAATAGTGCTGATGTATCCTTAGTTGATGTTGTTTGATTTGGTCGTCCAGACTCTGATTCAATTGCTTCTTTTGTCAAAAACATTGGTAATTTACTTTGTTTGATTAGATTGTGCAGACTTAGACTGAGTTGCTTCTTTTGTCAAAAGCATTGGCAATTTGCATGTGGCTTTGTTACGTTCCATCATAGAAGAAGTTGCTAAAAAAATGCAATACAATTGGAAATTTTTTACAAAAATAATTCACTTTTTCATTGAAATTCCCAAAATACCTTCGGTTTCAAAAAAAATCTCAAACTATCCCACTTTTAGGAGGAGACGCAAATTCAATCGGCGACTCCTCTTAAAGATTGAATGGAGGCGCCAATTGGATTGGCTAGAGTACATGCTCTAGCCAATCCAATTGGCGCCCATGTGTATTATTTGAGAGGAGGTGCCAATTGGATTGACACCTTAGTGTAAAATGCAATTTCTTTGGTAAATGGTCTACGTGATACATAAATTTGAAATATGACCAATTGATATTAATAAAAATTTTCGTTTACACAAAAAAGCCTAATGGTGATGACCGGGATCACATAACCGACCTCCGGTCCCATATCCCCTAACTATCCTAACCCGTTGCCCTAACCCACGTTGATGATTCACCACTGGTGTTTGAGCATCTGAGGGGCCAGGAGCGTCACTACCAATTACAGGAGATTGCCTGTTGAGGTAGTCAGACAAGTCGACATAGTCTCCAGTATGCATCGAGGGTGTACCGCCGTAGCTGAGTTCATGACCCATGCCAGAGTAGTTGGGTTGTGGTTGACTCATTGGTGGGCGACCGGGACGGTTGAAGGGAGACATGGGTGTGAATGATGCGTCAAGGAAAGGTTGGAAAGGTTGTTGGGGTGTTTGGTAGAGATATGGTTGTCAGATGTTTTGGTTTTGTGAGGTTTGGGCTTCTTGGCTATGGTATGAGGAGGGACGGTTGGTGTTGAATGATCGTTGGGTGTTCTGGCTAAGGCGACTTTGGTAGGGTGATGGGGTGGGTGCGGAGCGATGTTGCGTCTCAGGTTGATGGCCAATTTGTTGGTGGTGGTATGAGGTATGCTCTTGGTATTGGGGTTGGGTGTGAAGGAGAATTGCGGTCCAAAACGCAACGGAAATAAAAATTTTCTCCTTTAGAGATCCTTACGAATGGTCATGATCAGTGATAGAATATTTACCTCTTGTGACGGTTGAAACCTTTGGTGCAGATCTCTTGTGACAATCAAAACCTTTGATGCAGATCCACGGAGCGATCACGAACGTTGAACGATGACAACGTCTCTACTCAGTCCACACGAACGGGTTCCTTCAATCTCAGTGCTAGCTGGTACGAATGAAGGCTTTGAGTGAGAGAGAGAGAGAGAGTGAAAACGAAAAGAATGCAACCGCAAATTTTTGCTTCTGCACAAGGGTTCTATTTATATAACCACTTGTGTGGGCTTCAAGCTAAAAGCCCACTTAAGTGTATTTTGGCCCATATCTTATAATATGCCCAAAATCACTTAAGCTCATGGTACCTTACCATATTTCGTATTCTACTCAAGTACATCGTACCTTACGATGCTCTATAACTCACTTAAGGGCACCGTACCTTACGGTATTCCTTAGTTACTCTATCTCTCATCAATCTGTCCTTTGTGTGTGACCCTGTAGGTTTTCGTGACGTTGGCAATTATATTAAATCACGCATTTAACATAATAAACAGTGAGCGGTATCTAGCAACACATCACTGCTACCCAAGACACGAAAATGTCATGTGATCTGACAATTCCTTCTGTGATAATACTTATGTGTATAATTACCCTTTTGCCCTTATGTCTATATTGAACACAAGGCATAGACCGTGTCATCCTTGTCCAGTTCAATATTGGGCCCATAGACATTTATCCTGTTATGCAAGATGGGCAAATTCCATCTAGGTCACTCATATCCCTCAGCATGCTTTGTGGAGTACCCATCCACTGTCTTTATGGTTATCCAGTTACGGACAACGTTGGATCAGCAATAAAGCACTCGACTCCACATCTAGGATCCATAGTGGTTTCAGGTCTAAGAGTGGTATACACCATTATCACCATGAGAATAACTTATGACACTTTGCATAACTTTCTATATAGTATTCTCATAGCGGGTCAATCCGGTATAAATATTACTCCTAATATTCATACCTATGTTTAAGACTTGATAACTCTTTATCCATGATCCATGAGATGTGATCATCAGTCTACAAACATAATAGTCTTAATGCTTTAATGTTATCCCACTTCACACTAAAGCTCGACTACGGATACTTTAAGAATAGCGTCCTTATGTTTAATGTGTTCTCATGATTAAGTCACACTTAATACATTAAACGGACTATCTATTCCAGGGACTTTATTAATCAACCATAATAAAGAAAATGCCTTTTATTATTAATAAATAATTCGATACAAGTACCAAAAAGTATTGGCCTCTAGGGCTTACACCAACAATCTCCCACTAGCACTAGAGCCAATCAGGCATACCCCGTATGCCCATTGATCTAGTATGGCCATCATGCTTCTGCTGCGCAAGAGGCTTTGTCAGTGGGTCAGCTATATTGTCAAGTGTAGGTACTTTACATATTTTCACATCGATACCATTAGACTTACGATAAAGAGAAATGCAACATTCTTGCATTTTAAAAAAAGAATACAATCATGTATAGGATCAAGTATTGTGTCAAAGATCACGTATCAAAATCCAATATTTTTTAAGAATAGTCAATGCAAGTTTTCCCCGCTTAAGGTATGAGACAATGAAGATGTTGAATACATGTTTGTTAGTCATGAACATTCAGGCTACAACTGTATTGAGTTGTACAATACTCTTCAACCTTGTATACCGTCTCAGCAGTCTCAAATAACCAGTCAAGATGAATCTGGTGAATCTGATCCACAATGGTCAGATGACGTCAACCCAAAAGCAGAAGCAGAAGTGGACGTCGTTGATGAAGAAGAAGAGGAGACCGAGATACAAGTTGATCACATGCTGAACAACGACATTGAAGATGATGATCAACCACCACCAATACCTCATAGTCATGTCTACAATCTGCCTCAACATATGACAAATATGGATCTGCACGACGACGATACATCCAAGAGTGTTTTCTATAACTCATATCCACGATCAGAAGGCGAATTAAAGGTGAGAGACATGTTTCGTACTAAAGACGAATGTGTGCGAGCTATCAAAAAATTCCACATGAAAAAATCTGCTGATTTTAGAGTGAAACGCACTGATTCAAGAAGGTATGTTATCGAATGTCGTAACATCCTTTGTAAGTTTTGGTTGGTTGCGTTTTACAAAAATAAAAACAACTCTTGGGAGATCGCTTCAATAGACCCACCTCACAGTTGCATTGCAACTAATGTTGAACAAGATCACCGTAAACTAAGCGCTGCATTGATATATCAAGACATTCTGCCGTTGGTTAATAAAGACCCATCAATGAAGGTGAGCATAATTATATCCCATATCAGAACAACATATAATTATACTCCATCTTACAAGAAAGCCTGGATTGCAAGGACAAAGGTTGTTGAACATGTATTCGACAACTGGGAGGATTCATACAAAGAATTGCCACGGTTTTTATGGGCCCTAAAAACATATATCCCAGGAACTGTGGTAATTATGGAGACATTGCCAGCAATGATGCCAGACGGAACCTGTGTTACAGGTAATAAAATCTTTCATCGTCTCTTTTGGGCGTTTGACCCATGCATCAAAGGTTTCGCATTCTGCAAACCTATTATTCAAATTGATGGCACTTGGTTATACGACAAATGTAACACCCCAATTAAAATAAGCTAATTATTTAATTTAAATTAATATTTTATTTATTAATTTAATTGAATAATTGGAAGTTTGGATTAATATTATTATTTTTGGAATAATAATTATTGGGATTATTATTATTGGATTATTATTTTATAAGTGGAATAAAATAAGTTGGAATAATAAAAAGTCCCATTTTTGGTAAAAAGGGTTTTCACGTGAAAAAGGAAACTCAGAGAAGCTGCTGAAAGAGGAAAAAGGGCAAAAGGCAGAGCAAGAGAAGAGGAGAAGCTTGGAGCTCGGAAGCTGCCGGATTAACTCAGGTAAAGGGGGTTATCATCGATTAACGGGTATTATGGGATGATATGTACTGGGTAGTAATAACTGTTATTTTACCTCTGATTTGATTGATGCCTGATGAATCTGTTGAATATTGGGATGAACGAAATTGGGATTTTTACCGTAGGAATTTGATGTGGAAATGTTAGACTTTGTGGAATCGAATAGGATCTGTTTTGTATTAGACGATAGGAAGGAATTATGTGTGAAAATTGGACTGTAGAAGGTTGGATCGGATAGGCTTCGTAGCAGAAAAGCCATTGCAGATCTGAGAATTCTGATCTCTGGTCATACGCGTATGGCACTAGGCAATACGCGTATGAGATGTTGGTACGCGTATGGGGGGAAGCCTTACGCGTATGGGTGGAAAAGATGGCATTTTGAACGTGAATTGGTCTCTGTTGGTACGCGTAATGGGAAGTTGTTACGCGTAGCGTACGCGTATGGGACAGGTGATACGCGTATGAGTTGAGCGAGGAAATGCGCAATACGCGTATGAGAGTGGGCATTACGCGTATGAGGTTGGCCAGGTTTGGGCAATACGCGTATGGCAGAGGCAATACGCGTATGGGCAGAATTGTGTTTTTGCTGTGCTACTGTTGTGCAGTTTTTGGTTGTTTAGGCTGAGTGATGCGACTTAGCTGAGATATGATGTGATAGGGATCATTTCCCGTTGTTTTGAGTGGCATAGGTATTAGTAGAGTGTGCTAATACTGTGTTTGCTTTTGTGGCATGATATGATATGCTTTTGTGATTAATTATGTTGATGATGTGTGATGGTATACATGATGATGTGAATGTATACATTTGTGAATAGACTGTATTATGGCTTAGAGTGTGAGCATGTGTCTATTCTTGATTATTGTTGATGTTGCATTGCTAGGTGATTAGCATGCATATTGTGGCCTTCGGGTGGTAGCTAATTCCCATGGTGAGGAATTAGTGAGTTTAGTCATTTTTGGACTGTTGTTGATTGTTTGCATGCTAGGTGAGTAGCGTGCATTTCATGGCCCATTTGGGGTGGTAGCTAATTCCCATGGTGAGGAATTAGTGAGTGAGTCACTATGTCTCAAATGAGTGGGACTAGTGAGCTTGGTAGCCGTGCCTGGATTTGGACGGTGAGGTTGAACTATATGTTCACAAATAGTCGGTACCGCATGCATAGAGTCTCATTGCATAATGAATGTATGGCATATGATATGAATGGATGTATTCCAGTATCATATGTGTGTTGTGTGTGTGTTGTTAATGATTGAACATGATGGAGATTTGTACTGTTGATTATGATGTTGGAATGGATATTACTGTTGCTGAATGCGTAGTCTAATTAGGGTGAATTAATGTGTTAATTACTTGGCATTACATGTTGTTCTATAATGCTTATTATATTGATTGAGGAACTCACCCTTACACCTATTTTTCAGGTAACGAGAAATGAGTTGAGTAGAAGCTTATGCTTGGAGTCTAGAGTAGTTTCTTATGGGTCATGCTCTGATAGATGTAACATCGGGAGGGGATGTTTTAATTAATTTGATTTCTGTTGTTGAATGATTGACATGTATTGTGTTACATGTTTTACATTGATGTTGAATTGATTCCGCTGCGATTTATGCAAAGGATCTTATTTTGATTAAAGAAATGAGCATGACAGGATATTTTGATAATTGTGGTGAAATGATTGTGTGACACCCTTCGGGGCATAATTACTCTGATGAATATATATGTGTATTTTAATTATAATAATTTGGGGTATTTAGAAGGGTGTTACATTAGTGGTATCAGAGCATATTCGGTCGTGTCGAGTCGTAACTATTCTGTTCCCCTATACGGGATAGGTGTTGTGTAACCCTATCAGTACTTATTTATTTAGCTTGTTTGGGTTTTCAGAATAGAGATGGCTGGAAGAGGTAGAGATGATGCTGCAATTGCTGAGGCTCTGGGTATGTTAGCTGGAGTACTTGGAGGGAATCCGAATGTTATGGGAATGGGAGCTGCTCGTCAGTTGAGTGAGTTCCAGAAGAACAATCCTCCAATGTTCAAGGGAGCATACGATCCAGATGGCGCTCAGAAGTGGTTGAAGGAGATAGAGAGAATCTTCCGAGTAACCGAGTGTGCTGATAACCAGAAGGTCAGGTTCGGTACACATATGCTGTCAGAGGAGGCTGATGATTGGTGGGTTGCTACCCGCACTGAGTTGGAAGCTGCGGGAGATGCTGAGATTACTTGGACTGTGTTCAGAGAGAGATTTCTGAGGAAGTATTTTCCCGAAGATGTCAGAGGAAAGAAAGAAATTGAGTTCTTGGAATTGAAGCAGGGTAACAGGTCTGTTACTGAGTATGCTGCCAAGTTCACCGAGTTGTCTAAGTATTATACTCCCTATGCTGAGGCTGCTGGGGAATTTTCAAAGTGTGTGAAGTTTGAGAACGGGTTGCGTCCCGAGATCAAGCAGGCGATTGGGTATCAAAGGATTAGAGTGTTTTCTGATTTGGTTGACTGTTGCAGGATTTTTGAGCAGGATTCCAAGGCTAGAGCTGAGAGTTATCAGCAGAGGGTTGATAGGAAAGGCAAGAATCAGATTGATCGTGGAAAACCGTATGCAGCTGGCAAAGGTTTTCAGAGACAGAGTGGGATGAAGAGGCCTAGTGGGGGAGACTCTAGTGCTCCTGCTAAGTGCTACAGATGTGGTCAGGCTGGACATCGTATCCATGAGTGTACCAGTAATGAGAAGAAGTGTTTCAAATGTGGGAAAGGTGGTCATTTGGCTGCAGATTGCCGGTTGAAGACTGTGACTTGCTTCAACTGTGGAGAGGTGGGTCATATCAGTCCACAGTGTCCTAAGCCAAAGAAAGAGAATCAGTCGGGAGGCAAGGTTTTTGCTTTATCAGGTTCTGAGACTTTTGCAGATGATCGTTTGATCCGAGGTACGTGTTATATTAATGGCTTTCCTCTTGTAGCTATTATTGACACAGGTGCGACTCATTCTTTTATATCCTTGGATTGTGCTGTGAAACTTAAGTTAGAGATATCTGAGATGTTGGGTAGTATGGTGATTGATACTCCTGCGAAGGGTTCAGTGACTACTACTTCAGTTTGTTTGAATTGTCCCTTGAGTATTTTTGGTAGAGCCTTTGGGATAGATCTTGTGTGTCTTCCATTAGTGCAGATTGATGTTATTCTGGGTATGAACTGGTTGGTGTTTAACCGAGTCTATATCAACTGTTTTGATAAGACTGTGATATTTCCTGAGATTGAGGAAGGAAAGAGTTTGTTTCTATCAGCAAGGCAAGTGAATGAGGAAGTAGCAGATGGGGCGGAGTTGTTTATGCTGTTAGCAACTTTGGAGGCTAAAGATAAACTGGTGATTGGCGATCTAGCTGTGGTGTGTGATTTCCCTGATGTGTTTCCGGAAGAAGTGAACGAATTGCCGCCAGAACGTGAAGTTGAGTTCTCGATTGATTTGGTACCTGGTACTAGACCGATATCGATGGCTCCGTACCGTATGTCTGCTGTTGAGTTAACTGAATTGAAGAGTCAGTTGGAAGATTTGTTGGATAAGAAGTTTATTCGTCCAAGTGTGTCACCGTGGGGTGCACCAGTGTTGTTGGTTAAGAAGAAAGAAGGTACTATGAGGTTGTGTGTGGACTACAGGCAACTGAATAAAGTGACGATCAAGAATCGGTATCCTTTGCCGAGAATTGATGATTTGATGGATCAGTTGGTTGGTGCAAGTGTGTTCAGCAAGATAGATTTGAGATCTGGGTATCATCAGATACGTGTGAAAACTGAAGATATTCAGAAGACTGCTTTCAGAACAAGGTATGGACATTATGAGTATTCCGTGATGCCTTTTGGTGTGACTAATGCGCCTGGAGTATTTATGGAGTATATGAATAGAATTTTCCATCCGTATCTAGATCAGTTTGTGGTAGTGTTTATTGATGACATTTTGGTGTATTCGAAATCTGAAGAAGAACATGCTGAGCATTTGAGAGTGGTTTTGGGAGTTCTACGAGAAAAGAAGTTATTTGCTAAACTGTCGAAGTGTGAATTTTGGTTAGAAGAAGTTAGTTTTCTTGGCCATGTGATTTCCAGAGGTGGTGTTGCCGTTGATCCTTCTAAGATAGAAGCAGTATCTAAGTGGGAAGCTCCGAAGTCAGTTTCGGAAATAAGAAGTTTTCTTGGACTGGCAGGTTACTATAGGAAGTTTATTGAGGGATTCTCTAAGTTGGCGTTACCGTTGACAATGTTGACTAGAAAGGGGCAAGCAATTGTTTGGGATTCAAAATGTGAAGAAGGTTTCCAAGAGTTAAAGAGAAGGTTAACTACTGCTCCTATTCTGATATTACCGAGTTCGTCGGAATTATTTGAGGTTTATTGTGATGCGTCATTGTTGGGTTTAGGTGGTGTGTTGATGCAGAATAAGCAGGTTATAGCTTATGCTTCGAGACAGCTAAGAGTTCATGAGAGGAACTATCCGACACACGATTTAGAGTTGGCAGCCGTGGTATTTGTTCTTAAGTTATGGAGGCATTATTTGTACGGATCAAGATTTGAGGTTTTCAGTGATCATAAAAGTTTGAAGTATTTGTTTGATCAGAAAGAGCTGAATATGAGACAGAGGAGATGGTTAGAGTTTCTGAAGGATTATGACTTTGGTTTGAATTATCATCCGGGTAAAGCAAATGTAGTAGCTGATGCATTGAGTCGGAAATCATTGCATATGTCTATGTTAATGGTTAAGGAATTGGATTTAATTGAGCAGTTTAGAGACTTGAGTTTGGTGTGTGAGAGTACTCACAATAGTGTTAAATTGGGAATGCTGAAGTTAACAAGTGGTATTCTGGATGAGATCAGAGAGGGTCAGAAATCCGATATGCTTTTGGTTGATAAGTTGACTTTAGTGAATCAAGGTCAAGGTGGTGAATTCCGAGTTGATGAGAATGGTGTTTTGCGATTTGGTGACCGGGTGTGTATTCCGGATGTTACTGAGCTTAAGAAGAGTATTCTTGAAGAAGGACATCGTAGTGGTTTGAGTATTCATCCTGGAGCTACGAAGATGTATCATGATTTGAAGAAGTTATTTTGGTGGCCTGGAATGAAAAGAGAAATTGCGAGTTTTGTTTATTCCTGTTTGACTTGTCAGAAGTCAAAGATTGAGCATCAGAAGCCGTCTGGGCTAATGCAACCGTTGGCTATCCCAGAGTGGAAGTGGGATAGTATCAGTATGGATTTTGTTTCTGGTTTGCCGAGAACAAGTAAGAATTTTGAGGCTATTTGGGTGATTATCGATAGATTGACGAAGTCGGCTCATTTCATTCCGATCAGAATGGATTATCCGTTAGAAAGATTAGCCGAGTTGTATATTGAGAAGATTGTAAGTTTGCATGGGATTCCGTCTAGTATTGTTTCGGATAGAGATCCTAGATTTACATCGAAGTTCTGGGAAGGGTTGCAGAAGGCTTTGGGAACTAAGCTGAGATTGAGTTCTGCATATCATCCGCAGACTGATGGTCAGACGGAGAGGACGATTCAGTCATTAGAAGATCTTTTGAGAGCTTGTGTTTTGGAAAAAAGAGGTGCTTGGGATTGTTATTTGCCTTTGATTGAGTTCACCTACAACAATAGTTTTCATTCGAGCATCGGTATGGCACCGTTTGAAGCTTTGTATGGTAGGAGATGTCGGACGCCTTTATGTTGGTATGAGTCCGGTGAGAGTGCTGTAGTTGGACCGGAGATTGTTCAACAGACTACGGAAAAGATTAAGATGATTCAGGAGAAGATGAGAATTGCTCAAAGTCGTCAGAAGAGTTATCATGATAGGAGGAGGAAGTCACTTGAGTTCCAAGAGGGAGATCATGTGTTTCTTCGTGTTACTCCGATAACTGGTGTTGGTCGAGCCTTGAAGTCGAAGAAGTTGACACCTCGTTTTATTGGTCCTTATCAGATTTTGGAGAGGATAGGAGAGGTAGCCTATCGTATCGCTTTACCGCCGTCGCTTGCGAATTTGCATGAGGTTTTTCATGTGTCTCAGTTGAGGAGATACATTCATGATCCGTCGCATGTTGTCCAAATAGATGATGTACAGGTGAGAGATAACCTGACTGTTGAGACATCACCTATGAGGATTGAGGATCGAGAGTTGAAGCAGTTGCGGGGTAAAGAGATTGCCTTGGTGAAGGTAGCTTGGGGAGGACCAGCAGGTGGCAATGTGACTTGGGAACTTGAGAGTCAGATGAAGGAGTCTTATCCGGAGTTGTTCGCTTGAGGTATGTTTTCGAGGACGAAAACTCTTTTAGTGGGGGAGAGTTGTAACACCCCAATTAAAATAAGCTAATTATTTAATTTAAATTAATATTTTATTTATTAATTTAATTGAATAATTGGAAGTTTGGATTAATATTATTATTTTTGGAATAATAATTATTGGGATTATTATTATTGGATTATTATTTTATAAGTGGAATAAAATAAGTTGGAATAATAAAAAGTCCCATTTTTGGTAAAAAGGGTTTTCACGTGAAAAAGGAAACTCAGAGAAGCTGCTGAAAGAGGAAAAAGGGCAAAAGGCAGAGCAAGAGAAGAGGAGAAGCTTGGAGCTCGGAAGCTGCCGGATTAACTCAGGTAAAGGGGGTTATCATCGATTAACGGGTATTATGGGATGATATGTACTGGGTAGTAATAACTGTTATTTTACCTCTGATTTGATTGATGCCTGATGAATCTGTTGAATATTGGGATGAACGAAATTGGGATTTTTACCGTAGGAATTTGATGTGGAAATGTTAGACTTTGTGGAATCGAATAGGATCTGTTTTGTATTAGACGATAGGAAGGAATTATGTGTGAAAATTGGACTGTAGAAGGTTGGATCGGATAGGCTTCGTAGCAGAAAAGCCATTGCAGATCTGAGAATTCTGATCTCTGGTCATACGCGTATGGCACTAGGCAATACGCGTATGAGATGTTGGTACGCGTATGGGGGGAAGCCTTACGCGTATGGGTGGAAAAGATGGCATTTTGAACGTGAATTGGTCTCTGTTGGTACGCGTAATGGGAAGTTGTTACGCGTAGCGTACGCGTATGGGACAGGTGATACGCGTATGAGTTGAGCGAGGAAATGCGCAATACGCGTATGAGAGTGGGCATTACGCGTATGAGGTTGGCCAGGTTTGGGCAATACGCGTATGGCAGAGGCAATACGCGTATGGGCAGAATTGTGTTTTTGCTGTGCTACTGTTGTGCAGTTTTTGGTTGTTTAGGCTGAGTGATGCGACTTAGCTGAGATATGATGTGATAGGGATCATTTCCCGTTGTTTTGAGTGGCATAGGTATTAGTAGAGTGTGCTAATACTGTGTTTGCTTTTGTGGCATGATATGATATGCTTTTGTGATTAATTATGTTGATGATGTGTGATGGTATACATGATGATGTGAATGTATACATTTGTGAATAGACTGTATTATGGCTTAGAGTGTGAGCATGTGTCTATTCTTGATTATTGTTGATGTTGCATTGCTAGGTGATTAGCATGCATATTGTGGCCTTCGGGTGGTAGCTAATTCCCATGGTGAGGAATTAGTGAGTTTAGTCATTTTTGGACTGTTGTTGATTGTTTGCATGCTAGGTGAGTAGCGTGCATTTCATGGCCCATTTGGGGTGGTAGCTAATTCCCATGGTGAGGAATTAGTGAGTGAGTCACTATGTCTCAAATGAGTGGGACTAGTGAGCTTGGTAGCCGTGCCTGGATTTGGACGGTGAGGTTGAACTATATGTTCACAAATAGTCGATACCGCATGCATAGAGTCTCATTGCATAATGAATGTATGGCATATGATATGAATGGATGTATTCCAGTATCATATGTGTGTTGTGTGTTGTGTTGTTAATGATTGAACATGATGGAGATTTGTACTGTTGATTATGATGTTGGAATGGATATTACTGTTGCTGAATGCGTAGTCTAATTAGGGTGAATTAATGTGTTAATTACTTGGCATTACATGTTGTTCTATAATGCTTATTATATTGATTGAGGAACTCACCCTTACACCTATTTTTCAGGTAACGAGAAATGAGTTGAGTAGAAGCTTATGCTTGGAGTCTAGAGTAGTTTCTTATGGGTCATGCTCTGATAGATGTAACATCGGGAGGGGATGTTTTAATTAATTTGATTTCTGTTGTTGAATGATTGACATGTATTGTGTTACATGTTTTACATTGATGTTGAATTGATTCCGCTGCGATTTATGCAAAGGATCTTATTTTGATTAAAGAAATGAGCATGACAGGATATTTTGATAATTGTGGTGAAATGATTGTGTGACACCCTTCGGGGCATAATTACTCTGATGAATATATATGTGTATTTTAATTATAATAATTTGGGGTATTTAGAAGGGTGTTACAACAAATACAAGGGTAATTTGCTTATGGCGGTTGCACAAGGTGGAAACAACAATGTCTTTCCCATTGCCTTTGCTCTGGTTGAAGGTGAAACGGCTGGTGGATGAGGTTTCTCTCTTCGACATCTCAGAACGCATGTGGCTCCACAAACCAATCTCTATTTGATTTCTGATAGATATGCTGCCATTGAGAGTGCCTATAATAACCATGACAATGAATGACATGGTCCTCCTTCTACCCATGTCTATTGCATTAGACATATTGCACAAAACTTCATGCGTGCAATAAAAGATAAGAATCTTCACAAGAAGGTGGTGAATGCTGGGTATGCTCTAACTCAGCCGTCATTTCAATATTATCGTGATGAAATTAGACTGTCTAATGAAGACGCATGGAGATGGCTAAATAACATACCAGTAGAGTAGTTGAAAAGGGTATTTGACAAAGGTTGTCGACGAGGCTACATGACAACAAACCTTGTGGAATGCATGAACGGTGTATTCAAAGGAATTAGAAATCTGCCAATAACCGCCTTGGTAAGATCGACCTATTATAGGTTGGCTTCTACGTTCACAACCATAGATGAAATATGGAGTGCGGTGTTAATGTACAGACAAGTATTCAGTGAGTGTTCCATGAAAGTCATGAAAGAGGAGAGCATTAAAGCTAGCACACACGCTGTAACAGTCTTTGACCGTCATAGGGAAAATTTCAGCGTCCAGGAAACAATGGACCACAACAGGGGGAAACCAAATTTAGCCTATGCTATTAGGCTAAACAGAAGTTGGTGCGACCGTGGAAAATTCCAGGCCTTCCGCACTCCTTGCTCCCATGTCATTGCAGCATGCGCTTATACTCGTCAAGACGCTTACAGCCATTTATCTGATGTGTACAAGACCGTCACCGTCATGAATCTATATAATCAAAGCTTCTCGATACTACCAATGGAGGAATACTGGCCTCCATATGAAGGTGATATAGTTTGGCACAACGACGAGATGCGTAGAAAGAAAAAAGGAAGGCCAAATAACACACGTATTAGGACAGAAATGGATTCCACAAATAAAATGATAAGATTATGTAGTATCTGTCATCAACCAGGACACAACAAGAACAATTGTCCCAATCGAGGAGCATCATCTGGGTCTTAAGCTTTTTGTAACATTGTATTTCTGTAACCTTCAATAATTATATATCATTAAGTTTTTGCTACAACGAGGTTCATAACAAACATCAGTACAAGATAAGCTAACTGAAAACAGAAATATTTCTAACTGATTACAACAATCAAATTGATGTCATCTCGACCGAACATCATTTCCCTAGCATCCTTATCAGTCTTCATTCGCACCCAACTAAAGATATTGTCGAGTCTCTCAATACTTCTAATTTTTTCCCCTTCTAGTATTTTCCCATCTAACCAACGAACCAACTCCCTTTTCAGTTGCTCGAACGTAGTGATGTTTCAGAAAAGCATCAGCATCTGAGATTTGTCTCTCGCATAAATCACCTTTCCGTATCGGCGACGAACACCAAACATGATTGTCAAATGATTAAATGAGATGTGGAACAATGACTCACACAACACATCTATTTATAACAAAAAAATTGCATTTTACACTAAGGCGCCAATCCAATTGGCGCCTCCTCTCAAGTTATACATAGGGGCGCCAATTGGATTGGTTAGGGCATGTGCCCTAGCCAATCCAATTGGCGCCTCCATTCAATTTTTCAGAGGAGTCGCCAATTGAATTGGCGCCTCCTCCTAAAAGTGAGGTAGTTCGAGATTTTTTTTGAAATCAAGGATATTTTGGGAATTTCCTTTAAAAATGAGTTATTTTTGTTGGTAGAGTGGTAGTGCATAATAATTGGAATTTAAGGCATATTACAATTTACACTTAAGTTGTAAACTGTTTCTTACAGTTTACACTTTAGGCATATTATAGTTTACACAAAAGTGAAATGGATAAATAATTGTTGTAAGATTGATGAATAGATATTTTGATAGGATTTAATTAATGTTGATACTATTAGTACTGGAATATCAAAACTGCAGGACCTATCATTGCATATGTTGTGACACTTTTATTTGAATCATCTACTAACTTCAATAGTGGAATTGGCCGCCCATCCTATCACCATTCAATTGGTAAAAATGTAAAATCAAAGCTAGATTTGTCAATTAAATTCATGTCTCGCCAAGAAGTAATTTGGGGTGCTTGTGGTGCTCACTTTGGACACATTTTTGATGATGGTCCTCCATGGACCAATTGTTAAATGTCGTAGTTGGGAAATTTGAAGCCTTCAACTTTTCAACAGAGGCCCAACTCTCTTTTTTCACTCTAGAATTTAGATTATCATTTTTTGTATTTGAGACAACCTTATCCTCTAGAGAGAGCTTCGTTTCAATCAAATCTTGGGAAGGAAACCTGAAATATGCACCATTTGAAGCACTCCATTGCTAAATAATAAGCAAAACAACAATGCTATCTAATACTATCTTGACTTCATATTTTACACTAATACTTATATTGTATATACTATTATACGGTGAATAATATTTTTTAAAAATAAAAATAAATATTTATGAACAGTGAAATGAAGAATACGTGAACAGTGCGTGAATTTCATTAAGAGAGCAGTGAACAATACTCGAGAATAGTGAGTTTAAGTAGTGAAACAAAATTGATTAATGAAATGTAAAGAATTGATTAATGAAGTGATGACGTTGGTTAATAAACGTCTAGATATTAAAAATAGCCTTTTTTAAGGAAAACAAAGTTGGTTAATGGAAAGTAAAAAGTCGGTTAATCAAGTGATGAAGTTGGTTAGTACATATATTAAAAATAATTTTTAGTAATAAAACAAAGTTGGTTAACGAAATTGTGAAGTTGGCTAATCACACAATTTTATATCTGTATCCCTTAATAAAAAAAAAGAAGTTAATTTTTATTATTATAATATTTCACTATTCACCGTATTATTTAACAGTGTAATATAGGTGTCAGAATTGAGTGTAAGAATATCATTTTTGTAAGCAAAACCATGAACGATGAGAAAAGGAAGTCACAAAACAAAGTGAACATTATTAAGTTGTGAAAAAAATTGAATGAATTGATTCAACAAATTAACTTGTTTATGACTAAAGTGTGTTGAATCTAAAAATTCATTGGACATCAAAAACCTTAAATTGCAGTTCAAATAATCAATTTCAGAGGCAAAATCAATTTTACATGCAATCCTACATATCAAAATCAATTTTACACTTCAAACAATTTTGATTCTTCTGAAAAATAGAATCAAACATTGTTAGAACATTGATTTGGGAGTTCAACACAAGGGAGTATTTCTATTTAATTTCTTGTGGCTCTTCTCTACGAGTAAAATACCCTGTGAGAGACATACCACATACTCACCTAAAACCTTAAGGTGATAGGTGTATGGAATCTCTCACTTATAAAGTGCTCAATCTCCATTTTTCTAATCAATGCAAGACTTCCCCACACGTGTTTCTCAACATTTCTAACTCACACTTATTTTTCTCAACACCCCCTCAAGCGTGAGTCTATTTGTAACATCCTAAAACCCCACATACAGTTATCGCATAATTTAATGAAAAGTAGAACCACATAGGGTGTCACTGTTGGTGTAAGCCCTAGAGGCCAATACTTTTGGTACTTGTATCAAATTATTTATTAATAATAAAAGGCTTTTTCTTTATTATATTTGCTTAATAAAGTCCTTAGAATAGCTAGTCCGTTTAATGTATCAAGTATGACTTAATCATGAGATCACATTAAACATAAGGACACTATTCTTAAAGTATCCGTAGTCAAGCTTTATTGTGAAGTGGGATAACATTAAAGCATGAAGACTATTATGTTTATAGACTGATGATCACATCTCATGGATCATGGATAAAGAGTTATCAAGTCTTAAACATAGGTATGAATATTAAGAGTAATATTTATACTGGGTTGACCCGCTATGAGAATACTATATAGAATGTTATGCAAAGTGTCATAAGTTATTCTCATGGTGATAATGGTGTATACCACCCTTCGACCTGAAACCACTATGGACCCTAGATGTAGAGTCAAGTGCCTTTTTGCTGATCAAACATTGTCCGTAATTGGATGACCATAAAGACAGTTGATGGGTACTCCACGAAGCATGCTAAGGGACATGAGTGACCTAGATGGAATTTGCCCATCCTGCGTAACAGGATAAATGTCTATGGGCCCAATATTGAACTGGACAAGGATGACACGGTCTATGCCTTGTGTTCAACATAGACATAAGGGCAAAAGGATAATTATACACATAATTATTATCACAGAAGGATTTGTCAGATCACATGACATTTTCGTGTCTTGGGTAGCAGTGATGTGTTGCTAGATACCGCTCACTGTTTATTATGTTAAATACGTGATTTAATATGATTGCCAATGCCGCGAAAACCTATAGGGTCACACACAAAGGACGGATTGATGAGAGATAGAGTAATTAAGGAATACCGTAATGTACGGTACCCTTAAGTGAATTATAGAACATCGTAAGGTACGATGTACTTAAGTAGAATACGAAATATGGTAAGGTACCACGCGCTTAAGTGATTTTGACATATTATAAGATATGGGCCATATACACTTGAGTGGGCTTTTTAGCTTGAAGTCCACACAAGTGGTTCTATAAATAGAACCCTTGTGTAGAAGCATTATTGCAGTTGCAACTGCAATTTCGTTTTCTCTCTCTCTCTCTCTCTCTCTCTCTCTCTCTCACTCACTCAAAGCCTTCATTCGTAGTAGCTAGCACTGAGATTGAAGGAATCCGTTCGTGTGGACTGAGTAGAGGCGTTGTCATTGTTCAACGTTCGTGATCGCTCCGTAGATCTGTATCAAAGGTTATAATCGCCACAAGAGGTAACGATTCTATCACTGATCATGCCCATTCGTAAGGATCATTAAAGGAGAAATTTTAAATTTCGCTGCATTTTGGATCACCCTTCTCCTTCAGTCACTAACATCAAACATATCCTACTTTATAACACGAGTTATGTTATTTCATATAAAACCTATCATCACATGCTCACCGTCACTTAGAGTATCATCACAACAGAAACATCATTAAACAATTATTAAATGTATAACATCTCATGACATTTAGTCTCAAACTTCAACTTTCATAACATAATTAAAAGGAGTTATATCAATCAACTCGAACGAATCAGTTGGAATCTCCACGAAACAAAATGATATTTACTTCAACATAAGCAACGTAATAAGTAAACAAATGTTCCCAACCCGATGTTACATAATCAAAGCAAGACACCACTAATCAAAATGATAAATTAAGGAAGTACTCCAAAATTCAGCTTCCACTTACTTCAGCGAGATCTACTCCGGATTATCTGCACGATGCCCATATAAAGGAAACATTCAAACTGAATTGTGAGAAATACATTCAAATAATTAATGGTGCATAAACAATTAGAGTAGATTAAATACAATACAATTCAAACATAATCCATTATATAACATACCACATGTATTCAAGTTTCACCCATTTCATAATAATACACAATCAATATGCAATGTGACTCTCAACAACATTATAGACTCACATGCATGCGGTGCCGATCTCAATCATGGTTCTCATTATGAGTCGGGTTCCATCTTCCGAACACATGAGCCCCACACCGAGCTCCAATCCCCACACCGATCTTGGGACAGTCACAAGCCCCTTCACTGAGACTCGTAACCCGCCTCTTTCACCATCACCAACAGCATAAGATTCATGAATGAGTGAGTGTAGCATCACCATATTTCAACAATAATTAACGGTATTACATCGAAGCGTACAATTCCTATACAACAACCACAAGGTAGTTTTCACACCGAATACTAAAATGATAAAACTTAACGAGTTAAATGCAACTTACCTTTGGCAGTGTCGCTAAGACTACATAAATTAAAAACACATTTCCAAATTACATAAAGATAGTCTCTTGGACTCTTTTGATTATAAATCATGAGACATGAAGATTTTGTTTACTTATAAAGATGACAAAATCCCCATTTGTAGAAAAAAGTGAAAGAGAAAGTGATCTTTTGACACTCATACACAGTGATGTATATGGATCATTTAACACACCGATAAGATGTGGTTTTCAGTACTTCATCACATTTACTAATGATTATAGTTGATATGGTTATGTGTATTTAATGAAACACAAATTTAAATCCTTTGAAAAGTTGAATTAGATAAAAAATGAAGTACAAAACCAATTAGAAAAGAATATTAAAATCCTTTGATCAAATCGAGGCGGTGAATATTTAAGATTAGATTTTTGTTTTGCTCAAGAGCTATAAATGGATACAGTTGGCGAATTCAACCTCTTACTAGTGGTGTTAATCTCCAGTACGGTGGAATGGGGTGAACCTGCATGGTTAACACTCCAACGCCCAAGTCAGTTCAAGATTCAAGATTATTATAATGAAAAATGGAGATTAGAACGTGTATCTTGCTTTCTCGTGTGAACTGATTTATACCTTGGTCCACATGGAGTGGATTTAAGATGAATTGGACCTTATCTATTTGGGGCTTTCGTCGACCCATAACAGATTAGTGAGAGAGTGAAATATGGAATATTGTGAGGTAGATTGTGTACCCAAGAGAATTACGTAACACCTTAAGGTACAATGTGCTTAAGTGAATTTTAGAATATCATGAGGTACATTATACTTAAATGGAATACATAATACATAAGGTATCATGCAGTTAAGTGAAATACATTACACCAAAAGGTACAATGCACTTAAGTGAGTTTTTTCAGCTTGAAGCCCACACAAGTGGTTATATAAACGGAACCCTTGGGCAGAAGCTTTAACACTTGATATAATTTGGCTTTGAACCCTAGTAGTGTTCTCTCTCTCTCTCTCTCTCTCTCTCTCTCTCTCACACACACACACACACACACACACACAACACACACACACACACACACACACACAACACACACACACACACACAAACACACACACACACACACGCACACAAACTATTCATTCATAACAAGTAACACTGAGATTGAAAGCACTTTATTCGTTTGGATTAAGTAGAGCCGTTGTTCTTTGTTCAACATTTGTGATTGTGTATTCGGTTCTTCACCAAATGTATTAATCGCCACAAGAGGTAATTGTTTCTATCACTAATCATGCTCATTCATAAGTATTGACTTAAGGGAAATTTTTGTTTTCCGCTGCGTTTAATATCACGATTTCCCTTCAATACCATTTGAAGTTGTAATAGAAAGTCAGAAAGAAGATGAAACATTATCCATGCTTAAGGACTTGTGATTTTACAACCATACAACATCACAAGCTCTTCCAATAGAGAAGTTTTGAATTGTAACTCCAACAACCAAGAAGAAGAAGAAGAAAAGCGACGTAGAATGACAATTATGGAGAGGTTCAGTAACTTTGTGAAATGAGTGACCCATTTATCTTGGAATAACAACAACTTAATTCCATCCAAAAAGAGAAATGCAACGTGGAAGGTGTCAGTCTCATGACATTAAACACGTATTAGATGGAAGGCAGTTCGTCAAATTTTATATTTATGCTTTATTCTTATTTTTAGTCATTTTAGTTTCAATTATAGATACAATATTTCCCCAAGATATATAGAAATCTAAGGCATAGAGTGTGAGTGATTTTTTTTTACCTTTCTAATACATTTAGCTGCTGAAAAAAATTATGGCGTGTCTCCATTGAATTCCTTATGCAATCTTTAATTTCTAGCCATTATGTGACTGTTGTTGTTATGAGTTGTAATTCAAGTGTGTTGGTTGAAGTGTAACTTGCATAACAAACCACGATATATAACCATGTACCACTAATAATGCAAGGTGTGAGTGAAACCAACTTTAGCTCAATTCATTTATTCTCTCTCTCTCTCTCTCTCTCTCAAAGTGTGTGTGTGTGCGCGCGCTTGCAAAGCTGATTCTTGTTTTTTCTCTCTCAAAATATGTGTGTGTGTGTGCGCACGCGCGCGAAGCTGATTCTTGTTCTAACAGTTGTCACCTCAAATTGTTACACAATCTGCGAAGTTTGCAGTGCAATATAGCCGAAATATCTGTTTTGATCAAATGAAGAATTGTGATTAGAATCTTTAGCCGATATAAAGAATGAGATAAAGATTGGGTAAGAGAGGGTATCGAAACAATCTCTTTATCTGATATTATGTTGACTTGACAACAAATATAAATCTTGCATAATAAACAAAGAAAAATAGAAATAGAAATTGAAAAAGAAGAATTATTCTGTTCGTCCTTACACTTTACAAGTTGGGCTCACTTCCTTAAATAAGCCCAATGAACCAAGCTTCTTAGAGTAAAAATCTCTAACAAACTATTACAATATAAGCAACACCTCAATTTTTCCAACCAATTATACTTAAATAAATAAAAAACAATAAGTTATTATACTTTACCAAGAAATGGATTTGATGTGTTATAAAATAAATGGGATTGGCTCTGTTGAATGTAATGTTATTTAACACTACTCTTTCTTGAAGAAAAAAATATTTAGAATCAAGTTATTTTAGTCTTGTAGCATTTTGGAATTAATTTTATGATTCTGATCCTAATTAGAAATAGGTGACGACATGAACATAAGTAAATTTTGTCTTGGCATTGTCTTCTGTAACAAGTAGCAACAAGCATACAGGAACAAAAGTGAAACACAAAATCAACTAGTCAAATTTCAAAAGCAATAAAACCAAAACATGATTCAACAACCTTTCATAATTTATAAAAATCCAAAATCCAAATCTCATGGATTTCACATCACTACTTAGGACCAGCCCAACATAGTTGTAGTTGTAGGCCTAAACAAAATGTTGAGGTCAAAACTTGAGTAGTTATATGATTAATGCATTTTACATGTGTGGTTAGCATTTTTTTAATTATAAAATATCTTTATTAATCATTCACTAAATGTGATTAATTACTATTTTTAAATATCATTGATCACAATTTTCAAGTGTAAACTTGAATTTGGATATGATTGATAAATATCATAAATGTTTAAACACCTAAAATCGTAAATATTTGAACATAATTTTAATGATTAATAGAAATTTAGATGAATAATAGAAAATTATAGTTAATGATATTCAATTAACATAATGATTACGGGATGATTAATGAGTTGTAACACTTTATTATAGTATTCATTAATAATTTAATAAACATAATAATTATATATCGATATGAATATGAAAAAGCTGGCCCTTAGCAACAAGTTCTACTGCACTAATCCTAAAATCTGGAAATTCCAAAAATTTTCTTTTCTATTATTAGACATAAGAATAATGCTATAATAAAAATTCAATTCATAAAAGATATAGGATGGGACAAAAGTCAAAATCATTATAATTGAGTTTATTTTTATTAATATATAATTATATTTTTAATTATTATAATTATATTATTTTTAGAGATTAATTGAAATACACTGTCAGTGTAAAAGGATTTTACACCATCACTTAATTATAGACGTTGGATATTAAAAGAAGTTTGACTTTTATTTTAAAAATCTATAAAGTAATACAAACGGGTGATGGTGATGAACCGACGGTGTAAAACTTTTTACACTGACAGTGTATACTAATTAATCTCTTATTTTTAATTTAAATTATTTTTTAAATTAAAATAGAATTTTCGAATTGAATAGACAGATTTATATATGAATCATTATTAGTTTTTATTAAATAATTAACAGTCAGAATTCATTCTATAAAAATAAACTATTAAAATATCATAGATTCAAACTCTCATGTCTGATTCTTTTAAACAAGTATCAATTATGTTGCCCACGTTATTTATCAAATTTTAATGTCAATTTCTTTAGTTAAAATAATACAATATTTTATTATCTCAAAATAACACAACTCTAGACGAAAAATGTAAAATAAAAAAAAACAAAACATTATGATATCTCTTGATCGGTTGCTCAGATGGAAAGTGGTCATGAATATTATAAACAAAACAAAGACACATCAACAAAACTCTTTTCTTGGAAATGGACATACCAACAGAACAGAAACACAAAATCAACAGTCAAGTTTCAAAAGCAACATAACCAAAACATTATTCAACAACTTTTCATTTCATCATTCATAAACCAACTATAAATTCCATGGTATTTCAAATTGTTAGTAGCATTTATCTAATTTTTAGTTATAATACTTATATATACGAGAATACTATCACTTTAATAATATTATTTTTGAGAATACTATATTAAACTAACTTTACAACTACGTAAATATGCCATATATGTATTCTCGCATCTACTTAAATTGAATGGGGTATCATGTATATTATAATAACTATTCATTCATGTTCATACCACATTATGTTATTTGTGTCCCTCCTCATTAATGTTATCATTTTGGACCCATCTTTTTTTATTTGGGGCACAAATTTTGAGCCATCTCTATCCACTTTATTGTATACATCTTAATCAATCGGGCTTGGGGTCCCTGTCACCATGTGCATACTTCCACTACTAATTCTGCTTTTTCTAATTTCTATCCACTTATTTTGTTATCTTATATTTAATTCAATGTCAAATTTTATATCTACCTCTTGCAATTTTTTTTAATTAATTTCATAAGCAATTCAATGCTATAAGTTAGTATTTTGTGTATAATTTATGGAGATTTCAATAGTTTTGAATTGTACCAGCATAACATCTCAAAACAGAAAAAACTCTTACAATTCTGGATATTTACATACACTGATGCAC
The DNA here is from genome assembly GCF_024323335.1 of Lathyrus oleraceus. Lineage (NCBI taxonomy): Eukaryota > Viridiplantae > Streptophyta > Magnoliopsida > Fabales > Fabaceae > Lathyrus > Lathyrus oleraceus. The sequence continues at coordinate 379,449,609 of NC_066584.1, read as the reverse complement.
ATTCCCTTTGTCCCAGTTTTATTTTAGGTACAACTCTTTGCTATAAGACTCACTTTTGAGATTTATTTGTTTTTATGATATAAAAAAATTGTGTGTAATATCAATAACCCTAAGAGTTAATGGTAGAAGGATAATTTCTTTTTTGTTTTGATTAATTTAATATTATAATAATTTTTCTTAACATCAATTAATTTTGTAAATGTAATTGAAGGAGTAGAAATTAAATCCTAAATATATTATATATTATATATCATGTGGAAATAATTTGGAATCCACTAGGAGACAAAAGTGCATGTATTATATGATTTAGTTTCTTGATATTAATCATGATGGGCCAGCATTTAGAGCCCATATCTACCTAACAGGCTATTTCAAATATAAATAATGTCAGTTTTTACAGCTAGATAATTACAAGTGAACAACAACCTGAGTAGATTTGTTTTTTCAAGCTAAACAACTTTATAAATGCCAATGTCATATAATACTAAACTTACCTTAATTGCCAATCTCTAAATAAGCCACTTTTCTTTAATTTAATGACCATATCATTTTTCTTAGAGATTAATTACTATACACTGTCAGTGTAAAAAGTTTTACACCGTCGGTTCATCACCATCATCCGTTTGTTTTACTTAATAGATTTTTAAAATAAAAGTCAAATTTCTTTTAATATCCAACGTCTACAATTAAGTAATGGTGTAAAACTCTTTTACACTGACAGTGTATTTCAATTAATCTCTTTTTTTTATATTTGGTTCCTTTGTTATCAAAGATAAAGTTACTTCTATGATCTTTTAAGTTTGATTTTTATTTTATACTGTAAATTTCTAATTTTTAAAATTGATCCTTGAGGAACATAAGTTAAAGACTAATAATGAAGAAAAAATAATTACAAAAAATTTAGGTGATTTGAGTTTTGAGAACTAAGTTAGATCATGGACAAACCTTTAAATAAGAATTACAAATTATTTACTAAAGATATTTTTATTTCGGTAGTAGAAATTGAATTCACAATTTTTCGATGTGTCAAATATAAAATAAATGATTAATTCAAAAATTATATTTATTTCAAAATAAATAGAACTTAAAGTACACCTCTCTATGATCTAATCTAGTTAATAAAATATTCACTATAATTATTTTTAGGAAGCAATTCACATTTTATTTAATTTCCCTGTTCCTATAACATTTTTTTTTTGCGTGGAACGTATAGACTAATTCCTCATAGGAGAGAGGACCATAATGGACAGTAAAATATTTTCTTATTTTCTTTTTAATATTATTGCATATTTAGGAATGAATTTGAACTTAAAATTTATAGTTAAAGTGAAAGAGATCTCTTATCATCTAATCAAAGTATTCGTGAATACTACTTTATTGATATAAGAGAATCCTTTGGGTCGTTTTTTTGATCTGCAATAATTCATACACATTTTGTTTTGTCTGTCATAATAATAGTGCGATTTGTTTTATTTTTCATCTTAACTCGGATTAATAAATGAGTTTCAATTTAGGCGCTTAATACATATTTTAGTCAATTAATTTAATTTAATATTCTACTTTAGTTCCTTAACTAAAAAATCTTATAAGTTACTCATTTAATTTCACTTCTATTACTCTATTTAGTCTCTTCCATGAATTTATGACAAAAATATTAAGTTTTGGTGACGTGACATGACAACAAGGTTATTGATACAAATCTTAGTCAAAATATGTAGTTAAAAATTGATACACTGCAGTTTAAACGGTGTATCAATTTTTAACTACATACGCTAACTCAAATTTGTACGAATAACCTTATTGTCATGCCACGTTACTAAAACTTAACGTTTTTTTTTGTCATAAATCGACAGAAGAGATCAAATAGGATAACATAAGTGAAGTTAAATAACTAACTTGTAAAAACTTTTACTTAAGAAACAAAAATGAAATATTAGATTAAATTAAGGAACTTGTTGACTAATCATGTCTTCAGAATTATATATTTAATTAATGATTTAGGTATTAAGGTTGGCATATGTATTCCACTCATTTAAATTTTGTCACATTTAGTCTAAGTTTCCTTTAGGAAAAAAATCTAATAAAAAGGGTAAGGAATCACTTTAGTTCTTAGTAGGACAAAAAAATAGAATGAACATAATGGGAATTAAAAATGATAAATTTATTTAAGTACATGATCATATGTCAAGAATTATTGCTATATAATCGTCCATCCTTAGGACATTATCATGTGTCAAGAATTCTTGCTATATAATCGTCCATCCTTATCCATTCGAGTTATTTTGACACCTACCATTCAACTTGTTGTAATTGTTGAAATTAAACATTAATCTTGGAGATAATCTAAATCAATTTCGATGAACAAAAATCAATTTTTTTATTGATCAAGCCTCTTATTCTTCATCCTTTATTTGAGTGAATCAACCATACATTAATTGCAAGATGATTCTACTTTGCACACAGATTTGAAGAGATAAAACATAAATTCAAGTTTGAGAGAGTACATAATTTTGAAGGAGAATAATAATGTATTGTATTGTGTAACTATACTAAATTGTGTTACAAAAGTTTTCAGAGTGATGAGTTATTTGTAACTACATAGTGTCTCATTCTATTTATAATGAGATTACTTACACTCCAAATAATCTTAAAATAACGAACTCAACAGTTACACGAAAATACTAAGTTAAACTCTGTCGAATTCTAGCTTATTCGATTCTATTGAATATACATATTCTTAAACAATGAGTGATGAATTAGTTGTAACTACATAGAGTCTCATTCTATTTATAATAAAATTACTTACACTCCAAATAACTTTAAAATAACTAACTCAACTGTTACACGAAAATATTAAGTTAAACTCTGCCGAATTCTACCTGATTCGACTCTGTTGAATATACGCATTCTTAGACGCTGTCGAAGTAAACTTTATTCAGACTTTGTCACTATCGAGTACAATCTTACTTAACACAAAGAATTACATATTTAACATGTCACCTAATTCATTGTGTCTAAGCTATCTACATTCATCATTGTTCTCAATCTTTTTAACAAATCGACCTACACACACTATTAGAAATAAGATATTTTATGACGAAACATTCACCTCGAACATTCAAAAACTGAGGAAATATATTCTGAGAGCGCCATGTTTTATTTTACAAAAAATCTTTTCTCTCAGTTTTGTTTAGAATCTCAGGTATTGCATTTTATGTTATTTTTGTTTTCTATGATTTATTTAGTATTTCTCACTTGACGTCTTTTCAACTTCCATTTTTTTCTTTGTTAACTTTTTAAATTTGTATTTACCTCGGTTACATATACCAATGGAGAGGTGATATATTATGTCAATATTTATTAATTACGTTTTTCAAAAGCTTCTTTTTTTATGAACTCATATACCTCGATTTTCCTTAAAAATCGGCATGAAAGATCTTTTAATTGTAATCCCGGAATATAGCGTTATAGCGCTTTTTCTTTTTCTTTTATTTTTAATTAATGAATACACTTCAATGTTCCCTAAAAACCAACATGAGAATAGTTTGTATAAAATACTTCAAAGAGCTACTCTCTAACTTTTCGTTTATCTATCAACGCTTTAACTTCATCGTCATTCGCTGTGCAGAAACCTAGGCGATTTTTATTACCATTCTCTCATCAAAACTCTTCCAACTGTTGACGATTTTCATCGTCACTCTCATCAAAACACGAACATCATCTCTATTTCAAACCTTAAATGAATCCTCATCGTCACGTTTGAGGTACTTCTTTATTACGTTTTTGTTTATATAACTGAAATGGTTTTAGTTCATATCACTAAAATAATTTTAGTTTATATTAATATGAACATCATCTATATTCCCATACAACATCATTGAAAATGTTTATTATCACTTAATTTTTTTATTTTTATCATTATTTTTTAATTTTTATTATATCTAATCAATCATGGCCGAACTGCATTTGTTTTTCACTGAAATGGTGTCTCACCATTTGTTACCATTTCATTAGGTTTTCACTTGCATTAGTGTTAGCATCACTACAATGATGTCTCCGCTATTATTCTTTATTTAGATAGTCATGACCGATACAACAAACAACTCCCATATAACATCAACGACTCACCCGAAAGATGTTGGTGTCTCAATGAATTCAACCTCCACGAGTCATACAACTACCTCTACAAATACATTTTGTAAAAGAAAATCTATGTTGGAGCAAGGTTGTTCATATACCTTAGATTTTGATGATAACAAAGTACTTAAATAAAAAATGGGTATACTAACATATGCTCAAGTATGCAGGATCATAAGCATATGCTTAATCTTGATTGAAAAATATGTGGAGAAGAAATATAAGTCTGATTCTGATTGATTAGAATCTGATAACTCTGAATGTCTTCATCAGCCTCTGAAAGTTCAGACTCTAGTAATATATTCTTACATCTAGTGACAGCTCAGACTCTGAAGGCTTGAAGAGCCTCTGATCTGTATAGTCTACTAAAGCATACTAGTCTTCAATCAGAGTCACATTCAGAAGATTTAGCACAAGCGTTCATCAGAACCGTCGTCTAAGAGAATTCTAGAACTTGACAGTATCTTGTAAAGCACTTTGTATCTTTTCAGAGTCAGAGTGTGTTGAGTCCAGAATCTGATGATGTCACACGTCAAATCTTCAGAGTCAGAATCTGTTAGCAAAATCTACACACTAGACAAAAACCATTAGGGTACAAAATTGTTCTCTAAGAAACAATTCATTGTTATCATCAAAACTAAAGGCCAGATGCAAAACGAAATCTTGTTCTTACAATGTCCCCCTTTTTTACGATGACAAAACCATGTATTTTGATGAACATTTTTTACTTGGTTTAATCACCTAAAACTACCAGAGTGAGTTTTGTAAGCTTCCCCTGAATGTTGTACTTTTAAAAATTATTTTTGAGCTTAGAATATCAAAGTTAGGTTTGCAAGCTCCCCGTGAACTTTAGACTTAAAATAATATTAACACATATAAAATCTCAATCAACATAGAAGAAAGAACTTCCCATAAGGCAGAAGCCTGGTTACTATGAATGTAGTAACTTCCCAGAGTGAAAAAGCTTGGGTACCGAAGTATTTCATTTTAGAAACGACTTTCCTTAAGTGTAAGAATGTCTGGTCATCAGCCTTGTTACAGAGCATGATTTGTCAGAGCTTTCATATTTCTGGTTGTATGCAGCCCTGGTTGATATCAGAAGTTGTATACACCTGGTTTAGAACTTTGTTTAGTTTAGAACTTGTGTACGCCTGATTCAATACACACCTGGTTCACTTAAACTGAGTTCAGAACATGTTTACCTGGTTAACTGCAAACTGCCTAGTTAACTATTCAGAACATATGCCCTGTTCACTTGGACTTTAATCAGCTTGGTTAATGCCTTAAAACAAGAAACACTTGGTTAACATGATGAACTTATTCAAAGTTCCCAAAAAAGTCACCAATGTCAAAAATAATGTTAAAGACATGTTTGGGTTTCTGAATTGTTGTTAGGTATATCAAAACCAATCATTCTTCTCCCCCTTTGTCATTAATAAAAAAGAAATAAATACAAAGTAAATCAAACAAAATTTTCATTTCATAAAATGATCCAAGTACAGAAATGAAAAAGCTTAAAACTAAGAGAACACAAAGTTTTAGAATAAGGGTTTAAGGAAGGGGTGGAAATCTTGATAAGATAGATCCAAGCATCCCTTCAATGATTGTTGTCTTCTCATCTTGACGTTTGAACATCTCATCTATTTTATTTAGCCTTTCTTTGACCATAAAATTCTCAACCTTCAGGTCTTCCAAAGTCTTCATAGTGATATCCTCAGAAATCACAGTCTTCTTAACCCCAAAAATGCTTGCAACTTCAAGAGTCGTTTCAGAAGTAGCCAAAGTAGTCTATTCTGGTGAAGGAGGAGGGATCAATTATGTATCAAATTTTAACTACATACGCTAACACAAATTTGTACGAATAACCTTATTATCATGCCATGTTACTAAAACTTAATGTTTTTTTGTCATAAATCGATGGAAGAGACCAAATAGGATAACATAAGTGAAGTTAAATAACTAACTTGTAAAAAAAATTAGTTAAGAAACAAAAATGAAATATTAGATTAAATTAAGGGACTTGTTGACTAATCATGTCTTCAATATTATATATTTAATTAATGATTTAGGTATTAAGGTTGGCATATGTATTCCACTCATTTAAATTTTGTCACATTTAGGAAAAAAATCTAATAAAAAGGGTAAGGAATCACTTTAGTTCTTAGTAGGAGAAAAAAATAGAATGAACATAATAGGAATTAAAAATGATAAATTTATTTAAATACATGATCATATGTCAAGAATTATTGCTATATAATCGTCCATGCTTAGGACATTATCATGTGTCAAGAATTATTGCTATATAATCATCCATCCTTATCCATTCGAGTTATTTTGACACCTATCATTCAACTTGTTGTAATTGTTGAAATTAAACATTAATCTTGGAGATAATCTAAATTAATTTTGATGAAAAAAAATCAATTTTTTTATTGATCAAGACTCTTATTCTTCATCATTTATTTGAGTGAATCAACAACAGATTGATTGCAAGATGATTCTACTTTGCACACAGATTTAAATAGATGAAACATAAATTCAAGCTTGAGAGAGTACATAATTTTGAAGGAGAAGAATAATGTATTGTACTGTGTAACTGTACTAAATTGTTTTACAAAAGTTTTCAGACTGATGAGTTAGTTGTCACTACATAGAGTCTCATTCTATTTATAATGAGATTACTTACACTACAAATAATCTTAAAATAACGAACTCAACAATTACACGAAAATACTAAGTTAAACTCTGTCGAATTCTAACTTATTCGATTATATTGAATATACACATTCTAAAATAATGAGGGATAAGTTAGTTGTAACTACATAAAGTCTCATTCTATTTATAATGAAATTACATACACTCCAAATAATTTTAAAATAACTAACTCAACTGTTACACAAAAATATTTAGTTAACTCTGTCGAATTCTACCTGATTCGACTCTGTTGAATATACACATTCTTAGACGCTGTCGAAGTAAACTTTGTAGATGTTTGATTGGATGCATTTTGTGTTAAAACACTAACTGTACTCTGATATCTTGACTGATGTCATGACATGCTTTGTAGATGTTTGATTGGCTGCATTTTGTGTTAGAACATTAAATGTACTCTGATGTCTTGACTGATGTCATGACATACTTGAGTAGTATGCTGCAGGTTTAGCCAATACAGGATTTACTGAATGTCAAACTGGATGTTATGACATTCATCCATGACAGCAGATACTGAACCATAGAATAGTTGGTTTTTCTGTTATAGCTCAGTATTAAGTTCAATATGTTTTTCACGAGAGTAGCAGACCTGGCACATAGCCTACTGTCTGAATGTCAAACTGGATGTTATGACATTCATCATTGACAGCATATACTGAATAATAGGCAGGTTAGTTTTTCTGCTACAATTCAGTATGTATTTCAGTCTGTTTATCAAGGGAATAACAGACCTGGCATAAGGCCTATTGTCTAAATGTCAAACTGAATGTTATGACATTTATCTCTGACAGCTGATGCCGTATTATAGACTGGTTGGACTTTCTGTTATAGTTCAACATTTAGTCCAGTCTGTTTTTCAGGAGAATAACAGACCTAGCATATGGCCTATGTTCTGGACGTTAAACTGAATGCTGTGACATTCATTCCTGACAGCATATGCTAAAGTGTAGGATGGTTAGTTTTTCTGTTTCAGTATTTTTCTCAGGCTATTTTTCAGGAATCCAACAGCTGAGCTAAAATCCAGGAAACTAACAACTGAGCTACAATTAATGAACCTAACAAATAGCCTATTTGTTAGCACCCTAATATGTGGAAATTAGGTTAACTTGCTTAACCTTAATTTTAGGAAATACAAGTACAAGGCCCAAGTGCTGCAATATAAAAGGATGGCAATCCTTCTTTCAGAACTCAGGGGTTTTTAGCGTGAAACATTCATTGTTCCATCATACTTCACTGCTATATTTTGTGTGTGTGTATTGTATTAGGTGTATCTTGTGAGCCAAGCAATTATCACCTAGATGATTGCATTGGACTAGGGTGTTCATTGAGTTGTAAGTGTTGTGTCACTCTAAGCTTTTAAGCGTGAGTGCTGTGTATCTTGATTAAAGCTGTTAAGCACAATCAAGAGTTGTTTGAAGTGTAACTTCAACATTGACTTTAACCGTAATTAAAGGTTGTAATCACTGAGGTGATTGAGGGGGAGTGAGTAGGAACTCTGGTCTTAGTTTAAGATTGAAATTGCATTGGGTAGGTATTAAGTGATAGAATTAAACAGTTGGTTTAAGGTCTGAATTAATACTACTAATAATGGATTTCCTCCCTGGCTTGGTAGCCCCCAGACGTAGGTGTGTTTGTCACCGAACTGGGTAAACAATTCCTTGTGTTCTTTACTGCACTTACATTTACCTGCTGTAAACATTCCTGTCTGCACAGAATCGGATGTCATAACATCCTGTGTGACATCGATAGTCTGTTAACTAGAATTTCAATTGGCATCAGAGCAGGCACCCTGCCTGTTAATTTCTGGGTGAGATCTAGGGACGTTACTTTCTAGTACCATGGACAAGGATGTAGGATACTCCAATAGACCACCCATGCTGGATGGTTCTAACTATGATGACTGGAAACCTCGTATGATAGCCTTCTTGAGGTCTCTAGATAGCAAGGTCTGGAGAGCTGTCAACAAAGGATGGGAACATCCAACGAAGACAGGTAAAGATGGAATCATTATGCAAATTCCTGAAGAAGAGTGGGACAAGGAGCAAGAGGCACTAGCCCTTGAAAACTCTAAGGCCTTGAATGCACTGTTCAATGGAATAAATAAGAACATCTTCAGACTGGTGCATCACTGTGAACTGGCTAAAGAAGTTTGGGATACTCTCAAAACAACGCATGAAGGTACCTCAAAGGTGAGGATGTCTAAACTTCAGATGCTGACCACCAAGTTTGAAAATCTGAGGATGAAAGAGGATGAGAGTATTCATGACTTCCACATGAATATTCTTGAAATTGCCAACACTTTTGGTGGCTTAGGAGAGAAAATGGCTGAAGAAAAAATTGTAAGAAAGATTCTCAGATCATTGCCAAAGAGGTTTTCCATGAAGGTCACTGCTATAGAAGAGGCTCAAGATATCTGCAATATGAAGGTTGATGAGCTTATTGGTTCTCTCCAAACTTTTGAAATGGGCTTGTGTGAGAATGTTGAAAAGAAGAACAAAAGCATAGCTTTTGTATCAACTACTGAAGAGGATTCAGAAGAAGGAAGTAGTGGAGGTGATGAAAGCATATCAGAAGCCATAGCCATGCTTGGGAGACAGTTCAACAAGTTCATAAAGAAGATTGATCGAAAAGGTAGACCAAATGTCAAGAACATTTCTTCTGACATCAGGAAAAGATCAACATCTGAAGAAAAGTTCAACCAAGGCAAGGGAATCCAGTGTCATGGATGTGAAGGTTTTGGACACGTTAGAGCTGAATGTCCTACTTACCTGAAGATGCAAAAGAAGGGACTATCTGTCACCTGGTCTGAAGGAGACTCTGAGAGTGAATCAGAAGGAGAATCTGCTAAACATGTCACTGCACTAACAAGTGTCTGTGCCTCTGATGATGACTCAAGTGGAGATGAACTGACTCTTGATGAACTTGCTGCTTCATATAAAGAGCTATGTGTCAAAAGTGCAGAAGTGTGTATACAGGGAGAAAAGCAGAAGAAACTCATCAAGGAGCTGGAGGATGAGAAAAAGAAGCATCTGACAGTCAAAGATGGTCTAAATGGTGAGATAACCTTGCTGACCTCCAAGCTAGATCAAATGACAAAATCCATCAGAATGCTGAATAAAGGAACTGACACGTTGGAAGAGATTCTAAAGGTGGGACAGAAGTCAGGAACCATGTCTGGTTTAGGCTTTGTTAAGAAATCCTCAGCTGAATTAAAACGCTCAAAGGCTGAAGTTCAGAAACTCAAGCAGAAGTCACAACCAATGTCTCAACATCAGGGAACCAGGATGAGTAACCATCAGAAGAAGAAATTTCAGAGATGGAGATGTCACTACCGTGGTAGATTTGGTCATATAAAAGCCTTCTGCTACAGGTTGCATGGTTATCCTAACCAAATCCCTCATGTCATACCTAAGCATAAGGCATCTAAGCATAATGCCCCCATCAAGAAACGACAATGGGTTGCTAGGTTAGCTCACACAGCTCTAAGGGCATCTACCAGAGAAGACTGGTACTTTGGTAGTGGCTGCTCAAGACATATGACTGGTATGGAGAATTTATTGGTGGATATACAACCTCACACTACCAGTTATGTGACCTTTGGTGATGGTGCTAAAGGAAAAATCAAAGGTGTTGGTAAGCTGGACAGTTATGGAGTTCCAGAACTGAATAATGTGATGTTAGTAAAAGGACTAACTGCTAATCTCATCAGCATAAGCCAGCTGTGTGATCAAGGGTTCTATGTTCAGTTCACTAAGGAACTATGTGTTGTGACGAATGGAGATAATCAGGAAGTTATGAGAGGATCCAGATCCAAAGATAACTGCTATCTATGGGAACCTAAAGTATCAAACTACTCCTCAATTTTCTCCTCAGCCAAGGAAGAACAGGAGGTGAAGCTGTGGCATAGACGTCTTGGTCATCTTCATTTAAGGGGTATGAAAAAGATCATATCCAAGGAAGCAGTTAGAGGAATCCCAAAGTTGCTTATTGATGAAGGAAGAGTCTGTGGAGAATGCCAGGTTGGCAAGCAAACTAAGATGTCACATCCTAAGCTGGGACATCCTACAACATCCAAAACTCTGGAACTTTTGCACATGGACTTAATGGGACCTATACAGGTTGAAAGTCTGGGTGGAAAGAGATATGCCTATGTGGTTGTTGATGACCATTCTAGATACACATGGATAAGCTTCATCAGAGAAAAGTCAGATGCATTTGATGTCTTCAAAGATCTGGCATCAGACTTCAAAGGGAAAAGGATAGTTGTATTGTCCGAATTAGGAGTGACCATGGGACGAAGTTTAAAAATTCCAAGTTTGATGAGTTCTGCTCATCTGAAGGGATAAGTCATGAGTTTTCCTCACCTATTACTCCTCAGCAAAATGGGATAGTTGAAAGGAAAAATAGAACTATTCAAGAATCTGCTAGAGCTATGATTCATGCAAAGAAGCTTCCTATGCATTTTTGGGCTGAAGCTATGAATACAGCTTGCTATGTTCACAATAGAGTTACCTTGAGAAAAGGAAACTCTTCCACTCTATATGAAATATGGAAAGGCAGAAAACCCACTGTGAAGTACTTTTATATCTTTGGAAGTAAATGTTACATTCTTACAGATCGTGAACAGAGAAGGAAAATGGACCCCAAAAGTGATGAGGGTATATTCCTAGGATACTCAACTAACAGCAGAGCCTACAGAGTGTTCAACTCTAGAACCAATGTCCTGATGGAATCCATAAATGTGATTGTGGATGATAAAGAGGAAGGAGCCAATGCCATAGAGGATGTTGGAACATTCCTTGAGACTTCAACAGACATACCAGTCAAGACTGAAGAGGTACAGGAAACTCCTCCTGAATGTGAGGTAGATGCATCCAACAAGGTGCCTTCTATCAGAATTCAGAAAGACCACCCTAAGGATCTTATCATAGGGGATCCCAATAGTGGTGTGACTACCAGATCAAGGGAGAATAGCTCAAATTCCTGTTTTGTATCCAAGGTTGAACAAAAAAATGTGAAAGAAGCCCTGACTGATGAATATTGGAGCAATGCCATGCAAGATGAACTGGAGCAGTTTAAAAGGAATGAAGTGTGGGAGTTAGTTCCACGACCTGAAGGGACTAACATCATTGGTACCAAGTGGATCTACAAGAACAAGTCTGATGAGAAAGGAGTAATCACTAGAAATAAAGCAAGACTAGTGGCACAAGGATATACTCAAGTTGAAGGGGTTGATTTTGATGAGACTTTTGCACCAGTTGCAAGACTTGAATCAATAAGATTGCTGTTAGGTGTTGCCTGCATTCTGAAGTTCAAATTGTTCCAAATGGATGTGAAGAGTGCCTTTTTAAATGGCTACTTGAATGAAGAAGTCTATGTGGAACAACCTAAAGGGTTCTGTGATCCTAACCTGTCAAAGCATGTGTACAAGTTGAGGAAAGCTTTGTATGGGTTGAAGCAAGCTCCTAGAGCTTGGTATGAAAGGTTGACTAAATTTCTGACCTCTAATGGGTACAGAAAAGGAGGGATAGATAAGACTTTGTTTGTGAAGGATGAAGATGGCAAAATCATGATTGCCCAAATCTATGTGGATGATATTGTCTTTGGTGGAATATCAGAGCAAATGGTGAAACATTTTGTTCACCAGATGCAATCTGAGTTTGAAATGAGTCTGGTCGGGGAATTGACTTATTTTCTTGGACTGCAAGTTAACCAAATGGAGGACTCTATGTTTCTCTCCCAAAGCAAATATGCCAAGAACATAGTTAAGAAGTTTGGTATGGATAATGCTAGTCACAAAAGAACTCCTGCACCTACTCATTTAAAATTAACCAAAGATGAATGAGGTCCCAGTGTTGATCAAAGCTTGTATAGAAGCATGATAGGTAGTCTAATATATCTAACTGCCAGTAGACTTGACATTGCCTATGTAGTTGGTGTGTGTGCTAGATACCAAGAAGAACCCAAAGTGAGTCACTTAAATCAAGTCAAGAGAATTCTCAAGTATATCAATGGGACTTGTGACTATGGTATGCTATACTCTCATGGCTCTGAGCCTGTCTTATCTGGGTATTGTGATGCTGATTGGGCTGGGAGTGCTGATGATAGAAAAAGCACATCAGGAGGATGTTTCTTTTTGGGAAACAATCTCATATCATGGTTCAGCAAGAAACAGAACTGTGTATCACTGTCCACTGCAGAGGCTGAATACATAGCAGCTGGAAGCAGTTGTTCTCAACTGGTATGGATGAAACAGATGCTGACTGAGTACAATGTCTCTCAAAATGTCATGACATTGTTCTATGACAATCTCAGTGCCATCAATATTTCAAAGAATCCCATCCAACACAGCAGGACCAAACATATTGACGTTAGACATCACTTCATCAGAGATCTGGTGGAAGACAAAGTGATTACCTTGGAACATGTAGCTACTGAACTACAACTTGCTGACATATTCATAAAGGCTTTGGATGCTACTCAGTTTGAAAATTTAAGGGGAAAATTGGGAATATGCCTTTTTGAGGATTTATAGCAACCAAGGATGTTTGGAATGTATTGTTTAATATTTCTAACTATTAAACAATTGAAAGTGTGCTCTGATTGGTCAATAGATCATAGCTATTTCACTTACAGCAAGTGTGTTAACAAGATGTTAAGGGGATATCCCAACATGAGACAGCCTATGCACCTGCTAAAGGTCAAGAACATGTTCATGCAGGAGTGGTTCAAGATGTCATACTCAAAGTCATGGCATCTGATATGGGTGTACCTGTTGTGAAGCAAGAGTGTGTGTCTACTTGATCAAAGCTGTGAAGCAGGATCAAGTGGGTGGTGTCTTGATCAAAGTTGTAAAGCAAGATCAAGAGGGGGTGTTCTTGATTGAAACTGTGAAGTAAAATCAAGATTGTGTTTCTGAAAAATGTGTGTAATTTATTTTGTTTTGGTTTGTATTATTAAGGGTTGCTTTGGCAACATTTTTGACAAAAAGGGGGAGTAACACCTGTACCCCAGGACAACAGATTTTCTATGTGCTTGAACAGATATTGAAGATCCTCTAATCCAGAGGTTGTGCTGCAGCTTGATGTTCACCTTCTATGTGTGATGAGTGTGAGTGTGTTACTTATATGTGTGCTGCTGCTGTTTGAAGTTTTTATTTAACTTCTGTGTGTGCTGCTGTTTGAAGTTTTTATTTAACTTCTGTGTGTGCTAAGTGTGCTGCTGTTCTGAGTGTATTAGCTATGTTAATTCTCTGATAGGATGTGTGTTTTCCGCTGTTGTAAACTCTGTTGTGATGCCAAGTTGTTTTAGCCAAACATTTGCCAAAGGGGGAGTTTGTAGATGTTTGATTGGCTGCATTTTATGTTAAAACACTAACTATACTCTGATGTCTTGACTGATGTCATGACATGCTTTGTAGATGTTTGATTGGCTGCATTTTGTGTTTGAACACTAACTGTACTCTGATGTCTTGACTGATGTCATGACATACTTGAGTAGTATGCTGCAGGTTTAGCCAATACAGGATTTACTGAATGTCAAACTGGATGTTATGACATTCATCCATGACAGCAGATACTGAACCATAGAATAGTTGGTTTTTCTGTTACAGCTCAGTATTGAGTTCAGTATGTTTTTCAGGAGAGTAGCAGACCTGGAACATAGCCTACTGTCTGAATGTCAAACTGGATGTTATGACATTCATCATTGACAGCATATACTGAATAATAGGCAGGTTAGTTTTTCTGCTACAGTTCAGTATGTATTTCAGTCTGTTTATCAAGGGAATAACAGACCTGGCATAAGGCCTATTGTCTAAATGTCAAACTGAATGTTATGACATTTATCTCTGACAGCTGATGTTGTATTATAGACTGGTTGGACTTTCTGTTACAATTCAACATTTAGTCCAGTCTGTTTTTCAGGAGAATAACAGACCTAGCATATGGCCTATGTTCTGGACGTCAAACTGAATGTTGTGACATTCATTCCTGACAGCATATGCTAAAGTGTAGGATGATTAGTTTTTCTGTTTCAGTATTTTTCTCAGGCTATTTTTCAGGAATCCAACAGCTGAGCTAAAATCCAGGAAACTAACAACTGAGCTACAATTAATGAACCTAACAAATAGCCTATTTGTTAGCACCCTAATATGTGGAAATTAGGTTAACTTGCTTAACCTTAATTTTAGGAAATACAAGTACAAGGCCCAAGTGCTGCAATATAAAAGGATGGCAATCCTTCTTTCAGAACTCAGGGGTTTTTAGCGTGAAGCATTCATTGTTCCATCATACTTCACTGCTCTATTTTATGTGTGTGTCTTGTATTAGGTGTATCTTGTGAGCCAAGCAATTATCACCTAGATGAATGCATTGGACTAGGGTGTTCATTGAGTTGTAAGTGTTGTGTCACTCTAAGCTTTTAAGCGTGAGTGCTGTGTATCTTGATTCAAGTTGTTAAGCACAATCAAGAGTTGTTTTAAGTGTAACTTCACCATTGACTTTAACCGTAATTAAAGGTTGTAATCACTGAGGTGATTGAGGGGGAGTGAGTAGGAACTCTGGTCTTAGTTTAAGATTGAAATTGCATTGGGCAGGTATTAAGTGATAGAATTAAACAGTTGGTTTAAGGTCTGAATTAATACTACTAATAATGGATTTCCTCCCTGGCTTGGTAGCCCCCATACGTAGGTGTGTTTGTCACCGAGTTGGGTAAACAATTCCTTGTGTTCTTTACTGCACTTACATTTACCTGCTGTAAACATTCCTGTCTGCGCAGAATCGGATATCATAATATCCTGTGTGACATCGATAGTCTGTTAACTAGAATTTCAAATTTTATTCAGACTTTGTCACTATCGAGTACAATCTTACTTAACATAAAGAATTACATATTTAACATGTCACCTAATTCATTGTGTATAAGCTATATACATTCATCATTGTTCTCAATCTTTTTAACAAATCGACCTACACACACTAATACATATAAGATATTTTATGACGGAACATTTACCTCGAACATTCAAAAACTGAGGAAATATATTTTGAGAGCACCATGTTTTATTTTACAAAAAATCTTTTCTCTCAGTTTTGTTTAAAAACCGAGGATATCTATATCTATATTTATATTTATATCTATCTATCTATCTATCTATTTATCTATATTTATATTTATCTATCTATTTATCTATATTTATCTATCTATCTATCTATCTATCTATCTATCTATCTATCTATCTATCTATATATATATATATATATATATATATATATATATATATATATATATATATATATAGATATATATATATATATATATATATATATATATATATATATATATATATATATATATATATATATATATATATATATATATCTATATATATATATATATATATATATATATATATATATATATATATATATATATATATATATATATATATATATATATATATATATATATCTATATATCTATATATATATATATATATATATATATATATAAGACCTCGCTTTAAATCTTAGGTATTGCATTTAGTGTTATTTTTGTTTTCTATGATTTATTTAGTATTTCTCACTTGACACCTTTTCAGCTTCCATTTTTTTTTGTATTTACCTCCGTTACATATACCAACTGAGAGGTGATATATTATATCAATATTTACTAATTACTTTTTACAAAAGCTTCTTTTTTTTATGAACTCATATACCTCGATTTTCCTTAAAAATCGACATGAAAGATCTTTTAATTGTAATCCCGGAATATAGCGTTATAACGCTTTTTCTTTTTCTTTTATTTTTAATTAATGAATACACTTCAATTTCCCCTAAAAACCAACATGAGAATAGTTTGTATAAAATACTTCAAAGAGCTACTCTCTAACTTTTTGTTTATCTATCAACGCTTTAACTTCATCGTCATTCGCTGCGCAGAAACCTAGGCGATTTTTATCGTCACTCTCTCATCAAAACTCTTCCAACTGTTGACGATTTTCATCGTCACTCTCATCAAAACACGAACATCATCTCTATTTCAAACCTTAAATGAATCTTCATCATCACATTTGAGGTACTTCTTTATTACGTTTTTGTTTATATAACTGAGATGGTTTTTGTTCATATCACTGAAATAGTTTTAGTTTATATTAATATGAACATCCTCTATATTCCCATACAACATCACTGAAAATGTTTAGTATCACTGAACTTTTTTATTTTTATCATTATTTTTTCATTTTTATTATATCTAATCTATCATGGCTGAATTGCATTTGTTTTTAACTGAAATAGTGTCTCACCATTTGTTACCATTTCATTAGGTTTTCACTTGCATTAGTGTTGATGTCTATTCTTTATTTAGATGGTTATGGCCGATGCAACAAACAACTCCCATATAACATCAACGACTCACCCGAAAGATGTTGGTGTCTCAATGAATTCAACCTCCACGACTTATACAACTACCTCTACAAATACACTTTGTAAAAGAAAATCTATGTTGGAACAAGGTTGTTCATATACCTTGGATTTTGATGATAACAAAGTACTTAATTAAAAAATGGGTATACTGACTTATGCTCAAGTGTGCAGGATCATAAGCATATGCTTAATCTTGATAAAAAAAAATATGTGGAGAAGAAATATAAGGCAGATTCTGATTGAACAGAAACTGATAACTCTGAATGTCTTCATCAGCCTCTGACGGTTCAGAGTCTGGTCATATGTTCTTACATCTGGTGACAGTTCAGACTCTGAAGGCTTGAAGAGCCTCTGATATGTATAGTGTACTAAAGCGTACTAGTATTTGAATGTGGCAAGAATCACAAGAGGGGGGGGGGGGGGTTAATTGGTTTTCTAAAAGTGAAGGATATTTTATACCAACACAATCGAACAGTAACACGAACAAGAAAAATAACACATTTATTTTTATCTTGGCTCTCTGTTAACAAATCTACCTCCAGTTCAGGCGCCAAAGTGATTTTGCCTTCGCAATAAGGACTTAGTCCACTATAACTGAAACCGATTACAGATATCACAAAGACAAACCACCTTTGTCTTCTTGATTCTATCTGGCTAAAACCTAGTCACTCAAGAAATACACTTAAACAAATGAGATTTACAATAATGTGTTTACAAGATTGCTTCTATGAAAGTAGATTCACTACGCCAAAAAGGTTTTTTAACAGCGCATCTTAGACAGCGCTTTTAAAAGAAAGCGCTGTCTAAGGTTAAAATAAAAATAAAACACGGAAAATGTTCTAAAAAAATAATGAAAGCGCTATCTAAGGGGGGGTCTTAGATAGCGCTTTTAGAAAGCGCTGTCTAAGACCCCCCCTTAGAGAGCGCTTTTAGAAAGCGCTTTTAAATATAGACCTTAGTCAGCGCTGCGCTGTTTAAAGTCTTTCAATTAAAAAAATCTGTTCATTTCTTCATTTAGTTGCGGCTGCTTCTTCATTTCGCCGTGTGAAACCCTATTTCCCCTAAAACCTCTCCACAATGCCTCCCAAGCTCGACCCATCCCAAGTCGTCGAAGTTTACGTCCGCGTCACCGGAGGTGAAGTCGGAGCGGCGAGTTCCCTCGCTCCCAAGATCGGTCCCCTCGGTCTCTCCCCGAAAAAGACCGGAAATTGCCTATGGCGGAGGCGGGAGAGCCAAACAATATAAAACCTATATCATTTGTCTTGTTCCAAAGTCCTCTATCCGACTTCACCATCAATTTCATCTAATTCCTAACCAATCAACCAAATCGAGCCTAATGTCACAAGAACCCTAAATCAATCTTCCAGAAATTAAACGCAAGGGAAAGGAAGTTGATGCCAACTCATTTAGGGATTCAATTCCCTAGGCTAAGGTCTACATCTTGGCACAGGTTGAAGATGAACTGAAGGAGAAATGCAAAAGAGCTTATTGGCCGGAGTAGCTCTGACGTCTCTTCAAAGCGAGTGACAATAAGCTCGAATATTCAAACTCCTATGTTACTTCAGGTAACTTCTACCAAAAACATCTCTTCAAGATTAAATTAATATCCTTATTCTTCTTCACTATGATCTCTTCTTCTACTATGAACTCTTGTTGTTGCTTTGAGAGGATTGAGAGGCTCTGCTTGAAGGAGATAGAGTGATTGAGAGAGAACTATGAGTTGGGAGAGAACTGTGAGGGATTGAATCTTCGCGTGAATGAATTGGAGAGGGAAGGTGTTTGTGTGTGAGGTTAAGAGGGAAACAAATAAGAGAGGTTGAGAGCATTTCTGGAAAAACGTGAACCCCCTTAAATGTGAAGTGTGAAGATGAATTTAAAGGGCTTTGAATCTGTTACGAAATGATACGTGAATTCAAATGAAATTCCATTTTCAGTTAGAAATGAAATGGTTTGTTAGTCCCCAAATTCAAATTCAAATTCAAATTCAAGTGAAATGTGAACGAAGATACATATACTGTTAGTTTGAAAATGAGTTGTTAAGTGTTAATTACGTTATGATGTTGCCCTGCTATATTCTGTTACAAACTGTTAGTTAACTTTGGATGGGTTCTTGTTAGTTTAGTGTTTTTATGTTGAATGATAGATCTTTTATGATTGTTACTTCTATGAACAGATGTATTTATTGTTGTTATTGTTTTATCCATGACTGCCAAATGATTCTTGATATTGCACTGTTGTTTTCTAATTTGCTCGGTTATGTTGATGCACTGTTGATGAATGGAATGTTGAGCTTGCTGCAATTGTTGAATGATATGGTTGTTGATTGAGGTGGGACTATTATGATGTATCGATGAATGCTTGATGTTTATTTGCAGGCCCAAAGGGAATTTAACATGGCATGGCAAGTGGATAGGTGGAGCATGGAAGAATCATTAGGTTAAGGCTGCCATTCAAAGCGAGATACCCTTTTTTATCTTTTGATCAAAACCATGTAACCATGTGATGGGATAGGATGTAGCATGGTGCTATGATGTAATAACATTTATGGATGGATTAGTTAATTTATAAATGATCCATGCACCATTAATAACATTGTTTTTCATGGATATGTGTTAATGAAAAACAATGTTTATGGATTTACTTATCTAATATGCGTGTGTCTCGGTTGGATGCACTGTTGATGGAAAGGATCCGAAGGATTTGCAGCAGGAAATCAATGATGGGGAAGAGGTGCAGCTCAAAATATAATTCCAAGTTCTACCGGTGCTGCAAAGGTAAGAGATGGATGGCCATAAGAGTTTCTGTGCTTACCAATTACATTTATTAAATTAGTTTTGCACTTTGTGAAATTCCAGGCTGTTGGAAAAGTTCTTCCCGAGCTAAATGGAAAACTCACTGGAATGGCTTTTCGTGTTCCTACTCCTAATGTTTCTGTTGTGGACTTAACCTGTCGGCTTCAAAAGAATGCCTCCTATGAAGATGTTAAAGCAGCAATAAAGTATGTCTCTTACTTTTCTGACCCGGCTTATATTCTCTCATGTCGAGTTGTTTTGTACTAACCATTCGTTGGTTTTCTATTACTTTGCTACTGAAAAAAAATGAAGGCACGCTTCAGAGGGACAATTGAAGGGAATTCTTGGATACACAGATGAGGATGTTGTCTCTAATGACTTTGTTGGTGATTCAAGGTAAAGTAAATGTTGCTGTATTTCAAATTTAGATCACTATCAGCATCTTTAAGAGGACAGACTCTTGTGCCTTTTATCTAGTATACATGCTAAAATCTGGTATTATGCACATTTTGAATTTTCATTTACATATGCTCAAAGCAGATTTTTATTTGTCTTAAAACTAAACTTTATTTATCTCGCTCTTTTATGATATTAGTCGCAGTTTTTTCTGTTGTGTTAGGATATGTTTGTTTGCCAAGTAAGCGTTTTAATTTAAATGTATTTCTTATTAACAGGTCGAGTATCTTTGATGCTAAGGCTGGGATTGGGCTTAGTAAGTCCTTTGTGAAGCTGGTCTCGTGGTATGACAATGAGTGGGGTTATAGGTATGTGTATATGTAATTACAACTAAAACTTTTACAGACTTGTGCATACAAATCTTAGTTTTAAATTGCACTCCACAACTATAATTGCGGATGTTGAAGTCTCAGCAACATTAAAACTACAATTTCCACAACTGCAATTTAAAACCATGCATGTAGGACATTTTTCAATACTCAACTTTTTGATTTTGATTTTGATATTCATAAGATTGCAGACATATCTGATGCCCCTCCAACAGAGGAAGAACCAGTTGAAGCCCATTCCTACAAAGACAAACCAAGTCAAGTTTTTCACCACCCTGGCTCCTCCTCTTGCTGCTGCATTGCATTTTGCTTTTTCTCCAATTTGCGTCACTCCAGGTTTGCTCCTGTCTAAAATACTAAGTTGCCCCTGCGCTTCTATTCAAATTGCACTACTGCTCCCATGCCAAATTGCCAATCACTTTTCTTGTTCTACAGTTTCAAGTGCCCAAACCCTAGATATCCTAAGAGGAGCCTCATTGTTCCGTCAAACATGTATTGGATGTCACGATGCAGGTGGAAACATTATACAACCAGTAAGCATATCATCCTCTTCAACATAACTTTTCTTAATGTTCTAGCAAACACAAAATTGATTTTTATTTTCTTACAGGGATCAACTCTATACACAAAGGATTTACAAAGGTAAAGAAACCTGAGAACTCTCATTGTGAATTGCTCTCTGCCCTAAAGTGAAGGCGTGAATCAATGTTTCTTTCTTCTGATGTTGCTGTACAGAAATGGAGTTGATACAGAAGAAGAAATCTACCGCATCACATACTATGGCAAAGGAAGAATGCCGGTGAGATATATTGTAATTGTATAGACTTGAGAATTTAGAATTAGCTTTTGTCTTTATGATTATTCTTCATTCTTCATAGTTTATGTTTAGGGGCTTCAATTTTCATGCAGGGATTTGGTAAAGAATGCATGCCTCGAGGGCAGTGTACATTTGGAGCTCGTTTGGAAGATGAAGATATCAAGATATTGGCTGAGTTTGTCAAATTGCAAGCTGATAAAGGGTGGCCAAGTGTAGAAACCGAAGAAAAATGATTTAGCAATTGAAATTTCTCCTCCATCCTGTCCTAATTAATTGGTACAGAGTCATTCATTTAATCGATTTATGTACATTAGTGTTTTTATAGGTTGTGGAATTTTCTTATAACAATTTTTGTGGTGTGTCACAATAATTAAATAGATAAAATAACTCATCTGAAGTGATTTAAAGTGAAAATGTGTTATTGCGAGAGGGTATAAATAACATTTCTAAAGGAAATATGTTATTGTAAAAGGTATCATTAACATAAAAATAGTGGAATTTGACGAGAGTCACACATGTTATTCTACATGAAAAACTATTTTTTCATAATAGTTTTTATATTGATAACCATCAAAAAAGGATTCTCAAAAATACAAATTAGAAAGAGATATATTGAGTCTATATGGATTTAAGTCGTCTTTACATCATCATCATGGAATCATGGAACAAAGTATACAATTAATATCTGATGAGAAGCGCTTAGGTTCTCAGATTTTGATTTTTGATATTCATAAGATTGCAGACATATCTGATGCCCCTCCAACAGAGGAAGAAATAGATGACCATATCGTATGCATTGAGAATATAATAAAGAGGAATTGTCCTGGTTACCTGTTTTGAATTCATCTTCATATATAATTTAATATCTTTTAGAATGCTCGTGTGAGATGTGTCATTGACGTAGACAGTTAGTTATATGCATAACAACACCTCTGAAGAACAATCCAGTAAAAAAAAACAATTCAGTTCTTAATTATTTATAAAGTAATTACAGAACGATAGCAACCCCTGCCTTGTTTAGATATGCATGCATGCGATGGTTAGAATTAAATGATATAAACGAGGCAACCACAGTGCATCTAGTTACTGTAACTTTAGTAGTTTTGATTAGAGTTATTTTTGTAGTTTTAATATATTAGTAATTTTTGTATTGGTTTGAATTGGTATATATATATATATTTGTTAGCCAAAAATTGGTAGAAAAAAGGCCAAAATGGCATATATAAAATGTGATAATTGTCTGTCAAAATCTGGTTGAAAACAGGTAGAAATTCTGGTTTATAAACCTGGAAAAAATGTGGTTTAAAAACAAAGCTTCAAAAATTTTCGTATACCTTAGACAGCGCTTTTGTAAAAAGCGCTGTCTAAGGGGGGGATTAGAAAACGCTTTAGGCAAAAGCGCTGTCTAAGGGGGGGGGGGGGGCTTAGACAGCGCTTTTTGAAAAGCACTGTCTAAGGTATACCTAAAAAATTAAAATAGGAGGGTCTTAGAAAGCGCTTTTGGCCAAAGCGCTGTCTAAGGGGGTGGGGCTTAGACAGCGCTTTTCAAAAGCGCTGTCTAAGGTATACCTAAAAAATTTAAAATAAGAGGGTCTTATAAAGCGCTTTTGGCCAAAGCGCTGTCTAAGGGGGGGGGGGGGGGCTTAGACAGCGCTTTTAAGATTTAAAAAAGCGCTGTCTAAACCTTTAGCAGCGGAGGTTTAGACAGCGCTTTAAAGCGCTGTCTAAGGCTAAAAAAAGCGCTGTCTAAGGTCTTGTTTGTTGTAGTGATTAGCACAAGTTTAATACATAGAAGTTTTCATACAATAAAAAATAAAAGCTCTATGTTTATTTACAATAACTATACACAAATAATATCAAGTTCAACAAAAGCATTGTGTATGAACGTAGTATAACACAATGAATTAGCAACTAACATTAACAACTTGTCCAATCTTCTAAGTCTTCTTTATATAGAATTGAAATAGCAGAAATGTAGTTGTCTCTTTGTATAACGATTTGTATATTTGGAGGCAAAATGGTACAATAGTGTTGTCCTTATCCCACAAAAATAGCGTAGTGGAGCGAAGGGTGACCTTGTACTATGTAATATTTTCCTGACACAAAACCTTTTGATCTTATCTTCTAATATTCAGAGACTTATGAATAAATGATGTTGAATCATGCTTAGAAGGATCAAGAGACAAGTTGAGAGAATCTTTAGAACCTCGGTCTTTAGAGTTTTGCCATAGTTCCTCAAAACCTGGTCTTTAGAGTCTTCTGATCTTGTTCTTCAGAGTCTTCAGAACTTGAGAGCGCAAAATCTTGAAGGCTTAAAAAACCTTCAAAGACTCTTTAATCAGAGTCACATTCAGAAGCTTTAGCACAAGCGTTCATCAGAACCGCCGTCTAAGAGAATTCTAGAACTTGACAGTATCTTGTAAAGCACTTTGTATCTTTTCAGAGTCAGAGTGTGTTGAGTCCAGAATCTGATGATGTCACACGTCAAATCTTCAGAGTCAGAACCTGTTAGAAAAACCTACACACTAGACAAAAACCATTAGGGTACAAAATTGTTCTCTAAGAAATAATGCATTGTTATCATCAAAACTAAAACCCAGATGCAAAACGAAATCTTGTTCTTACAATCTCCCCATTTTTTATGATAACTAAACCATGTATTTTGATGAACAATTTTTACTTGGTTTAATCACCTAAAACTACCAGAGTGAGGTTTGTATGCTCCCCCTGAATGTTGTACTTTAAAAAAATATTTTTGAGCTTAGAATATCAAAGTTAGGTTCGCAAGCTCCCCGTGAATTTAAGACTTAAAATAATCTTAACGCATATAAAATCTCAATCAACATGGAAGAAAGAACTTCCCATAAGGTAGAAGCTTGGTTACTATGAATGTAGTAACTTCCCATAGTGAAAAAGCTTTGGTACCGAAGTATTTCATTTTAGAAATGACTTTCCTTAAATGTAAGAATGTCTGGTCATCAGCCTCGTTATAGAGCATGATTTGTAAGAGCTTTCATATGCCTAGTTGTATGCATCCCTGGTTGATATCAGAACTTGTATACACCTAGTTCAGAACTTCGTTTAGTTTAGAACTTGTATACGCCTGATTCAATACACACTTGGTTCACTTAAACTGAGTTCAGAACATGTTTGCCTGGTTAACTGCAAACTGCCTAGTTAACTATTCAGAACATATGCCCTATTCACTTGGACTTTAATCAGCTTGGTTAATGCCTTAAAACATGAAACACTTGGTTAACATGGTGAAGTTATTCAAAGTTCCCAAAAAAGTCACCAATGTCAAAAATAATGTTAAAGACATGTTTGGGTTTCTGAATTGTTGTTAGGTATATCAAAACCAATCATTCTTCTCCCCCTTTGTCATTAATAAAAAAGAAATAAAGACAAAGTAAATCAAACAAAATTTTCATTTCATAAAATGATCCAAGTACATAAATGAAAAAGCTTAAAACTAAGAAAACACAAAGTTTTATAACAAGGGTTACGAAAGGGGTGGAAATCTTGATAAGATAGATCCAAGCATCCCTTCAATGATTGTTGTCTTCTCATCTTGACGTTTGAACATCTCATCTATTTTATTCAGCCTTTCTTTGACCATAAAATTCTCAGCCTTCAGGTCTTCCAAAGTCTTCAGAGTGATATCCACATAAATCACAGTCTTCTTAACCCCAAAAATGCTTGCAACTTCAAGAGTCGTTTCAGAAGTAGCCGAAGTAGTCTATTCTGGTGAAGGAGGAGGGATCAATTATGTATCAATTTTTAACGACATACGCTAACTCGAATTTGTATGAATAGCCTTATTGTCATGCCACGTTACTAAAACTTAATGTTTTTTTTGCCATAAATCGATGGAAGAGAACAAATAGGATAACATAAGTGAAGTTAAATAACAAACTATTAAAAAAATTTAGTTAAGAAACAAAAACGAAATATTAGATTAAATTAAGGGACTTGTTGACTAATCATGTATTTAATATTATATATTTAATTAATGATTTAGGTATTAAGGTTGGCATATGTATTCCACTCATTTAAATTTTGTCACATTTAGTCTAAGTTTCCTTTAGGAAAAATATCTAATAAAAAGGATGAGGAATCACTTTAGTTCTTAGTAGGAGAAAAAAATAGAATGAACATAATGGGAATTAAAAATGATAAATTTATTTAAGTACATGATCATATGTCAAGAATTATTGCTATATAATCGTCCATCCTTAGGATATTATCACGTGTTAAGAGTTATTGCTATATAATCATCCATCCTTATCCATTCGAGTTATTTTGACACCTACCATTCAACTTGTTGTAATTGTTGAAATTAAACATTAATCTAGGAGATAATATAAATCAATTTCGATGAACAAAAATTATTATTTTTATTGATCAAGCCTCTTATTCTTAATCCTTTATTTGAGTGAATCAACCATACATTGATTGCAAGATGATTCTACTTTACACACAGATTTGAAGAGATAAAACATAAATTCAAGCTTGAGAGAGTAAATAATTTTGAAGGAGAAGAATAATGTATTATGCTGTGTAACTGTACTAAATTGTTTTACAAAAGTTTTCAGAGTGATGATTTAGTTGTAACTACATAGAGTCTCATTCTATTTATAGTGAGATTAATTACACTCCAAATAATCTTAAAATAACTAACTCAACAGTTACACGAAAATACTAAGTTAAACTTTGTTGAATTCTAGCTTATTTGATTCTATTGAATATACACATTCTTAAATAATGAGTGATGAGTTAGTTGTAACTACATAAAGTCTCATTCTATTTATAATGAAATTACTTACACTCCAAATAATTTTAAAATAACTAACTCAACTGTTACATGAAAATATTATGTTAAACTCTGTCGAATTCTACCTGATTCAACTTTGTTGAATATACGCATTCTCAGACGCTGTCGAAGTTAACTTTATCCAGACTTTGTCACTATCGAGTACAATCTTACTTAACACAAAGAATTACATATTTAACATGTCACCTAATTCATTGTGTCTAAGCTATCTACATTCATCATTGTTCTCAATCTTTTTAACAAATCGACCTACACACACTATTACAAATAAGATATTTTATGACGAAACATTCACCTCGAACATTCAAAAACTAAGGAAATATGTTATGAGAGCGCCATGTTTTATTTTACAAAAAATAGTTTTCTCTTAGTTTTGTTTTATTTTTCATCTTAACTCGGATTAATAAATGAGTTTCAATTTAGGCTTAATACATATTTTAGTCAATTAATTTAATTTAATATTCTACTTTAGTTCCTTAACTAAAAAATCTTATAAGTTACTCATTTAATTTCACTTCTATTACTCTATTTAGTCTCTTCCATGAATTTATGACAAAAATATTAAGTTTTGGTGACGTGACATGACAACAAGGTTATTGATACAAATCTTAGTCAAAATATGTAGTTAAAAATTGATACACTGCAGTTTAAACGGTGTATCAATTTTTAACTACATACGCTAACTCAAATTTGTACGAATAACCTTATTGTCATGCCACGTTACTAAAACTTAACGTTTTTTTTTGTCATAAATCGACAGAAGAGATCAAATAGGATAACATAAGTGAAGTTAAATAACTAACTTGTAAAAACTTTTACTTAAGAAACAAAAATGAAATATTAGATTAAATTAAGGAACTTGTTGACTAATCATGTCTTCAGAATTATATATTTAATTAATGATTTAGGTATTAAGGTTGGCATATGTATTCCACTCATTTAAATTTTGTCACATTTAGTCTAAGTTTCCTTTAGGAAAAAAATCTAATAAAAAGGGTAAGGAATCACTTTAGTTCTTAGTAGGACAAAAAAATAGAATGAACATAATGGGAATTAAAAATGATAAATTTATTTAAGTACATGATCATATGTCAAGAATTATTGCTATATAATCGTCCATCCTTAGGACATTATCATGTGTCAAGAATTCTTGCTATATAATCGTCCATCCTTATCCATTCGAGTTATTTTGACACCTACCATTCAACTTGTTGTAATTGTTGAAATTAAACATTAATCTTGGAGATAATCTAAATCAATTTCGATGAACAAAAATCAATTTTTTTATTGATCAAGCCTCTTATTCTTCATCCTTTATTTGAGTGAATCAACCATACATTAATTGCAAGATGATTCTACTTTGCACACAGATTTGAAGAGATAAAACATAAATTCAAGTTTGAGAGAGTACATAATTTTGAAGGAGAATAATAATGTATTGTATTGTGTAACTATACTAAATTGTGTTACAAAAGTTTTCAGAGTGATGAGTTATTTGTAACTACATAGTGTCTCATTCTATTTATAATGAGATTACTTACACTCCAAATAATCTTAAAATAACGAACTCAACAGTTACACGAAAATACTAAGTTAAACTCTGTCGAATTCTAGCTTATTCGATTCTATTGAATATACATATTCTTAAACAATGAGTGATGAATTAGTTGTAACTACATAGAGTCTCATTCTATTTATAATAAAATTACTTACACTCCAAATAACTTTAAAATAACTAACTCAACTGTTACACGAAAATATTAAGTTAAACTCTGCCGAATTCTACCTGATTCGACTCTGTTGAATATACGCATTCTTAGACGCTGTCGAAGTAAACTTTATTCAGACTTTGTCACTATCGAGTACAATCTTACTTAACACAAAGAATTACATATTTAACATGTCACCTAATTCATTGTGTCTAAGCTATCTACATTCATCATTGTTCTCAATCTTTTTAACAAATCGACCTACACACACTATTAGAAATAAGATATTTTATGACGAAACATTCACCTCGAACATTCAAAAACTGAGGAAATATATTCTGAGAGCGCCATGTTTTATTTTACAAAAAATCTTTTCTCTCAGTTTTGTTTAGAATCTCAGGTATTGCATTTTATGTTATTTTTGTTTTCTATGATTTATTTAGTATTTCTCACTTGACGTCTTTTCAACTTCCATTTTTTTCTTTGTTAACTTTTTAAATTTGTATTTACCTCGGTTACATATACCAATGGAGAGGTGATATATTATGTCAATATTTATTAATTACGTTTTTCAAAAGCTTCTTTTTTTATGAACTCATATACCTCGATTTTCCTTAAAAATCGGCATGAAAGATCTTTTAATTGTAATCCCGGAATATAGCGTTATAGCGCTTTTTCTTTTTCTTTTATTTTTAATTAATGAATACACTTCAATGTTCCCTAAAAACCAACATGAGAATAGTTTGTATAAAATACTTCAAAGAGCTACTCTCTAACTTTTCGTTTATCTATCAACGCTTTAACTTCATCGTCATTCGCTGTGCAGAAACCTAGGCGATTTTTATTACCATTCTCTCATCAAAACTCTTCCAACTGTTGACGATTTTCATCGTCACTCTCATCAAAACACGAACATCATCTCTATTTCAAACCTTAAATGAATCCTCATCGTCACGTTTGAGGTACTTCTTTATTACGTTTTTGTTTATATAACTGAAATGGTTTTAGTTCATATCACTAAAATAATTTTAGTTTATATTAATATGAACATCATCTATATTCCCATACAACATCATTGAAAATGTTTATTATCACTTAATTTTTTTATTTTTATCATTATTTTTTAATTTTTATTATATCTAATCAATCATGGCCGAACTGCATTTGTTTTTCACTGAAATGGTGTCTCACCATTTGTTACCATTTCATTAGGTTTTCACTAGCATTAGTGCTAGCATCACTACAATGATGTCTCCGTTATTATTCTTTATATAGATAGTCAATGTCGATACAACAAACAACTCCCATATAACATCAACGACTCACCCGAAAGATGTTGGTGTCTCAATGAATTCAACCTCCACGACTCATACAACTACCTCTAAAAGTACACTTTGTAAAAGAAAATCTGTGTTGGAACAAGGTTGTTCATATACCTTGAATTTTGATGATAACAAAGTACTTAAATAAAAAATGGGTATACTAACATATGCTCAAGTGTGCAGGATCATAAGCATATGCTTAATCTTGATTGAAAAATATGTGGAGAAGAAATATAAGTCTGATTCTGATTGATCAGAATTTGATAACTCTGAATGTCTTCATCAGCCTCTGAAGGTTCAGACTCTGGTCATATGTTCTTACATCTAGTGACAGCTCAGACTCTGAAGGCTTGAAGAGCCTCTGATCTGTATAGTGTACTAAAGCATACTAGTCTTTGAATGTGGCAAGAATAACAAGAAGGGGGGGGGGGGGGGTTAATTGGGTTTCTAAAAATGAAAGATTTTTGATACCAACTGTAGCGGGAAATTCATGATCATCAAGCTATTGACAAGCTAGAAACCAATTAACAAGAGTCGCCATCACACTTTTATTGTTTCCAAGGGAAAAGAGAAGAAGTACAAACAAAACCCAAAAAGTAAGAAGTTTTCAAATAAAAACTGATAAAAGTCAGAGATCACAGGTAAGGGGATTGGTTACACAGAGGGAAGGTGTTAGCATCCAAAGTGTCCTAGGTACTCCTTGGGAGCCCTTTTTGTGTGCATATGTATTTTGTACAAAGTGATGTTTACAAACAAATAGAATGGGGGGATGAGAAAATAATTCATTAATTATATTTTTGTGTTTGACAAGACCTTTGGACTTGTGCCTACGTACCACATAAAAATGAGGGATCAAAACCTCGTAGTTCGTGATACAAATTTCAAAATGGGTGTGTTGATTTTAACAAAATTTAAGTTTGAAAGGCACAAAGGCCTAAAAATGGTTTGAATGAGTTAGTTCTTTTTGGCTTTTTGAAAGTTTAAGTCAAGTATAGTTAAGTTTATTTACAAGTTTGATTTAAGAAAAGAAGTTTGAAAATGCAATGGCATAAGGCCAAAGTTTCTATCCTTGCAAAAAAAGTGGTCAAAGTTTACAACAAAAGTAGTTCACACAAAGAAGATTTTGAAAAAATGGAGGGAGAGATTTTTGAAATTAAAGAAATAGGGAGAAGATGGAGAGACTATCCTATGTACAAAAAATAAAAGTTTAGAGTTGAAAAGATCTAACCAAATGGGTAGCAATCCAATAGAGAAGTATGTCAATAGAAACCCAGAATTCCCTTGGACTTTTATAATCAAACAACACACAAATGCACAATTATATTATCTTGAAGAGCAAGGCATCAAATAAAGATGGTCTCATCCAAGCTTAGCAACTCCATGATCTTCTTCAAATTTGCCCATGTAGCAGATGAATTCCACAATGCCACAAGTCACAGGTTTAAAATAACAGCTTCACAATGATCATGTTGCAGATGAACACAGAGGTCTTCAAAGATACATCAGATGAATTTCAAATTTGCAAGCACTTGGTTCTTTCAATAAGTTGGCATTGGACAAGTCCATTAGCAAAGGAGGTTGTCTAGATTCTAAGTCCATTTGTCCAAGATCAAGCCAACAGTCCACTCAAAAGTTTTTTAGGGTTTTTGTTATTATTATGTGCATTAATGGTCAAAGACCACACAAACAAGCAAGGTATACACAAACAAAATATATCACACAATATGGTCCAAATGGACAAAGTGAAAATTACATTAACATAAACAATTAAAATGATATGAACAATGGAAAATGAAATAGAGTGCTAAAAGTAAATTGCTTTAAAGTAAAAGCTTGAAATTAAAAGTTAGTAGTTAGTAGGTTAAGGGTTAGTATTGTTTTGTTTTTGCTTTTCATTTCAAGACATTCTTTGGAGAATACTCAACCCACTTATCACAAGCATGGATCCTTGAACCAAAACATCTTCCAAAGGAAGGAAAGAAGGCCAAGTTTCCACACAATACCATGAAAGAGGGGAGACTTACAATCTCACTAACTAGAATGCTTATGTCTTTTATGTCATAAATTTAATGCTATGTTAAGCAATCGTAGTTGGACTTATGTAGAAGTCACAACTATTTGAGGCCAGGCAATAGAATTTTGGTGCTAATGCATGTTAGAGACATAGTATAATGAACTATGCTCATGAAACATACCACACACAAAAATATGCAAAAGGTGTGGCCTAATCTCATCCATACTCATGTCAATTTTTCAATTAACTAGCATTAGGACTTTGAGATGTCATAGGCCAAATGGAATGAATCAATGAAGAAGGGGAATAAGATGAAGTGGGAAGTGGATGAATGAAATCATAAATTGGTCAAACGAGGACTTTTACCAAATTAATATCATTCATTCATTTTGGGAGATGGAATGTACATTCCATCAATCCCCTAAATCCAATGATATGAATTTGACAAAGTCAAATTAACCTTGACCAAGGCCCAACAACAATAAGCAAACTCAAACAAGTCAATAGAAATGGTCAATAAAATATAATTGGCATTTATTCAATTAAAAATAATAAAATAGTGCATTTAAATCAAATATGGTTTGTCCAATTCCTAAAATCTCATCAAAACACCAAAAAAATGGCCATGAGATTTATCGTAGGTCAAACAAGGTCAAGGGACATTGGAGAAACAATTTCATAATTTTTGGACATTTAAAAATATTTTTAAACAATTAAAAACAAATGCAAAATCAATTCATTCATAAAAAATATTAATAATGATCCAAAAAATAATTTAAATTCAGAATATGAAAGATAAAAATATTTGATTTTTTTTGGTGAAAGTCCCATATTTTTTGGATCAATATTGAATTTAATATGAATTATTGAAAATAATGTAATTAAAATAAAAATTCAGAAAATCAAAAATACGTGGACCATCTGATCTCCCTCATTAATTGAGGTGGCAGATCAGATGGTCCCTAGCGCGCGTTCCACATGGGCTTGAGTCAACAGCGCTGCATAGGTGGTAATTAAAACCAACAATCAAGATTAAAACAAAAGGAACGAATCATGTGGTTCAGAGCTTTGCCAACTCATCGCCGGAGCCAGAGCTCCGGTCATCTTTTCCGGTGGACCTCACCGGACTGGTCCACCATCAACCATCACCAAAATGAAAAACAAGGACATGATCTTAAAGAAAAAATGGCGCTGAGATCGAATCTGGCCTTCATTCACTCCAACTCCAAGTATATTGAGAGATACATGGAGTTGAAATTTTAGGTACATGAACTGAGTTGCTTCGATTTGGCCTCAAAGCAACTCAATCTTCTTGCCTACATTGGTAGGACTTCAGACAACCAAAGAATCAATAGAATTGAGTAAGAATGTGAGAGAATCGAAGAGTTCAAAATTTCTGGAAAATACCTTCAATGTAGGTCTGGATTCAATGGATATTGATCTTGCTTGTGCTTGGTCTCACTCCACTTGCTTGCAGAAGAAGGATTGAATGGTTAAGAAGCTATGGATTCCTGGAGAATTGAATTCCAAAATAGTGGAAATTCAAGCTCAAATTCAAGAGAATTTTTCAGGCTTATCCTTTGCAAAGTGAAGGTTTAAGATGGGGGATCAAAGCTGGCGCCAATGTGTGTCAATTTTTGAGCAATTGAAGCTCTATTTATAGTTGAAATGGTTGATAATTGCACACTCAAATTCACTTTCCAATTTTGGTAAATGGTGATGCAAGTGTGCATGGGGGTGTACAAGCCCATGAAATGATTGTTTGAGGTCCACAAATGAATACCAGATGGTCTGAAGTAAGCTTGGATTGCAAGGCAAATGCACATTGATGTTTGAGTTTTGATCCTTGCCAAGTGATGTCACCCTGTTTAAGCCATGCGCAGCCTATGCATTTCTGGTCCAAAATGAGTGAATTTGAGCTCTTTGGAAATGTGAGATCAAGAGGAAAAACTTTTATGTTCAACACTTTTGTTATTTGGAGCTTGGAACTTGGATAAATTTGAGTTGGAAGTTTGAAAAATTTTGACATATCAAAATTTTTCGAAGTGTCAAGCCATATGTCTCAATATTCCACCTTGCTTAACTTTTTCTATGAGCTTCAAATAAGAAACGTTTCTTCATTAAAGTTGTATCTCTCTCAAATACCTTAAAAATGGTCACCAATTGCATGTCATTTGGATTTGAAATGATAGAGTTATGCATTTTTGAAGTTTGGAAAAGTCACTTGATCAATGGTATAGATCAAAAGTGACCTATAATGTAACCTCATATCACATGCTCAAAACAAGTTGAATTAGCTCCCACTCCAAACATCAAAGTTGAATTAGACACATTTAATTTTATTGTGAAACTTGGAAATCTTTCATCTCATAAAAATTGAGCAAGTTATGGCCTTGGGAAGTTGACTTTCAAATTAGGGTTTAGACAAAATGACCTATAATGTTTCAACATAGAAAATGATTTTCCAAGAAAAACTAGCTCTAGGTCTCAACATGAAAGTTGTTTAGAATGTCATTTAGAGTAAGTTTTCTCTTGGAATAATTTTCATATGGTGAAAATTGTAGGAGATAGGGTCTAGGGAGACCCAGTTTTGATCAGATGAATCCATTTGGCCAACCACCATCAACCAACTTGCTAATTTCCAATTCTCTTGACTTTATTGGCTCATGGTAGATCAGATATGCTTAAGATGATGAATTTTGAAGTGTACCTTTAGAAATTTGATCAATTGGTGAGATAGATTATTGGAGAAGTTACTCAAGATACTCAGTCAAACTAGGGTTTCCAAGGTAAATCACCCTCAAACTCTTGAAGAAAAATTGATCAATATAACATGTAGAGATCATTGGGACTCATATATGATGTTCATAACCATTATTGAATAAATTCTTGGTTGTGCTCTTTGTTCATGAGGGTCTCAAACCCTAGATGTGAACTTGATGAATCAATGAGATCATGCCCTACCTACAAAAGAGTTAGGCAAATGCAAAGACACATTTTTGGTATTTTAGTTAGTAAAATGATAGTATATAAGTATGATATAATCACAAAATGCTTGGTGATCTCTCCCAAAACAAACCGAATGAAAGAGGGGTAAGGAGGATGCCAAGACATGATACCAATGTTAATGCTTATAATGTAATTGCATGAGGGGTCTTAGGGTCAAATTGGGGTCTTACAGCTGCCCCTATTTAAGGACATTCTAACTGAGGAGGTGAAGGTTAAAGTCTTCGGCTCGACTCAGTAGAATGGGATTAAATAATAAAAGAGACCTCATGATGCATATGATGTGAATGCAAAAGTTAATGCCCTGTGGGGAAATATTGCCACAAAGGAAAAAGAAATCAGAGAGACCGAAAATCTGCAGGAACATAATACATCCATAAGGAAAACTCACTGGGGAGACAAAGAGTCTGAGGGGATAAAAAGGACTTATTCGTAGGTCAGACTACGACTTAAAACTACTGGGGGACTCAAGGAAATCCAGATAAAAAATGGAAAGACTCAGCCGGGGAAACAAACATCTCGCAGGGGATACCAACAAGTCAGGATAAAACGGAGGTACCCGAATCATGCAAAAGAACAACAATTTCACTAAGGAAATGTG
The DNA here is from genome assembly GCF_024323335.1 of Lathyrus oleraceus. Taxonomy (NCBI): domain Eukaryota; kingdom Viridiplantae; phylum Streptophyta; class Magnoliopsida; order Fabales; family Fabaceae; genus Lathyrus; species Lathyrus oleraceus. The sequence goes on along the minus strand of NC_066584.1, from coordinate 379,414,453 downwards.
CACTCAACTCAACTGGGGAGAAATAAATTTCAACACAGGAGGAGTAGAAATCTATTATCTACTACCTATTATTGGGTAAGGAGATAATAAAGATCCGACAGAGAGAACATCCGTCATCGGTTAAGATGAACATAACAAGGATGACTCGCTGAGGAAATGCTAGGAGGGAGTATTCATTACCGGTTACCGGGTAAGAATAACCTTGCTGGGGAAAACTGCAGAAAATAGGATTTACAACTACCAGTTACTGGGCAGAAGACCAAGGGTGAGAGCATCCATCATCGGTTAGGATGAACATATCAAGGATAAACTCAACAGGGAAGAAAATCCGTCATCGGTTAGGATGAACATATCAAGGATATACTTTCCTGGAAATGTCAAGGAGGATACCCGTCATCGGTTAGGATGAACATATCGAGGATATACCAACTGAACAAAAAGGGAGGAATTACATCTATTGAAAACTGGATAGAAAATCGTCGGAGAGAAAATCTGTCACCGGTTAGGATGAACATATTAAGGATTATCTCTGCGAGGGGACAAAGCAGGGTTTACAACTACCGGTTACTGGGTAGAAGACCAATCAAAGAGAAAATCTGTCACCGGTTAAGATGAACATATCAAGGATAGACTCCTGCGGGGGAAGAAAAGATATCCGTCACCGGTTAAGGTGAACATATCAAGGATATATTTCTTGGGGACTCCACTGAGGAGAAAAAGGGTACTTTTGTCGAGTATTGGGCAAGAAGTAACAAACTGCAAACTAAGAATATTACCAGTTACTGGGTAATAGACTCTTAGGGGACCAAAATATCTATCTAGGTAAGAGCTAGAAAGAAAACGGTCAATCAAGACTCAACCCAATGAGGACATAACTCAAGGGGAGTAATTCCATCCAGAAAATTTGCTGGAGAGGAAACTGAAATAACAACCATCCACGAGGAAACAAACTCAATGGGGAAACAAAGAAAGGTTAAAGTCTTTCTACTTAAGAGGATGACAGTCTACAATTGAAAGAGGATTGCCATCAGATTTGGTATGGGGATAAAGTATCGCCATAACAGAGAATAAGAATCTCAAACAAATCAGAAATGAAGATGCGAGATATGCCAATTATGAATTTTTCTGAATGTATATGTATACGTGTATATGATGATTATGCTGACAAAACAATCACAAAGGATACAGAGGTATCACAAAGAAATTGAACCACCGGTATAATCCTCAGTCAATCCACACAAAATATGGAGACAACAGTTGGAGAACAGAGAGATTAACATCCCAAAGGCTCACCCCTAACTGAGGACGGAGGAGATCTGCTGAGGATAGAACATATAATCTGTGGGGAATTTTAGGTCAACACCATAAAAATGGGAGACAACCCTTCAGAGAAACAAACATAACAAAAGCTGCTCAGAAACCAGAAGGAAACTTTGACTGGGAACAAAATGAATGGTGATTGGTGGGGACACCAAAGCGGTCTACTGAGGAAGATCAAACATCTATGAAGACGATCCACCTGCTGAGGAAATACGAACTCCGCTGGGGAAGACCGAAACTCTGTTGGGGACAAGGACACGCCGCAGGGTATCTGAATCAACCAACTCAGCTGGGGACAAAGAAAGAAGCTCCACTGGGGAATTGAATCAACACTAATGTCTAGGGATACCCGAAGGGTTAACTGCTTGGGGAACCTCTGATCTTCGCACTTAAGGATTTTCTATCCATTGAAATGCTGTTGATATTCTTTTTACTTGCTTTGGAAAAATCTTTCTTTTATATATTAAAGAAAACTTTATTTTGATTTAAAAATTTAATTTCAAAATGATCATAATAAAATTTAAAACTATTGGCTAGAGTAAATAAGAGTAGAAACAATTTGGATAAAAGCTCAACTTTATTTAATAGAATGATAGTCTATAAATGACAAGACTCCATAGATTTTTACAAAGTTGAAAATGGTAATTTACATGGAACATGTTACATTGAATACAAATGATCATTAATCCTTCTAACAACTCTTGATATCCACTGTGCTCTTGACTGCCGTTGGGGCGATGAACTGATGTCAACCCTTGTGCTCAACAAGTCTTCAAAATCTGAAGATCAGCAAAATGCAGTTACTTGCCATAATCCCTAATTTTTGCATAAGTTGCCACAAGGTGGGATACTCAACTTATCAGGAAATTCTTTCTGTTTTATGTCTCTAATTTTTGCCTGGACCGCCCTTTCGGGTTTTCAATTCACCGAGACGCTCATTTTTGCCTAAGCCGCCCTTTCGGGTTTTCAACTTAGCGAGGTATTCTTTTATTTTTTAGGCGAAGTATTTCTTGACTACATCTGCGTTCACAGGACGAGTGAACTCTTCATAATCCATAGTTGTAAGAATCAATGCACCACCTGAAAATGCTCTCTTAACAACATATGGGTCTTCATAATTAGTAGTCCATTTTCCTCTAGAATCTGGCTTGAACGATAAAATCTTCTTGAGCACAAGGTCACGTTATCTGAATACATGAGGTTTCACCTTCTTATCAAAAGCTTTCTTCATTCTCTGCTGATATAACTGACCATGACACATGGCAGTCAATCTCTTCTCTTCAATTAAATTCAACTGGTCAAGCCTAGTCTAACACCATTCAGCCTCAGTCAGCTTGGCTTCCAGGAGCACACGCAACGAAGGAATCTCAACCTCTACGGGGAGCACTGCTTCCATACCATACACAAGAGAGAAAGGGGTTGCCCCTGTTGAAGTGCGGACGGATATACGATACCCATGCAAAGCAAATGGGAGCATTTAATGCCAATCCTTATATGTGACAACCATCTTCTGAATAATCTTCTTGATGTTCTTATTCGCAGCTTCAACAACCCCATTCATCTTGGGTCTGTAGGGAGAAGAATTATGATGTGCAATCTTGAAGTCTTTGCAAAGAGCTTCCACCATATTGTTATTCAAGTTTGATCCATTGTCAGTAATGATCTTACTTGGCACATCATAACGATATATAATCTGATTCTTGATAAACCTTACTACAACTTGCTTGGTTTCATTTGCATACGATGCCACTTCAACCCATTTTGTGAAGTATTCAATTGCCACTAAAATGAAACGATGTCCATTCGAAGCTTTAGGCTCAATCATCCCAATCATATCAATTCCCCACACGGAGAAGGGCCATGGGGAAGAAATAACATTCAATAGTGTCGGAGGAACATGAGTCTTATCAGCATATATTTGACACTTGTGGCATTTCTTCACAAACTTGCAATAGTCAAATTCCATTGTCAGCCAATAGTAACCTGCTCGCAACATCTTTTTTGCCATTGCATGTCTATTGGAATGAGTACCAAAGGAACCTTCATGCACTTCAGTCATCAACAAGTCTGCTTCGTGTCTATCCACGCATCTGAGCAAAACCATGTCGAAGTTTCTCTTGTACAGTATATCACCATTTAAGTAGAAATTACCAACTAATCTTCTCAAAGTCTTCTTATCTTTCAAAGATGCCCCAAGCGGGTAAATCTGACTTTGGAGGAAACATTTGATGTCGTAATGCCACGACTTCTCGTCTTTGATCTCTTCAACAGTTAACACATGAGCTGGCCTATCAAGACGCATCACAGGAAAATTAGGAACTTTATTCCAATATTTCACTACAATCATTGATGCCAATGTTGCAAGAGCATCTGCCATCCGATTTTCATCTCGAGGGATATGATGAAATTCAACCTTTGTAAAGAAAGTTGAAATCCTCCTCGCATAATCTCTATATGGTACTAAACCGGGTTGATTTGTCTCCCATTCTCCTTTGATCTGATTCACAACCAAAGCCGAATCACCGAAGACATCCAAATACTTGATTCTGAGATTCATGGCCTCTTCAAGCCCCATAATGCAAGCTTCATATTCTGCCATGTTGTTTGTACACTTGAAAGTCAATCTAGCTGTAAATGGCAGATGTGTTCCTTGAGGAGTGATGATAACTGCCCCAATGCCATTTCCATATTGATTAACAACTCCATCAAATACCATGCCCCAACGGGAACCAGGTTCTGGCCCTTCTTCTAGCAATGGTTCGTCACAATCTTTCATTTTCAAGTACAAAATCTCTTCATCAGGAAAGTCATACTGCACTGACTGATAATCTTCAATTGGTTGGTGAGCCAAATGGTCATCCAAGATACTACCCTTGATCGCTTTCTGAGATCGGTATTCGATATCATACTCTGACAACAACATCTGCCAACGGGCAATCCTCCCAGTTAAAGCAGGCTTCTCAAATATATACTTGATTGGATCCATTTTGGATATCAACCAAGTGGTATGATTCAACATATACCGACGCAGACGCTTAGAAGCCCAAGCCAATGCGCAACAAGTCTTCTCAAGCATAGAATACCAAGTCTCACAGTCGGTGAACTTCTTACTGAGGTAGTAGATTGCAAATTCTTTCTTTCCAGTCTCATCTTGATGACCAAGAACACAACCCATACTATCTTCGAGCATAGTTAAATACATGATCAACGGTCTTCCTTCAATAGGTGGAGACAAAATCGGAGGTTCAAGCAGATATTCCTTGATACTTTCAAAAGCTTTATGGCAGTCTTCGGTCCAATCACAAGACTGATCTTTCCGAAGAAGCTTGAATATAGGTGCATACGTGGCAGTCATGTGGGAAATGAATCTGGAAATATAATTCAACCGGCCGAGAAAACCGCTGACTTGCTTCTTAGTTTTGGGCGCAAGCATCTCTTGTATTGCTTTGACCTTGGCAGGATCAACTTCAATACCTTTCTCACTGACAATGAAGCCCAACAACTTACCAGAACGGACACTAGAAGTACACTTATTAGGATTCAAACGGAGTTTATACTTCCTCAAACGCTAGAATAGCTTCAACAAATGCTCAATATGTTCCTCTTCATCAATTGATTTAGCAATCATGTCATCGACATATACTTCAATCTCTTTATGCATCATATCATGAAAAAGAGTAATCATTTCTCTCTAGTAAGTCGCACCAGCATTCTTTAGACCGAAAGGCATCACTCTATAACAGAATGTTCCCCAGGGTGTAATGAATGTGATCTTCTCCATATCTTCGGGTGCCATCTTGATCTGATTATATCCGGAAAATCCGTCCATAAACGAAAAGACCTTGAATTTAGCAGTATTGTCTACCAACATATCAATGTGTGGAAGAGGGAAATCATCTTTCGGACTGGCTTTATTCAAATCTCTATAATCGACACACGTGCGGACTTTTCCATCTTTCTTCGGTACAAGCACAATATTGGCCACCAATTGCGATACTCAGCAGTCACAAGGAAACCGACGTCAATCTGCTTTTGCACTTCCTCTTTGATCTTCACAGCCATGTCAGGATGCGTTCTTCTCAACTTCTGCTTGACTGGCGGGCATTCTGGCTTCAACGACAATCTATGCTCCACAATCTCAGAATCCAAACCAGGCATGTCTTGATAGAACCAAGTAAACACATATGAATATTCTCGAAGAAGATCAATCAGCCCCTTCTTAGCATCTGGACACAACCGAGACCCAATCTTGACTTCCTTCACATCATCCTCGGAACCCAAGTTGACTAGCTCAATCTGTTCTTCAAACGGCTGAATAACCTTTTCATCTTGCTCAAGATGACGAGACAATTCCTCACTTACTTCTACATCACTTTCCTCCTCGGCCTCAAACACAGGGAATTCAAAATTTGGAGAAGGAGAAGGATCATTATATTCAATGGGGTTAGGAACCAACCTGCATAATGATTTGATATTTTGATTTTAGAGAAGTGAATTTGTGACCAAATATTATGCAGATGGACAATTATATTGTTTATTTATGTTTTTTTTTTGTGATTACCATTTTCAGAATAAAGCAAAAAGTATAACAAACATCAAATATGTGGATGAATAGAATTACTTTTATTGATGATCAATTTAAAATGCCCAAACAATGTTCACTTCTCCCTTAGGCATAAAAGAACAATTTTTAAACATAAAAACAATTACTTAGATCGATGCAAAATAACAGGAATATCAACGACAGTGCAATTGTTGCATGTCCTTCCATGCGTTAAAACGTTGGTGCAGTCTTCCTCTTCGCTATCCTCTAGCATAACAACTAAGTGTTGTTCATTGCCATGAATGAACCCTCCGCTATGGAAACTGAGTTGCATATCTTCAAATCTTGCAATTGATGAGCCTTTCTGGAACCTGTCGCATCCGCGAAAAACAACCGGCGGGCTAAAACAAAACAACACAGAGCCGCCACCGTGCGTTATTTATCCCAAAAGAGGGAAAGGAAACGCCTCGAAGTAAACCTGGAAAGGACATGGTCTCGCGACCAAAGAGAATGGGATCGGGAGTCGGTTATGCGAAGGGAAGGTATTAGCACCCCTACACATCCGTCGTACTCGACGGGATCCACGCTCAAAAGATAGGAAAAGGTTGCTAAAACAAACATCACACACACAAACAACACAGGTGGGGGAAGAGAGGAGAGGGCTCGCTAGGATATCGCATCCTATGCCTACGTATCTCGTCTGGAACGAGAATCAGAGCTACCGTAGTTCGGCTCACGCACGCCGAAATAAAACACACACCAACAGGCAAACATGGAACCCGAATGCCAATCGCTAGACTTACATCAGCTTTCGAACCAAACAAACCCACACTGGAAACCAGATGCCACTTGATGGACTTATACCGGACTCCAAGCACACAACAATAGGATACGGAATGCCAATTGCTGGGCTTACATCCATCTCCTACACACACAAGAAGAAACAAATAACAAGTTACTAAGGAGTCGGGAACTCGAGCCTAGCAACTGTCAAGCAAACACACACAAAAAGAAAAAAGGGTGCCCGGAGAGATCTCGTGCGACCTCCTGCCTACGTACCTCATCTGGTATGAGGATCAGGGCAACGTAGTTCCCCTGAACAGGGGAGAAAGACTAGCCTAACCAGATACAAAGGGAGACACAACTAGGGAGACTATGACTCGAGCCTAGATGTTATCATGCATATCATCCCTAAGTTAAGGTTGCTATCTAACTTGCTCAGGCAGCAAGCTAATCCTAAACAGGCAAAGCAAAGCATGCAAGCATAATCAAAACAAAGCAAACATTCACAATTAGCACACACTATATCCATACGAAGTGGGCTCAAACAAAGGGTTAGGCTGCAAAAGCAAACTGACTGTATCAGGTGATGTTAGCTCTTAACCCTAACATTGAGAGTTAGGGTGAAGCCAGATGAAATGGGAGTGAGGGGGTGTGCCTCACAGCTCTTATCCCTGGCCAGGGAGAGCTTCAGACAAAGAAGTGTGGGTCCAGAAAGTGGGAACCCTTCTACACTTATGACACTGACTCAACTGTACAACTGTACAAGGATCTTGGGTTAGGATCCACAACGCATCAACACCAGTTGTGTGAGCAGAGGGATGACTCAACAAGAATAGCAGGAGATGGATTGCACATCTCTTGTATCTGCCAATTGCCTTAATCAAGGTCTTTTCCTGCTTGGGGACAAAAATAAACAAGCACAGGCATTGCCTCTTAAGGAGGACTTCAGACAGGTGTCTGGCCAAGTAACAAGCCAGGTCTTCCAAACTACATGGAGAAAAGAGATTCTACCTCAATTGGTTTATACAACCAAGCAGCAGCACAAGCAAGTTCACAATGAACTATAGCAACTAAGGTACCTGAAATCAATCCAACATAATCAGTATACCAGACAAACAAAAGTCAAACAGAAAATTACAAGTCCACAACACAAGCAGATAACAAGCATCAATGCACATAGGTGCAAGCCACAAGGCATAAGCATAAATCTCAATGCCTACAAAACAAACTCAAGGTTAGTCATAAACAAGCAATAAACCAATCCCAATTGAGTGCACATCATCAAGTATAAGCAATTGTGCTCTTTGACCTGAAACAAAGCTCAAATGTGAGAACACAAACCACTAGTACAAGACTAGGGTCAAAATAGGATCAATAAGTCAAAACAGAACATGAAACTTATCAAAAATCAAGATCAATCAAATAAGAATAAAATCCCAGTGGTCTCATATTCATATCATTCACCAAGATCATTTCATGAGGCAAAGAGTACATAGCATGCAATTTAGAACCTCATAGGACCAAACAGAAAGATCCAATTCAAATAAACTCAAGAACATTTCAATAAATTCCCAAACAATTCATGGATAAACAGCATTCACAACATGATCTACACACCAAATTTCAGGCCATTTGGACCAAGGGAAGCAAGTCAATTAAATTCCCTAAGTCAAAACATGTTCAACTAAGCTCATACAAGGCACCAAATCATGCATCAACTTCAAGCAAGCACAAAACAGAGTAGGAACATGATAAATGCACCAAACCAAAACCATGACAAACTTCAATGTGTCTATAATCACTCCACAAAATTTCAAGTCCATCCAATACATATCAAGAATTTCACAAAACAATTAAAAACATGACTCACAAAAAGTCCACATTTGGTCAAACAGAAAGGAAATTACCAAACAAATAGGAAATGCACTTAAATATTCCACAAAATTTCACATGTGAGCTTAACATCCAGAAATATCAACATGCAAAATTTCAGCTCATTTCAAGTTCATATGGCATGGTAACAAAAATTATGAAGTTGCATAAGAAATGGTGTGACACAAATTGTCACACCTCCAAAGATCATAGCATATCTCACAATCCAGGAACTCAAAAATCACAAACTACATACCAAAATGCTCCTTAAGATGTCTAGATCATGCACACAAAATTTCAGGAATTTCCAATTAAGCATCACCATTTCATGATCAAAATACCAAGCAAGGTGCAACAAATGACATGTATGAGCAAACCCTAGGCCATTCCAAAAATCACACGGGCACAATTTCCATAAAAATCATCAAAAAATACTAGACATGGCAGGGATTATCATGGAAAAAACCTCATATTATTTGGACAAAAATTGAATGAGTTATGAATTTATTATCATGGAGAAAAATTTAAAATGATGAACAAGGCAACGTGAAACATGGAGTCATGGTGAAAATAAATGTCAAAAGGCAAAAATGAGAATTGGCGCAGGCAGGACTCGAAGCCGGTCCGGTTTTCAAAAAGTGGCGCGCTAACACCTTCCACATGCACAGTACACGAAAAACTGGATCAAAAGCACTTTCTGGAAAATTTTTCAAACCTTCATACATGTTCTTCATACATTCATCACTCATGAACAATTTTTCACCAAATCACACAAACCTTATATCAATGGAAAGGTCTCACAACGTACATCAACAATATCACATTCATTAAGCCTAATTCATCCTAATTTAAGAGAATCGAATCAAAACATATTTGAGCACAAAACTTCAAATCAACATAACTTGTTCGTTTCTCAACCAAATTTAATGGAACAAAGTGCAGAATGACCTACTAAGAAAGATCTACAAGAAGCATCAAACAATTTCATGAATTATCAAACTCGAAATTTGACCTTCTTTGAAGCACAGGTGTTGAATCGCGCGTATCAAGCTTTGAAAGTCCAAAACAGAACTTCTATGATGCTTGGATAGGTGAATGGAACAAGGTTTGTTGCTCAATTACGCACGATCTTGATGAAATCTCCATTTGCCATTGTTGCACCTCACTTTAACAGTCCACGATTTGGCTTGATAGTGATGAAATCTTGCTTCAATTAGCTTCCAAAATGCATGTAGATGATGAATGGATGAAGATCTTGGCAAGGCTTGTGAAGAAATTGCAAAAAAATGAAAGAAGAAGTTGAAGAATTTTGGAGATTTTCAGATCTAGATCTTGATTCTGTTGTTGCTAATCAGAAAACAGTTACAATTTAGTTTATATATGTGATGTTAATGATGCTTCTAATCCTAATTAGTGCTAATGCAGGTGATTAGTGAAAATCAAGTTTTCATGCTAAATGCCAATTGACCAATCACCCTCACTTGTGCAATGCAATGTAACAGTAAAAATTCTGGTTTGAGCAAGTTTTAAAACATGTTTGTGAGCTAATGCAAGTGGAATGGAGTGAAAACAATGCTTATTTCTCAAAAACACCTTTTTCCCTCCATATTTCAAAATAGGTTCACTTGAAAAATGGACTTTTTATGTGATGAGTTTTCATGAAATGCAATGCTTGTTTTGGATAGAGGGGATCAAAAGAAATTTGCTCAAAAAAACCTCACTCCATTTGGCCTTGTGAATCAAAAGTTATGCACCTTTGAAATCCAACTTTTTTGGACAATGATTTGATCATAACTTGCCAACCACAAATGAGAAATTCATGTTCTTGGACTTTTTGGAAAGGTGAGAGCAAGATCTACAACTTTCATGTTGAATAAAATTTCATCTGAAGCATTTTTGGACATGTAATTTCAAGGAGAAAACCTTTCCATTTTTGGCAATTTTGAATTACAAGTCACTTTCTATTTTTGGAAAGTTTTCATCTGACTTTATTTTCTTCATTCTTGATGTTTGACATGCCAAATGAAACTTGTTTGGACATGAATGAAGTGTCTCTAACCCTCTCCCACCTCCAAATCCACCAGTTGACCTTTGGTTGACTTTTTCTGACTGATAGATGAACCGACCATGAACTGATCAACTTGAGCTTCAATCTCCTGATGAAATGGCTCAATGATGAAACCCTAGATTCCATAAGCTCATTATAACCATATGATGATCCCCATATCCATTGAAACCCCCATCTCCTTAACAAGCCCTGATTGGCACAATTCAGATGATTAGGGTTGACCAGAGGTCAAAACCCTAATCTCAAGGAATCTGATCAAGCTCAATGAATCTCTTGGTGATGACAAGACCATGATGATGATGATGTACCATTTCTACCAAGATGAAGCTCAACCTCCTTGAGGAACCATGAAACCCTAATTTGAAGCACCAACCCTTAGATGGTTAATGATCAGTCCAATGAAACCCTCAGCTTGAATCTTTTAACCTTTTCATCTACTAACCAAGACTTAGGAGGATGATTTGCTCAATGTTGCCATATGATGTGCAAATATGCAATGCCTAATGACCTACAAAATGATATGCAATATGCTAAGCTAGTCTCAAGAGAGGAGGGTAAATTTTGAGGTGTTACAGAACCCCAAACCGGTTCTGCCCTTGTTGTCGGAGACCTCTACCATGCGCCCCCACTGATCAACAACACCTTCTTTAACAATCTTATGAGCATCTTTCAGCGAGGACATAGGTGCCCCAACTCTCTTCTCAGCAACAATAGATAAGGATTGAAACGGAGTTCCAACCTCATCCTTAGCCTCTACACACGAGAAAGATGACAAATGGCTAACCAATATCACTTTCTCTCCTCCAACAATCACAAGTTTGCCATTCTTGACAAATTTCAATTTCTGGTGCAGAGTGTGTCGCATCCGCGAAAAACAACCGGCGAGAAAAAGAAAACAAACAGAGCCGCCACCGTGCGTTATTTATCCCAAAAGAGGGAAAGGAAACGCTCGAAGTAAACCTGGAAAGGAAATGGTCTTACGACCGGAGATGCAAGGATCGGGAGTCGATTACGCAAGGGGAAGGTATTAGCACCCCTCACGTCCGTCGTACTCGACGGGATCCACGCTCAAAAGAATAGAATAAGGTTGCTAAACACTGCTCAAAAGAATGCACGCACACTGGAATAAAACACAGATGGAAAGAGAGGGGAACGGGCTCGCTAGGATATCGCATCCTATGCCTACGTATCTCATATGGAATGAGAATCAGAGCTACCGTAGTTCGACTAACGCACGCCGAAACAAAACACAACACAAAGACGCTGAGACGTCAAAAGAAACTCGCAAACAGAAACAGACTGCCAATGGCTGGCCTTACGTCCAACTCCAAGCAAAAGAAACACAAACAGGAAACCGAATGCCAATCGCTGGACTTACATCAGACTCCAAGCACACAAACACCCACAGGAAACCGACCGCCAATCGCTGGACTTACGTCAGACTCCACACAAACAAACACAGGAAACCGACTGCCAATCGCTGGACTTATGTCAGACTCCAATCAAACAAGAGGTTAACCGGACGCTGAGTCGTCAAAAGCAACAATAAAGTTGAACAAACAAGCTAACAGGGAGTCTGGTACTCGAGCCTGCTAGCTGTCAAGCAAACACACATAAAAAAAGGAAAAGGGTGCCCGGAGAGATCTCGCACGATCTCCTGCCTACGTACCTCATCTGATATGAGGATCAGGGCAACGTAGTTCCCCTAAACAGGGGAGAAATTTCTATCCTGACCAGAGACTGGGAAATGACAAACTAGAAGGGAGACTGACTCGAGCCTAATAGTTATCATGTAATCCACAATAGTCCTAGGTTGAGGTCTCTAACAAGAGTTTGACTCACACAGGCAGTGAGTCAACTCAAGTCTATCTCTACGTACGTCAACTTCCTCAAAAGTTGATCATACGACTCTTACAGAAAGGAGATGAGAAGCTAAGCAGATAAACATCAAAAGCAAATAGCACACACTATACACAACCAAGGGGGCTCAAGCAAGGTTGGGCTTTAGTCAAGGGGTCATATCAACCTTGACAAACAAGCCAACTGGAAAGGTGGTCAGGCTCTTAACCTCTAACATTGAGAGTTAAGGTGAGCAGATGAAATGGAGATGAGGGTTATGCCTCATAGCTCTTAACCCGGGCCTGGGTGAGCTTGAATCAACAGAAGATGTGGGAGTTCAGAATGAAGGAACTCTTCTCCACAATGACTGACTCTATATACAAGATTTTTGGTTTTTATTCAAAGTGCATCAACACATGGTGTGAGCAAGATGAATGACACAACTGAATAGCAGGGGATGGATTACACATCCCTTTTATCTGCCAATTGCCTCTTAAGAGGACTTAACCTGCTTGGCACAAAATTAAACAACCACAAACATTGCCTCTTAAGGAGGGCTTCAGACAGGTGCCTGCCAAAGTAACATGACAGGTCTTCCAGACTACACGAAGATTAAGGAATTATACCTAAGTGGTATGCCAACCACAAGCAAGCAAAGCAAAGTTCAAATGAACTTAAAGCAACTTAGGTACCTGTGGAAACAACTAAATAAATCAGTACAATACTCAGACAAACAGACAACAGTCAATAACAAACAGACAATCCCAATGTACAACACATAAGCCATAAGGCAAACTCAAGTGACTTATCATCAACCTACAAAATAGCAAATGTTAGCAATCAAAAGCAAATATCAACATTCAAATGATGAAGCAACATCAACCATGGAGATTAGGTGCTTGGTCCTGAAATTCAAAGCTCACATGTAAGTAACAAACCACTAGGTCAAAGCCTAGGGTCAAAGGTGAAGAAAAAAATCAAAACAGGAGCTGAAATTCAACACAATGCAACTTCAAACACATATCAACATATCCTAAAAGGGATCACATCAAAATCATCAAGCAAGAGCATTTCATGATCAAAAGAAGTCAAAGACAATTTCAAAGCTCATATTTGGACACAATGAATGAAAATTTCAAATCAAAACAGGAATGATTCAAATAATTCTGGAAAAATTCATGAGCATTCAAGACATCCAACATGATTAACATACAAAAAATCAGAAGCATCAAAGATCATTTGATATGGAAATGAAATTATACAAGTTGATCATCCAATGGTGTGACACAAATTGTCACACCATGCTAACATGTACACAAAACAGAAATGACACATGGAAAAAATGTCAAACCAAAACCAAAATGTCAATTAACATGTTAAGAACAATCATGCAAAATTTCAATGCATTTGGATCAATATCAAGCATTTCATGATAAGATGAATGGAGCAAGGTCACAAATGTACACATGTTCAATCATTCTAACACAAACAGAAATCCAGCCATGTACAACTTCCAAATTTAACATCATCAAATTCTAGACATTCTAAGGAACAAGTAGCAAAAAACCAGGCATTTTTTGGAGCATTTTTCAATTTTATATAAATTTTGGAAGTTTGGAAAAAAATGGAATCAAATGAAGCAAAACATGTGAAATTAGGAGGGAAAAGGCTAATAGTGAAATAATTTGAAAAACGCTGCTACCAGGAATCGAACCTGGTAGCAATTTGAAATGAGCGCCTGGCCATGAAACGCTGCCGTTTTGGCAGCGAGCCCTAGTTCTACGCTAGCGACGGTTCAAACCGACGCAAAGGACGCAAAACCGACGTAACACGAAGATCTTCATCTTCTTCATGAAGATGATGAAGAACAGCATGAATTCATGCGTTTTTTCCAGAATTTTCCAAAGTGCCAAGAATTTCATAAATTTTATATCAAAACGAAGCCTATGCAACGAGGAACACGAATCCATAAACAATTCACACTAATTCATCATGAATTTCAAGAATCGAAGGAAAACTTTCTAGATCTACAAACTTTCAATTCCACATAACTTCATGAATATTGCACCAAATCACACGAAATTTATATCAGCATTCTCACCATGAAAAACTCTACAATTCTATGCACATAAAATCATGAATTAGGAGGTTCGAAAATGTGACCTCTTGAAGCTCCAACAATGGCAGTGGTAGATTCAAGTGTCCAAAAGCATCCAAATCCCTTCTATCAACCTTGTTAACACCTCTGAAGTTGAAAATGAAGCTTGGAATGGCTTGGATCTAGCTTAGATTTGAATCTCCATCATCATGTTCTTGATCTTCAAGTGCTCAATTCTTGCTCGAATCTTCCAAACCAATGCTTGATCTATACTAAATAAAGGTCAGTGAACAAGAATATGGAAGAAAATCAATGCACTATGTGGAAGAAATTGAAGTTTTGATTTGGAGAAAAAATGGAGGGAAAAAGAATTTTGAGATCTAGATCTAGAATTTATGAAGCTAAACTGAAATTCTGTTAGGTTTTTCTATTTATATGCTTCACTAATCACATACTAATTAAAATTAGGCATGGTTTAGTTGTGATTAATCAAAATAAGGTGTTATGACCAAAAATGACATTTTGCATGGTGCATGGAGCAAATGGACGTGAACAGTAACATTTTCTTGATCAAAGTCACTCAAAATCATCTTTTAAACACATTGGCAATGGTAGAAAGCTCCCATGATGCATAGATTTCAAATTTGTGAATTTCCCTCCAAAATTGACTTGAAATAGCAAATGATCATATGATGGAAATTCATGCAATGTGATGAATGTTTTGGAAAGTTCATGTCATGAGAAGAAAAATGCAAGAAGAGCCACTCAATTTGGAGTTATGAATCAAAAGATATGGCCTTTTGAAATCCCATGCACACTTGGCAATGATTGGATCATATCTCCTCAACCATTCATCAGATGCTCATGATCTTGGACTTTTTGGAAATGGGAGAAAGAGATCTTCAACTTTCATGTTGGACAAAATTTCATTTGAAGCTTCTTTGATGATGCAAGATCAAATTGAATTTGAACCAAAAACTTTCCATTTTGGGAAACTTTCAATTACAGGTCACTTTCCATTTTTGGAAACTTTTGCCATGACCTCAAATTCTTCAAGATATGCATTTGTAATGACAAATAAGCCTCTTTTGGACATGAATGAGATGTTGAAACTCATTTCTCCACTTCCAAGCCCTCAATTGACTTGCAGTTGACTTTTCTGAGCCCTAGATGACTTAAACATGCACAGATGACTTTGAGCCTCAACCACTTGATGAAATGGCTCCAAAATGAAACTCTAGCTTGTACAAGCTCAATAAAATCATATGATGATCTCCTTCCAAGAAAATAAACCCCATTTCCTTGTGGAACCCTGACTGATAGAATGCAACTGATCAGGGTTGACCGAAGGTCAAAACCCTAATCCCAAAGAATCTGAGCTTGAACAATGAGCCCCTTGAGGATGACATAACCATGATAATGATGATGTACCCTTGCAATCAAGATAATGCTCAACCTCCTTGAAGAACCAAGAAAACCCTAATTGAAGCACAAACCCTCAGATGGCTGGTGATCAATCCATGAGACCCTCAGGCCTGAATCTTTCAACCTCTCTATCTTCTGAGAAAGACTTAGGAGGATGACTTGTTTATTTCACATGATATGCAATATGCAATGACTAATGCCCTAAAAATGAAATGCAATATGTTAAGCTAGTCCCAAGAAGAGGAGGGAAAATTTTGAGGTGTTACAGAGTGGAGGTAACAACCCCTGCCTCATGAATCCATGGTGTCGCATCCGCGAAAAACAACCGGCGGGCTAAAACAAAACAACACAGAGCCGCCACCGTGCGTTATTTATCCCAAAAGAGGGAAAGGAAACGCTTGAAGTAAACCTGGAAAAGACATGGTCTCGCGACCAAAGAGAATGGGATCGGGAGTCGGTTATGCGAAGGGAAGGTATTAGCACCCCTACGCATCCGTCGTACTCGACGGGATCCACGCTCAGACAGATAGAACAAGGTTGCTAACACAAACATCACACACACACACACAACACAGGTGGGAGAAGAGGGGAGAGGGCTCGCTAGGATATCGCATCCTATGCCTACGTATCTCGTCTGGAACGAGAATCAGAGCTACCGTAGTTCGGCTCACGCACGCCGAAACAAAACAAAACACAAAAAGGCAAACATGGAAACCGAATGCCAATAGCTGGACTTACATCAGACTCCGAACCAAACAAACCCACACTGGAAACCAAATGCCACTTGATGGACTTATATCGGACTCCAAGCACACAACAATAGGATAACAAACAACAAGTTACTAAGGAGTCTTGCACTCGAGCCTAGCAACTGTCAAGCAAACACACACAAAAAGAAAAAGGGTGCCCGGAGAGATCTCGTACGATCTCCTGCCTACGTACCTCATCTGGTATGAGGATCAGGGCAACGTAGTTCCCCTGAACAGGGGAAACTTCCTCCTAACCAGAGACTGGGAAATGACCAACTAGAAGGGAGACTGACTCGAGCCTAATAGTTATCATGTATTCCACAATGGTCCTAGGTTGAGTTTTCTATCTACTTGCACAGGCTGCAAGCTAATCCTAAACAGGCAAAGCAAAGCATGCAAGCATAATCAAAACAAAGCAAACATACACACTTAGCACACACTATATACAGACAAAGTGGGCTCACACAAGGGTTAGGCTGCAAAAGCAAACCAACTATATCAGGTGATGTTAGCTCTTAACCCTAACATCGAGAGTTAGGGTGAAGCAGATGAAATAGGAAGTGAGGGGTGTGCCTCACAGCTCTTATCCCTGGCCTGGGAGAGCTTTAGACAAAGGAAGTGTGGGTTCAGAAAGTGGGAACCCTTCTACACTTATGACACTGACTCAACTGTACAACTGTACAAGGATCTTGGGTTAATATCCACAATGCATCAACACCAGTTGTGTGAGCAAAGGGATGACTCAACTGAATAGCAGGAGATGGATTGCACATCTCTTGTATCTGCTAATTTCCTTATCAAAGGTCTTTTCCTGCTTGGGGACAAAGATAAACATTCACAAGCATTGCCTCTTAAGGAGGACTTCAGACAGGTGCCTGACCAAATAACAGGCCAGGTCTTCCAGACTACATGGAGTCAAAGAATTCTACCTCAATGTGTTAAGCAACCAAGCAACAGCAAAAGCAAGTTCACAATGAACTATAGCAACTAATGTACCTAAAATCAATCTAACATAATCAGTACACAGCTCAAACAGTCAAACAGACAAGCTAATGGTCAACAGTTAACTGTACATAAACAGACAAACAAGCAAAGCAATGCACAAAGGTGCAATCCACAATGCCTAAGTACAAGTCTCAAAGCCTACAAAACAAATTCAAGGTTAGTCATAAACAAGCAATGGACCAACTCCAATTGAGTGCACATCATCAAGTATAAGCAATTGTGCTCTTTGACCTGAAACAAAGCTCAAACATTAAGCACTAACCACTAGGACATGGCCTAGGGTCAAAATGGGAGCAATAAACCAAAACAGAACATGAAAATTATCAAAAATCAAGTTCAATCAAATAAGAAACAAATCCAAGTGGTCTCATATCCATATCATACACCAATTTCATTTCACACAACAAATAGTGCAAAGCATCCAAGTTAGAACCTCATAGAACCAAACAGAATGACTCAATCCATATCCACTCAAAACCAATTCAATAAATCTCAAGAAAAATCATGGCTAAACAGCATTCATAACATAATCAACACACCAAATTTCAAGTCATTTGGACAAGGGGAGGCAAGTCAAATAAAATCCATAAGGCTAGGCAAGGCAAAACAAGCTCATACAAGGCACAAAATCATACATCAACTTCAAGCAAGCATAAAACAGAATTGGTACAAGATAAATGCACCAAACCAAATCCATGGTAAACTTCAATGAGTCTAGAATCACTCCACAAAATTTCAAGTTCATGTGATACATATCAAGAATTTCACAAATCATCTAAGTTCATGACTCACAAAAGATCCACAATTGACCAATCAGAAGAGAAAATCTCAAACAAATCAAATATGCATCCAAAAATTCCACAAAAATTCACAAGTGAACCTAACCTCCAGAAATATCATCATGCAAAAATTCACATCAATTCAAGTTCATATGGCATGGTAATGAAAATCCACAAGTTGGACAAGAAATGGTGTGACACACATTGTCACACCTAGATTGATCAGCTCATATCTCACAAACCAGAAATGATAAAATCACAAACTCAAAGCCAAAATGTCACTTAGGATCTCTAGTTTGTGCATGCAAAATTTCAAGAATTTTTGATTAAGCATCATCATTTCACAACCAAAAGAGCAAGCAAGGTGCAAGCAAACATAAGCATGAGCAAACCCTAGGCCACATAAAAATCCACACGTGCACAATTTTTGCAAAAATCATCATTAAATAATAGACATTTCAAGGAACATTACACAAAATATCTCATGTGAATTGGACAAATATTTTGAGAGATATGAATTTTCTAATGTGGAGAAAAAATAAAATAAAAAGTGATGGAAAGGCATGTGATCATGAGAAGCATATGTGAATTAAGTGCCAAAAACCAAAATGAGAATGCCATCGCCCGGAATCGAAGGGGCTCACAATTCAAACCTGGCGCATTTACAAGTGAAACGCGCCGTTTCACTAATACAGGTGGCAAGGTTTGATTGGTGCATGGGCGAAAAACAACCAAATTCATGCAGCATGCGCGCCAGAAGATCAAAAACAAGTCTGGGAATGAAAATAGCTAGGGTTCTTGAACATTCATACGTGTTCAACATCATGATGATCCAATATTCACAGAAATTCATGAAAAGTATATCAATCGCTTCCTCTCGCATCATACATCAACAATATAACATTGATTTCATCTAATTCTACTCATGCTCAGAGAATCGATCAAAGAAAGTTTCACATGTCAACATTCAAATCCATATAACTTCCTCAATTCTGCATGGTTTTCAGAGATCTAAAGTTCAGCATACTCTATGTTTAAAGATCTATAAGATGCACCTAACAATTCTAAGAATCATGAGGATCGAGTTCTAACCTCTATGAAGATGCAGAACTGGAAACGTGTTTTTCTGGCCTTGGCAAGGTGAAACAAATGATCCTCAAAGCTCAGGTAGATGAATGAGTGAAGATCCAATGCTCACTGATGCTTGATGTAGCTCAAAAATGCAACTGCCATTGATGGAGCTCACTTGAACAGTCCTTGAAACAGCTCGACAGTGGTGAATTCTCGCTTCAGTTCAACTCTACAGTGCTGGTGAATGATGGATCTATGAAGAACTAGGCAAGGTTTTGGAGAATTTGCAGAAAAAAATGAGAGAGAAAGTTTGAGAAAATTTGCAATTTTCGATCTAGATCTGAGATGAATGAATGTTAATCCAAAAATTTTGTTAGCATTATCTATTTATATGATGCACTAATCATTTCCTTAATCTCAATTAGCCAAATGTGAATGTTTAATGGAAATGCAAGTGTTATGCTAATTGGTCAAGTCACCTCTCATGCATGGAATGTGCTGCTACAGTACACGAAAATTGAGCCAAATGCACTCCAAATGTTATTTTAGACCAAATGCAAGTGAATGGAAGTGTGGAAAATGCATAGTTTTCAAATTCACTTTTTTCCCTCCAAATTCAAATTCAAATCAAGTGAAAAATGCCATTGTTGTGATGATTTTTGATGAAATGTAATGAATGATTATGATAGAGCATGTTAAAACAAGATTGTAGCAAAAAACCCCATTCCATTTGGTCAATTGGTGTGAAAGTTATCCAAGTTTGAAGTTCAAAATTTCTTGACAATGATTTGATCATAACTTGCCAACCACAAATGAGAAATGGATGTTCTTGGACTTTTTGGAAAGGTGAGAGCAAGAATTCAACTTTCATGTTGGACAAAATTTCATTTGAAGCATTTTTGGACATGTAATTTTGAGGAGAAAACCTTTCCATTTTTGGCAATTTTGAATTACAAGTCACTTTCTATTTTTGGAAAGTTTTCATCTGACTTTATTTTCTTCATTGTTGATGTCTGAAATGTCAAATGAAACTTGTTTGGACATGAATGAAGTGTCTCTAACCCTCTCCCACCTCCAAATCCATCAGTTGACTTGTGGTTGACTTTTGTCAGATGATAGATGAATTGGCTATGCACAGATGAACTTGAGCTTCAAACTCCTGATGAAATGGCTCAAACATGAAAACCTAGCTTCCATAAGTTCAATGAAACCATATGATGATCTCTCATCTCAATGAAGACCTCATTTCCTTGACAAGCCCTGATTGGCACAATGCAGATGATTAGGGTTGACCAGAGGTCAAAACCCTAATCCCAAGGCATCTGATCAATTATAATGAATCTCTTGGTGATGACAAAAACCATGATGATGATGATGTACCATTTTAACCAAGATGATGTCCAACCTCCTTGAGGAATCAAGAAACCCTAATTTGAAGCACAAACCCTCAGATGGCTAGTGATCAATTCAATGAAACCCTCAGGCTTGAATATGTTAACCTCTTTATCTTCTGATCAAGACCTAGGAGGATGACTTAACCAATGTTGCCATATGATATGCAAAGACGCAATGCCTAATGACCTACAAATGAAATGCAATATGCAAAGCTAGTCCCAAGAGAGGAGGGCAAATTTTGAGGTGTTACACATGGCCTTCCCAATAAACATCTGTAGGTCGGGTGGATATCTATTACTTGAAAAGTAATCTGAAAATCACTCGGACCTATCTTGACTGGAAGGTCCACTTCACCAATTACCGTTTTGCGTGAGCCATCAAAGGCTTTGACGATTACTCCATTATACCTCATGGGCGCTCCTTGGTAAGATAACTTTGACAAAGTTGACTTCGGAAGCACATTGAGTGACGAACCGGTGTCAACAAGCACGTTTGACAAAGCATCTTCCTTACAATTCATTGAAATATGCAAAGCCAGATTATGATTTCTTCCCTCCTCAGAGAGTTCTTCATTGCAGAAGCTCAAATTATTGCATAAAGTGATGTTAGCCACAATGTCATCAAACTGATCCACAATAACATCATGCTCTACGTATGCCTATTCAAGAACTCTCTGTAGTGCTTCTTTGTGCGCTTCAGAATTCAAAAGCAGAGACAACATGAAGATCTTTGAGGGAGTCTGGAGCAACTGCTTAACCACATTAAATTCACTTCTTTTTATTAATCGAAGTACCTCAGTATCATTATTGGCTTTCAAGTTGCTGGATTCACCAGACTTATCCTTTGAACAACCAACAAAATCTACATTAGGTACCTCCACCTTCTTACCAACAATTGTTTCCTCTTTGTTTTTCGGGAACACCGGTCCAAACACTCGACCACTATGGGTTACCTTCGTTACATCTGCAATGCTCACTACTGAATTAGTCGTAGGTAACGGGACCTCTTGACCATTCTTTATCATTGTAGCATTGTACTGGTACGGTACAACCTTATCAGATGAATACGGGACTGGGCCCGCTAACCGTATTACCAACAGCGATACTGATGTATTACTGACATTCTTATTGCTGCTGCTATCATACTGAATTACCAACCGCTCTTGCTGTTTGAAAACGGGCACTATGACATTGACGTCGTCATCTACATGACGAGATTGAACAATCAGGATCATGCCTTCATCCATCAGACTTTGGATGTCCCTTTTCACTACATCACACCCTCTCGGGTTCATGCTACAAACAACATAACCATCACGATCATGTTTATAGACACTCACCAAACAAATATCTTTGTGCATCTGCACCAAAGATCTTCGGATAAACCGGACGTCATAAACCTTGATTTCTCCAGGACAACTGTCCACCATATTCACTGAAGAGTTCCCATGAGCGGGCAAAGGGTTTGCTTTCACATTTGGCGCACGGTCCTCAAAGAACACCACACCACTCTTCATAAGCTTTTGAACCTCGTACTTCAATGGATAGAAATTTTCAATATCGTGTCCGGGTGCTCCTTGATGAAAAGCACAACGGAGCTCAGGTTTATACCACCAGGGAAGTGGTTCTGGGATCTGCGGTGGGTTCCTCGGTTGAATTAAGTTCTTGAGAACTAATGAGGGATACAACTTTGCATACGACATAGGAATTGGGTCAAAAGAGACCTTCTTCCTCTCAAAGTTCTGCTGATGATGATTGTTGTTGGTATTGTTGTTGTTGGTGGTGGTGTTTGTTCTTTATTGCGGTTGTTGTTGTTGACGTTGATGTTGTTGTTGTTGTTGAATTGGTGTTGCTTGTTGATTAGAAAATACCGGAATTACTGATGATACTTGATGATGATGATGTTGACGGGGTGGTGGATTTCTTCTGATCTGAGGCCTCCTCTGCCTCCCACTGATTACTACGTTCGCTTCACTGTCCTTCTTCTTGCTGAAATTACTGCCATACCTCTTACTTGTTGACGCCGCATCTTTTGACAACCGTCCTTCACTGACTCCTTCTTCAAGTCTCATCCCCATATTTACCATTTCAGTAAAATCACTGGGGGAACTAGCGATCATGCGTTCATAATAAAATGAACTCAGGGTTTTCAAGAAGATCTTTGTCATCTCTTTCTCCTCCAAAGGAGGAGTGATCTGGGAAGCCAACTCCCTTCATCTTTACGCATATTCTTTGAATGTCTCTTTGTCCTTCTGAGACATGGACCTCAACTGGTCTCTATCCGGCTCCATGTCCACATTATACTTGTATTACTTCACAAAAGCCTCTCCCAAGTCCTTGAAAGTGCGGATGCTTGCACTATCCAACCCTATATACCAATGGAGTGCAGCACCAGTCAGGCTATCTTGGAAGTAGTGAATAAGCAATTGGTCATTATCTGTCTGAGTTGACATCTTGCGGGCATACATCACAAGATGACTGAGCGGACAAGAGTTCCCCTTATATTTTTCAAAGTCAGGCACTTTGAATTTCACCAGGATTTTAACATTGGGTACCAAACACAATTCAGCAGCACTCTTCCCAAACAGATCTTTACCTCTCAGCGTCCTCAATTCCTTGCGCAGCTCAAGAATTTGGTCTTTCATTTCATCCATCTTCTCATAAACATCCGAACCCTCAGACGGCTCGGAATGATAGATGGTATCCTCTACGCGAGGCAAAGTGTGCACAACGGGAGGTGGCACGGACATGACCGAGCTAGATGCCGGCATAGAAGCAAAGGTAGGCGCAAAGCCTTCGGGCACAAAGTTAGGCGGCATTCCCAACGGGAATCCGGCAGGCAGGTTTGGTGCGAAGTGGATGGTAGCAGTAGGCACGGTAGAGGTAACCATCTCTGAAGTAATTGTCCTTGCGGGAGGAGTTGCAGGCGTTGGAGAAGCTTAATTTTGAGCAGCAAGAACTGACTCCATCATGGCAGTCAGTCGGGTGACCTCGTCCTTCAGCTCTCTGTTCTCTTGCTCCAAATGTTCCATAATTTTCTAATGATTGGCTCTGGTATTGTACCGGTGAGTCAGCTTGGCTAAAGCACATAAGAAACACCAATCAGACACATGGCAAAAACCTGCTTATGCAAATGATGCATGAAATGCGATGCTTGATTATTTTTATTTCCAAGGAACTTACTATATCATTTGCAAATATATAATATTTAAATGGTAATTGCAACAATTTAATATGACCAAAAAATATATTAAGGATTACACTGAGTACAATTTCAGAAACCAATAAAAAGATACAAGGGAAAAGAAGACTAGTCATCCTAAGGATCCCTAACAACAATGTCAGAAGATCCGGCTGAAGGCGCGTACTTCCTTCGAATGCGACGAATCTCGGTCTCAAAAGAAGCCTTCATATGAGTCTTCTCGAGGACAAGTCGGTCAACAATCTTCTTCCAAGCAACAGAAGGCTAAGGCATGCTAGAAGATGAAACCTCCGGCTCTCTCTGTCTCTTCATCACTCGGTCTTCAAGTAGCTCAATTAGTGCATCTTTTTCCTTAGACTCCAACTGCAACTCTTCATGCTTCTTGCTCAAAGCATGGAAACGCTCTTCCTACATATCCTTCTCTTGCTTCATCTTGACAAATGCGCCTTCCAACTCCTCTATATCTTGGTTAAGGAGAGTTAATGGCTCAACCACAACCATAGACATAGGTCTTTCACAAGGGCAAGGCATCTTCAACTCCATAGCTCTCTTCTTCACCCAAAGAGTTTAAGCTTCCAAAGCTACACAATTGTGTGGACCAAGCTCGGATCTTCCTTTCCTATGTATAATATGCCAAGCATGCACAATCTTCTGCTTCAAATGTTAGGGATGTTTACCCTCTTGATAGAAAAGACCTTCTAACAACATGTTATTAGGTTTGTCTCTCAAGGGGAACCCAAGTTGACGACGAGCCAAAGCAGGGTTGTAGTTAATTCCTCCTTTTGTGCCAATGAGAGGCACATTAGAGAATTCACCACAACTATCAGTAATCTCCAAACTGCTCGAAGACGAATCATACCAAACTATATCATCATTAGTGAGAGACATAAGTCTCTGAGACCACCTTAGACATTGTTTGTTCTCCACAAAAGCATGCGTCTAAGGCAGGTGCAAAATAAACCACTTGTACAGAAGAGGAATGAAACAGACAATCGTTCCACCACCCTTAGAATTCCTTAGATGCAAAGAGATATACATATCACCCAACAAAGTAGGCACATGATTTCCAATCAAGAAAAGTCTAATGGCATTAACGTCAATAAAACCGTGAATGTTAGGTAACAAAGTTAATCCATAGATGAGCAACACAAAGATAGCTTCAAAAGCGTCCACACTTCCAGCTTGAGCAAAAGTAGTAGCTTCCTTGATGAGGAAAATAGATGGTAACCCAAATAAACCTCCTTTCTTCACCCAATGAGCCTCTATCTCAGACTTCTTCAAGTGAAGAGCTTCAGCGATAATACTAGGTCGGGGAATCTCCTCCAATCCACTAAAAGGCACTCTACTAGAAACATGTATCCCCAAAAGATGAGAATACTCTTCCAAGGTAGGCACAAGCTGAAAATTTGCGAAAGTGAAACAATGGTAGAGAGGATCATAGAACTGCATCAATACACTCAAAAGTCCTTCAACTACATCAACAGACAAAATGGACAGAAGCTTCCCATGACGTTGTTTGAAGTCCAAGGGATCTAATACAAAAGATGCTAGCTTCCTTAACTCTTTCAAGTCGTGACATCTGAAACCGTACTTCTTAGTGTTCCTTCCTCCATAATCCATGGTCTGAAAATATTTGCAAATGATACCTTAGTTCCTTGAAATTTTCGTGTGATGAATGTTATGATGCGCATGAATGCATGAAAGCAACAATCACAAATAAGGGATCACACACAAGGAATCAAGTCATTGCCAAGATCAATCATCCATTTTGGTGGATTATGGTTTACACCTTATCAACACCCAAGTTCCATTGATATTGACAAGACTTGATTGGATCAACCAAGAATCAAGGGTTTGTTGCAAGTCACGAGCATGGAGTCTGGGTAAGAACCATCCCAAAGGAGTGAACTAAGGATAAAAACCTGTAGATCATGTTCTAAAAATTTCCCAGAGTCTTAATTCCATCTATCAGATATTACAGGTTAAGATGACTAACTCATCGACCCATAATATTCTCAAGAGAAACTCGTCTGAGTGTAGTATCGTGTAACAACTGTTATCAAGTCTACACTTGAACAGTTTCCGCACTACGTCCTAAATAGGCTAAGATGCGTTAAATGTTCTAAGGTCCTCAGCTTCTTAGACCCAATTAGAGATAGTAATGCCTAACCACAAATACTTGTGTGACATTTCCAAATCCAAAGGAGTCTCCACTGAGCAGATGAATCTAAAGCCAACTTGTTAAGGACTACTCCACACAAGTCGAACATGACTATACCATTCTCCTATCTTAATTGCACTCAAGTTCGGGTTAGAACTTATCTCACCACTCAGAGATCACCAAGCACAACAAGCAGATTATATCATAGATATATACAAACATCACATTAATTCAAATAAATTCACACAAAAAGTAGGCTAAACCCACTGTAGACTACACCCCAGCAGAGTCGCCACTTAATTTATGTAGCGGGAAATTCATAATCATCAAGCTATTGACAAGCTAGAAATCAATTAACAAGATTCGCCACCGCGCTTTTATTGTTTCCAAGGGAAAAGGGAAGAAGTACGAACAAAACCCAGAAAGTAAGAAGTTTTCAAATAAAAACTAATAAAAGTCAGAGATCACAGGTAAGTGGGTTGGTTACACAGAGGGAAGGTGTTAGCACCCTAAGTGTCCTAGGTACTCCTAGGGAACCCTTTTTGTATGCATATGTATTTTGTACAAAGTGATGTTTACAAACAAATAGAATGGGGGGATGAGAAAAGAATTCATTAATTATATTTTTGTGTTTGACAAGACCTTGGACTTATGCCTACGTACCAACATAAAAATGAGGGATCAAAACCTCGTAGTTCGTGATACAAATTTCAAAATGGGTGTGTTGATTTTAACAAAATTTAAGTTTGAAAGGCATAAAGGCCTAAAAATGGTTTGAATGAGTTAGTTCTTTTTGGCTTTTTGAAAGTTTAAGTCAAGTATAGTTAAGTTTATTTACAAGTTTGATTTAAACCAAATGGATAGCAATCCAATAGACAAGTATGTCAATAGAAACCCAGAATTCCCTTGGACTTTTATAATCAAACAACACACAAATGCACAATTATATTATCTTGAAGAGCAAGGCATCAAATAAAGATGACCTCATCCAAGCTTAGCAACTCCATGATCTTCTTCAAATTTTCCCATGTAGCATATGAATTCCACAATGCCACAAGTCACAGGTTCAAAATAACAGCTTCACAATGATCATGTTGCAGATGAACTCAGAGGTCTTCAAAGATGCATCATATGAATTTCAATATTGCGAGCACTTGGTTCTTTCAACAAGTTGGCATTGGCCAAGTCCATTAGCAAATGAGGTTGCCTAGATTCTAAGTCCATTTGTCCAAGATCAAGCCAACAGTCCACTCAATTTTTTTTAGGGTTTTTGTTATTATTATGTGCATTAATGGTAAAAGACCACACAAACAAGCAAGGTATACACAAACAAAATATATCACACAATATGGTTCAAATGGACAAAGTGAAAATTACATTAACATAAACAATTAGAATGATATGAACAATGGCAAATGAAATAGAGTGCTAAAAGTAAATTGCATTAAAGTAAAAGCTTGAAATTAAAAGTTAGTATTTAGTAGGTTAAGAGTTAGTATTGTTTTGTTTTTACTTTTCATTTCAAGACATTCTTTGGAGAATACTCAACCCACTTATCACAAGCATGGATCCTTGAACCAAAACATCTTCCAAATGAAGGAAAGAAGGCCAAGTTTCCACACAATACCATGAAAGAGGGGAGACTTACAATCTCACTAACTAGAATGCTTATGCCTTTTATGTCACAAATTTAGCGCTATGTTAAGCAATCGTAATTGGACTTATGTAGAAGCCACAACTATTTGAGGTCGGGCAATAGAATTTTGGTGCTAATGCATGTTAGAGACATAGTATAATGAACTATGTTCGTGAAACATACCACACAGAAAAATATGCAAAAGGTGTGGCCTAATCTCATCCATACTCATGTCAATTTTTCAATTAACTAGCATTAGGACTTTGAGATGTCATAGACCAAATGGAATGAATGAATGAAGAAGGGGAATAAGATGAAGTGGGAAGGGGATGAATAAAATCATAAATTGGTCAAAGGAGGACTTTTACCAAATTAATATCATTCATTCATTTTGGGAGATGGAATGTACATTCCATCAATCTCTTAAGTCCAATTATATTAATTTGACAAAGTCAAATCAACCTTGACCAAGGCCCAACAACAATAAGCAAACTCAAACAAGTCAATACAAATGGTCAACAAAAAATAATTGACATTTATTCAATTAAAAAAAATAAAATAGTGCATTTAAATCAAATATGGTTTGTCCAATTCCTAAAATCTCATCAAAACACCATAGAAATGGCCATGAGATTTATCATAGGTCAAACAAGGTCAAGGGACCTTGGAGAAAAAGTTCATAATTTTTGGACATTTAAAAATATTTTTAAATAATTAAAAATAAATGCAAAATCAGTTAATTCATAAAAAATATTAATAATGATCCAAAAAATAATTTTAATTCAGAATATGAAAGAGAAAAATATTTGAATTTTTTTGGTGAAAGTCCCATATTTTTTGGTTCAATATTGAATTTAATATGAATTATTGAAAATAATGCAATTAAAATAAAAATTCAGAAAATCAAAAATACGTGGACCATCTGATCTCCCTCATTAATTGAGGTGGAAGATCAGATGGTCCCTAGCGCGCGTTCCATATGGACTTGAGTCAACAGCGCTGCATAGGTGGTAATTAAAACCAACAATCAAGATTAAAACAAAAGGAACAAATCATGTGGTTCAGAGCTTTGCCAACTCATCGCCGGAGCCAGAGCTTCGGTCATCTTCTCCAGTGGACCTCACCGGACTGGTCCACTATCAACCATCACCAAAATGAAAAACAAGGACATGATCTTAAACAAAAAATGACACTGAGCTTGAATCTGACCTCCATTCACTCCAACTCCAAGTATATTGAGAGATACATGGAGTTGAAATTTTAGGTACATGAACCGAGTTGCTTCGATTTGTCCTCAAAGCAACTCAATCTTCTTGCCTACATTGGTAGGACTTCAGACAACCAAAGAATCAATAGAATTGAGTAAGAATGTGAGAGAATCGAAGAGTTCAAAATTTCTAGAAAATACCTTCAATGTAGGTCTGGATTCAATGGATGTTGATCTTGCTTATGCTTGGTCTCACTCCACTTGCTTGCAGGAGAAGGATTGAATGGTTAAGAAGCTATGGATTCCTGGAGAATTAAATTCCAAAATAGTGGAAATTCAAGCTCAAATTCAAGAGAATTTTTCAGGCTTATCCTTTGCAAAGTGAGGGTTTGAGATGGGGGATCAAAGCTGGCGCCAATGTGTGTCAATTTTTGAGCAATTGAAGTTCTATTTATAGCTGAAATGGTTGATAATTGCACACTCAAATTCACTTTCCAATTTTGGTAAATGGTGATGATAGTGTGCATGGGCATGCACAGGCCCATGAAATGATTGTTTGAGGTCCACAAATGAATACCAGATGGTCTGAAGTAAGCTTGGATTGCAAGGTAAATGCACATTGATGTTTGAGTTTTGATCCTTGCCAAGTGATGTCACCCTGTTTAAGCCATGCGCAGCCTATGCATTTCTGGTCTAAAATGAGTGAATTTGAGCTCTTTGGAAAGGTGAGATCAAGAGGAACAACTTTAATGTTCAACACTTTTTTATTTGGAGCTTGGAACTTGAAGAAATTTGAAGTGGAAGTTTGGAAATTTTTGACATATCAAATTTTTTCTAAGTGTCAAGCCATATGTCTCAATATTCCACCTTGCTTAACTTTTTATATGAGCTTCAAATGAGAAAAGTTTCTTCATCAAAGTTGTAGATATCTAAAAGACATTCAAAATGGTCACCAATTTCATGTCTTTTGGATTCGAAATGATAGAGGTATGCATTTTTGAAGTTTGGAAAAATCACTTGATCAATGGTATAGGTCAAAAGTGACCTATAATGTAACCTCATATCACATGCTCAAAAAAAGTTGAATTAGTCCCACTCCAAACATCAAAGTTGAATTAGACACATTTAATTTAATTGTGAAACTTGGAAATCTTTCATCTCATAAAAATTGAGCAAGTTATGGCCTTGGGAAGTTGACTTTCAAATTAGGGTTTAGACAAAATGACCTATAATGTTTCAACATAGAAAATGATTTTCCAAGCAAAACTAGATCTAGGTATCAACATGAAAGCTCTTTAGAATGTCATGTAGAGTAAGTTTTCTTTTGGAATCATTTTCATATGGTGAAACGTGTAGAAGATAGGGTCTAGGGAGACCCAGTTTTGATTAGATGAATCCATCTGGCGAACCACCATCAACCAACTTGCTAATTTCCAATTATCTTGACTTTCTTGGATCATGGTAGATCATATATGAATAAGATGATGAATTTTGAAGTGTCCCTTGAGAAATTTGATCAATTGGTGAGATAGCTTGTTGGAGAAGTTACTCAAGATACCTAGTCAAACTAGGGTTTCCAAGGCAAATCATCCTCAAACTCTTGAGGAAAACTTGGTCAATATAACATTTAGTGATCATTGGGACTCATATATGATGTTCATAACCATTATTGAATCAATTCTTGGTTGTGCTCTTTGTTCATGAGGGTCTCAAACCCTAGATGTGAACTTGATGAATCAATGAGATCATGCCCTACCTACAAAAGAGTTAGGAAAATGCAAAGACATATTTTTGGTATTTTAGTTAGTAAAATGATAGTATACAAGTATGATATAATCACAAAATGCTTGGTGATCTCTCCCAAAACAAACCCAATGAAAGAGGGGTAAGGAGGATGCTAAGACATGATCCCAATGTTAATGCTTATGATGTAATTGCATGAGGGATCTTAGGGTCAAAATTGGGGTCTTACACCAACATAATCAAATAGTAACACAACTAAGAAAAATAACACATTTCTTTTTATCCTGGTTCGCTGTTAACAAAGCTACCTCTAGTTCATCCGCCAAGGTGATTTTGCCTTCTCAATAAGGACTTAGTCCACTATAACTAAAATCGATTACAGATATCACAAAGATAAACCACTTTTGTCTTCTTGATTCTATCTGGCTAAAACCTAGTCACTCAAGGAATAAACTCAAACAAATGATATTTACAAGAATGTGTTTACAAGATTGCTTCTAAGAAAGCAGATTAACACAAGTTTAATACAATGAAGCTTCTATGTGTATTTACAACAACTATACACAAATAATATCAAGTTCAACAAAAGCATTGTGTATGAACGTAGTATAACACAGTTAATTAGCAACTAGCATTAGCAACTTGTCTAATCTTCTAAGTATTCTTTATATAGAATTGGAATAGCAGAAATGTAGTTGTATCTTTGTATAACGATTTGTATATTAGGATGCAAAATGGTACAATAGTGTTGTCCTTATCCCACAAAAATAGCGTAGTGGAGCGAAGGGTGACCTTGTACTATTTAATATTTTCCTGACACAAAACCTTTTGATCTTATCTTCTAATATCTAGAGACTTCTGAATAAATGATGTTGAAGCATGCTTAGAAGGATCAAGAGACTAGTTGAGAGAATCTTTAGAACCTCAGTTTTCAGAGTCTTGCCATAGTTCCTCAAAACCTAGTCTTCGGAGTCTTCTGATCTTGTTTTTCAGAGTCTTCAGAACTTGAGAGCGCAAAATCTTGAAGGCTTGAAAAACCTTCAGAGGCTCTTCAATCAGAGTCACATTCATAAGCTTTAGCACAAGCGTTTATCAGAACCGTTGTCTAAGAGAATTCTAGAACTTGACAACATCTTGTAAAGCACTTTGTATCTTTTCAGAGTCAGAGTGTGTTGAGTCTAGAATCTGATGATATCACACGTCAAATCTTCAGAGTCAGAACCTGTTAGCAAAATCTACACACTAGACAGAAACCATTAGGGTACAAAATTATTCTCTAAGAAACAATGCATTGTTATCATCAAAACTAAAGGCCAGATGCAGAACGAAATCTTGTTCTTACAATCTCCCCCTTTTTTATGATGACAAAACCATGTATTTTAATGAACAATTTTTACTTGGTTTAATCACCAAAAACTACCAGAGTGAGGTTTTAAGCTCCCCCTGAATGTTGTACTTTTAAAAATTATTTTTGAGCTTAGAATATCAAAGTTAGGTTCGCAAGCTCCTCGTGAATTTAAGACTTAAAATAATCTTAACACATATAAAATCTCAATTAGCATGGAATAAAGAACTTCCCATAAGGCAGAAGCCTGGTTACTATGAATGTAGTAACTTCTCATAGTGAAAAAGCTTGGGTATCAAAGTATTTCATTTCAGAAACGACTTTACTTAAGTGTAAGAATGTCTGGTCATCAGCCTCGTTACAGAGCATGATTTGTCAAAGCTTTCATATGCCTGGTTGTATGCTTCCCTGGTTGATATCAGAACTTGTATACACCTGGTTCATAACTTCGTTTAGTTTAGAACTTGTATACGCCCTTATTCAATACACACCTGGTTCACTTAAACTGAGTTCAGAACATGTTTGTCTAGTTAACTTCAAACTGCCTAGTTAACTATTCAGAACATATGCCATGTTCACTTGGACTTTAATCAGCTTGGTTAATGCCTTAAAACATGAAACACTTGGTTAACATGATGAACTTATTCAAAGTTCCCCAAAAAAGTCACAAATGTCAAAAATAATGTTAAAGACATGTTTGGGTTTCAGAATTGTTGTTAGGTTTATCAAAGCCAATCATTCTTCTCCCCCTTTGTCATTAATAAAAAAGAAATAAAGACAAAGCAAATCAAACAAAATTTTCATTTCATAAAATGATCCAAGTACAAAAATGAAAAAGCTTAAAACTAAGAAATCACAAAGTTTTAGAACAAG
Source organism: Lathyrus oleraceus (assembly GCF_024323335.1). Classification (NCBI taxonomy): domain Eukaryota; kingdom Viridiplantae; phylum Streptophyta; class Magnoliopsida; order Fabales; family Fabaceae; genus Lathyrus; species Lathyrus oleraceus. Next base: position 379,381,340 of record NC_066584.1, on the reverse strand, counting down.
GGTTTAAGGAAGCGGTGGAAATACTGATAAGATAGATCCAAGCACCCCTTCAATGATTGTTGTCTTCTCATCTTTACGTTTGAACATCTCATCTATTTTATTCAGCCTTTCTTTGACCATAAAATTCCCAGCCTTCAGGTCTTCCAAAGTCTTCATAGTGATATCCTCGGAAATCACAATCTTCTTAACCCCAAAAATGCTTGCAACTTCAAGAGTCGTTTCAGAAGTAGCCAAAGTAGTCTATTTTGGTGAAGGAGGAGGGATCACTTATGGAGAAAGAAGAATAAGCATTGGAGGAACCTTCTAAGAAGAGGTTCAACTATACCTGAGAGTTTGGCATGGAAGTTCCTTTTAGCTTCCTTCAGGAACAAGAATTACAACTCTTCAGAGTCGACATATATCCAACATCTGAAGTTGTTGGTCAAAGCACACACTTCAGAAAAGTTTTCTTTAGAAGTGCAAACCTCACTAAGAGTGTCCAGTCTGGAAACAACCTCACCTTCAAACTGTTGAAATAAATATGGTTAATTTCTGATGTGTTCTATCTTGGAGTACAATGAGCTCAACATCTGACTCAATATTATAATCAATTTCTGATTCTATAATAGGAGCGTCAGAGTTAAGGGGTTCATAGTGAGTGAGTGAGGATAGAAAAGAAAGTGGAAAATATGGTTAAGGTGTGGGTATGAGAAAGGAAGTTAAGATTTCAGAGTGTGATGGTGTAGGTGGTGGAATGGTAACATTTGGATTTGTAGTTTAAGGCAGTAAGTGGGAGGAAGTGAACTTGTTCAAAAAAATGTAAAGGTTCAGAGTGAACTAGTTCAGAAATAAGTGAGGGTTGGAAGTGAACTTGTTTAGAAATATGTGGGATATGGATATATGATGTGAGAGTGGTTGATGGGGTGGATGAACTGTTATTAACAGAAAGCGATCGAGCTTCAGAAGGAATAACCTTACAAGAAGTAGTTCTAACAGAAGTAGCACCAACAACTTCGGGTTCTTCACAGAAGTATCCAGATTCTCCCTGGAAGCCTAAAACTTCTTGGTCATCCTCTCAGAGTTATTCTTAGAAATCTTCCTCTTCTTCTTAAAATTGGTTTCAGAAGCTGCAAGAATTGCATCTTCACGACAGTTCTCAAGAAATCCTATCACAACATCCAAAGGAACTGGCTTTGAGAAGATTGGAAAGTCTCCCAAAGGGATCCTTTTGTTATAGATATGTTCCTTGGGAATTTCAGCAGGAGAACTTATCACTTCAGGAATAATGCCCATATTCTTCATGCCTTTGGCATTAAATTTTTTGCCAACATGAGGTTCCAGCCCTTTGGTGATCTGATCTTCTATTAAAAAGTCAATCAACTTGCTTTCCATCACGATATCTGAGATCAGCCTACCAAGAGGAATCCAGTCCTTCATCTTTCTGCTACCTTATCTGGTTTCCTTCACACTATCCCTTAAGTGATGAAAGAGAAGTACATGTAGATTCACCTTCTTCTCAGTAGCTATGTAATAAAGGATGTATTTTTGGTCACCGTTGATGTAGTCAGAATAATTTGTTGACTTTATATGATGAACACATCCCATGAGAACTCTAGCCCAAACCTTTAGCTTAGGGTGAAGATCCTTGATCTTGCTTTAGTGTTTTCCATAGACAAAAATCACTTTAGAAATCTCAGTCAATTTAGATTCCTTTCCACCATTTGTTCACATCTTATTCCAGACCCATCATAACTAATGAGTTTGGCTATGAGTTTCTCAGAAATAAGAATCTTTTTTCCAAACATGAAATAAGTAACCTGGAATAATGAAGACGTGGCATGAATCCAGAATTCTCTAACCAGATGATAGAAGACTGGACCTTGAAGAGGGTTAACAAACTGTTCCCAACCTTGAAATTTGACAGCAGTTTAAAGATCAATTCCACTAAGAGTTCACATAGAACATACAATTTCTCTGATGAAGTAGACAAAGTAAGTTCAGGAGCGTCATAAGCATCTTCAATGTGCACATGTTTACCTGAAGCATATTTCAACAAACTGAATTAAAGGAGATGGGGGATTTATGGTTATTGTTGCGATGATGAAAAAAGAAAAAAGAGTAATTCGTTCAGTAGTTACAATGCTTTGTTATTGACCTTGTTGAGTTTGTTGAGCAGATTGTTGTGAAGCCATTGTTGATGAAGAACAAAGGGTTTTAAGGTTGCTGAAAGTTTTGAGCTTAAAGAGAGAAAGTGTAGGTTGTGGATGTAGCGAAAGTGTGTGAAGTGAGTTTAAATAGAGATTTTTCAATCATGAAAAAGATTTGATTAGTGAAAAAATATGACAAGGGGCAAAGCGTGAAAATTTTACCTAATATCAAGGTTTATTCATCCAACATGTCACACCAAAAGATAAAAAATAGTTCAATTTTCTAAGATAGTTGTCTTTACAAATTTTTCCACTAATTGAGTCTGATTGACATCTATTAAATGCACAAACTATTGAGTATCCAGAAGACAAATTGCTTAACCAAACAAATTCTGACTGAATACTTCTGAACTTATGAAACCTTCTCACTTCAGAAGACTCACATGTTCAGAACCAAAAACATATCTCAAAGTCTCACTTGACCATTCTGACAGATTAACATTTTGAGAAAAACATCTTTTTCATTCTGGACATATGTCCATTTTAAAGTTTTTCAGAATGAAAATGAATCTATCTTCAACAAGAGGTTTTATAAAGATATCAACCCATTGATGGTCTGTATCAATAAATTTTAAATTTTAAATTCCCTTGTGAACATAGTCACGTATAAAGTGATGTTTTATCTCAATATGTTTTGCTATAGAATGCAAAATAGGATTCTTAGATAAACAAATAACATAAGTATTATCACAGAGTATAAGGATGTCACTCTCATATATCTGAGAATCTTCTACTTGACTTTTCATCCAGAGCATCTGAGTGTTGCATCTATAAACTGCAATATATTCAGCTTTAGTTGTTGATAGTGCTATTATTGATTGCCTTTTATTGGACCATAAGATCAAGTTGTCTCCTATAAACTGATAGCTTCCAGAAGTGCTTTTCCTCTCAAGCCTATCTCCAGAATAATCAACATCACAATAATCCAAGAGCTTGTAGTATTTAGATTTTCTATAACACAAGCCAACTTTAATCATACCTTTCAAATACCTGAAGATCCTCTTAACTGTTGTTAAGTTGTATTCTCTAGGATCTGATTGGAAGCGAGCACACAAATAGACACTAAAAAAATTCCATGTCTAGAAGCAATCAAGCATAAGATAGAACTAATCATACCTTTGTATACTTTCTATTCTACCTTAACATTTACCTCATCCTTCTCAAAGATTCATGTATGATGCATATGAGTCTTTCACATCTTGCATTCTGACATGTCAAACTTCTTCAGAAGTTACTTGGTGTACTTGCTCTGATGGATATGCATTCCCTCTGAACTTTGATTGATATGATTCCCCATAAAGAACTTGAGTTCTCCTATCAAACTCATCTCAAACTCTGCCTACATAGACTTAGCAAATTTGTCGCACAAAGTAGCATTAGCAGAACCAAATATGATATCATCAATGTAAATTTGAACAAAAAGGATATCATTTTTGAATTATTTGCAGAATAAAGTTGTATCAACCTTCCCTCTAGTGAAATCATTTTCTAAATTAAAATTGCTTAGTCTTCCATACCATGCTCTAGGAGTTTGTTTCAGACAATACAATGATTTCTTAAGTTTGAAAACAAAATATGGGTTTTAGGATTTTCAATACTAGGGAGTTGGTGTACATACACTTCTCCAGTAATGTAACCATTCAGAAATGCACTCTTAACATCCATCTGATATAAGATGATGTTATGATTAACAACAAAGGAAATTAAGAGACGAATAAACTCTAACCTAGAAAGCGATGCAAAGTGTAGCGGGGTATTTGTTACCTTTAGATTTATTGACTAAATCAAAAGTAAACATACAATTCGAGTCGCCACCGCACTTTTATTTAACCAAAGGAAAGGTTAAAAAGCGAACAAAAACCAAGTAAGAAGTTTTATCAAATCAAAAACAAATAAAAATGTCAGAGATCTAGGTAAGGGGGTTGGTTATGAAATGGGAAGGTTTTAAGCACCCAAAACATCCTTAGTACTCCAAGGGAGCCCTTTTTGCAAATGTGTGTTGTAGGTTGGTATTTGTGAAAATATTTGTGCAAACAAGCTTGGAGGGATGAGAAGAGAATATACATATTTACAATTTTGTTGTTTGAATGGATAAACCCATTGCCTACGTACCATCACAAAGGTAGGATCAAAACCTCGTAGTTTGGGGTAGAAATCTCAAAATATTGGTGAATTGATTTGACCAAAAGCCTTAAGGTCTTTTGTTATCAAAGGGAGAAAACTCAACCTAAACCAATAATCCACCATGTGAGGAGGGCTTCAACATACTAGTGAGGGGTTAACCCTATAATAAGTATGGAAGACTTATAGTTCAATCACTAAGGATAAGGTGAGGTTTACATCAACCACTATGATAACTCAAACTTATGGCTAATGTTTATGAAAAAAGGTTTTAACAAAGGTGGCCATTGGAACCACAAAAAACAACTTGAAGTGAGTTGTATTTACAAGTTAAAGGTATTTACAAAATTAAGTCAAAGTTGACTTAAGATTCATTCATAATGAGTATTAAGAAAAAGAATTTGAAAAATCAAAGGCCTAAGGCCTAGGTTTCTAGTTTCAAAATAATATTAAAGTTTGCACAAAATGTGTTTAGCTTGGGTTAGAGTGGAGAGAATAAGAGAATGGTTAGTCCTAAAGCATACAAAGATGGGAGAAGAGATAAAACCCTTGTAGTTCCTTTTCTTGAAATCATAAAGATGATTCAAGATGCTCATTTCCTTTGGACTTAGCAAGCAACAAGCAATCAAAACAAATATATATTCAAGCTCCTAGGATCTCCATTTGGCTTGTCTCTTATAACTTGGCTACTCATGACAATGGTCCTTCTTACTACCTCAAGATGGAATCCCTATCACACAAGAGCAAACATCAAAAAGTTCACAACACAATAAGAGGAATGGACAAAGAATGAGTTTAGATTATGGGTCTTTTGAAGTCAACTTTAAGATTTAGCATTCTAAAGGCATGAGGCCTAGTTGCTCTTTAACAAGTTTAGCATTCTAAAGGCATGAGGCCTAGTTGCTCTTGAACTCCTTTAAGCATAGGTAAGGTCCTAATTCTAAGTCCTTTCTCCTTTTTGCATTGGGTTCACACAAACAAAGACAAAACAAACACAAAGCAACAATATATTTATATACAATAATGAGCTCAAATGAGCAAAAGGAAAATGATATAAACATAAAATATGAGCTCAAGTGAGCAAAGTAAAAAGCAATATGAATAAATGAGCGAGAAATAAAGTGCATTAAAGTAAATTGCAAGAAATTAAATGCTTGAATTTAAAGTTAGTAGTTAATGGTTATGTTAGTGTGTCATAAGACAATTTAGCGCTATGTTAAGCAATCGTAAGTGGACTATTGTAGTACTCACACCTATCTGAGGTCGGTCAATAAAACTATAGGCAAATAAACACAAGTTAGAGATCATGACTAGTAAGCCAAGCTCCTACAACTTGCCATGCCAAAAGAAAAGAGGAAAGCCTTGTATGGACTTTAGGTTTTTTGCTTGACCAAGAAGCAACCTATCTTGGACACAAAGCAACTCATTTGATCTTTGATCAAGTTGAGTTTGATTTGGATCAAAGAAAGTTAAACCTCTCATATGTCAAGACCAACCATAAGACATTAACTCATTGGCCAAAAGAAAAAGAAAAGAGATGAAGATGAAATGAATAAAAGGAGAATTCAAATGAAATATCAAAACACAATGATCAAATGTGAATTAAATCACCATCAACCAATGTAAAACAGAAGAGAAATGAATATTAGAAGTCAACAAAGTCAAACATATTTTTTGGTGTTTTTGGAATTAAAATAAATGCAAAATTAAAATGGACAAAATATGGTCAAACCTCAAATTCAATTCAAATCAACTTCAACAAGTCCAATTGAATTCTCATAGGTCTAACATGGTCAAATAAGGTTTGACAAAAAAATTCAACAATTTTTTAAAACAGAAACTATTTTAAAACAATTAAAAACAATAAAATATAACACAAATGAATTAAAATCTCAAATAAATCTCAAATCAATTAAGAAATTGATGAGACTATTTTTCATAGACTTATCATGATCCATATGTGTTAAGAAAATATTTTTAGAATTTTCAGATATCAAAAAGTATTTAAAATGAATTAAAAACTATTAAAAACAAAATAATTCACAAAAAATATTAAATGAAGTCACAAAAATAATTAAAAATCAGATTATGAAACTAGATTTTTCAAGAATTTTTTTGCCATTGGTCTCATATTTTTGTGACATTAAATAAAATAGTTATGAATTTTTGAAATTAAAAGGAATTAAAAGAAATAAAATCAGAGAATAGAAAATAGGAAAAAACAGCCGGAGAAGGCTCTGGCTAAGCTGAATTGTGATGGGTTGATTCTGACTCCGACTGATTTGATTGTGCGGGCATTCGATGGGTCGAAGCGGGCCGTGTTTGGAGAGGTTGAGCTGCCTATGAAGATAGGCCCAGAGGTATTCAAGTCGACATTCTATGTCATGGATATCCAGCCGGCGTACAGTTGCTTGCTGGGTAGGCCGTGGATCCATGCTGCTGGGGCAGTGACCTCGACTTTGCACCAAAAGCTGAAATATATCTGGGAGGGGCAGGTTGTCACTGTGTGCGGAGAGGAGGACATCTTTGTCAGCCACTTGTCCTCATTCAAATACGTTGAGATGGACGGCGAAATATGGGAAACCCCGAGTCAAGCTTTCGAAACCGTTAAGGTGGAGAATGCTCTGTTTGCTAAAGAGGAGGAGAAACCGTCCATTGCTTCGTACAAACAGGCCGCTGAGGTGGTGAAGAATGGAGAGGCTCCTGGTTGGGGCAGGATGATGGATATCTCTGCAAAGAAGGACCGCTTCGGAGTGGGGTATCAGCCTGACAGAGGCTCATCTGGACAAGGAAGAGGACGTCGTACGTCAGTCACCTTCACTAGTGCCGGAATGCTGGATCCGGGTCACATCTGCATGATGAGTGATGAAGCTGATAGCGATTGTGAAATGGACCGGTGGATAAAGCCGTGCGCACCAGGGATGGGAGTCCAGAACTGGAAGGCTGAAAAGATCATCCGGGTCACTCTGCTGGAAGAGTAATATTTTTCCTGTTTTGATTTTATATGCATGAAAGCCTTACGTGTTGCCCGACGCGTAATGGTTCATTGTAAGGGTCACCTCATGTTTAAAATTTGCAAATTCGCATCATCAATAAAAGGATGTTTTTCAGTTAAAAGCGGTGTTCCCTGTTTTTCATTTATTTTTGCAGTTTAAAAATAAAAACAAAATAAAAATGGCAATGTTTTCATTTTTCTTTTTCAATTTGTCTCGTTCCGGTTCTAAGAAATGCATGAATCAACATTCATGCAGATGCGATCATTCTCCGGATCTCATTGATAACAATCCTGTTACACCCTTGTATGACTTCGACAATCCAATCTATCTTGCTGAAGAAGAAGGCGAAGAAGATTGTGAACTGCCAGGGGAATTAGCCAGGTTGTTGAAACAAGAGGAGAAGGTGATTCAGTCGTATGAAGAGCAGATTGAGATTGTGAATCTGGGAACCGACGAGGTCAAGAAAGAGGTGAAAATCGGGGCTGCTTTGGAGGAAAGTGTCAAGAGCAGATTGGTAGTATTGTTGAAAGAGTATGTCGACATCTTTGCCTGGTCTTATCAAGATATGCCAGGGTTGGATACCGATATTGTTATGCACAAGCTACCGTTGAGAGCAGATTGTCCTCCAGTGAAGTAGAAGTTGCGCAGAACTCGACCTGATATGGCGATGAAAATCAAAGAGGAAGTGCAGAAGCAGTGGGATGCTGGTTTCCTTGCTGTCACTAATTATGCGCCGTGGGTCGCGAACATTGTGCCAGTCCCGAAGAAGGATGGTAAGGTGAGAATGTGTGTGGACTACCGAGATCTGAACAGAGCTAGTCCGAAAGATGATTTTCCGCTGCCTCACATTGATGTGTTGGTAGATAATACAGCTCAATTCTCGGTGTTTTCCTTCATGGATGGCTTTTCTGGCTATAATCAAATTAAAATGTCGCCAGATGATATGGAGAAAACAACGTTCATTACACCATGGGGCACCTTTTGTTACAAGGTGATGCCATTTGGTCTCAAGAACGCCGGTGCTACTTATCAGAGGGCCATGGTGACTTTGTTTCATGATATGATTCATCATGAAATTGAATGCTATGTTGATGACATGATAGCAAAGTCCCAAACAGAAGAAGGGCATTTGGTAGATCTGGCCAAGTTGTTCGACCGGTTGAGACAGTTCAGACTGAGGCTGAATCCGAACAAGTGCACTTTCGGGGTGCGGTCCGGTAAATTGCTGGGGTTCATTGTAAGCGAGAAAGGAATCGAGGTTGATCCTGCAAAAGTGAAAGCAATAAGAGAAATGCCTGAACCGAGAACAGAGAAGGAGGTTCGTGGTTTCTTAGGTAGATTGAACTACATTTCACGGTTCATATCTCACCTAACAGCCACGTGTGAACCAATATTCAAGTTGTTAAGAAAAGATCAGACGGTCAGGTGGAATAATGATTGCCAAGCGGCATTTGAAAAAATAAAAGAGTATTTGCAGGAGCCTCCGATTCTGATGCCTCCTGTGGAGGGACGACCGTTAATTCTGTACCTGACAGTCCTCGAGGGGTCTATGGGGTGTGTATTGGGGCAGCATGACGAGTCTGGTCAAAAAGAGCATGCCATATACTACCTTAGCAAAAAGTTTACCGACTGTGAAACAAGATATTCACTGCTCGAGAAAACTTGCTGTGCTTTGGTCTGGGCTGCTCGCCGACTGAGGCAGTACATGCTGGTTCATACCACTTTGTTGATTTCCAAGATGGATCCAATTAAGTACATTTTTGAGAAGCCAGCATTGACCGGACGGGTTGCGAGGTGGCAAATGATTTTGACAGAATATGATATACAGTATACCTCTCAGAAAGCTATCAAGGGGAGTGTATTGTCTGATTACCTCGCCCAGCAACCCATTGATGATTATCAACCGATGAAGTTTGAATTCCCTGATGAGGACATCATGTTTCTCAAATCGAAAGATTGCGAGGAACCAATCCCGGAGGAGGGGCCTGACCCTGAATCCGAATGGATTCTGATGTTTGATGGGGCCGTTAACGTGAATGGAAGCGGTGTTGGTGCTGTTTTGGTTACGCCGAAAGGATCCCATATTCCTTTTGCTTCCCGGCTAACATTTGAGTGCACCAACAACGTGGCTGAATATGAAGCTTGTATATTGGGGATTGAAGAGGCGATTGATTTGAGGATCAAGAACCTTGTCATATATGGAGATTCAGCTCTGGTGATAAATCAGGTTAACGGGAAATGGTATACGCATCAATCTCATTTAGTGCCGTATCGGGATTATACGAGGAGATTGTTGACGTTTTTCACCAAGGTGAAGTTGCATCATGTGCCTAGAGAGGAGAATCCTTTGACAGATGCTTTGGCTACTTTGGCCGCCTTGATTAAGGTGCAGAGGTGGAATCAGTTCCCCAGTGTGGAAGTAGGTCGTCTGGATAGACCGGCTTATGTGTTTACTGTTGATACAACGCCTGATGATGAGAAGCCATGGTATTACGATATCAAGCGCTATCTAGAGACTCAAGAGTATCCTGAGGGAGCATCGAAGAAGGACCGGAAGACTCTGCGGAGGTTGGCCATGGTGTTCTATCTGAATAAGGATGGGGTTTTGTACAAAAGAAATTTTGATTGGGTCTTGCTCAGATGTGTCGATGATAAAGAAGCAAGCCAATTGATGAAGGAGGTTCATGAGGGATCGTTCGGTACCCATGCCAGTGGGAATGCAATGGTGAAGAAGCTGCTGAGGGCAGGTTATTATTGGATGACAATGGAGGCCCAATGTTTCAATTTTGTGCGGAAGTGTCATAAATGCCAGATTTATGCTGATAAGGTGCACGTACCTCCAAATCCGTTGAGTTTAATGTCGTCTCCATGGCCGTTTGCTATGTGGGGCATTGATATGATCGAAAAGATCGAGCCTACGGCTTCGAATGGGCACAGGTTCATATTAGTGGCTATTGATTACTTCACCAAGTGGGTGGAAGCAGCCTCTTATACGAACGTGACGAAGCAGGTCGTTGCCAGGTTTCTCAAGAGAGACATCATTTGCAGATATGGGGTTCCCGAGAGAATCATTACTGATAATGGTTCTAATTTGAACAATAAGATGATGGCAGAATTGTGCCGGGAATTCAAGATTGAACATCACAATTCTTCTCCCTATCGTCCGAAGATGAATGGGGCGGTTGAGGCAGCCAATAAGAATATAAAGAAGATTGTGCAGAAAATGGTGGTAACCTACAAAGACTGGCATGAGATGTTGCCATTTGCATTGCATGGGTATCGAACGTCGGTGCGTACATCTACTGGGGCAACTCCTTTCTCGTTGGTATATGGGATGGAAGCCGTGTTACCGGTTGAGGTTCAGATTCCCTCTTTGAGAGTCCTGATGGACGTGAAATTGCAAGAGGCTGAATGGGTAAGGACCCGGTACGAAGAGTTAAGCCTGATAGAAGAGAAGAGGCTGGCAGCCATTTGTCATGGGCAGTTATACCAGCAGCGGATGAAGCGTGCTTTTGACAAAAAGGTGCGACCTCGGGTGTATCACGTGGGTGATATGGTGCTGAAAAGGATCCTTCCTCCTCAAAACGATCGAAGGGGCAAATGGACACCCAATTATGAAGGTCCGTTCGTGGTCAAGAAGGTTTTCTCTGGCGGAGCCTTGTTGCTGACGACCATGGATGGCGAAGATTTTCCATCCCCTGTGAATGCGGACGCAGTTAAAAAATACTTCGTATAAAGAGACCCGCTGGACGAAAAGAATAAAATAGTCCAGGCAAAAATGGGCATCCCGGCGAACCAAAAACAGAAAGAAAAGGTTCGGGCAAAAATTAGGGATAAAATGAAAAGATTGTACACCCGGCAAGTCGAAAACCTGGAAAGGCGACTTGGGCAAAAAAGGGTATCCCGGTGGACTAAAAACCTGAAAGGGCGGTCCAGGAAAAAGAGGGATTGAAACGAACAATTGCGTCTGGCATGATCGTTTGCGCTGTGGTTAAAGCATCATGGATAATACCCGGTAGGGATCAATCGGAATCGTCTTGTTCAGAAGGCAGAAAGCACGGAGAGTTTGAGGACATATGGGGTGTAACCGAGTTGGAACTCGATGAGATCACGGGTTTCACATTGCCATTAGGATAGATTTTTCCTTTTGTGCGCAATTACCTCTTTTCAGGAATTGCTTCCTTTGTATTGCTCAATTTGAGCCACACATTTTTCAATCAATAAAATGCATATTCAGTCAAATAATTTTGTTTTTGTTTTTCATTACCGCTTTGATTGCAAAAACATCCAATTATTTTGATAAAGAATTTTGCATTTTAAGACATACAGGTCCCTTCCAATGCATGTTTATAAGATTGAAAGCTTGAAATCTTATTCGGAAGGTTGAGTGACCCAAGTGTTGAAATCTTGACACACCTGGGGCACGATTTTATCTAACGATCTCTTTTGCAGGAACTGTTAGATATTTCCACTCACTTGCAGGTTGTGATGTGGAAGCTGTTGAAAAATAAATCCCCTTGGAGTCCAATCAGGGACGAATGAATGGAAGAATGGTGAAAAGACGATGAGGACGTACGACGATCCTTGGAATTAATCAAGAAGACTCTTCAAAGTCGGAAGATTGAAAAGGTTTGTATAGTCCCAGGAGTTCGCTCTCCATCGAGCGCGGAGCGGTTTGGAATACAAGATGATGGAGCCGAAAAGGTCCAGACGAGTAGGGATGTATATCCCCAAGCAGAGTCGTGAGGACTAACTCCCCAGCAAATTCAAGGTCTGTGACTTCCTTAGCAGGGTCAGGATGGTTATCCCCAGCAGGTGTCAGATCAATGCTTCCCCGGTCGTCAGGCCTGAAGGTTGCGTTTTCCCCAGCGGAAGTATCTGTGTGAGGGTTTCCCAGAGCAGAGTCAGGATTTATATCCCCAGCGAGTCAAAGACAGTTGTATCCCCACAGAGTGTAGTGGTGGATCTTCCCCAGCAATTTCCCAAGCGGATCGGGTGCAAAGGAAGTTTATCCCCAGCAAGGGATGCCTATCCCCAGTAGCGGCGATATTCCCCAGCAGGGCGGAATCGGAGTGGTGGCGAGTTCCTCAGCAGAGTGTCTCGAGCTCCTCAGAGGAGTCCCTTGAGGGGGATGCCTTTTTATACATGCATCATGAAAAATAGCATAGCATATTGCATAATAAATCGCGTAGCATTTCCATAATTATGGAGCATTACGCAGAAAAATCAATCATGCATCATATTGCAAGCATGAGCTAGTCTCAGATCGTGGTTACCGTTTGAGAAGTGGTTGCCTGAGGGTGAAGGTGTTGCTCCGAGGAGTTTGGCACCGTTTTTTATCAACAATATTCCCCAGTAGTGCGATACTGGAGGAGATTCCTGTCGTGCGAGACAGAAGTTGGAAGATATTACTCTGAGGAGTTTAGCATCATGATGTCAGATCAGCAGTGTTCTCCAGTAGTGCGATACTGGAGGAAATTTTTCCGTCGGACGGAGATGGAAATAAAGTCAAAGGATGTTACGCGATCAGCGCGACTATCGGGGTTCAAATGGAGAAAAGGAAGTGTTGAGACATTTTCTGGAGAACGGGGTTCAGATGGAGAAAAGGAAGTGTTGAGACATTTTCTGGAGGACGGGGTTCAAATAGAGATTGGAGTTGAAGATTAATATCCGGGAGGAGGTCCTCAGGATTATCTTCTGTTCATGTGTCACCTTAGACTTTGGCTTAGGCCAATGGAGGTCGTTATAGGTGTCTTCTGAAGAAGAGATGCACATGTTACCTTCCTTTTGTGAAGGTTTACCCTCTGATATGTCGCCCTCAGAGTGGTATTTTGGGTGTTATTTCCGACGTTACCAGCGGAATTATCACAAGAAAGCGGAGAGCGGGGTTCAGACGGAGAAAGGGAAATGTTGAGACATTTTCTGGAGAGCGGGGTTCAGATGGAGAAAAGGAAATGTGAGGCATTTTCTGGAGAACGGGGTTCACAATGGCGATCGCAAGTTATCGTCAGGCGACTGGGGTTCAAATGGAGAAAAGGAGACACGAGGTGTTTTCTGGAGAATGGGGTTCATTATTTTTGGCAAAAGAGATGTCGGGGTTCAAATGGAGAAAAGGAGACACGAGGTGTTTTCTGGAGAATGGGGTTCATTATTTTTGGCAAAAGAGATGTCGGGGTTCAAATGCAATGATCCGGGATCATTTGCGCGAAAGATTAGAAAATTTCAGGGTTCAAGAAAAGCATAAAGAGAAGTAATAATAATCCCCAGCGGATGTGTGGTGTTCAGGCCATGGCTATCCCTGTGTTACCATTTATTTTGGTATACAGGTCGACGGTTCTGTTTCGGTGATCAGGCCGACTTTCTCCGTACCAAACGGATTCTTGTTCAAGATTGTGTTCTTTGCCGATTCTGACAGGCGTTGTTAATTATTTTCCCATCAGAGTGCAAATTGTTCGTCTATTCTGGGTATTCAATCACTCTTCATCCTGATCATCTGAAAGCCGAGGCTATTCATATCGACAGGTTCACAGTGGATTGAATAGGGGCAGCTGTAACACCTCAAAATTTGCCCTCCTCTCTTGGGACTAGCTTAGCATATTGCATAACATTTTTTAGGTCAATAGGCATTGCATCTTGCATATCATGTGGTTACATTGTGCAAGTCATCCTCATAGGTCTTGATCAGGAGAGGAAGAGGTCATGACGCAAGCTAGGGTTTCATTGGACTGGATCATTAACTATCTGAGGGTTGGTGATTCAAATTAGGGTTTCATGATTCTCAAGGAGATTGAGCTTGATCTTGGTTGCAATGGTACATCATCATCATCATGGTCTTGATATCATCCAAGAGATTCAAGTGGTTGATCATATTCCTTGAGATTAGGGTTTTGACCACTGGTCAACCCTAATCAGTCTAATCAGTAGCATTGGGCCAATCAGGGCATGGCAAGGAGATGGGGTCTACAATGGATATGGGGATTATCATGTGATTATATTTAGTTTATAGAAGCTAGGGTTTCATCATTGAGCCATTTCCTCAGAAGCTTGAGGCTCAGCTTGATCAGTGCACAGCCAAATTCATCTATCAATCAGAAAAGTCAACTGTGGTCAACTGTGTTTGATTTGGTGGATTTGGAGGTGGGAGAGAGTTGGATATACTTCATTCATGTTGAAACAAGGTTCATTGGGCATTTCAAACATCAAGAATGAAGAAAATAAAGTCAGACAAAAAATTGCCAAAAATGGAAAGTGACTTGTAATGGAAGTTTCCAAAAATGGAAAGTTTTTCACTTCAAAATTACATGTCCAAAAATGCTTCAAATGAAATTTTGTTCAACATGAAAGTTGTAGATCTTGCTCTCACCTTTCCAAAAAGTCCAAGAACTTGAAATTCTCATGTATGGTTGACAAGTTATGGTCCATTCATTTTCCAAAAATGCCTAAAATCAAAGTGGCATAACTTTCACATGGAATGTCCAATTTGGGTGATCTTTCTTTGAGCAAACCCCATTTCACATGTACTTTCATGGTGCATAATCAAAATTTATCAAAAATGGTCAAGGCAAAAAGTCATTTTTCAAGTGGATTCTTTTGAATTTTTGGTGTGAGATAGTGAAATTGAGAAATACAAGGCCTATGCACATGAAACCACTTCCAACACTTCACAAATGCCAAATAGAAGTTGTGTGAACTGTCATTTTGCTGTCACATTGGTTAATTGGAGAAGGTCATTTTGGACATTGCATTAAGAAACTCATTTTCACTAATCAAGCCAATTTTGATAATTGTGATTAACAAAGTGGATTAAGGAGTGAGTATAAGTTGCTAATCATAACAGAATCATAATCACAATTCCATATTCCAAGATTTGTAACTGAATTTCCCTCCAAAACCACAAAACTCTTCAAGCTTCATCCAACTTTTTTTCAATAATTTTCATCCAAATTTTCACCAATTTGCTTCGTTCTTGATTGATCCATGCTCTACATGTGGTATTGGTGAACTGTTTCATTCAATTTGTGGCCAAATCTTCAAGGATTCCAACTGTCCAAAGCGTGATCTACAATGGCAACTTCATGATTCTTGCACTTGGAGTTGTTTCGAGTTGAGCTTATCATTCCAATCAACTTCCTTATCAATCAACTGCATCTGTTTTTGGTTTTTACATCTTGAAACGTCCAGATTCGCATCTGCCATCATCGCCAGGTATTTTTTCGAAATTCTTCATTGCTCAAATTGTTACATGGCTTTTGTAGAGCTTTCAACATAGATTAACATGATGCTCATAGTTTTTGATTTGGTTGAGAATTGTGAGAGAAATCTGGATTTGAACTTTTGATGTGAAATCTATTTTTGTTCGATCTGTTTAGCATGTTTAGAATTAGGTTAAAATAATTGTATATTCGTGATGTGCATGATCATACGGTTCTAATGATATATAGTTTGTCAATTTTGGTTGAGATTTGATGTTCATGATTTTCTGGATTTTCTGGAAATGTTCTTGCTCAAGAACACGTTCAATTGCATGTTTGATCTTCATTCTCCGTTTCCTGATTTGAATTGGTGTTTGCCGCGCCTTCTGGCCAATTGGAACACGCCAACGCATTAAAATAGAGCGACGTCGTTTTGCTCTGGCGTTTAAATATTACGCTTGTGCCATTGTGACATTAATTCTTTTGATTATTTCATTTCTTTTCTAATTTTTATTCCAATTTCTTCCATGAACTTATAAAATCCATATCTAATTCATCCTTTGTCCAAATTTTGTGAGGTTTTTTTCACCATGCTCATTGTAATGTGTAGAATTTAATGGTGATTTTTGTGATTTTTGTGCACGTGTAAAAAATTAAAATGCCTAGGGTTTGCTTGGTAGTGTCACATTGGTACATGCTTTGCCATATCTTTCATAAAATGATGATGCTTTCAAAGAAATGGATGAAATTTTTTGTGCATATTCTGGACACTTTGATGGTGATTTTGATGTAGAGTTTGTGGTTTTTGGATACCTGGTTGTTGAGATATGAATTTTTGAATAGAGGTGTGACAATTTTTGTCACACCAAGCTTGATGAATTTCATGATTTTATTTGCCTTGCCTAGGAACCTTGAATTGAGCCAATTTTTGCATGGTTGAACATATGTATGTTGAGATGACATGTGAATTTTTCTGGATTTATTGATGGCATTTCCTATTTGATTGGAATTTTTCCCTCTGTTTGGTCATTTTGTTGATTATTTGTGACACATGTTACCATTTGATTTGTGAAATTCTGATCATTGATTGTATGAGTGTGAAATTTGACATGTGGATTGTAGACACATTATAGGTCATTTTGGTTTTGATCCCATTCATTTATCTTGTTGTGTCACTGTTTTATGATTTTTGGAAGTTGATGCTTGTTTTGATGCATTGTGTTGGCTTGTTTGAACTTGTCTGAACTTCTTGATTTTCATTGACCTACTTCCTTTTGTCCAATTGAGCTGAAATTTGATATGCTATTCATTGGATATGTTCTGTTTAGACTTGAATTTTTGTGGAATTAATTGAATTGTTTTGGCATGGATTTGATTGAGATCTTTCTGTTTGGTCTTTTGAAGTTGCAAATTGCATGTTTGATGCTATTTTGTGCATAAAATGATAATGGTGATTGATATGAGCATGGGACCAATTGGTTTTGCTTTTAAATTGTTTGATTGTGATTTTGGATAATTTTCACTTGCTGTTTTGGATTTTTCATCCCCTTTGGACCCTAGGCTTGGCCTAGTGGTCTAGTTTCTCATGTTTGGTTTGGATTTTCAGGTTGAGATGCAAATGGTTTAAGGAGATTGCTTCAAGTTAATTAAGTTGACTTGTGAATTGTTGTGAGCTGACTTGTTTTATTTTGTAGGATTCTTGGCTCACTTGAGTTGATTGTGCTTTGCACATTGCATTATTTTGTACATTGTCTGTTGATTCTTATGCTGTCTGTTTTGACTGTGTGACTGGGATAATGACTGTGCTTGATTGATTCCAGGTACCATAGTCGCTTTAGTTCTTTAAGAACTTGTTGTGCTGCTGCTTGGTTGTATAAACCAGTTGAGGTAGACTCTCTTGTCTCCATGTAGTCTGGAAGACCTGGCTTGTTATTTAGCCAGGTAACTGTCTGAAGTCCTCCTTAAGAGGCGATGGTTGTGATTGTTTACTTTTGTGCCAAGCAGGTAAAGACCTCTATGAGGCAATTGGCGGAACCCAAGGGATATGCAATCTATCCCCCGCTATTCTGTGGAGTCGTCCCTCTGCTCACACCACTGTGTTGATGCATTGGGACATTAACCCAAGATCTTGTGCTGTTGCACAGTCGAGTCAGAGTCTTGAGCGTAGAAGGGTTCCTCCTTTCTGGACCCACGCTCCTTTGTCTGAAGCTCTCCCTGGCCAGGGATAAGATCTGTGAAGTCTCATCTTCACTCACCTTTCATCTGCTTCACCCTGACTCTCAATGTCAGGGTTAAGAGCGAACACTACCCTGTACAGTTGACTTGCCTCGGCAGTCCACCCTTGTTTGAGCCTCACTTGACTGGATATAGTGTGTGCTATGTGAATGTTTGCTTTATTCTGTTGATACTTGCATGCTTGTTCTTCCTGGTTAGGATTAGCTTGCTGTTGTGCAAGTAGATAGAAACCATAACATAGGGCAATGATGCATGATAACACTAGGCTCGAGTACAGCTCCCTAGTAGTGTGTCTCCCCTTGGTTTCTGGCTAGAATTTCTTTCCTTTTCAGGGGAACTACGTCGCCCTGATCCTCATACCAGATGAGGTACGTAGGCAGGAGACCGTGCGAGGTCTCTCCGGGCACTTTTTTCCTTTTTGTGTGTGTTTGTTTGTTTCTTCTTGTGTGTCAGGATATGGATGTAAGCCCAGCAATTGGCTGTCCGTATCCTGATTGTGTTGGTTTGGTTCGGAAGCCGATGTAAGTCCAGCGATTGGCGTTCGGGTTCCATGTTTGCCTGTGTTTGTGTGTGTCTTGTTTGGCGTGCGTGAGCCGAACTACGGCAGCTCTGATTCTCGTTCCAGACGAGATACGTAGGCATAGGACGCGATGTCCTAGCGAGCCCTCTTCCTCTTAACCCCACCTGTGTTGTTTTCGGTGTGTGTGTATGGTGTTTGTTTTAGCAACCTTTTCTTTCTTTTAGAGCGTGGATCCCGTCGAGTACGACGGACGTGAGGGGTGCTAATACCTTCCCCTTGCGTAACCGACTCCCGTACCCTTTCTCTTTGGTCGCGAGACCATGCTTTTTCCAGGTTTACTCTGAGCGTTTCCTTTCCCTCTTTGGGATAAATAACACACGGTGGCGGCTCTGTGTTGTTTTTGTTTTAGCCTGCCGGTTGTTTTTCACGGATGCGACACATAGGCCTTAGTCAAACGCGTAACACAATGGATTAAAATAAGTCAAATGAACACATGGCCACGATTAAAACGTTTGAATGGGATCCAAGGACTCAGAGGCATCCACATGGGGATGGTGGTGGAAACCACCATCTTCTCCGGCCAGAGAACGAACTCCGGCCACCACGCGCAGGTTTTTGAACCTCAATGAAAATAAACAAGCATGGTACCAAAATGAAGCTGGGGTGATGTACATCACCCCTGTAACCTTGGGTTGTGCTCAATGTTTCTATTAAGTGAGAAATCTGAGCTTGAAATTCAAGGTATGCAAACTGAAATGTGTAACACCCTTCTAAAATACCCCAAATATATAATTAAAATAACAACATATCAATCAGAGTAAATATGCACCAAGGGTGTCACACAACTACTTCAAACCATAATAACTGTCATGCTCTTTATTTAATCAAAATAACAGCTTTGCATAATTCGCAGCGGATATAAATCAACCAACCATTCAAGCACATAACGTTTTACATGGAAAAATAGTCCACAACCAACAATAAAACAATTAAAACATCCCGTCCCGATGTTACATCTATCAGAGCACGACCCACTAAGTAGACTACACTAGACTCCAGGCACTAGCTTCTACTCAATCACTGCTCGTTACCTGAAAAATAGTTGTAAGGGTGAGTTCCTCAATCGATATAACAAGCATTATAAATTATCATGTTATGTTAAGTAATTTAACTCATTAATCACCCAATATCAATACAACTCATATACATACTCAAGATTAATACCACTGATACACATACAACAAACCAACATAATGCAACTCTAATGAGACTCGACTCGTCATGCATGTGGTACCATTCGAAGTAAAACTCCCAACTTAAAATCATTGCCATTTTAGTGGGCATCAAGGCATAAGCCTTCAACTTTCAACTTAAAATTTTGCCAATCCAGGCCAACGTGGTGTGAGCAAAGCTCCGATTTAATGCATATGAATGTACATGGCATACACGACTTTACAATTCCGACAACATAATAATAACAGCAACACAACAAGGTTTTCAACCTAATCAACTTATAACCAACTTATAATCAACTTTGGCTCACCAAGCCTACAACTCAGTATTTTCAACAACTTTAATACAACTTATCAACATATTTGTATCAACACTTCATAACATAAACTCAACAAAATTACTCATCAAAATTAACGATAATAGGTCAATCACCAATTATGTTCACAACGTTAAAATATCAATTTTTCCAATTTCCAACAGTGTTAACCGGTTAACGCCCTGGGTTAACCGGTTAACGCAGGCAAAATACACTTTCTGGCAAAACGCAACAGTGTTAACCGGTTAACGCCCTGGGTTAACCGGTTAACGCAGGCAAAACAGCACATTTTACAAAAATATAACAGTGTTAACCGGTTAACGCCCTGGGTTAACCGGTTAACGCAGACAAAACAGTAGTTCCTGCGCTAACACAAGGCAGAATGCAGAGTTCTCCGCATTTTCCGCCGTTGGAGGACTTCCGGACCTCCGATTCAACTTCCGTAAAAAGCTACATTATCGGAAAATCACAACACATACAATTATCGATTCAATTCCAGTTTTCCTACAACTTATTCATCACAATTTTCTCAGCATTCTAAATCCCAATTAGGGTCAATTCCACGGTTTATCACTACCCATTACATGTTAATCTATAATACCCATTAAACGACGATAAACCCCCCTTACCTGATTAATCCGACAAATCTTTGAGCTCCAAGCTTTTCTCTCTTCAACCTTCAGCCCTTGCTCTGTCTCTTTGCCCTTTTCCTCTTTCACGATCGTTTCTCTGCTTTTCACGTAAAAACCTTTTTACTCCAAATGGGCTCTTTTCCTTATTTCCAACATATATATATTTTCCAATAATAATAATAATCCAATAATATTTCCAATTAATTAATTAAATTAATAAATATTATATTAATTTAAATTAAATAATTAGCCTTATTTCATCGGGGTGTTACAACTCTCCCCCACTAAAAGAGTTTTCGCCCTCGAAAACATACCTCAAGCGAACAACTCTGGGTAAGAGTCCTTCATCTTACTCTCCAGTTCCCAAGTCACATTGCCACCTGCTGGTCCTCCCCAAGCTACCTTCACCAAGGCAATCTCTTTACCCCGCAACTGCTTCAACTCTCGATCCTCGATCCTCATAGGTGATGTTTCAACAGTCAGGTTATCTCTCACCTGTACATCATCTACTTGGACTACATGCGACGGATCATGGATGTACCTCCTCAACTGAGACACATGAAAAACCTCATGCAAATTCGCAAGTGACGGCGGTAGAGCGATACGATAGGCCACCTCCCCTATCCTCTCCAAAATCTGATAAGGACCAATAAAACGAGGTGTCAACTTCTTCGACTTCAAAGCTCGACCAACACCAGTTATCGGAGTAACACGAAGGAACACATGATCTCCCTCTTGGAACTCAAGTGACTTCCTCCTCTTGTCATGATAACTCTTCTAACGACTCTGAGCAATTCTCATCTTCTCCTGAATCATCTTAATCTTTTCTGTAGTCTGTTGAACAATCTCCGGTCCAACCACCGCACTCTCACCGGACTCATACCAACGTAAAGGTGTCCGACATCTCCTACCATACAAAGCTTCAAACGGTGCCATACCAATGCTCGAATGAAAACTATTGTTGTAGGTAAACTCAATCAAAGGTAAATAACAATCCCAAGCACCTCCCTTTTCCAAAACACAAGCCCTCAACAGATCCTCTAGTGACTGAATCGTCCTCTCAGTCTGACCATCAGTCTGCGGATGATATGCAGAACTCAATCTCAGCTTAGTTCCCAAAGCCTTCTGCAAACCTTCCCAGAATTTCGATGTAAATCTAGGATCTCTGTCCGAAACAATACTCGACGGAATACCATGCAAACTTACAATTTTCTCAATATACAACTCAGCTAATTTCTCTAACGGATAATCCATTCTAATCGGAATGAAATGAGCCGACTTTGTCAATCTGTCAACAATCACCCAAATAGCTTCAAAATTCTTAATTGTTCTCGGTAACCCAGAAACAAAATCCATACTGATACTATCCCACTTCCACTCTGGAATAGCCAACGGTTGCATTAGCCCAGACGGCTTCTGATGCTCAACCTTTGACTTCTGGCAAGTCAAACAAGAATAAACAAAACTCGCAATTTCTCTTTTCATTCCCGGCCACCAAAATAACTTTTTCAAATCGTGATACATCTTCGTAGCTCCAGGATGAATACTCAACCCACTACGATGTCCTTCCTCAAGAATACTCTTCTTAAGTTCGGTAACATCCGGAATGCACACCCGATTACCAAATTTCAGAATACCATTTTCATCAACTCTGAATTCGCCACCTTGACCTTGATCCACTAGAGTCAACTTATCAACCAAAAGCACATCGGATTTCTGACCCTCTCTGATCTCATCCAGAATACCACTTGTTAACTTCAACATTCCCAATTTAACACTATTGTGAGTACTCTCACACACCAAACTCAAGTCTCTAAACTGCTCAATTAAATCCAATTCCTTAACCATTAGCATAGACATATGTAATGATTTCCGACTCAATGCATCAGCCACTACGTTTGCTTTACCCGGATGGTAATTCAAACCAAAGTCATAATCCTTCAGAAACTCTAACCATCTTCTCTGTCTCATATTCAGCTCTTTCTGATCAAACAAATACTTTAAACTTTTATGGTCACTGAAAACCTCAAATCTTGACCCATACAAGTAATGCCTCCATAACTTCAGAACAAACACCACAGCTGCCAACTCTAAATCGTGCGTCGGATAGTTTCTCTCATGAACCCTTAGCTGTCTTGAAGCATAAGCTATAACCTGCTTATTCTGCATCAATACGCCACCCAAACCCAACAATGAAGCATCACAGTAAACTTCAAATGATTCCGACGAACTCGGTAATATCAGAATAGGAGCAGTAGTTAACCTTCTCTTTAACTCTTAGAAACCTTCTTCACATTTTGAGTCCCAAACAAACGCTTGCCCCTTCCTAGTCAACATCGTCAATGGTAACGCTAACTTAGAAAATCCCTCAATGAACTTCCTATAATAACCAGCCAAACCAAGGAAACTTCGAATCTCAGCAACAGACTTCGGAGCTTCCCACTTAGATACCGCTTCTATCTTAGAAGGATCAACAGCAACACCACCTCTTGAAATCACATGACCAAGAAAACTAACCTCTTCTAACCAAAATTCACACTTGGATAGTTTAGCAAATAACTTCTTTTCTCGTAGAACTTCTAAAACCACTCTCAATTGCTCAGCATGCTCTTCTTCAGATTTCGAATACACCAAAATATCATCAATAAACACCACAACAAACTTGTCTAGGTACGGATGGAAAATCCTATTCATATATTCCATAAATACTCCAGGCGCATTAGTCACACCAAAAGGCATTACAGAATACTCATAATGTCCATATCTTGTTCTGAAAGCAGTCTTCTGAATATCCTCAGTTTTCACACGAATCTGATGATACCCAGATCTCAAATCTATTTTGCTGAACACACTTGCACCAACCAACTGATCCATCAAATCATCAATCCTCGGCAAAGGATACCGATTCTTGATCGTCACTTTATTCAGTTGCCTGTAGTCCACACACAACCTCATAGTACCTTCTTTCTTCTTAACCAATAGCACTGGTGCACCCCACGGTGACACACTCGGACGAATAAATTTCTTATCCAACAGATCTTCCAACTGACTCTTCAATTCAGTTAACTCAACAGCAGACATACGGTACGGAGCCATCGATATCGGCCTAGTACCAGGTACCAAATCAATCGAAAACTCAACTTCACGCTCTGGCGGCAATTCATTCACCTCTTCCGGAAACACATCAGGAAAATCACACGCCACGGCTAGATCACAAATTACCAGTTTATCTTTAGCCTCCAAAGTCGCTAACAGCATAAACAACTCTGCCCCATCAGCTACTTCCTCATTCACTTGCCTTGCTGATAGAAACAAACTCTTTCCCTCCTCAATCTCAGGAAAGACCACCGTCTTATCAAAACAATTGATAGAAACTCGGTTAAACACCAACCAGTTCATACCCAGAATAACATCAATCTGCACTAGTGGAAGACACACTAGGTCCATCCCAAAGTCTCTACCAAAAATACTCAAAGGACAATTTAAACAAACCGAAGTAGTAGTCACTGAACCCTTCGCAGGAGTATCAATTACCATACTACCAAACATCTCAGATATCTCTAACTTAAGTTTCACAGCACAATCCAAAGATATAAAGGAATGAGTCGCACATGTGTCAATAATAGCTACAAGAGGAAAGCCATTAATATAACACGTACCTCGGATAAGTCTGTCATCACTGGAGGTTTGAGTTCCGGTCAATGCGAACACCTTCCCAGTCTGAGATTTCTTTGGCTTCTGACACTGACTTCCAATATGCCCTTCTTCGCCACAATTAAAATAAATCATTTCCTTGTGCTTGCAATCAGCTATTGCATGACCAGTCTTACCACAACGAAAACATCTCTTTACTTCAGCAGTGCATACATTACTCTTATGACCAGCCTGACCACATTTGAAGCAAACTATACCAGCAGGAGCACCTCCCCCACTAGTTCTCTGAGCCGGAGCAGCTCTTTGCTTCCCTTTTCCAGCTGGAGCATCATACGGCTTGCCACGGTTTTGATGTTGCTTGCCCTTGCGGTCACTGACAATCTTGTAATGAGCATTATTGTCTTCCTCAAATATCCTGCAGCTATCAACCAATTCAGTAAAAATGCGTATCTTCTGATACCCAACAGCCTTCTTAATTTCAGAGCGCAGTCCATTTTCAAACTTGATGCACTTTGAAAATTCTGCACCAGCACCAGTGTAATGAGGATAAAATTTGGACAGCTCCACAAATTTCGCAGCATAATCAGTGACAGACATGTTTCCTTGCTTCAGCTCAAGGAACTCAATTTCCTTCTTACCACGGACATCTTCTGGATAATACTTTCTCATGAATTCCCTATGGAATACATCCCAAGTAATGACTTCGCCTGCCACGGTCAACCTCTCGTGAGTCTCTAGCCACCAGTCATCAGCTTCGACTGCTAGCATGTGAGTACCATACCGAACCTTCTGAGCTGGAGTGCAATCCATAACACGGA
This sequence comes from Lathyrus oleraceus, assembly GCF_024323335.1. Lineage (NCBI taxonomy): Eukaryota > Viridiplantae > Streptophyta > Magnoliopsida > Fabales > Fabaceae > Lathyrus > Lathyrus oleraceus. The sequence continues at coordinate 379,356,437 of NC_066584.1, read as the reverse complement.
AGATTCTCTCAATCTCTTTCAACCATCCCAAGGCTGCATCTGGATCATGCTTCCCTTTAAACACCGGCGGATTCTCTCTCTGAAAAGTCGCCAAGCTACGTGATCCAGCATCTCCACCAGCATTTGGCAAGTTCTGCACAGCTTGTGCCATCGCTTGCATTGCGGCAGCCATTGCAGCATCATTCCTTCCAGCCATTTCAACTTATCAATACAACACAACTTAAAAGTTAGATTGGTAACAATACACAATTGTTAGACAGTAACGACACGATAACTGGCCGGACAGACCGACCTGCTCTGATACCACTAATGTAACACCCTTCTAAAATACCCCAAATATATAATTAAAATAACAACATATCAATCAGAGTAAATATGCACCAAGGGTGTCACACAACTACTTCAAACCATAATAACTGTCATGCTCTTTATTTAATCAAAATAACAGCTTTGCATAATTCGCAGCGGATATAAATCAACCAACCATTCAAGCACATAACGTTTTACATGGAAAAATAGTCCACAACCAACAATAAAACAATTAAAACATCCCGTCCCGATGTTACATCTATCAGAGCACGACCCACTAAGTAGACTACACTAGACTCCAGGCACTAGCTTCTACTCAATCACTGCTCGTTACCTGAAAAATAGTTGTAAGGGTGAGTTCCTCAATCGATATAACAAGCATTATAAATTATCATGTTATGTTAAGTAATTTAACTCATTAATCACCCAATATCAACACAACTCATATACATACTCAAGATCAATACCACTGATACACATACAACAAACCAACATAATGCAACTCTAATGAGACTCGACTCGTCATGCATGTGGTACCATTCGGAGTAAAACTCCCAACTTAAAATCATTGCCATTTTAGTGGGCATCAAGGCATAAGCCTTCAACTTTCAACTTAAAATTTTGCCAATCCAGGCCAACGTGGTGTGAGCAAAGCTCCGATTTAATGCATATGAATGTACATGGCATACACGACTTTACAATTCCGACAACATAATAATAACAGCAACACAACAAGGTTTTCAACCTAATCAACTTATAACCAACTTATAATCAACTTTGGCTCACCAAGCCTACAACTCAGTATTTTCAACAACTTTAATACAACTTATCAACATATTTGTATCAACACTTCATAACATAAACTCAACAAAATTACTCATCAAAATTAACGATAATAGGTCAATCACCAATTATGTTCACAACGTTAAAATATCAATTTTTCCAATTTCCAACAGTGTTAACCGGTTAACGCCCTGGGTTAACCGGTTAACGCAGGCAAAATACACTTTCTGGCAAAACGCAACAGTGTTAACCGGTTAACGCCCTGGGTTAACCGGTTAACGCAGGCAAACAGCACATTTTCACAAAATATAACAGTGTTAACCGGTTAACGCCCTGGGTTAACCGGTTAACGCAGACAAAACAGTAGTTCCTGCGCTAACACAAGGCAGAATGCAGAGTTCTCCGCATTTTCCGCCGTTGGAGGACTTCCGGACCTCCGATTCAACTTCCGTAAAAAGCTACATTATCGGAAAATCACAACACATACAATTATCGATTCAATTCCAGTTTTCCTACAACTTATTCATCACAATTTTCTCAGCATTCTAAATCCCAATTAGGGTCAATTCCACGGTTTATCACTACCCATTACATGTTAATCTATAATACCCATTAAACGACGATAAACCCCCCTTACCTGATTAATCCGGCAAATCTTTGAGCTCCAAGCTTTTCTCTCTTCAACCTTCAGCCCTTGCTCTGTCTCTTTGCCCTTTTCCTCTTTCACGATCGTTTCTCTGCTTTTCACGTAAAAACCTTTTTACTCCAAATGGGCTCTTTTCCTTATTTCCAACATATATATATTTTCCAATAATAATAATAATCCAATAATATTTCCAATTAATTAATTAAATTAATAAATATTATATTAATTTAAATTAAATAATTAGCCTTATTTCATCGGGGTGTTACAAAATGGCTCAAATCATGAAATCAAGACCACCATTGGTCTCCTCTTGCTCGAGGACTTCAGAAAACAGTTCAAACACAAGCAATTCACATTGTATAGCAAGCTTTAGATCAAAACAGTTTGGTGTTATACCTTTGAAGTGCAGCTTTAAACAGCACGATCTGCTCAAGTTCTTGATCCCAGTTTGATCTTGAGGTAATGAGGATGCAAGGCTTAGGAATTAAAACTTGAAGATCAACTAAGGATGTTGAAATTCAAGTTTGAAATTGAGAAATGAAAATTGGATTTCTTTGAGTGAGGTTAGGTTTTGAATCCAGCAGAGTTTCAGATAACCTTGAGGTTGAAATTTGAATGAGCAAGGCCATGTATTTATAGCTGAGCTGAAGGCAAAGCAATGAAATGCTCGTGTGCATGATCTTTGGGTCCTCCATGCATGGACTTGTATAGGCGCATGTGAGGCCAAAAATTGGATGAAATTGCAAGCTGATATCATTTGCAGATGGTTTGGACGTGTACAAGGTCTGGCATTAGCTTGTGCATTAAGTTACAAAGTGAGTTGCATAATTGGACCTAAACATTCATCTCTTCGAAAGTCACACATGGAAAATCCTAACATGGTGGTGTGAGTAATGGTTGGAAAGCTCTTGAAGTTTGGAAAAATCCATTTGGAGTTTGGAAATTTGTGAAAACTGGCCTTGAAGTTTGAGGTACAAAACATGTCTAGGTTTCCTTTGAATTTTTTTTACTAAAAGTGATCAACTTCAAGCCCTTCTGTTTCAATGATGCAAGCCTCAAATGAAAAAACCTCCAACATTAAAATTGTAGATATTTTCAACATTATAAATTGAGACTTAAATTTTGCATCATTTGGGTTTTTAATGAGAAAGTTATGGGCACTTGAAGTTGGACATTTTTCAAATTCCTTGGTTTTGATCCAAAGTGACCTATAATGTTTTGTATTATCACATGTGTTTCTTTTAGGATTATGAAATTTTGTCCAACATAACATTTGAATTATACATCTTAAGATTTCCAATGCAATTGGTATCACCTCAAAATCATAAAAAATAAGGAATTTAGGTCCTTGGGAAGTTGACCCAAAATTAGGGTTTCAGTCAAAATGACCTATAATATTTTGAAATGAATGATGACCTTCCAAGTTTCAAGTAGATTTTGGATGAACATGAAAGTTGTTCATATGGTTCTTAAGAACATATTTTATCTTAGGGTAATCTTCATTTGACAAACACATCAAAAGTTAGGTCTCAGGGATCCTCAGTTTAGTGAGATGACTTGACTGGTCAACTTCTCAAGGCCAAACTTCAAATATTGATGAATGAATGATTGAGGATACTCACATAAGCTCATATATGCATAAAATAATTAATTAAAGAACTTACCTTGATTGGATTTGATCATAGGTTGAGGTTGCTTCATGAGCAAGGCACAGTCAACGCACAACTGAATTAGGGTTTCCTTGGGAAACAATCCTCAAGCCCTTTGGGTTATCTTGATGAAATTGGCAAATTGAGATACTTGGGAGACATATGTGATGATTAGGAACCTTTTGGACCATCGTCATGCTTGTTTTCATCTTCATCTAGCCACTTCATTGAGCATAAGAGCCTCCTAGGAGCAGGGGATCTCATGATTGCTTGAGCTTCAAAACAAAAGAGGTTAGTGACATATTTTTGTGCTTTTGGTTAGTAAAGAAAATAAGAAAAGCAATATTATACAATTCAAGCATGCTTGGTGGTCTCAAACCAACTCACACAAGTCCCATCCATAGGGTTAAAGAGCCACACATGCTATGATCCTTGAGGCAATGCATTGAGCAATGATATGATGCCATGAGGGATCTTAGGGCCAAAATCAGGGTCTCACACAAAGGTTTATGTATAGTCAATCCCATCTTGCTGACTATAATCTTATGCAACAAGTCAAGACTTATTTCTTACTAATTCTCCTTGTTCAGCTTGTTTATGAAGACCTATTTTGTTCCAATAACGTGAGTTCCTTTGGGTCTTGGCACAATATACCACACGTCATTTCTGGAGAATTGATTGAGTTCCTTATGCATAGCCAGAATCCATTATGTGTCCAAAGGCACTTCATTAATTGATGTAGGCTTTATCAGGGACACCACATCCATAAGAATCTCTTCAGTTAGTTCGGATGAGTATATGGTTCTGATAGGTCCATATTTGTCTCCCATAATCAATTCTTCATAATATAAAGATCTTTGTTTGTTCTTCCTTAGAGGAGTTTGAGCCTCAACAATATTTGGTTAAGGAGCTTCAGAGTCTTTTGCCTCAATATCTTTGGCTTTTAAAGTTTTACCTTCAGAACCTGAATATGTAATCTCCATATCTACAAATTTCTCAACTAGCTTTGACTTTTCAAAGTCAAGCTTATCATTGAATCTAAGATGGATTAATTATTCAACAATCTGTGTCTCAGTGTTATATACTATTTATCCTTTTGAGCGTTCAAAGTATCCTAACATGATACACTTTTGTGCCTTAGAATCAAACTTGCTCAGATTCTCCTTAGTGTTCAACATAAAACAAGAACATCCAAAAGGATGAAAATATGAAATTTTGGGCTTCATATTCTTCCACAATTCATAGGGATTCTTACTCAGAATAGGTCGTATAGAGATCCTACTATGAATGTAATACATTGTGTTGACTACCTCTGTCCTGAAGTCCTTAGCCACATTAGTCTCATTGGTCATGGTTTTGGCCATCTCTTATAGAGTCTTATTCTTCCTCTCTACAACTTCATTTTGTTATGGAGTTCTATCCAGGAGAAATCATGGGAAATTCCATTTGCGTCAAAAAAATAATTCAAAATCTTTGTTTTCAAATTCTCCACCATGATCACTTATGACTTTTACAATTCTGAGATCCTTCTCATTTTGCACTTGGGAGCAAAAGGTACAAAACACATTATGTGACTCATCCTTGTGTCTAACAATATTCACCCATACCCATCTGTTGTAGTCATCAACAATGACTAGTCCATACTTCTTACCATTGACAGAAGCAATTTTCATTGTTTCAAACAAGTTAATGTGCAGAAGTTCCAATGGTCTGGAGGTTGAAACAACATTTTTAGCTTTGAAAGAGGTTTTAGAAACATTGCCTTTCTGACATGCTTAACAAAGAGCATCTGAAGCAAACTTCGGATTTGGCAGACCTCTGACTAAATTAAGCTTGTTTAATTGAGAAATACTCATTATGCTAGCATGTCCCAATCGTCTATGCCACATCCATTTTTATGCATTTAGAGACATAAGACATTTAACATTTTGATTTTTCAAATCATAAAGTCTTATCTTATAAATGTTTTTCTTCCTCATTCCATTGAAAATAACTGAGCCATCCTTTTGACTGGCAACTTTACATGACTTTTGATTGAAAATAATGTCATAACCATTGTTACTTAATTGACTTATGGACAGAAGGTTATGCATTAATCCTTCAATTAAAAGAAAATTAGTAATGGAAGGTAGGAAACTATTACCTACTGTTCCGGAGCCAATGATCTTCCTGTAAGACCCCAATTTTGACCCTAAGATCCCTCATGTTATCTCATCATTTGCATTGGCTTTGGGATAACACCTTGGTATCCTCCTTACCCCTCCCCCCATTCATTGAGTTTACGTTGGGAGAGATCACCAAGCACATTTGATTGTATCATACTTTATTTTTCTTTGTTTACTAACCAAAATACCAAAAATATGTCTATGTATAGCTTTGTTTCTTCTGTAGGTAGTGTGTGCATATACCAATGCCTCATCAAGCTCACAACTAGGGTTTGAGACCCTAAGTTCAAGGAAATAAATCAAGATATGGTTCACAATGGTTCTGTACATCATTAATATATCCCCATATTCTTATATTATCATTTGGATCAAGAGTTCATCAAGAGTTTGAAGCTAGTTTGCCTTGGAAACCCTAATTCATCTGAGTATCTTGTGTGACTTCCTCAAGAAGTTTCTTAAACATATGGTCAAATATATCAATGGATACTTAACCATACATCACCTTATGCATATATGATCCTCCATGAGCCCAAGAGGTCAATATAACTTCAAGTTTTCAAGTTGGTTCAAAGAGGTTGACCAGAGAAAGTCAACTCGTCAAAATTGGGGTTCCCTAGACCCTATCTCCCTCATATTTTGTCATATAAAAATAATTCCAAGATAAAAGTTACTCCTTATGACATTCCAAACAACTTTCATATTGACATCAAGATCTATTTTTGCTTGGAAAGTTATTTTTAATGGTGAAATATTATATGTCATTTTGTCAGTGCCCTAGTTATGAGGTCAACTTCCAAAGACCATAACTTGCTCAATTTTTATGAGATGAAGACCATAAAAGTTTCATGATAAATTTAAATATGTCTTACCCAACTTTTATTATTTGATAAATGTTAAATTCAACTTTCAAGGGCATGTTCCAAGAGAAAACATTATAGGTCATTTTGGGTCATTACCATTGAACAAGCAATTTTCCTCAACTTCTAAAATGCATAACTCCCTCATGAAAAATCAAAATGAGGTCAAATTTGTGACCAAATTGAATATGATTGAAATATATACAACTTTGGTGAAGGAAACATTTCCATTTGAAGCTCATATCAAAAGTTATTCAAGGTGGAAGAAATGGTCATTTGACTTCGTACTTAGAAAAAATTCAATTATGTTTGATTTATCAAACTTCCATCTCAAAATTCATCATGATCCAAGCTTCAAATGGAAAAGTGTTCAAAATAAAAGTTGTTCCCCTTGATGTCACCTTTCCAAAATGTCCAATATCACTTCATTTTGATAAGATTTGAGGGACTTGCACATGGTTCCGTTCATAGGTTTGTTTGGCAAGATTTGAATTCAATTATCCATTTCCTTTTGCGTGCTTACATGTTATTGATGCATGGTAAATTATGCATGAATTGGAATATAATAGATTCAATAATTAGGCCCAAATCATTGCCCATTCACCCATTCACCAAAGTTGCTAAAATTGGCAAAGTTTCAAAGTGTGTGAAAAGCAAGTTACTAGGCTATATATACATGACCATTGTGATCAGAATGAGGACCCTTCTGCCCAAACTTTGAACCCTTGCATCCCTAGCCTACATTAAAGGATAAAATTGAAGATTTCACATGGAATAGAGTATCCATTCTCCTTCTGTTTTGAGATTGAAACTCCAAGAATCCAAGCCTCTCTTTGATCCATTTCACTTCCTGCAAACTTCTAGGGTCGAGCCAAGGCAAATTGGAAGCAAGATCAAGTTGAATTGAAGCTACCCGAAGGTGATTTTTCTCAAACTTCTCTTCTTTAATTCTACCTCATTTCTCAACTATTTTGTTTGATTATTGGTTGTCTTAAGTTCTACCAATGTAGGCGACAAGATTGAGTTGCTTTGAGGTCAAATCGAAACAACTCAGATCATGAATCTCAATTTTCAAATCCATGTATCTTTCAATATACTTGAAATTGGATGAAATGGAGGTTAGATTCGAGCTCCTGAGCATTTTTCCTTTAAAATCATGTCCTTGTTTTTCATTTTGGTGATGGTTTGTGGTGGACCAGTCCAGTGAGGTCCACCGGAGAAGATGACCGGAGTTAGGGCTCTGGTAGTGCGTTGTCACCTTCCAAACCATCAGATCCTTACAAAATGTTTTAATCATGGCCTTTCCTTTTGATTACCACACATGTGATGCTTTGACTGAGGTGTATCGTGGATGGCGCGCATTTGGCCATCAAATGTACCACCTCAATTAATGAGGGAGATCTGATGGCCCTTGATTTTTGGTATTTTCTGATTTTTCATTTAATCACCTTATTTTGTTTAATTCATAATAAATCCATTTTTAATCCAAAAAATATGGGACTTTCACCAAAAATCTTTAAATATTTTTATCTTCTATATTCTGAATTACAATTATTTTTTGGATTAATTTAGGTATTTTCATGAATTAAGTGTTTTTATGCATATTTTTAATTGTTTAAAAATACTTCTGACTTTTTAAAAATCATGAAATTTTTTGTCTAAGGTCCTTTGATATTGTTTGACCTATGATAAATTCCTTGGCCATTTATTTGGTGTTTTGAAGGGATTTGAGTCTTTGTCCAAATTAAAATGCATTAAAATTAATTTTTAATTGATTAAATGTTTAAAAAATTTGTTGAGAAAATTTTATGGTGTTGTGATGTTTGACTTTCTGTTTAGGCCTTGGTCATACTTGATTTGACTTTTGTTGGATAAAAACCATTGGATTTAGGGGATTGATGAAATGTACATTTCATCTCCCAAAATGAATGGATGTTTTTGATCAGATGAAACTCCTCTCATGATCAATTTGTGTTTCTATTTCCCCATCAGCCTTCATCTTCATCCCTATTCTTTCCTATTCCCTTATTTGACCAATGAAATCTCTAATGTCCAAATGCTAATTGATTCATCAATGACTAGATGAATTAATACAAGTATGACTGAGATTGGTCCCTCCCATTTTCTTTTAGTGTGTGGTATGTTCTTGGAGTTTGGTTCTTTGTACCAAATCTATAACATGCATTAACACCTATATTTTTATTGACTGGCCTCAGATAGTTGTGACTTTTACATAAGTCCAATTACGATTGCTTAACATAGAGCTAAATTTGACCCTCAAGGCATATCATTCTAGTAGGTGAGATTGTAAGTCTCCCATTCTTCATGGCATGGTGTGGAGACTTGATCTTTTTTTCCTTTCGTTAGAGCTAGTGGCATACTTGTTGAATTATCTAGGTTGAAGCCGTTCTCATGGAAGATGTCTTGGTTCAAGGATCCATACTTGTGAATGAATGGTTGAGTGTTCTCCAAAGAATGACTTAATCAATTAAAACTCAACACTAACATTTGACTAACCTTTGACTAACTCTTACTCTTCATGCTTTTAGTTTAAAGTCATTTACTTTATGCAATTTAAATTTTAGTCATTTATCATCCATTGCCATTTACATTTCATATAACTTGTTTATGTTTAAGTCCTTTTTCACTAAGCTCATTTAAGCCATATCTTGTGATTGTATATATTGTTTGTGTATTTTGATTTTGTTTGTGGTCTTAGGACCTTAAAACACCTAATAACAAAAAAAACCTAAAAAACATTTGATGGACTGTTGGAACTTGATCTGAGCTTTGAACTTATAATTAGGAAACATTCCATATGCTAAAGGACTTGGCCAATGCTAACATCTGAGATTGAGCTATCTTTGACAATAACTTTCATCTGATGCAAGACTTGGGTATCTCTTTGATTCTTCCACTACTTTATCTTTGTGCTTAATTGTTATTTTGTTTTGATCTATGTTTGATGTTTGGTTCTGAGTTGATCAAGGAATATTTCATCTAATACATTGGAAGACAATGAAGACTACTAGCAATTGGAATGCTTGCTTGGATGTCGCTATTTTATTTGAAGCCTTGATATTTATGATGTCTGGATATTTCTTATTGCCTGTTGCTTATTGCTTGATCAAAGTCCAAAGGAAAATGGGTTTCTATATGACATTCTTGTCTGTTGGATTGCATCCCATTGGTCATATCTTTTCAACTCTTAACTTTTAAATTTGTGCTTAGGATAGTCCCTTCATCTTCTCTCACTTCTTAAATTTCAAAATCTCTCCCTCTTTTAAAAAAAATTCTTTGCTTGTAATTTCAAACTTAGACATGTTTTAATGATTAGAAACTTTGGTCTTATGCCAATGAATTTTTAAATCTTTTCTTAATCAAATTTGTAAATGAACTTAACCATATTGACTTAAATTTCAAAAGACAAAAAAGAACTAACAACCCCATTCAAACTTTGGCCTTTTGTGCCCTTTTACTTAAACTTTTTGTTAAAATCAATTCATCAACTCATTTGAAATTTTTACCATGAACTACGAGATTTTGATCCCTCATTTTTATGTTGGTACGTAGGCACAAGACCGAAGGTCTTGTCAAACACAAAAATATAATCAATAAATTCTTTTCTCACCCCGACATTCCTCTTATCAAACATCTTTTATACCCAAAAACATATGCACACAAAAAGGGCTCCCTAGGAGTACCTAGGACACTTTGGGTGCTAACACCTTTCCTCTGTGTAACTAACCCCATTACTTGTAATCTCTGGAGTTTTATTAGTTTTGATTTGAAAACTTCTTATCTTTGGGTTTTGTTCGTACTTTTCCCTTTTCCTTTGGAAACAATAAAAGCGCGGTGGCGACTCTGGTTTTATTGACGTTTAGCTTATCCATAGCTTGATGGTCATGAATTTTCCGCTATAGAAATTAATTGGAGAATCTGTTGGGGAGTAGTCCTCAGTGAGTTTAGCCTACTTTTTATGTGTATATATTTGTATATTTGATGTTTGTATATATATATATATATATATATATTATTTATGTGATATAATCTTTCTGTTGTGCTTGGTGACCTCTGAGTGGTGAGATACGTTCTAACTCAAACTTAAGTGAGATTAAGATAGGAGGATGGTATAGTCATGTTCAACTTGTGTGGAGTAGTCCTTAACAAGTTGGATTGAGACCCACCTACTCAATGGAGACCTCTTTAGAGTTACTGATGTTATTTATGGATATGCACTACTTTCTCTAAGTCTGGGGTCTGAGAAGCTAAGGACCGTAGAATATTTAACCCAACTTGGCCTATTTAGGACGTAGTGCGGAGACTGTTCAAGTGTAGACTTGATAACAGTTGTTACGCGATACTACACTCAGACGAGTTTCTCTTAAGAATATTATAGGTTGATGAGTTAGTCATCCTAACCTATAATATCCGATAGATGGGATTAAGACTCTGGGAACTTTTATAGAACATGATCTACAGGTTTTTACACTTAGTACACTCCTTTGGAATGGTTCTTAACCTGACTCCATACTCGTGACTCACAACAAACCCTTTGATTCTTGGTTGATCCAATCAAGTCTCGTCAATATCAATGGAACTTAGGTGTTGATAAGGTGAAAATCATAATCCACAAAAATGGATGATTGATCTTAATGATGACTTGATCCATCCCTTGACCTTGTGTGTGATCCCTTGTGTGTGATTGTTGCTTTCATGCATACATACGCATCACGACATTCATCACAGAAAATAAATTTCAAGGAACTAAGGTCTCGTTTGCAAATATTTTCAGACCATGGATTATGGACGAAGGAACACTAAGAAGTACAGTTTTAGATGTCTTAATTTGAAAGAGTTAAGGAAGTTGTCATCCTTTGTGCTAGATCCCTTGGACTTCAAGCAAATTCATGGGAAGCTCTTGTATGTGTTATTTACTGATATGGTTAAAGGACTTCTGAGTGTTTTGGTTCAGTTTATTGACCCTCTCTACCGGTACTTCACTTTTTTCGACTATCAGCTGGTGCCTATGTTGGAAGAGTATGCCCATCTCTTGGGTATGCCCGTATCTAACAAAGTACCTTTTAGTGAATTAGAGGAGATTCCCATATCTCATGTCATATCGCCTATGATCCAGGATAAAGCTGTGAGGGGGAAACTTTTAAGTGGTTCATCACTGCCACCTCAAAAATAGAGAAAGTCAGACGTACCCCTAACATCGTTGACACTCGTATAGGGGAACTGAGCAACCCTCAAAAAACTGCACACCCTCTCATCCGGACCTACTAGCAGAATAACCCAATCCAAGGAGTCACTAACTCTTTTGTAACCATTTTTTTTAATGATTAGTGTTAAATGTCCATTAATCACTAAATTAGTGCTAGCAATTAGTGAATTGGGCTTTGAAGTAGTATAAATAGGGGCCTAAGGATCGATCTTTAGCATCACCTTTCACTATACCACTCTAAACATTTATTGTTCCTTTGTTCTTAGTTTGAGTTATTATCAATTCTTTTTAATTTCCAGTACTTTGATCTTAATCTTGCCTTCATCTTTATTTTAGTTTGTTGTTTCTTATTTACCATTAATCTATTATTCTTGCTATGTTATTTAATTTGTTTATTGTTGTTGTCCATCTCACCATGAGTGAGTAGATCCTTAGGGACATGGGATTATGAGAGTCCATCTCATGACTAACTGCTACTAAGTTATTTATTTGAAATCGCGAGAAGTCTAAGTTTGCTTTATTTTAGAACTTGAATTCTAGTTCATGTATATGACAGTTGCGAAAGCAAAGTCAAAATGGATGTCGATCATGTATCGAATGATAATGATTCGACATCTGAAAGTAAGTTACTAAACAATTGAGTTCGAGACGCCATTGACAAGGCAAATTGATCTCAGTTGATAAATAATCAAGAATGTGGCATCACGTGACAAGGCATACGCTCTTCATTGATACGCATAGTTTAAAACACGTTTATATGTGCATGCCATGAAATTTGGTGACACACTAATTATCTAATTTTCTATTAAAACAGATTAGAACTTCTCGTAATTCAAACACGAATAATCTTAGGGGTAAGTCTAGATGAACGATTATAATTCCTAGTTCTGCTTTTTATTAACTGCTAAAATCTATATTTCAATATACAATCAAAACAAACCATTTTCTATCACTTTAGATAGACATAGTTGAAATAAAGATTGGTAATAATGTATCTTCCTGTGGATTCGATCTTTTACTACTTGATACAATTGTACACTTGTGATTTACAGACATCATCCATCCGATATAGCTACATCACACTTTGTAGTAGATATATAATTTCAATGGTCGACCTTCCAGGAAGTAAACCAAATTGATTCTCAATAAATTAAATCTTTTTTCTTAGTCTTGATTCAATCACTCTTTCACATAACTTCATGGAGCTAAAATTCTACTTCTTCATTCATTTGACATTTCCTTTAACCACATAATTTTATTAAATAGTTTGGTGAGCAACTTAATGCCTCTATCTCCAAGATTTTTTCACACTTCAATAGATATGTTATTTTCCTCAACCGCCTTACTGATACTCATCATTTTCAACACTTATTTCACTTTGTGTTTTTGAATTCAATGGTAATAGTTATAGTTTTGATCCTCTTGTATTACGATGAGCCTGTTAGATTATGGTGAAATATCATATTCTTCGTTAAATAAATTGTAGAAATATATGTTCTACCTATCATTTATATCACTTTCCTGAACCAATATTTTTCTTCTTCATCTTTAACACACTTTTGATCCACATGTCTTGTCTTTATTTCTATTCCATTAGAAAGCTTATATATAGATATTTCTCCCTCATTGGTTCCTAAAGATTTATATAAATTGTCAAAATCTTGGGTTATTGCTTCAACCGCCACCTTCTAGGTCTCTTTCTTAGCTTTCTTATAATTTTCCCAAATTTTGAAATTTTTACACATGGGTCATTCTTAAAATGTTATTTTTTTACTATAACTTTACTCTAAACACTTTCATTACACGGCCACGATTCTTTACTTTAGATAAAAAAACATTTTGATTCTCCTAACATATTCCTAGATACTTTTCTAATCTCTTTGACATCTTGTTCTACATACCTTTTGCACTTCCTTGTGGCTATCTGGACCCTCCTTCCAAGTTCTTGTGTTGAAAACTCCCTTGTTTTTTACTCTTTGAATGCCACCATTTAATATGTTAAGCTTGCTTTTGGTATCTTCTCTTCGCTCTCCTCTTGAGTCTTACATACTTGACTAATACTCAATGTTGGGCACTCAAACTCTCTCCAGGTACTACGTTACCGTCTATGCAAATCTTTCTTTATGACTTTTTAATAAGAAAGAAATCTATTTAAGAACATGACATCACACTCTTATATATAATAAGATGCTAATGTCCTTTTCTAAAAGAGGGTATTAGATATAGTAAGATCAAAAGCAAGAGGGTATTAGATATAGTAAAATCAAAAGCCTACCAAAACTCCAATATGAATTTACCCTTTGCATTTACCTTCTTGAGACTATACCATCCATGCATGCCCTTAATCATAGCTCATTATATGTTATAAAACATTTCAATAAAATAACTCTTGTTTAATAAATATTAATGCAGGATAGAAAAAAGCAATATCCATTGTGGTGGGGATGAGTATTGAAATTGCAACTTCAATAGAGAATAAGTATGGAGTGTGGAAAATCAACCTATGTCAGGGGTGGAAGTGTTAGAGACAACAATCGTGGTTTTAATTCATTTCTTAGATTTTTGTATATAAAATTGAAATAATTTTAAATTCAAATCATTTTAATTCATCTCTTAGATTTTTCTATATATAATTGATTATATGTTAATTTTTAAATGATGCACATTAGTGGTGAGACGTATAGAAACTTCTTGAAACTTTAAAGATAAAAAATTAAGTTACAATATATTAAAAATGGATATATCATCAATTTACACTAAAACAAATGTAAACAAAAGATTGAAATCATTTTAATTTAAAATTCGTAAATTAATTTTATATAAAAAAATATAAAAGTTGAGGTTGTGTTCCATATTAGCTATATTATTTTTTAGTATTTGGTATACAAAAATTAGTTTAATCCAATTATTTAAGTTATTAGGTTTAAATAGTCTTTTGATCTCTCTAAATTGATATTTTTTTCGTTAGTGTATTTTTTTCATGGATAAAGTCTTTAAATATTAAATATTATTTGATTTTAATTTCTAAAATTAAAATTTGTAGAAAAACCATAAATTTCCTGTGAGTTTTTCTTTGAATTATTTTTAGAAAACACAAATACAAGAACGAAAATTAAAAATATATCAATTTATAAAGATAAAAGAATATTTAGACCAAATTATTATTACGTTGTATTATGCATGTTATTTTTTTTTGTTGATATATCAAACGGAGTAATGAGTCCGACATTTAAGATGGAAAAGTGGTTGTTCAACCTTTTATAGGGACAGTTTCACAAATTCAATATATAAAGATTTTGATTATAATGTGGTGCTTTTCTCAATAAGTTTATTCCAATGTGATACTTTCATAATGATGTAACACTTTTACATCAAAGAATCATTGTAAAAGTAATATTTCAAAAAAATTTAAATTAAAATGAACATATATTTAAATGAATATATTTAACCATGCAAATATATATATATATATATATATTATATATATATATATATATATATATATATATATATATATATATATATATATATATATATATATATATATATATATATATATATATATATAATGTCTCATTAAAAAACATTATATAAAATTAATTATAATACCTTAAGAAATGGCTGTGTTTTAGAAAGTTCAAAATACTAATATTTTTTAAAATACAATAGTTTTCTAAAATATTATTATAGGTTTTTATTAAAAAAAGTTAGAAATTTAAGACTTCAGCATTTGTGTTGGATCTGTTTAAAGCTGCTCTTTCATGAGAAGTTAGTTATGCAGGACTTACACAGTTTGCCTACGCCTGCAACTGCTGTGAAGTGGATAGACGAGTCATTAATATCGCTGTAAAGATATGTTTTGTATATTTTGTACTAATGAATGATCGAAAAATGATAAGAAACACTTGTGTCCATGTTATAAATGTTTCGGATTGGTTGTTTCATCTTGAATTAATTCACTATAAACATCATGTCTTCAACTACGCCTTGGCCCATTTTAAATTGCCTATGTTATTTATTTTCCCTACATCAACATGCATCCATGTGAATGACTCTTTAATTTTAAATCAAGTTTTTTTTTTATATTATTTCAATTTGTTGAAAAATTTTCAATCTTAAAATTAATTTGATTAATTTTGATGAACAAGAATTAATCTTTTTGATTGATCACACCTATTGTTCTTCATTATTTACTCAGGTGAAACAATCACTTCCTGGTTGCAAGATGATTATGCACTATACAAAGAATTGAAAGAAGAAAACAAGACAATTGAAAGTGAATGAAATGAGAAATTCTTGAGGAGATGATGAATGTATTTTTGTTCAAACTGCACTTTAAGTGTTTGATACAATGTGTGTTAATCACAATTGTGATTTTTGAAACTAGACAATGTTTTCTTACAAATGACATAAAACTCCTCTCTATTTATAGATGAGATTACTTGTACTATAAGTAATGACAAAATAATTAACCCAACTAAAACTAAGCTAAGTTAGACTATTTCGACTTTGTCGACTCCATCGATAGATACATGCTTTGACTGCATGCTTCGACAGACTATATTTGACTTTCTGTCAAATATAGGAAATACACACTCTGTAACACACAAACTACAACACGCTATTTTGACATACTAAAACACCTTTCGACACCCGTCGAATACAAGCACACTTTTTTGACGCAAAAAATTACATATTTAACACACCACCTAATTTATTATGTCTAAGCTATCTACATTCATCATTATTCTTAATCTCTGGAGCAATTAGACATGCATAACCTTCGTCATTATATATGCAATATGATTCTCTGATCTGCAATACTCTAGGCTCCATTTTCCATTTGCTATCTTCTCTCTCAAGTAATGGAACCTCATTTCGATGTGTTTGCTTCTTCTGTGTACTATCAGATTCTTTGTCAGGTTGATAGCTGACATGATGTCGATCTTCATGTTCATTGCTCCAGATTCTTCCCTGTAATTTCTTCGACTAGATTCATCATCCATGTTGCTTGGCATGCACATAATGAAGCTGCTATGTATTCAGTATCAGATGATGATAAAGCTACCACCAATTCCTTTCTTGAAATTCATACGATTGACACACCATCTAACATGAACACATTTCATGCTGTCGATTTTCTATCTTCAGCATCACCACACCAACTAGAGTAAGTGTAGCCCATAAGTCTACATTCTTTTCCTTCATCTCCTAAAGGAAACAAAATATCATAGTCGAGTGTTCCTTTAAGATGTGATACCTTTCCCTTCTACATGAATCTGCTGACCATGCCTACACAATAAGCTAAACCTAGCCTTATGTCGCCGAGGTATCTAAGTGATCCAATGAGTCTTCTGTACTGCGTTTGATCAATATCATCTTCATCTAATTCTTTTGACAATTGCAATCTGGGCTCAGCTGGAGTCGAAGTTGGGTTGCAATCTTGCATCTCAAATCTCTTAAGTATTTCTCCTACATGTCTTCTTTGGTGCATCAACAAGTCTCTACTACTCTTGTAGAATTCAATACCAATGAAGTATAAGAGATTCCCCAAGTATGACATTTCAAACTTCTTACTTAATTCATGTTTGAAGTCTTCGATCTCCTTCTTGTAGTTGTCTGTTATCAATAGGTCTTCAGCATAGAGACATATTATAAACTACTCACTCTTGCTTCTCATGTCATACACATCATGCTCTATTGTGCACTTTTCAAACTCTTTCTCTCTTATAAAGCCGTCTATTTTCTTATTCCAAGCTCTTGGAGCTTATTTCAATCCATACAAGGCTTTATGCAGCCTGTAAACTTTCCTTACTTAGTCCTGTTTCAAAAACCCAATTAGTTGTCTCACATACACGTCTTCGTCTAGAGGGTCATTCAAGAATGCACATTTCACATCCATCTAACATATCGATCATTTATACATATTGGCTAGACCAACAACCAACCTGAGTATTTTGATTTTATCTATTGGTGCAAAGACTTCATCATCGTCGATTCCTTCTTTTCGAAGAAATCCCTTTACTACAAGTCAAGCCTTATGTCGAATTACTTCACTTTTTGGATTTAGCTTGACTTTGTATGCCCATTTCATATCAATTTCCTTCTTCCCTATTGGACTTTGACTAGTGACCATGTGTCATTGTGTTCAGTAGATTTTATCTCATCCTCCATAGCTTTCGTCCACCTTGATTCTTTCAATGCTTTAGCTGCATTGACTGACTCAATATTTGCATAGAAGGCATAATATATTAACTCACCTTCATCCTCGACCACATCCTATGATGTGATTACACATTCTTGTACCCTTGCAGACATGTTTTTGGTTCTCTGAGGTCATCTTGTACTATCTTGACCTTTGACAGCTTCTTGTCGAACTTCTCTAATAGTTTATCGAACATCTCTAACAGCTTCACTAGCCGGTTCATCACACAGGATTCTCAATGACTCCTTTTTGATGTTCTTAGTCTAATCCCAATACTTAAGCTCATCATCAATCATATCCTTGTTGATCACGACTTTCTTGTTCACTGGGTCTAACCGTTTGTATCCACCAATCAAATGATATCCCACTAGGATCACCTGACTCGACTTATCATCCATCTTTCTTCTCAGCTAATCTGGCACATGTCTATGTGCTATGGATCCAAACACCTTCAAGTGGCTTAAGCTAGGTTTGACACCGGAACAACATTCTTCTAGTGTGATACCTTCAAGCCTCTTTGTTGGACATACGTTCAATATGTATGTTGCAGTCGACACAACTTTACCCCATAGCTAATTTGAGAGATGATTTCCTTTTAATATACTTCTTACCATATTCATAATAGTTATGTTCTTTCTTTCAACAGTACCATTTTTTTAGGAGTATATGATGGCACCACCTCATGGATAATTCCTTCTTTTGTACATAGTGTATTGAAATCTTTCGACACGTGCCCTTCACCCCCATATTTCCTCAGAACTTTAATCTTGTGACCATTATGCCTTTCGACCATTTCTTTGAAGTTGGTGAAAACATCAATCACATCCCGTTTCTTCTTGATTAACTAGGTCCACCGCTTTCTGCTGTAATCATCAACGAATGTAACAAAGTACTTGTTACCTCCAATTGATGTTACCTTGAGAGGACCACATGCGTAAGAGTAGATTATGTCGAGTATGGATTTCAACTTGCTTCTTACATCCTTGTTGTAAGACCCTAATTTTGACCCTAAGATCCCTCATGGCATCATAACATTGTACATTGCATTTGCCTCAAGGATCATAGCATCTTGGCCCCTTAACCTTAGGGTGGGAACTTGTGTGAGTTGGTTTGAGACCACCAAGCATGCTTGAATTGTATATTATTGCTTTCTTATTTTGTTTACTAACCAAAAGCACAAAAATATGTCACTAACATCTTTTGTTTTGTAGCTTGAGCAATCATGTGACCCAAGGCTCCTAGGAGGCCCCTATGCATTGATATGGCCAGATGAAGTTGAAAGCAAGCATGACAATGATTCCCAAATCTCTAATTCATCATATATTCCTCCCAAGTATCTCAATTTGTCAATTTGATCAATATAAACCAAAGGGCTTGAGGATTGTTTCCCAAGGAAACCCTAATTCAATTGTGCATTGACTGTGCCTTGCTCATGAAGCAACCTCAACCCATGATCAAATACAATCAAGGGAAGTTCTTTCATTCATCATTTCATGAATATTTGAGCTTATTTGAGTGTCCTCAATCATCAATTCATCAAGTTTTGAGGTTTGGACTTGAGAAGTTGATCAGTCAATTCATCTGGCTATTTTGAAATCCACTGAGACCTAACTTTTAATGTGTTTGTCAAATGAAGATGACCCCAAGAGAAAATATGTTCTTAAGAACCATATGAACAACTTTCATGTTAATCAAAAATTGATTTTAATCTTGTAAGGTCATCATCCATTTCAAAACATTATAGGTCATTTTGACTGAAACCCTAATTTTGGGTCAACTTCCCAAGGGCCTAACTCACTCATGTTTCATGATTTTGAGGTGGGATCAAATGCATTGGAAATTTTAAGATGTCTACTTCATTTTTTATGTTGAACAAATTTTCATAATCCTAAAATAAACACATATGATAATGCAAAACATTATAGGTCACTTTGGACCAAAGTCATTGAAATATGAAAAAGTCCAACTTCAAGTGCCCATAACTTTCTCATCAAAAATCCAAATGATGCAAAATTTAAGTCCAAATTTATTTTCTTGATTACACCTAGAACTTTGATGTTTAAGGTTTTGTCATGTGAGGCTTGCATCATTGTAAAATAAGGGCTTGAAGTTGGTCCATTTTGGCAAAATTCACATGAACATGTTTTGTACATTGAACTTCATGGCCTGTTTTCATTAATTTCCCAATTCCAAATGGATTTTTGTTCAACATAACAATTGTTCCTCATGTCAATAGCTTTCCAACCATTACCCACAAGGCCATGTTTCAATTTGGCAAGGTGCATTTTCGAAGAGTAGAAGATTTATGTGTATTTATGGAAACATTGTTAAAACTTCATGCACACTCCAATTCAATTACATGTACACGTCCAAACCTGCTCAATTACATTTCAGCATGCCAAATCAATTGCATTTGGGCCTCCCATGCGCCTGTACAGGCCCATGCATGGAGGTCCTTATTCCACATGCACATGAATTTCACCTTGCTTGCATAAGCTTTCACTATATATACAGGTCCATAGCTTCATCAATGATCAACCTGAAGGCGCCTTACATGCTGTAAAAGTGAATCCCCACACCTCACCTAAAGGAACTTTGCAATTTCATTTCAATTTTTCAGTTTCAATTGTCAACTTCCTTGGTTGATTATTGAACTCTAATTCCTTAACCTAGCTCTATTTCCATCTCAAGAACACACTGCTATCAAGAATTGGGAAGGATCGTGCCTCATAGATCTGCACTTCAAAGGTTGTTGTTCAAACTTTTTCAATTCGAAACTCACTGATTCTTGCTCATTTCTTGTGTTTGTTGGTTCCTCTGAAGTCCTCTCATAAGAGGCAATTGATTGGTGTGCTTAATTTTATAAATCCATCAAGTTCAGTTTGAACTCCATAATTTTCCATCTCTGATTTCTCTTCCTATGAGAGTCTAGAGTGAAAACCAATGGTACAGGGGTGATGTACATCACCCCAGCTTTCCAATGATATAAGGATCGCGTGTTTTCATCAACTTTTCAAAACCTGCAACTCCACCGGAGCTAACATGCTCGCCGGAGAAGGCGGTGGTGTACACCACCGCCCCCTTTGCCAGATTGAATCTAGGCTGTTGGTTAACATTTCCAGATCTAATCTATGTCATCCATTGTTATGACCTTTTTTAATGTTGTGTGTCTCATTGACTAATGCCTTTGGTGAGCGCGCGCCTGAGAGCCATTTGATGTGTCAGGTCATTTAATGAGATTAGATCTAACGCACCATGTTTTTTTCTATTTTTTTATTTTCTATTTTATTTTCCTTTATTTCATTTTATTTCAAAAATTCATAACTCTTTCATTTTAAATCCAAAAAATATGGGACCAATTGCATTATTTTCCTTTTTAATTCTAGTTTCTGAAAATGATTTTTAATATTTTTTATTTTGCCATTTGATATTTTTTGTGAATTTTCTCTTTTCTGGTTATTTTTAATTCATTTTAAATAGTTTCCAATATTCAAAAAATGCAAAAATATTTTCTTAACCTCTTTGAATGATGATGAATCTATGAAAAATATTATCATCAATTTATTACGTGATTTGAGATTTATTTGAGATTTTAGTTCAATTAGGTTACTTTTCATTCATTTTTAATTGTTTAAAAATAGTTTCTGGTTTCTAAAAATGCTGAAAAATTTTGTCAAACTTTGTTTGACCTTGTTGAACTTAGGATGATCCATTTGGACTTTTCCAAGTTGATTTGAAATGGATTTGAAGTTTGACCTTTAATTGTTTATTTTAATTCAAGTATTATTTTAATTTTCAAAAATACCAAAAATATTTTATTTGTTTCTTGACTTCTAAGCTTCATTTTGCTCCTGTTTACCATTGATTGACCTTGATCCCATTCATCTTTGATCAATGTACTTTGCTTATTTCATTTGAATTCCATTTATGTACATTCTTATTCATCTTCTTCTTCTTCTTTTTCTTTTTGATCAATGAGTTAAAGATTGGTGGTTAGCCTTGACATATGAGAGGCTTAATCTTCCTTGATTCAAATCTAATTCATCTTGATCAAAGATCAAGTGAATGGCTTTGCATTAAGGATAGGTTACTTCTTGGTCAAGCAAAAAACCTAAATCAATACAAGATCAATCTTCTTTTCTTTTGGCATGGCAAGTTGTAGGAGTTTGGCTTTCTAGTCATTATCTCTAACTTGTGTTTGTTGCCTATAGTTTTATTGACCGACCTCAGATAGGTGTGACTACTACATTAGTCCATTTACGGTTGCTTAACATAGCGTTAAATTTCCTTATGGCACACTAACACTAACTACTAATGACTAACTTTCAATTCATGTTATTTAATTCTTCCAATTTACATTAATGCAATTTAATTTCTTACTCATTATTCATTTGCTTTTGCCCTTTGCTCACTTGAGTTCATGTTTATGTTAATGCAATTTGTCTTTTGCTCACTTGAGCACATAATTGTATATATACTATTGTGCTTGTGTTGTTTTTGTTTGTGTGAACCAAATGCAAATGGACAAAAGGACTTAGACTTTAGGACTTTACCTAAGCAAAAAATGGTGTCAAAGAGCAACTAGGCCTCATGCCTTTAGAATGCTATAAAAGAAGAGAAATGTCAAAAAGCAACTAGGCCTCATGCCTTTAGAATGCTTAATCTTGAAGAAGACATCAAAAGGACTTAATTCTAAACTCACTCTTTTCCATTCTTTGTTTGTATTATGGAACTTTTTTATTTGTGTGTTCTTGTGTGCTAGGGATCTTAAACTTGCCAAGTAGAAGATTCCTAGGAGCCTGGTTGATTGTGTGCTTGATTGCTTGAGTTATTTGCTTATTGCTTGCTAATTCCAAAGGAAAGGGAACAACTTGGATCATCACTGTGATCTCAAGAAGGGAACTCCATTGTGGTTTTATTTCTCCTCCTTCATCTTTGCATGTTTAGGACCTTAGCCATTCTCTTTTTCCCTCCAATCTAACCCAAGCCAAACTTTTGTGCAAACATTAACATTGTTTTCAAAATTAGAAACTTAAGCACTATGCTTTTGATTTTTCAAACTTCTTTTCATAACACTCATTTTGAATTGAATCCTAAGTCAACTTTGACCTTTTTTGTGAATACTTTTCATTGGTAAATACAACTCACTCAATTGTTTTTGTGGTTTCAATTGCCACTTTTGCCAAATCTTTTCATAAACATTAGCTATTAGGTTTGAATTATCTTAGAGGTTGATATAATACTCACCTGTATCCTTAGTGATGGACTATAAGTCTTCCATGCTTATTATAGGGTTAACCCCTCACTAGCATGTTGAAGCTCTCCTCACATGGTGGATTTGTGGTTTTAGGTTGAGTTTTATCCCTTTGATAACAAAAGACCCTAAGGCTTTTGGACCAATCAATTCACCAACTTCTTTTGAGATTTTTACCCCGAACTACGGGGTTTTGATCCTAATCTTTTTTAAGATGGTACGTAGGCAATGGGTTTATCCATTCAAACATAAAATTGTAAATAATTTGTACATTCTTCTCTCATCTCCCCAATCATGTTTGCACAAATAATTTTCACAAATATCAACCTACCTTAGAGTACTAAGGATGTTTTGGGTGCTTAAAACCTTCTCATTGCATAACCAACCCTCTTACCCAGATCTCTGACATTTTTATTAGTTTTTGATTCGATAAAACTTTTAGGTTTTTGTTCGTTTTCTAACCTTTCCTTTGGATAAATAGAAGTGCGGTGGCGACTCGAATTGTATGATTTACTTTTGATTTAGTAAATAAATCTAAAGGTAACGAATACCCCGCTACACTTGCTAAAACTATTCGTGTGTAGTTTTTCTTAAACACATCCTTCAGATACTTTTTCTAGAATATGGATTTCTAGTAGGCCTCAAACCATGTTCTTCCTCTTCGGATTACTAATGTCATTGAAATTCAAGTGACCAAGTCTATAATTCCATAACCATTCATTTATGCTAGTTACAGTCACCAAGCACTTGCATTTCAACGCATCAAGTTCAATCCTGAAGGTTATATTCTGAGATATATGAGCCTTCAAGATTAACTTGTTTCTTAGTCGATCACTTTCACCATTCTATCTTAGATCAATACTTTGTAATTCCTTTCGATCAACGGACCTATGTTTAGTAGATTTCTCTTAATTCCAAGTATGTATAACACATTGGAGATCACTGATTGTTTACCATCCTTTCTCTTGATCAGAACATCACCAATACCTTCAACATATAGGGTATTATATTTGAAAATTTTACCTTGCTCTTCAACGAGTGAGTGATGTTGATAAACCAATCTTTTCTTCCAATCATGTGGGACGAACAACTTGAGTCTCGATACCATTGATCTTTGAATATTTCTTCTTCTTTTGTTATGAACATTTTCATCATTTTATCTTCTACAAGCTTTGCATCACTTTCTTGATCTTTCTTGCCTCTTAGACATTGACTTCCATAATAGCCATACTTTTGATAATTATATCACTGAGACTTTAATTAGGTTTTCTTCCATCGCCTCTTCCTTTACCGGCACCACCACCTATGTGATTCCCTTGGTTAGAAGATTGTCTATGATTCGATGAACTACCTTCTTGATGGTTTCCCCTGCTAGTCGAATTGTTGTAACTTCTTCTGCCATTGTTATCATTCCATCTTCCTTTGTCTTTCTTAGTCGACTGGGCTTGCAAAGCCATATCAGTCTTCGACTTACTTGGAGTTCTTTCAGCTATTCTTTATTCATTAGATTCAAGTGTTCCTTGGAGCTCTTCTTTTGTCATACTCGGCAAATCCTTCAGTTTTTCTATGGTTGCTACCACATGATCGAACTTTGGAGCCAATGACTTCAAAATCTTTGACATTACAAATTTTGATGTCAACAGTTTTTCACACGTCTTAATTTGATTCACCAGTTTGTTACTATGGTGAAGAAATCAATCAAACTTCTATTGTCTTTCATATGAAGCAATTCATACATTCTTTTATGAGTTTGTAACTTCACCTCCTTCACTTTCTCAGCGCCCCAAATGATTTTTCCAAGATGCCACATGCTTCCTTTGCTGAATCTATATCACCAACTTTCTCAAAGTTGTTTGGATCAACGCATTGCTGGATTAAAAAGAGATCCTTGTAATCTTTCTTCTTCAAGTCCGTGTGTGCATCCTTTTGTTCATCCATAGAATTCTCTCCAATTGGTGTTACTCCGTTCTCCACAAGATCCTAAAGATCTTGATAACAGAAAGCAACATTCATCTGCTTGCACCAATTTTCATAATTCTTACCATTCAAGATGGGATGGTTCATCGGAAAATTCTTGTTCATATGATTCATCGTGATTCAATGTGTCCCAAAGATAACACAACCAGTGCTCTAGATACCAGATGTTGGAAAACCTCCAATATTGAAGTTAACTGAATCAATCTTGATGAACAAGAATCAATCTTGATGAACAAGAATCAATCTTTCTGATTGATCACGCCTCTTATTCTTCACCATTTACTCAGGTGAAACAATCATCCTTGATTTCAAGATGATTCTACACTACACAGAGAATTGAAAGAAGAAAATAAGACAATTGAAAATGAGTGAAAAGATAAATTCTGGAGGAAGAAGATGAATGTATTTATGTGCAACTGCACTTTAAGTGTTTAATACAATGTGTATTAATCACAACTTTGATTTCTGAAACTACACAATGATTTCTTACAAATGACATATAAGTCCTCTCTATTTATATATTAGATTATTTGCACTCCAAATAATCACAAAATAACTAACTCAGCTAAAATTAAGCTAAATTTGAGTATTTCGACTCCGTCGGCTCCTTCGACAACTACATGCTTCGATTGCAAGTCAAATATAACAAATACATATTTTGTTCGACATAAAC
This sequence comes from Lathyrus oleraceus, assembly GCF_024323335.1. Classification (NCBI taxonomy): domain Eukaryota; kingdom Viridiplantae; phylum Streptophyta; class Magnoliopsida; order Fabales; family Fabaceae; genus Lathyrus; species Lathyrus oleraceus. The sequence goes on along the minus strand of NC_066584.1, from coordinate 379,330,692 downwards.
TACAACACGCTATTTTGACACACAGTAAAATATTTTTCGACATCCGTCGAATACAAATACAGTTTTTAGAATTTGACCCAAAAAATTACATATTTAACACCATTGCAATCATCAATAATATTTTTTCGTCAATGCTTAGAGTATAGTGTATTTGAACTTTGAACTTCCTAAGGAAAATTTCACAATAGTTTAAAATCATGTGTAAGCCAAGTCAAGTTTAAGGTGTGTCGAGTAATTAATCAACATTTTTGCTAAATCTCTAAAATTGTACCTTATCAATTTTGACATTTTTTCATCATACGCCATCTTGTGATTTTTCTCATTGGCAACATTTGCATGTTGCCATTCAAGGTTGCTTTTTACCTTCACGAAATCAAGTACATATTTTATTTACGAGATGAAAATATATTGTTTTGAGTAGGTTGTCTCAATTCTCAAAAATTATATGAATGATCCAAAGACCTTCATTTGAAATTATGCTGACAATTTTTCTTTGAACATTTGTCTCTCATTCAAATAATTTCTTGTAATAAAAATATCATAAACATAAATTAACTAGTTCTGCTAATGAATAGTGTGTAGTGCTTCCTACCGTTGTATCAAATCCCATGAAAAGATGAGAGAGAAACTCTCCGTTCTTTATATTTTTTTCAATAGCTGTTTTTTCAACTTTGGTATGTGCATGGTGAACTTCTCTACTTCTGATTGGAGACCGGTCACAAGGCGTAAATGGATTTCTAACCTACCAAGAGTTTAATGGAATAATTAAGGTTGGCATATTCATGATACAGACACTAGTAGAAGAAGATCCTCATTCTTTTTCTCATCATTTCCGTACGATTTTGGAGCAAAAGATATGTATGAAACGTTTAAGAACTATGGAGAAATTGATGAGGTTGTCATCCCTTCTTAGCGAGATGTCAGAGGAAGGAGATACGGGTTTGTCAGATTCTTCGAGGTTAGAGATAAATACTTGCTTTCTACCATGTTGAATAATATTTTTATTGGTAATAGAAATCTTTACGTCAACGTACCTAGATTTAAAAGAAGGCAGATTGTAAGTGATGGTGTCAAACCTTTGGGTCGTGGAAGGCTTTTCCACTTTCTTTATGAGTGTGTTTTGTGACATGGGGTTTTGATTGCTTTAGTTAACCTCATGTGGAATTTATGACAACACCGCTGATTCTTTGTGTTAGGGCCTCGACACCTTTGGTCGTACCACCGACTCATCATTACCTTTCACAGTCAGAAAGAAAAGAGATATTTCAGGAGGTTGTTTGTTCAATAAAATTGAAATATCATATTACGTTGTGGTGAGATAATCAATTATGAAAATAAAAATTACATAATGAGTATCTAAACATAACTAGGTGGACTTGCCACTACTTTTTGCCTCGCCTTCGTGGCTCGTTGAGTTAGTCGCTTACTCGGTCGATGCAATTTATTATACTTGTGGGAGGTTGGATGTTCATGCTCCTTAGTTGTTTGGTGAGGGAAGCTAGATTTATCTCTCTGCATTACACTTTCCTTGTTTTCTATCATGTTGCATGCCTGGTAGATCTTATTGGATCTTGTGAGGTTAACATTGATTGTGACTAGCTCACTATAAAGATTCTGAAATTTTAGCTTTAGGTGAACCGGGGAAGCCAGCATGTCTAGAGCTTCTGCAAAAGGTTTGATGAGTATGTAGTTATAAACGTTCTTGCAGGGAACCACAAGGAACTTCAAGTTTACATTACTAACATATTTTCCCTCTCCCACGAATATCATTAGTTTAATGTATATCCAAGGACGTGTTGATGTGTCAATGAGCGCTTGCAAATCTGGTCCTTCATTTGGCCACAAATTTTATATCTTTGGACCCATCTTCTCAAACAACTCTGAATACATTATGTCCCAGGAGCTGCCTCCATCAATAAGTATCATAGACATGTCAAAATGGCTGACTATGGCAGTTATGACCAAAGGGAAGATATCATTTGGAATTCCTCCTATTTTTTCGCTATCCCAGAATCCAAGCATTAATCTGTCTGAGATTTTGGCTGAGGTGCCTTCATCTTTCTTATGCATGAACATCAATTATGCAGTCTTCCTCTTTAGCGTCTCTTTTAATGAAATGTTTACTCAGGGTGAATCCCTTGTTATGGCTGCAATATGTTAGAATTTTCCCTTATTCTCCCTTTTTTCTTCACTACTAGTCTCTTCACTGTTAGTCACGACATAAACCGCCTTGGATGAAGACTTGTTCTTTGACAACTCTTCTCTTCCCTCTTTCCACCTTTGGCATATTCAAACAAGTGGCCTCTCTTTATAAAACTATCGCATGCATCCCGTAGTTGGATAAAGTTGTTGTCGATATGGTCATAGCTCTTGTGAAAGCCGCAATACTTTGTTTTGTCGGTCCTTGAGGATTCTCTGACTAGGAGGATTTTTTTTATCCTAGCCTATCAAAATTCAATTTTTGCACACTCTTGGTATATCTTTTCCTATGAAGTGTTAATGGGAGTATACTTTTCATACCGGTTATGGGTCCTACGGTCGTGCTTTTCTCTTCTCTTGCTAGATTCTTTCCTTGATGGTCAGTTGGAACCTGCATCTGCTGTTGTTTGGCTATCTCCTCGGGTGATGAGTTTTCTTCAAGACTAATGAAAAGTTAAACCATTTTCAATAGTTCCTTTAGAGTATGGGCCTTCTTGCGCTCTAACTTCTCCCTAAAGGAGTTATCCTGATTTCGATCGTTCTAAAATATACAAAACTTAAGGCTCTCATCGAAGCCTCCCACTTCTACAACACTTATACGAAGCAGTCGATGTACGACTGCGAACTCTCCTACTTCCCTTGTTTGATCGCACTGAGGGAAGCAATCATCATCGGTTGTCTCTACCAAGTTGTGAAGCATGCAGTGAAACTCTATGACAAATTGGTCCATGACTCGACGCTTTCGTATGGAAAAGCTTTGAACCATAGTCTAGTTGATCTTGTCAATGTTAGTTCAAAGAGCTTGAACTTTGCTTCCTCATCGACATTGTAATAACTCAAGCAATCATCCATGTGTTGAACATGTTCGTCAAGATCCCCAATTTCGTTGTATTTCTTCAGCTTCAAGGATTTCTCCACCAACTTTGGTATTCTTCTGTCAAGAATGCAAGCACCGAAAGGATATTTCTATTGCTTCTTGACTAGAGGCTCCAACATTTAATCTTCGGGAAGGGGAACATGACTACCCCATCCTTCTTCAAGACCGTGAAGAGGAGTCAGATGCCTTTTGCTTGCTCCTTTGATGATTTGGATATCTCAGATTAACATCTCGGAGAGATATGGTTAGCTTAGGGATGATCGTACGAGTCTTTTGGAAGCCAACTTCTTGCACCGTATTACCTCTTGGATTCGTGTTGTGCATTCTTTCATCAAGACAAAACATCATTTCTTTAACTTTGTGCAAGTTTTGTTTTCGAACCATGTTATACACAGTTTTCAAAAGTTCTTTTGTGCCTTGCATGTTGAGGTTAGGTTGTAGTAACTAAAATCAATGAAGCATCTATAGTATCGATACCGTCGGAGGTGCTAAAGGCATGCATGATGGTTTGCCTTGTTTGAATTATGGAGTAGATTCTACGATCAGGGGAGGTTGGACGAGACATGGACGTGGTGAATTATTCATGATGGTTGGATCATTACCGCTTTAAAAGGGAGGGTGTATCTCTTGTAGCTTGAGCATGAGCTCCTGCCTCACGTGGAGTATCAGAGCGAGCAATTCTAAAACCAACCACTGTTGGAAAATCCGGAGGTCAGAGATTTGAAAGTTACAAATCAGAGTTAATATACAATCGGAGTTGATCTAGAACAAAATATTTGTTGCTTGATCTCAATAAATATGAATTACTAGGTTTAGAAGTTTTGATTAGGTGAACCCGTAGATGAATAGTTGAACATGGATAACGAGGGAATCAAATGTTAATTCCCACATATGATGCCACTCTTCTGCTAGGGAACCATAATTTATCAGAGATTGGAGGTTGTGAGATGCACCAATGGACTTTAGCTTCCAGTACAATGAGAGAGTGGTTAACCTGCAAGGCTAGGACTCTAATGTTGAACTATGTATGTGAGTAAGATGATTGAATGAAGTTTAAATTTGAATTGTACCTAGAAATAGAGCACTTCCTCTTTATATAGTGGAGTGGTTATAATAACCCAGTAAATTTTAGTCGTGGGATGTGGGGGGTTGATGGATGGATCCTAGATCTCTATCTCTTGTGCTCTATCCTAAAATAAATACCTTTACACCACGAGTGACTATGTGAATTGCTTCATTCTCTGGGTCGTGGCCATTGGGTATTCTGACCGGCCTAGAACATATGGTATTAATAATAAGGATACATTTTCTACAATGAAAAGATGAATACAATTTTTATCTTATTATCTTTCTTGCTTACTCTAGAGTGGAACAACACCAGATTGATGTTAAAAATGGATTCTTGCATGGGAACTCGGTAGATGGTGTATATATAAACATTCTCACATACTAAGGTTTCATACTCAATCGAGTGTGTCGATTGAGGAATACCTTATATGGACTGAACACGTTATCTCAAGTTTGGTTTTGAATATTCACGAAAACAATGGAAATGAGATCACACTTTGTTCTTCAAACATTTACAATGAGGAACTCTAACTTTGCTTCTTTTTTTTGTTGATAATCTTTAAATTAAAAGAGATAATTTTACCAAGAGACAATTGTTCAAGGAATAATTATCAATATATTTTGAAATGAAGGACCTTGACTAACTCAAGTATTTCTTGGGCATTGTTGTAACCAATTAAAAGAAACTTTTTTATCTCTTTGAAAAATTATATACCTGTATTTTGAATTAAACTTACAACCTTGAATGTAAACCTGCAAGTTTTTCCATTCAGAAACGTCATAAGATGAGTTATAACAAGGGAAGGGCTAAAGTTGAAAAGGCACAGTATCAAATATTTATGGGAAAGTTTATTTATTTTGTACACACTATATTAGATTTTGCTGATATGATGAGTGAGATGATTTAATTTATGCATGATCCAAAGATGATTTAATTTATGTGTGATCGTAAAGAAATATATTTGCAAACTGTAAATCGAGTTTTACAATGTCTAAAAGCCAAACTCAGTATAATACTCCTATTTAAAATAAGGAAGACCTATTTATGGAGGCATACATTAACGTGTTGGTGTAAGCGCTAGAGGTCAATACTTTTGGTACTTGTATTGAATTATTTATTAATAATAAAAGGATTTTTCTTTATTATGTTTGTTTAATAAAGTCTCTAGAATATCTAGTCCGTTTAATGTATCAAGTGTGACTTAATCATGACATCCAATTAAACATAAGGACATTATTCTTAAAGTATCCGTAGTCGAGCTTTGTTGTGAATGGGATAACATTAAAGCATTAAGACTATTATGTATATAAACTAATGATCACATCTCATGGATCATGGGTAAAGAGTTATCAAGTCTTAAACATAGGTATGGATATTAGGAGTAATTTTTATACTGGATTGACCCGCTATGAGAATACTATATAGAATGTTATGCAAAGTTTCATACGTTATTCTCGTGGTGATCGTGGTGTATACCACCCTTCGATCTGAAACCACTATGGACCCCAGATGTATAGTCGAGTGCTTTATTGCTGATCAAACATTGTCCATAACTGGATGACCATAAAGACAGTTGATGGGTACTCCACGAAGCATGATGAGGGACATGAGTGACCTAAATGGAATTTGCCCATCATGCATAAAAGGATAAATGTCTACGGTCCCAATATTGAACTGGACAAGGATGACACGATCTATGCCTTGTATTCAACATAGACATAAGGGCAAAAGGTTAATTGTACACATAATTGTTATCATAAAAGGATTTGCCAGATCACATGACATTTTCGTGTCTTGGGTAGCTGTGATGTATTGCTAGATACCGCTAATTGTTTATTATGTTAAATAAGTGATCTAATATAATTGTCAATGCCATGAAAACCTATAGGGTCATACACAAAAAGGACGGATTGATGAGAGATAGAGTAAATAAGGAACAACGTAAGGTATGGTGCACTTAAGTGAATTGTAGAACATCATAAGGTACGGTGCACTTAAGTGAATTGTAGAACATCGTAAGGTACGGTGCACTTAAGTAGAATATGAAATATGGTAAGGTACCACACGTTTAAGTGATTTTGGTATATCATAAGATATGGGCCACATACACTTAAGTGGGCTTTTTAGCTTATAGCCCAGACAAGTGGTTCTATAAATAGAACCTTTATGCAGAAGCATTTGTTCAGATGAAAATTTCGTTTCTCTCTCTCTCTCTCTCTCTCTCTCTCTCTCTCTCTTTCCCTCTCACTCAAAGCCTTCATTTGTAGCAGCTACCACTGAGACTAAAGGAATCTGTTTGTGTGGACTGAGTAGAGGCGTTGTCACCATTCAACATTTGTGATCACTCCTTCTATCTTCATCAAGGGTTTCAATCGCCACAAGAGGTAACGATTCTATCACTGATCATGCCCATTCGTAAGGATCACTAAAGGAGAAAATTTTAATTTCTACTGCGTTTTGGATCACTATTCTCCTTCATAATGTTGATAATTAAAGTTTAGTAAATGATCAAAGGTCTACTTCTGAGTATAATGCCTTCTTATGTGTAAACCTTGTTGCTTAGAAGAAAAAGAAACTGAGTATAGTGACTCGATCAAGTGCTAAATCAGACCTTAGAGTTATAGCACAAGGTGTTTATGAAATAATGTGAATAAACAAGTGTTAAAATATTTTAGGATATAGCGTGGAGCCTATATAAATCAATTTTGTTACAATAAATCGACTAAAATATTGCACATAATTATATTCAGTATGATAAGACAAAACACACTGAGATTATTAGTTATTTCATTAAAGAGAAGTTTAATAGTAGATTGACAATTACAACCTACACTCCTTATCAGAATCAATTGAAAGATGAGTTAACAAATGGCTTAAAAACCAAAAGATTCAACGAACTTGCTTTTAAATTTGGAATAACTCATGTCTACTCACCATATTTATGAAAAATATTATAAATAATATATTGTAGATAGTAATGTTTATAGTCAGTTACTTTTATATTCAATCCTATGGCTCGTTAAGTAAAACCCATTAGGTCCAAAATTTACTCTATTTAGACAAACTACTTGTGTATTATATTCTCAATATTGAATTATATGAGAATTATTTTTTACATAAGGCATTCCTCTATTTATGCATTTTGTTGACTGTTTGCTCAAAGTTTGAGGGGATTTTCACATACACCTCATCTTTTAAGTTTTCATGCAATAATATATTTTTTTTAACATCAAACACATGTACAAAAATGTATCTGATGACTCTGGTTCAAACATGAAGTAAGAACCAAGGATAATAGGAGGCTATGACCAAAAATCAGAAACTCATACTCTAATTTTAAGTCATTAATGCTCTCTCTCTCTCTCTCTCTCTCTCTCTCTCTCTCTCTCTCTCTCTCTCTCTCTCTCTCTCTCTCTCTCTCTCTCTCTCTCTCTCTCTCTCTCTCTCTCTCTCTCTCTCTCTCTCTCTCTCTCTCTCTCAGAAACTTGAGGGTGAATGAAGTAAGACACATTTTTTGTGAAAGATGGTATATTTAAAATAAATAAATAAATAAATACTTATTATTGCGTGTATTCCCATTTGTTAGAGGATATGCAGCAAAGACATGTCTAAATGCACAATAATTGAACTTATATAATCTGAACATACATTTTTATATGGGGGAAATATTCTCCATACAAGTCATTTTATAATAATAGGTTTGGTGCAATCAAAATTCTAAAATAGTATTAGAGTGTGTTTGGATGAGTTAATAGAGAATTTTTAAGGAATCCAAAACTATAAGCAATTTAAATGATTCAATTGAACTTAAATAAAATACCTCAAATTCTAGTGACAGATATTCGGGTGGCACGATGTTATGCTACGAATCAACCTCTGACAAAGATGTCTTTCAAGGTAATTCGATATTTTGGGCAAAAGAAGTGAATTCGTTGGCAGTGAAAGTTTGGAAAAAGAATTTGATATGGGTATAAGAGGCGATGATGATATTACTTATCTAGAAGATATCAAATGGATGGAATCGAGATATAAAGAGGAACCCCCGGCTTACTCTGCGTAGTGTGATCAGTCGCCGAAATTTAATTTGGTTTATTTAATTAACAGAATTTAAATTATTAATAATAATAATGTGTTTATTATTATTGTCTTATGGTGATCGGTTATGGCCTTAGTTTTCCTTTATTTTGTTTTGGGATTTTTAAATACGACCTGCGTTTCGTGCCTCTCTTTTAATCTTTTAATGTAATTTGCCCATGAGTGACCTAGACGGAATTTTCCCATCCTGCGTAACAGGATAAATGTCTACGGACCCAATATTGAACTGGACAAGGATGACGCAGTCCATGCCTTATGTTCAATATAGACATAAGGGGAAAAGGGTAATTGTACACATAAGTATTATCACAAAAGGATTTGTAAGATCACATGACACTTTCGTGTCTTGGGTAGCAGTGATGTGTTGCTAGATACCGCTCACTGCTTAATATGTTAAATACGTGATTTAATAATATTTCCAATGTCGTGAAAGCCTACAGGGTCACACATAAAAAGGACGGATTGATGAGAGATAGAGTAAATAAGGAACACCTTAAGGTACGACACATTTAAGTGAATTATAGAACATCGTAAGGTACGGTACACTTAAGTAGAATACGAAATATGGTAAGGTACCACACGCTTAAGTGATTTTGGTATATCATAAGATATGAGCCACATACACTTAAGTGGACTTTTTAGCTTACACCCCACACAAGTGGTTCTATAAATAAGACCCTTGTGCAGAAGCATTTGTTCAGATGAAAATTTTGTTTCTCTCTCTCTCTCTCTCTCTCTCTCTCTCTCTCTCTCTCTCTCTCTTTTTCACGCATAACCTTCATTCGTAGCAGTTACACTGAGACTGAAGGAATCCGTTCGTATGGACTGAGTAGAGGCGTTGTCACCATTCAACGTTCGTGATTACTCCATCGATCTGCATCAAGGGTTTCAATCGCTACAAGAGGTAATGATTTTTACTGATCATGCCCATTCGTAAGGATCACTAAAGGAGAAAATTTTAATTTCTGTTGCATTTTGGATCGCCATTCTCCTTCATAATGTTGATAATTAAAGTTTCATAAATGATCAAAGGTCTACTTCTTAGTATAATACCTTCTTATGTGTAAACCTTGTTACTTAGAAGAAAAAGAAACTGAGTGTAGCGACTTGATCAAGTGCTAAAGCAGACCTTAGAGTTATAACACAAGGTGTTTATGAAATAATGAATAAATAAGTGTTAAAATATTTGAGGATATAGCGTGGAGGCTATATAAATCGATTTTGTTACAATAAATCGACTATCAATATTGCATATAATTATATTCAGTATGATAAGACAAAACACAATGAGATTGTTAGTTATTTCATTAAAGAGAAGTTTAATAGTAGATTGATAATTACAACCTACACTCCTTATCGAAATCAATTGAAAGATGAGTTAACAAATGGTTTAAGAACCAAAAGATTCAACGAACTTGCTTTTAAATTTGGAATAACTCATGTCTACTCACCATATTTAGGAAAAATGTTATAAATAATATATTGTAGATAGTAATGTTTATAGTTAGTTGCTTTTATATTCAATCTTATGGCTCGTTAAGTAAAACCCATTAGGTCCAAAATTTACTCTATTTAGACAAACTAGTTGTGTATTGTATTCACAATATTGAATTATATGAGAATTATTTTTTACATAAGGCATTCCTCTGTTTACGCATTTTGTTGATTGGTCGCTCAAAGTTTGAGGGGATTTTCACATACACCTCATCCTTTAAGTTTTCATGCAATAATATATTTTTAACATCAAACACATGTAGAAATATGTATCTGATGACTCTGGTTCAAACATGAAGTAAGAACCAAGGATAATGGGAGGCTATGACCAAAAATCAGAAACTCATACTCTAATTTTAAGTCATTAATGCTCTCCCTCTCTCTCTCTCTCTCTCTCTCTCTCTCTCTCTCTCTCTCTCTCTCTCTCTCTCTCTCTCTCTCTCTCTCTCTCTCTCTCTCTCTCTCTCTCTCTCTCTCTCTCTCTCTCTCAAGTTTAAGGGTGAATGAAGTAAGACACATTTTTTGTGAAAGATGGTATATTTAAAATAAAATAAAAACAAATAATTACTATTGTGTGTATTCCCATTTGTTTGAGGATATGCCACAAAGACATGTCTAAATGTACAATATTTGAACTTATATAATCTTAACATACATTTTTATATGAGGGAAATATTCTCCATACAAGTCATTTTCTAATAATAAGTTGGGCGCAATCAAAATTCTAAATTAGTATAAGAGTGTGTTTGGATGAGTTAATTGAGAATTTTTAAGGAATTCAAAATTCAAAGCAATTTAAATGATTCAATTGAAATCTATTCATTTTTAAATTATTTTATTTGGATGGAGTATTAAAATGACTCATTGTTAAATTTTTAGACTCATTTTCATAAAATCTAAAACTGTTGGCCCAAATTTAAAATATGAAAAATAGGGATCAATTTACAATTTTTAAAAATTTAAAGGGGCATTTGTAAAATTTGAAATTATTTTAGGACTTATTTTTAATTTTTGAAATTTTTGAGAGTCAATTTGAAATTTTTATAAAATATGAAGACCATCTTGCAAAACCTTAAAAATTAATAATAAACAATTTAACATTCATATTATGTAGAGTGAATGAGCAATTTCAAATTCTTTACTTTTTGGTGTCATTTGAAATTTCCTAAATTTAACTTAAATAAAATACCTCAAATTCTAGTGACAGATATTCGGGTGGCACCATGTTATGCTACGAATCAACCTCTGACAAAGATGTCTTTCAAGGTAATTCGATATTTTGGGCAAAAGAAGTGAATTCGTTGGCGGGGAATATTTGGAAAAAGAAGTTGATTTGGATATAAGAGGCGATGATGATATTACTTATCTAGAAGATATCAAATGGATGGAATCGAAATATAAAGAGGAACCCCCGGCTAACTCTGCGTAGTGTGATCAGTCGCCGAAATTTAATTTGGTTTATTTAATTAACAGAATTTAAATTAATATTAATAATAATATGTTTATTATTTTTGTCTTGTGGTGATCGGTTATGGCCTTAGTTTTCCTTTATTTTGTTTTGGGATTTTTAAATACGACCTGCGTTTCGTGCCTCTCTTTTAATCTCTTTATGTAATTTGCCCATGAGTGACCTAGATGGAATTTGCCCATCCTGCGTAACAAGATAAATGTCTACGGGCCCAATATTGAACTGGACAAGGATGACACGGTCTATGCCTTGTGTTCAATATAGACATAAGGGCAAAAGGGTAATTGTACACATAAGTATTATCACAAAAGTATTTGTAAGATCACATGACACTTTCGTGTCTTGGGTAGCAGTGATGTGTTATTAGATACCGCTCACTGCTTATTAAGTTAAATACGTGATTTAGTATAATTTCCAATGCCGTGAAAGCCTAAAGGGTCACACACAAAAAGGACAGATTGATGAGAGATAGAGTAAATAAGGAACACCTTAAGGTACAACGCATTTAAGTGAATTAAAGAACATCGTAAGGTACGGTGCACTTAAGTAGAATACAAAATATGGTAAGGTACCACGCGCTTAAGTGATTTTGGTATATCATAAGATATGGGCCACATACACTTAAATGAACTTTTTAGCTTACAACCCACACAAGTGGTTCTATAAATAGGACCCTTGTGCAAAAGCATTTGTTCAGATGAAAAATTTGTTTCTCTCTCTCTCTCTCTCTCTCTCTCTCTCTCTCTCTCTCTCTCTCTCTCTCTCTCTCTCTCTCTCTCTCTCTCTCTCTCTCTCTCTCTCTCTTTCACGCATAACCTTCATTCGTAGCAGCTACACTGAGACTGAAAGAATGCGTTCGTGTGGACTGAGTAGAGGCGTTGTCACCATTCAACATTCATGATCACTCCTTCGATCTGCATCGAGGGTTTCAATCGCCACAAGAGGTAATGATTCTCACTGATCATGCTCATTCGTAAGGATCACTAAAGGAGAAACTTTTAATTTTTGTTGCATTTTGGATCGCCATTCTCCTTCATAATGTTGATAATTAAAGATTCGTAAATGATCAAAGGTCTACTTCTTAGTATAATACCTTCTTATGTGTAAACCTTGTTACTTAGAAGAAAAAAGAAACTGAGTGTAGTGACTTGATCAAGTGCTAAAGCAGACCTTAGAGTTATAACACAAGGTGTTTATGAAATAATGTGAATAAACAAGTGTTAAAATATTCGAGGATATAGCGTGGAGGCTATATAAATCGATTTTGTTACAATAAATCGACTATCAATATTGCACATAATTATATTCAGTGTTATAAGACAAAGCACACTGAGATTGTTAGTTATTTCATTAATGAGAAGTTTAATAGTAGATTGATAATTACAACATACACTCCTTATCAAAATCAATTGAAAGATGAGTTAACAAATGGTTTAAGAACCAAAAGGTTCAACGAACTTTCTTTTAAATTTGGAATAACTCATGTCTACTCACCATATTTAGGAAAAATGTTATAAATAATATATTGTAGATAGTAATGTTTATAGTTAGTTGCTTTTATATTCAATCTTATGGCTCGTTAAGTAAAACCCATTAGGTCCAAAATTTACTCTATTTAGACAAACTAGTTGTGTATTGTATTCACAATATTGAATTATATGAGAACTATTTTTTACATAAGGCATTCCTCTGTTTACGCATTTTGTTGACTGTTTGCTCAAAGTTTGAGGGAATTTTCACATACACCTCATCCTTTAAGTTTTCATGCAATAATATATTTTTAACATCAAACACATGTAGAAATATGTATCTGATGACTCTGGTTCAAACATGAAGTAAGAACCAAGGATAATGGGAGACTATGACCAAAAATCAGAAACTCATACTCTAATTTTAAGTCATTAATGCTCTCTCTCTCTCTCTCTCTCTCTCTCTCTCTCTAAAATTTGCGGGTGAATGAAGTAAGACACATTTTTTGTGAAAGATGGTATATTTAAAATATAAAAAAAAAAACAAATACTTACTATTGTGTGTATTCCCATTTGTTAGAGGATATGCCACAAAGACATGTCTAAATGCACAATAATTGAACTTATATAATCTTAACATACATTTTTATATGGGGGAAATTTTCTCCATACAAGTAATTTTGTAATAATAAGTTGGGCGCAATCAAAATTCTAAAATAGTATTAGAGTGTGTTTGGATGAGTTAATTGAGAATTTTTAAGGAATTCAAAATTCTAAGCAATTTAAATGATTCAATTGAAATCTATTCATTTTTAAATTCTTTTATTTGGATGGAGTATTAAAATGACTCATTGTTAAATTTTTAGACTCATTTTCATAAAATCTAAAACCGTTGGGCAAAATTTTAAATATGAAAAATAGGGATCAATTTACAATTTTTAAAAATTTGAAGGGGAATTTGTAAAATATGAAATTATTTTAGGACTTATTTTTAATTTTTGAAATTTTTGAGAGTCAATTTGAAATTTTTATAAAATATGAAGACCATCTTGCAAAATTTTAAATATTAATAATAAACAATTTAACATTCATATTATGTATAGTGAATGAGCAATTTCAAATTCTTTACTTTTTGTTGTCATTTGAAATTTCCTAAATTTAACTTAAATAAAGTACCTCAAATTCTAGTGACAGACATTCGGGTGGCACGATGTTATGCTACGAATCAACCTCTGACAAAGATGTCTTTCAAGGTAATTCGATATTTTGGGCAAAAGAAGTGAGTTCGTTGGCGGTGAAAGTTTGGAAAAAGTAGTTGATCTGGGTATAAGAGGCGATGATGATATTACTTATCTAGAAGCTATCAAATGGATGGAATCGAAATATAAAGAGGAACCCCCAGCTAACTCTGCGTAGTGTGATCAGTCGTCGAAATTTAATTTGGTTTATTTAATTAACAGAATTTAAATTAAAAATAATAATAATGTGTTTATTATTATTGTCTTGTGCTAATCCGTTATGGCCTTAGTTTTCCTTTATTTTGTTTTGGAATTTTTAAATACGACCTGTGTTTCATGCCTCTCTTTTAATCTCTTAATGTAACTTCTTTTCTCATCTCACTCCCTCGTATGTAAAGCGAGTTTCTTTTATGTAATGTAATGTTATGAAGAAAGAGAAGAATACAATATCAAAGGAGGACAACCTTGAAGATCTTGCTTGGAGAAGCTTAGATCATTATTAGGTTAGCTTAGGTTCTCTCAGGTTGACTTGGGAGAATAATTGCGCTAAGGGCCATAATTGTTTCATTTTGTATGTATGTTGATGCATGTGAATGTATGTTGATGCATGTGAGAGACGATATATATGACAAATAAGCCGTTTGGAGTGATTTGGTGAGTTAGGGGGGGCGGTTGAGTTGTGAGGGGGTTATGAGGTGGAAGGTGTTGTAGTGGGGGTTGAGGTTGTGGTGTGGTGAGGTGGTGGTGGGGGGGTGAGGGTTGATGTTTGAGTGAGATCAGAATAATTGCAAATTCCCTCAAATTAAATATTAAGTTTATGCTTTCCAAGTTTTAGCACTCATCAAGACTAGTATCGAACAATGTAGGTTTCGCCTACGCGAGGTGCACCTTCTATATTAGTAAGGTACGATTGGATAATTGTAATATCCAATTGCTAAAACAATGAGTCAAACTTAACTAAACAAATTATAATAAGATTATATATGTTTAGAAGCAAGAGTTGGAAATGATCCATATGATGGATTGGAATAAGGAGTTATTCACCCAACTAAAATATTCGAGAGTTACATTATATATAATTGAAAGGAGCTCCTACCTAAATAACCTAATTTTGTGTAATCCTCCTACACAAACTTAAAACAAAGTGAAATGTGGATCTCAACCCACTAGAAAATCTTCCAACGGGATTTTCCGAATCAAATGGTGAATGTCATTTGTTTTGAGTAAAATAGTGGGTGCATATTTAATTAAACGCCTAATTAAATATGTATTTTAGTGATACTTATATTTTCATTATTTTTCATGTAGATTACCATGACAACAAACACCTCTAACAACATTTTGCGATCAATCCTTGATAAGGAAAATTTATCTGGGACAAATTTTCTAGATTGGCACCGAAATCTGAGGATTGTCCTCAAAGATGATAGAACGCTGTATGTCTAGACTGGTTGCAAAAGGATATATACAAATTCATGGGGTTGACTATGATGAAACCTTTTCACCAGTTGCAATGCTTAAATCTGTTCGGATTTTACTTGCTATCGTTGCATATCATGATTATGAAATATGGCAGATGGATGTCAAAATTATTTTCCTTAATGAGAATCTTCTTGAGGATGTGTGCATGACACAACCTGAAGGGTTTGACATGCCAGAAGAAGCCCTAAAAAGATATGTAAGTTACAAAGATCAATCTATGGATTGAAGCAAGCTTCTAGAAGCTGGAATCTTCGTTTTGATGAAACAGTAAAACAATATGGATTCATCAAGAATGAAGATGAGCCTTGTGTCTACAAGAAGGTTAGTGGGAGCATGATCGTCTTCCTGGTATAATATGTAGATGACATATTACTCATTGGAAACGGTGTCCCTACTCTACAACAAGTAAAGTCTTGGTTGGGGAAATGCTTTTCTATGAAGGACCTAGGTGAAGCAACCTATATATTAGGAATCATGATCTATAGAGATAGATCATAAAAACTATTTGGCTTAAGTCAGAGTACATACATAGACAAAGTGTTGAGACGCTTTAATATGCATGATTCCAAGAAAGGATTCATACCTATGCAACATGGCATGTGTCTATCAAAAACACAATCCCCTTCAACTAAGGAAGAAAGGGATCGCATGAATAAGATTCCAATGTATCTGCAATAGGATTTATCATGTATGCCATATTATGTACTCGACCAGATGTCTCGTATACTTTAAGTGCAACGAGTAGGTACCAATCTGATCCCGGTGATGCTCATTGGGTAGCTGTCAAGAATATCCTTAAGTATTTGAGAAGGACTAAGGACTCATTCTTGATATATGGAGGTCAGGAAGAGCTTGTTGTAATTGGATACATCGATGCTAGCTTTCAAACAGATAAGAATGACTTTAGATCACAATCTGGTTATGTGTTTTGCTTAAACGGTGGCGCTGTGAGTTGGAAACGTTCAAAGCAAGATACAATTGCTGATTCTACAACCGAGGCCAAGAATATTGCTGCCTCAAGTGCAGCAAAGGAAGTTGTTTGGATCAAAAAGTTCATTAGTGAACTTGGCATAGTTCCTAGCATTGTGGATCCCATTGATCTCTATTGTGATAACAATGGTGCTATCGCACAAGCTAAGGAGCCTAGATCTCTCCAACGATCCAAACACATACTTAAGCGTTATTACCTCATTCGAGAGATAATAGATAGAGGAGATGTGAAAATATGCAGAGTACCTACACTTGACAATATTGCTGACCCACAGACAAAGCCTCTTGCGTAATAGAAGCATGATGACCATACTAGATCTATGGGCATTAGGGGTATGCCTGATTGGCTCTAGTGCTACTGGGAGATTGTTGGTGTAATCCCTAGAGGCCAATACTTTTGGTACTTGTATCAAATTATTTATTAATAATAAAAGGCTTTTTCTTTATTATGTTTGTTTAATAAAGTCCCTAGAATAGCTAGTCCGTTTAATGT